>NC_080704.1:181567137-182767137 GCF_030445035.2 Dasypus novemcinctus | reverse complement strand
GGCCCTACGTCGGGTGCCGAGCCCGAGCCCACCCGGGTGACAAGGGCAACCCACGGCTGGAGTGTCCCCTTGCAGAATCCTCACCCGCTCTGAGCATCCCTCCTGGGGGGCTGCTGGGGAGGCCACGCACTTGGTGTTCTGGTTTCCCCTCTGAACCCGAGACTAACGGAGACGCAGAGGGGGCCGGCGTATGTGGCAGCGGCAAGTGGCCCCCTCACGGGCCTGGTCCCTCTGTCCTTGCCCTGTCTGAAAGAGACGGTTTGATAGATGGCCTGCGGTCAGGCCGCTCTGAGCGCTGAACCCAGAGGAAATGAGGGAATCTCCAATCAGCTTGTTCATTCTGTGTCGGTTTTACGGAAAAGGCAACTGAGACCCGGAGGCTGGCCCAGCCTGGGGATCCCCTCGCTCATCCTGCAACCCCAGGGAATGTGCGGGCTTAGGGCGAACTCCAGGAGGGCTGCCGGGGTAGGGAGCTGCTCAGACAGAAGGCGCCGAATCCAGCGTCACTTGGCGTTATCTCCGCGATCGGCAGCGCCCTGGCTCTGTGGCTGGGTTGTTCTGAACAGGCCGGGGGAGCCGAGAGGCTGATTCTTTTATTGGAAAGAGGCTGTAAGTGCAGGTCCTCCCATCTGCCCTGCTACTTACTGAGCAGCCGGGGCACCTGGCCGTACCTTCTGGCCAGGGAGGTGGCACTCCAGGCCGCCTCCCCCCGGGGCTGTGGGGGGCTCAGACCGGGTAGGCGGTGGGGGTGACTGGGTTTTGGGACATCGGAGGTGCCATTTGCACTTCACCTTAACTTTGGCATCTCAGGACTTGTGGAGCTGAGGGAGGGCGGGGAGTGCGCCCACGCACTGGGAACACCGAGCCCCTCCCGCTCCTGCCTCTTACCCCCAGGCCACCACCGGCAAGGCCAACTCCAGCAGTAGTCCAGTCCTCTGGCTCCTGGGGCCCAGGAAGCAGGGCTCCATGGGCTGCCTGGCCTACAGAGTGGGGAGAGGGCTCTGGGTTAGAGTCCCAGAGCTGCAGAGGGGGCTGGGAGGGTCTCCAGCGCCATCTGAAGGCTCAGGGGCACATACAGGGCCAGCTCAGAGGCACTGCTTGCTATTTAGAAGCAAATGGCTGGATGCATAGACTGGGGCAGGCTGGCCCACCCTCGGAATGGGCGGGGCAGACACATGGCACTTGCCGCAGACCCCTTGGATTTGCCCAATCCCTTCCTTCTAGCCCTGGCCCCAGCCCAGCCCTGGTTCCTTCCTGGCCCGGCCTCTCTCCTTAGCTACATGGCTCTGATAGGAGGCAACCATCGCAGGGTCAGGCATACAGCAGGTGCTCAAGATGTGTTCCTTCCCATCGTCCAGACACCCACAAGTCAACGATAGAGGTGGCCGATGACTGGCACAAGCACTAGGGGCCTTGGGAGCCTGGAGAAGGGGGCGCAGCTCTGACCAGGAGGGTCAGGGCAGGCTTCCTGGCGGAGGGGGGCTTGGGAGCAGGAAATAGAGCTCAGCAGCCAGCGGTCAAGGCCCCTGCCCACACAGGGCTTTTGGGGCCACTTGAGTCTAGTCTCCCCAACAAAGCTCCCCTCATGGAAAGTCTTCCTGAGCTGCTGTGAACCGTCTACCCAGAGCAAGGCAGTGGGGGCTCGGGAAGAAATCGGACCCGGGCCTTGCCCTGAGGAGTGACAGTCAGGTGGAGGAGGCAGACAAGCCACTCAGTAAGGTGCTGCCCCCTGCGTGGAAACGCTGGCAGGGGCTGTCTGCCTCAAGTCCAGATTCTAGACAGACCCAAAGGATGGTGGTCCCAGGGGCAGCCAATGTCTTGCCATAACCTCCCCAGCCTACCCTGTGCTACTTGCACTTCTTCCAAGTTTCCTGCTACCCTCTTGAGATCTCAGAGGGCAGAGAGTCTGGGCCCCCTGCCCCATGCCTAGGACCTGGCCTCCGGAGGCAGCGGCACCTGTTCCCTGAACTGTTCTCAGTCAAGGGACGCGAAACCTGCCTTCCTCCTTCCCCACTTGAGCCCCCACCATTGACTGGTCCCTTTAGTCTAAGCCTTGCTTGGAGCCACAGCTCATCAGGTGCCAGGTCAGGCTTGCTGAGCCGTGAGGCTGTCCCCACTGCCAGGCTCTCATGGCATGGGACAGGACGGTGGCCAGAGAGGAGGACAGTGGTTTTCTGTGGCTCCAGACCTCTGGGCAGCAGCTCACCCAGGCACCCCGGAACTTTTGGGTCCCCGGGGCTGGGGGAGACCAATGGCTGTGATGATCCTTCCCACTGTGCCCCCCAGGGCAGCCCTTGGGGGAGGCGGGACTCCCTGCTTCCTGCTTTGGCAGGGCCCTTGGGAAGTGGGGCAGGGCTGGACGGGCCACTCTCCCACACCCAGCGGGGCAGGTGCTGGCTGACGGGAAGCCCCCTAGGCCGAGCAGTTCAGTGGGTTGCTTCCAGTCCTGCTCAGCCACTGTCCAGTTGGGAGGCTTGGGCCAGGCATGCACCCTCCCAAGGCTTTGGATGGTGCTCCTGCCACTCAGGATTGCCATGACACAGCCACGGTGGGCAGGGGACAAGGTCAGGGACTGGTGGGGAGGGAGAAGCTGATTTGGATGCGGCCCCTCCACCTGAGGAAAAAGTGGAAAAACGAAAATCTGTTTGTGCTGACGAGGTATCCGGTATCTCTTCACAGTTGAAACGATGGTTACAGGACACTTCAGTTGTGGTTTGATTTCCAGATCTTTCTGCCAAAGTATCATGACCTTTCTTTTTGATGTCCGTAGTTTCCACTTAACGGCTTTACAGTTTGATTTAACTGAAAACTTACAGGAAGGTGGTAACAATTGTACCGAGAACTCCTGGGAAGCCGTGTCCAAATTCCCCACGGCTATTAACATTTTGCCACATTTTGGATTGGATTTCTTCCGGAAGGGGGAAGTTGGTATTTTGTTGTGAGCCCTTGTGTGACTGGAACCTTCCCCTGGAGAGTGACCCTGCAGTGGAGGGGTCTGGAGCTGGGCTTGGCAGTCCCATAGAGCTGGGTTCCAATCTTGGCCTGGATATGTGCTAGTCAAGTGACCGCAGCCAAGTCCCCACATGGTCACCTGGGCTGTCCCTCGTTGTACAAGAAGGAGCCATGCAGGTTGATGACCTCCCAGATGTTTCTGGAGTTTTGTGGTTTCAAAGATACATTCACCACCAAGGTCGCCCTCCTTGGAACTGGCAGGGGTGGTGTCAGCTCATTTTTCCAAAGAGAAACCGAGACATAGAGAGGGACTCACTCCAGACCATAGGCAGATTGCAGGCTGGCTGCTGAGAGCAGGAGGCAGGGATCTGTGGCTCAAATACATAGCCCAGAGGATTCTGAGGCCAGAGAGACCCAGAGACCTAGGCTTTGGGGAGCGATCTGGGGCAGCAGAGGAAGGTGGGGAGAGCAGGCCACCCCCGCTCCTTAAAACCTGCCCATCTCCCCAGAGAGCTTCTCCTGGGGCTGCAGTGGGGCTGGTGAGTTCTGGAACCCATCCCTGGGTTGAAGGGAGAGGAGGCTTGACATTTGGTGCTGGAGGGTGGGCCCAGGCAGGTGGCCGGCTGGTGGTCCCTGGCCTGGGCTCCATCCATGGGCACGCCTCGCCCCGGGCCCCGGGACTGTTGGCTCAGCACGCCGCTTTCTGATGACTAGGTCGCTTTCCCTGGGAGCTTGATGTGGCAGAGGGTTGCCGTGGAGAGAGCAGGCACGATTCCAGGCATAAGCACGGGTATCCCTGGTGAAAATGCTTACATCAGTGTCTGATTTAGACTTCCCAAAAAAGCCGACCCAAACCACAGAAAGCAGGACTCGCTTCACCGCTTCTGCCCGGCGAGCTCCTACTCATTCTTTAGGGCCGGAGCCAAGGGTGCCTCCTTGGTAGTGAAGCTGGGCTCGCCCGCCCCTGGGCTCCTGTCTGTCTCCCCCGCATCCAGCCTGGTAGTGAACTTTCCGGAAGTGCTTGTTAAAACAAGTGAATATGTGAGCTCAGGCAGATGCTTTCTCCTCTCTGGGCCTCCATTTTCTTATCCAAAAATTGGGGCAGTGATGTGAGGTAAGGGTGGGGCTCAGGGGACTGGGAGTTTGGGGTCCTGAGGACAGGAAGGTGAGAAGGGGGAGAGGAGGGAGGGACCTGATTGGGGATGTCCACCTGAGAACCCAGTGGGGAGGTTTCGTTGGAGCGGATGGGAGTGGCTGGGTAGCTCTTTTCTTTGCAGCCTCACTCACAATTGCGTGTCATTTGACAAGAGTGGGCATCCCGTGGCGGCATGGTGCAGACCTCCTGGAGGTGGCTCTGGAGGGGGAGCCGGGAGAGCTCGGGGGCCCCACTGCCCCCAGCACGTCGGCCCTGCCCGGCTGCCTGGCCCCCACAGCCATGATTCAGAGGGCCCACCCGGCAGCCCGCACTGGCGCGAGGCCAGCCCACCTCTGAAATGGCCATGAGGCCCGAGCAGTGGCTTTACCCAGCCCTCTGCGAGCCAGAAGAGAACTGGGTGCAGGAGCCCGGGGAGGGGCCCCAGGGCCCCAGGAGGATGCCCTTCCCTCCTCGGGCCTCCACTCCCCATGGCGTGGGGACGGAGCTGGGCCCCAGACGGCAGCTCCCAGGGCCCCTCCAGGTTGACGCCAAGAAGTCTCGGTTCTGGGTGTTGAGCGTGCGTGGGGGGAGGCGAAATTCCAGACTTTCATGCAAAAGTCATTTACCTGTAAAGCACATTTACAAACACCCCCCCACCCCCAGCGTTCTTTTTCCACGTTACATTTTTTCCCCTCTACAACCCAAGTCTCCCCCAGCTCTTTTTTCCACTTGCTGTGCCTTCTTCCTGCCGCCCCCTTGGCCTCCGGGCGGGAGCTCACCCGGGACTCCTGGAGCTGAGCACTGAGCAGTGGATGAGGTCGACTCAGGGGCTGGACGAGGCCCAGTTGCTTAGCGGGCACCCTGGCCAGTGGGCCCAGCCAAGGTCCCCAATCGCCTTTGAAGGCCTCCTGTCCCCTGGACTGCTGCCAAGACTCTGAATCTCGGCAGTGCCCACTCGATCCCCTTCCTGGAAGAAAGCAACCTGACCACCGACTGGTGACTTGCCAGGATGTCCTGGTCCCCAAGAAACGGCCACAGGAGGCAGCTTTCATAGAATGGGACGTTTGATCACTCATGCCACTCCGTGCCTGTCCCCAGGCAGTACCTGGCCCCATTTTCTCAGCCTGGCACCTCCCACCGCTGCCTCCTCTGCGAAGCCTATCCCACAGCCAGCCCTCTCCCTCTAATATTGGGCCTCTGACTTCTCCGGGGGGTTCCAGAGGGAGAACGATGGGACCGGGGGCGGAAGAAGCCTCAGCAAACTGCCACAGCTTGTGTTCTTTGTGGCTCAGCCAAGCCCTGGGGCCCTGGCGATGAGCAGAGGGGCTAGGCCGAAGCCCACAGATTCCCGAGTGACCAGGTACAGGGGCCGGCTTTGAGACCAGGTGCTCCCTAAGGCCAGCCACCCCTCCCGTGGTCTTGGATCTTTAGACTCCTTGTCTAGTGCTCTTTCTGGCGCACCTGACTTGGAGCAGTCATCAGTGGGAGTGGCTTCAGGCCCCAGGCTCCCAGGCCCGCTGCCAGGAGGGAAGCTCTGCTGCCCCCTTGTGGAGGGTGGTGGTCTCCAGCAAGTGAACTTAGGAAGCCCTGGAGGGGCCTCTCTTGGGCACTTACTTAAAGTGGAAGGTCAAGGGCATTTGCTCGACATCCACCCAGAGAGGACCCTGGGGGTTCTCCTGGAGGGTGGCCTCAAAGCATGGGGACTTTTCTTTGAGTCCCTGTCCCGAGGCTGGGGCCCCTGGAGGCTCTGTCCAGAGGGAACATTTTCAGTGACCATAAATGGGCAGGAACCTCGCTCCCACACCCAGAATCCCCTCCAGGCTGGGGCTGGAGCAGTCGTTTTGCTATGCTGGGACCTTGGGGCACCCCCTTCTCCATACGTGCACGTCCATTGTGCCATTCACTCAGGAGGTCACCTGAGCAGGGACGGCGGGGAACCAAGGCCCTATAGGAGAAAGGATGGCCGGGTCTCCTTTGTGCCAGGCTTGCAGTCTCCTCGGAGGCCTTCATCCATGCCCAGCTGGGCAGCGACATAGGCCAGGGCTGTCCCTTTCAGTGAAAACGTTGTCAGGAGGCAAGCACCTTCTCCTGACTTTGCCTCTTCCCTTATGACTCAGGGGGGAGCAGTCCTTTTTCCCTCCATTAGGGCTGCCCTCCCAGGAGCCCCCAAATTGTTCTCACACAGAGCTTTACAGAAAGTGGCTGGGGTGGGCTCAGCAACCGTGTCCTGGGCTTGGCTGCCTCATGCCAACTCCTGCCCACACCTAAAGGGCCCATCCTGAGCTTGAGAAGAGACCCGCGCCCTCCCCGGGGTTGGTGTCCGTGGGAGAACAAAGCAGGGCGTCCTCTCAGCTCCCTGGGCACAGAACTCCGCCAGTCAACTTTGGGAAAGAAGCTCTGCCACCCAGTGGTGAGTGCCCATCTCACACACACTCAGGCCCTGGCATACTGTCCTCTGGCTAGATCTTGTGCGTTTGCAGCAGCGTTTGGTGCTCCTGGAAGGCAAAGCATTTTCTGCCCTCATCCATCCCAGATGACCTCGGAGACCCCTGCCTGCCACCAGCACTCTCCTTTCCACAGCTTGGGTGCCATCCTTTTCCACTCTCAGCAGGCGGGAGGAGGGAAAGGGGGTGAGAGACAATCGCTCTCACAAGCCTGAGTCCCCAAGAGCCCAGGCCAGGGGTCTGAGGCTGGGGTGGGCATGGCAGGACTGAGGCCTGCACTGTGTGTGTCTCAGGCCCAGCCCCCTTGACCCCTTCCCTAGGGTTTACTCAAGTTCTTCAGCAGCAGGCAGCCCACCCAAGCTGAGCAGAACCACAGTGAGGGCAGCTGCGCCTCCGCACTGCTGGGGACTCGGCCTGGGCTTGTATGAAGGAAGATGGCCACCCACGCAGGCCACCTGGTTCTCTCCCTCCTTCTCCGTTGCCATGCCCTCCTCCTTCCAGGCTAGTGGGACACACATTTGTTTTTAGTGCCACATGCCCAGGAGTCGGCCTGGGGTGTGTGCCTTTGCCGGGGGGCAGCGGGACTGGGGGGCTCGCCTGGGAGGTGCCTCCTGGGCTGAAGCACAAAGGGAGTCTGTGTGGCCCGCTGGGGCCTGCGGACCCACAGGCACAAGAGCCAGAGCTGAGTAGGGCGGTGATGCGACAGAAATTTCTCTGAGTCAGTCCTCTGTCCTGGGGGCAGAGAGCATCCCTGTGGGCCGGGGGTCACCCCTCCTCCTGCCACTCCTGTGTCTCTGTCTCCTCTGCACCAGCCAAGCATTGGCGTCATTGTCTGCCAACTCCCCCAGCTCCCTCCACCGTGATCTGCTCTGACTCGCTGCTGGCCTCTGATGCCACCAGGCTGCTTGCCCCCCTCTCATTGGCTCCTCACTTCTGTCCAATCAGGAGAGGGGGCCCCTTCCTTTAGATGTTGCTGGGCAGCCTTTAGAGGCTGCAGCTAGCAGGAAGGTGGAGAGGGAGCATCTGCTTGGCATTCAGAGGCCTTGTCCCCCACCTAGCCCTGCCAGGGACACGAGAGCCCCTGGGGACACATCTGTAGCCTAATGGGAGAAGGAACTGTCCCATAAGGGTAGGGGCTTGCTCAGAGCTTGTATATGGAGGGGGCTGAGTACTGGGGCCCTTGGTGGGTGGGGCTCCAGGGCTGAGCCATGAGGGACAGTTGGTATAGAAGCTGCCGGATAAGCCAACAGGGTGTTGTGGGGTACCCAGAGAACCAGAAGACTTTCCACGAGCAGGGTAGAAGCAGGGGCTGTGGGGCTGCCCAGTGCTCTAAGTAGAGAGAGACTCAGGCAGGCCATTTGGAAGGCCAGGGCACCCACCAGCGTCAAGACACTTCGAGCCGGGGCCCAATCCCAGGGAGCTGCTCCCTGCTCTCTCTTGGGAGTGTCCTGACGGGGGGAGGTCCAGCAAGCAGGTCCACAGGCTGGACCATGAGCCGCCCCCCTTTACAGACGTGGACACTGAAGGTCAGAGTGGAACCCACTGGAGACCACTTAGGGAAGAGGGTAGGACTTGTGAGCAAGGCCACAACCCCCAGGGCAGGGCTCTCAGGCTGGGCAGCACCCTGTTTGCTGGGGTGGCCTGGGAAGGGTTTACAGGAACCCCTGTTTCCCAGAGGAGAGGCCTGGGCAGGCAGGAGGTCCATTTTGTTTTCGAAGGCAGCTGGAGACCCTCTGGCCTCACTCTCAACCTTCTCTGCGGGCTGAGCCAGGAAGAGGCAGTGCCACCACTCAAATTTCTTCTGGAATTCTTGTCTGCATCTTGTTCCATCACAAGACCGGAGGGGTGTGGGTGGGCGTGGTACGCTGTGGAAGGGCAAGCAGAAGGAGGAGCAGGGGCTGTGAGTGGCTACGGGGGCCCCTGCTGCGTGGGAGGCTGAGAGCCCCACTCCTGCAGGAGTGGGCTTGCCAGGCCTGTGTCAGTGTCGGCTATGGATGCCCCGCGTGGGTGGCCTGTGGCCACGTCAGAGCAGTGCTGCCCCCCAAACACACACCCACACTCGCATGCGCGTGCACACACACACACACACACACACACACACACACACACACACACTGTCTTCCCCAACCTGGGAAACATGCAGCCTGGGAGGCTTAGCCCCAGGCCTCTGATTCCCCTTCAGCTATCACAGCCCTAAAATCTATGGCCCTGGCGCCACCCCCTCTGATGCCACCAGCACTATCCGCTTTCCCCTTCTCTCTGGGCCTGTCCCTGCTACCTGGGAGCCTGGGCCTGGGCTTTGGTTCCTCTCAGCCGGCCTCCAGTGATAGTCTCTCAGACACACACACGTGCACACTTTGTCCAGACCCTTTGGAGGCCGCAGACCCCTTCGTCCCAGTCATCAGTGCATGCAGCGGGCCCTGGCAGCGCCATCCTGCACCTGTCTGCAGGGTCCCCAGCCCCCTTAGAAGCCAGTCTTTGGCAGGACAGGTGCATCCGGGGCTGGCAGCGCCGCCTCGGGCGCTGGCTCCCCTGTGGGAGAAGTCCCTGGGCCCTGCGCCCACGCTCCTTCCCACCTCCACACTCCCTGCTCGGCAGTGCCCGCGTCGCGGCATTTTCAAGACTCAACATTGATGATCCACACAGTCCCAGCTCCCAGTCCAATTGGTTAAGCCACTCTTTAGTCTTTATTGTACGGGAAGTACATGGCAATGCTGGAAAATTAAACCATGTAGGAGAGGAAGACATTTTGCATATCCTTTCAGATGTATTTGCCTGAGCTTTTTATGTAAATATATATATATATATATATATATATATTTAAAAATTTAATCCCCCCTTGTAGCTTTTTTTTAATGTACTGTTTGCTCTCTATGTCCATTCACTGTACATTCTTCTGTGTCTGTATTTATTATTTTTATTTATTCCCCTCCTCCTTGCAGCTTGCTTGTTGTCCACTCTCTGTGTCCATTCACTGTGCACTCTCCTGTGTTTTTGCTTGTCTCCCTTTTTTGTTGCGTCACCTTGCTGAATTGGCTCTCCATGGCATTTGCAGGCTGGCAGCCCTCTGCAATGCTTGTGGGCCGGCAGCACTCCATGGTGCCTGGGCTGGCGGCTCTCTGCGGCATGTGGGCCAGCCTGCCTTCTCAAGGAGACCCTGGGATGTGAACCCAGGGCCTCCCATATGGTAGACAGGAGCCCAAATGATTGAGCCACAGCCACTTCCCATATGTAAATATATTTTTATGTACATTGCACCATCCTGCAAGTCTTGTTTTAGAAGCAGCTTTTCACTTAACAGTATGTGAGAAACCTATTGGAAGGCATGTTAATTGTATATCGATTTTTTTTATTTTCAGGAAGTAGCAGGGATTGAACCCAGGACCTTGTACATGGGAATCAGATGCTCAGCCACTGAGCTGCACCTGCTCCCCTTAATTTCAATTTTAATAGCTGCGTAGTATATCCTTGAATGGATAGACCACAGTATGTTGAAATACTTCTCTTGGGCACTTGGATTCTTTCTTCAACTTTCTGCTTCCTGCTGGCCCCTCCCAGTCTTGTATACATTCCTTGCACACCTTAGGGTAGAAGACTGTGCGTGGGATTTCTGGGTCAATAGCTGTGCCATTTCCAGGGCTTTCTATGCATACAGATAGTTGTCCTCCGGGACGATCTCCCGTGCCCCTTCCCATCAGCAGTTCGTGGGAGCTGCCCAGGAGCCCCTCCTGAGTGTGTCCCCTCTTCTCCAAGGCTGCTCATGTCTGCAGGCGAGGCCTTTCCCCCAGTGCCAGCCCACTCTCTGTAAAGGGGTGGACAAGAGGTTGACTTGCTGGCCATCCTTGACCATCCTGGGCTTGTAGAGAGCATCGCTGCCACCTCTGTCACCTTTCTCTTCACATGGCCCTATTCTTTGTGTCTGTCCTCCTCTTCTACAAAGGACACTGGTCAGAGTGGATCAGCGCCCACCTTACTCCAGTGTGGCCTCATGCCATCAGCAGTGACTCTGTTGCCAAACAGAGGCCCCTTCCCAGGGACCAGGGGTCAGAGCTTCAGCATGTCTTCCCAGGGACAGAGTTCAACCCACAGCACAAGGGAAGGGGGTGGTGATTCCAAGAGGAAACCCGGGTCTGAGGTTCGGTAAGTCTGAAGCACAACAATTAAGGGACAATCGGCACAGGCTAGTTTGTTGGGGGGCCCTCGGTCCTGCCCCCCACAAGGCTGGTGGAGGGAGCAGGCCAAACTGGGAAAACTTGGGTCAACAGTGCGTGAGGAGGAGGGGAGAGCCCGATGGGAGCATGCTGGCCCGACAGGCTCCAGGGTTCTGCTCGGCTGTGGAGTCAACCTCCCTTTGTCTGCCTATCCGACGTACCGTCATTTTAAAGCCTCCTTGTCCCAAAGGGCTGCCCCACTCTTTGTCCCATGGAAGGATTCTGGCCAGGCAGTGATCTTTCTGACTCTTTCAGCTTTGTTCTCACATCAAAAAAAAAAAAAAAAAATCTGTCTTCTGAAACTCAGCCAGGCTTGAGGGCAGGAAGCCACAGTGGAGGCACTGCCATGGCCTCCACCTGTGAGGTGGGGCTGTGGGCCCTGGACAGGGAGGGAATCTCACCTACAGAGATGGGCCCAAGGCAGCCTGGGGCCCCGGGTGGGCTGGATTTGGCAGAAAATGTGTTAAGAAGGTGAGGGGAAACTGCTGAGGTAACATTGTCCCCAGTTTCTGAAAGGAGTATGTCTGTGGGACACGCGGCACCGAAGTTACCCAAGCACTTCATCCTGGTGGGGTGGCAGGGACCCCGAGCCCACATAGTAGGAAGAACTCTTTGTCTAGGGCAGAGGAGGTTGAGGCACTCACCGGGTGTCTCGCGGCCAGTCAGCAGCCCCAGGAAACTCTGGGGCCAAGGCCCCAGTCTGCACTGGCTTCCAGGGCCACTCCACAGTCTGCTGGGATTGGGACAGGGGGCCTGTGGGACCCTAGGATCTTCTCCTGGATGAGGTCTACCCTCGTACAAGGCCAACAGGGCAGCCTCAGCGCAGGTGCTGGGCACATAGGCCTCCCGTTTGTGGTGATGAGGTGCTGTTCCTGGCACACCCCCCTCATGGGGTGTCTGACCTCTTTCTATGACAGGAGGGTGGGCTCTTGCTGACGTGGCTCATTGGGTTTGCCCTTGGCTCCCTGCCCTGCCCAGTTCAGTTTGCCCCATGGGCCCGACCTCCATGGAAACGTCTCCCAGCCCTGCCAGCTGGCAGCAGTTTGGGGCCGGTCACTGCCTAGCACCGGAGGGGCTCACTATCTTGCCTGTGCAACCCAGCCCCCAGCACTGCCCTGAGGGCTTTGGTGCTGGAGAGGTGCCGGAGGTGGGGGGACCTGGACTGCCCATGGCTGTGACCCAGCTTGGGCCCTGGGCCTTCAGCCTCCCAGCCCAGGGCCCCCACCACAGCCCCGGGCTGCTCCCACTTGGGACAGCCTGCTTCCTCATGCTCTGGGCACACGACCTTCATGGGAGACCACCATACCCCACCCTCACTGGCCAGACAGCTGTGGGAAGCCACACAGCTGGCTCAGGGGCACACAGCTGCATGTCAGACAGGAGACGGAGAGGAAGCTAGAGCAGAGCACAAGGCAGTGGGGGCCACAGGGAGAGCAGGTCGCGACCCTCAACAAACAGCCACCCTCGAGGGTGACCAGGAGCTGGCAAGGGGCCCCTGGCTTTTCCTGAAGGAGGAGGACCTAACCTCCATACTACGTGGAGCCACACACCTCCTCCCCAGGCCAGTCTGGGCCCGATCCGGGATGGCCAATGCTGTGCAGGACCCCTCCCCCTGCCAAAGACAGGCTCCTGCCCAGCTGTCCAGCCCACTTTGCTGGGTCAGGTGGGCATGGGCACTTGCGTAAAGATTGGCTCACTCAGTCCTTACATCCATCCTGAAAGGTAGGTAGGCTTTTCACTCCTATTTTACAAATGAGGAAACTGAGGCAGCTCTGAGAGACTCTGACATTCCTGACTGTCAGGCCCCCAGGGTGAGAGTGATAAGGCCCCACAGCTCCTCGCCTTTCCCGCCTCACTGCCCGTCCTGAAGGCATCCTTCTCTCAGGCACACACCCCCACCTTGCCACCTACACCCGACAGTCATCTGGGGAGCCTGAGAAGCCACCCCGTCAGCCAGCTCTCTCCTCCCAGGATCTGACCGCTAGCGCTCACTGGGAGAGTTCCAGTTGCACCATCATCAGCCATTGCCTGGGACGGACAGTTCTTGGCAGCCCCTGAGCCCCTGTGTGGTGGGTGGGCAGCCCGGCGATGACCAGGAGAGTCCGCTCACATGAGAGTCCGCTCACTGGCCCGTGCCCAAAGAACATTCTGGATGGCCTTGTTGTGCCAGGGGCCGCCGTGAAGTTTTAGAGCCCAGCCGGTGCCTCTTGAGCCATTACCGACAAGCAAGGTGATGAACTGTGTGCCCTGTCTTTGTGCCCAGGAGCCCTGTCGCACCAACCGCGAGAAGACAGGATGAGCATCTCGGCCCTGGGCAGCAGCCCCAGAGGTGAGGCCATGGTAGCCGAGGGCCAGCAGCACATGGGGTGGGCCGGAGGGGGGGCCCCTGGGCCCCAGGGCTGGGCTCCCCCACTGAGGCGGCGGCCTGGCCCCCGCAGGGAAGGCTCTCCCGCCCGGCGAGGAGGAGCGCAACAATGTCCTCAAGCAGATGAAGGTGCGCACCACGCTGAAGGGGGACAACAGCTGGATCACCAAGCAGGATGACTCGGAGGGCCGCACCATGTAAGGCGCAAGGGGCTGCAGGGCACGCGAGGGGCCGGGAAAGGTGGTCGATGGCGGAGCCTGGGAGCCACTCTTTTGGGATCCCCCTTTCTGCAGAGAACTGCCCTCCAACCGGAGCCGTGCCACCTCCTTTTCATCAGCTGGGGAGGTCCTGAAGGCCAGGTAAGAGGGTGGGGGGAACCGCCCAGAAAGGGTAGCATTGCTGTGGAGACAGAGGCCACAGTAGTCGCTGAGGGTAGGGAGAGGGAAGAAGAGATGTGATGTGGGGGCATTTTCAGGACTTGGAGTTGTCCTGGGTGGTACTGCAGGGACAGACGCTGGACATTGTGTGTCCTGCCATGGCCCACTGGGTGGACTGGGGGAGAGTGTAAACTACAATGTAAACCACTATCCATGTGGTGCAGCAGTGCTCCAAAACGTATTCACAGAATGCAATGAATGTCCCAAGATGATGAAAGAGGTTGTTGATGTGGGAGGAGTGGGGGTGGGGGGTGGGATGTGGGGTATGTGGGAACCTCTTATATTTTTTAATGTAACATTGTATGTGATCTATAGTATCCTTAAAAAAAAAAGAAAATATCATATAGGATAGCAAATAAAATAATAATCAAATTAAAAAAAAAAAAAGGAAAAGGGTAGAGGAAAGAATGATCTAGGTGTGGCAGAAAGAAGGGGAAACCAATTCGGAAGGAAAAAGTTCTTCACCCTCGGCCCAGGGAAGGACTTTGCTGAAATCCACTTCACCCTGAAGCCCACTGCTGGAGTGGGCAGTTTCCCTCACGGGAAGGGGAGTGTGGCAGGCAGCTTGGCTAGGCTGTGTGACCACCATGGCTCTGGCTGCCCACCGGGCTGGAAAGGGCCATTCTTGTGAAGAAGGCTCCTGTTTTGCCTTGGAGGCGCTTCCTGCTGCTTTGAGTCTCCCCTGTGCCTCCCTCTTCCGGGCAGCCCTGGTTCCTAGGGGACTCTGGGTCATCAGCAATCCAGGGGAAGTGGTTGAGTGCCTATTGTCTCCCCGGGGTAGGCTGGCAGCCCTTGGCTCTCTCAATTTCCTGAAAGAGCATCTCTTCTCCAGGATCTTTGCCCAGCTGTGTCCAGAGGGAGAGCGGGGGCACTGGGTGGGAGGCTCAGCCCAACAACTGGCAGGTCATAAAACACCATCCCTTTCTTCTAGTCCCTCCTTGTACGGGGCACAACCAGGAAAAGTGATAAATTACCCGTGCTGATGTGTGTGGCTGGCCAGGTGGGCAAGGGATGGGCAACTGCCCCAAGGCACTCTTCTTGGGAGGGGTCTGTTTATCCCCAGGCAGTGGGTGCCATCCCCGTCCTTGGCTTTGTTGCTTATGGCCCAGAACGGGGATGACTTGAAATCTAAATAAGTCCTTGCCTCTCATTTTCTCCCTGGGAGGCCCAGGCCAGCCCGGAGCTACAGCTTTGATCTCCAGGGCTCCCCCACGCCGCCCACAGGCATTTCATTCAAACATGCTTGGGTGACTAGAATGGGCGTGAGCAGCCTTTCTTGGCCACCATCCCAAGCACTTCTGGGACTGGGCCTCTGGGGGACACTTGCACCTCCAGGAGGCTGCCCTCTGTGTGGGGTCCCTTAGAGCCCAAAGCCCCCTCCTGCCCTGGGTCCCTGCCTCCTTGATGGTGTTCTTATCTCCTGTCCATGATCCCGAGCTGTCAGCTCCTCCCTGGCAGGAGGCCCTAGCCCCTGGAGCCTGGTGTTTCCCTGCTGCTGGCCGCCCCCTCGGCCCAGCCCTCCAGCCTTGTTCTTCCATCTGGGATTGTAATGTGGGCATCCCCGGGGCCGGGGGGAGGAAAGGGCCCAGAGGAGGGAAGGGACAGCATCTGGCTCTTGCCCGCCTGGCCTGGGCTCGTCCCTCTGGGTGAGGCTGGGGTGGGACGTCAGGACTGGGAATGTCCGTGGCCCTGACCTGACTCCAGCCTGTGTCGGGTCTGAACAAGAGCAGAGGGTGGCAGGGCTGCCGGCTCTCTGAGACAAGCTCTCCCTTGCGACCTCGAGTGTGGCCTGAGCCTTGCGGGGAGCCCTGGGCCTGGCAGGCCAGGAAGAAGCTGGCATTTGGGGGTGACCCCTCTATAGCCAATGCCCAGCCACCACAGCATCAGCCACAGGTCCCTTCCTGGAAGTCAAGTGGGAGGCAGGCTGGCGTACTGGGGTAGCCGAGTCTTTCTCCCCTTGTTCCCACCCCATCTGGACACCTGCCAGCCACCACCCTTGGCTGTGGTCAGGGGGTGGGGGTGCAGAATAGAAGCGGTCTCGCTTCACTTCATGCCTTCTTTTTCCCGGGCAGGCCCCCGAGCACAAGGGCTCCCACTGGCTACATCATCCGGTAGGTGACTACAGGACCCTGCCCGCTCCCCACACCCACCTGCCCCCTTCTCGCCCCCGCAGCCCCCCATAGGGCTGTTCGCTGAGCTGCTTCTCCTTGGGCTCTCTTTTAGGGGAGTGTTCACCAAGCCCATAGACAGCTCTTTCCAGCCCCAGCAGCACCTGCCCAAGGCCAATGGAGCTCCAAAAAGGTGTGTCTGCAGGGTGCCGGGAGGCCCACCTGCCTCTGGGGGGGACTGGGGGTGAAAGTGGGGAGCAGCACAGGGGCTGAGCTTGGGGCACTGCCAGAGAGGAAAGGCCAAGGAAGAAGGAAGGAAAGATGCCAGGCTGTTCCCCCGAGGTCTTCTGGGCACTTGCCATGGGCCTGCTGGAACCTCTTGCCCCAACAGTGCCTGCAGTCCGGTGAGAGCAGCTGGTGCTGGCCGTCCCCGGCCTTTATCCTCCGGCTACAAGATGACCACTGAGGAGTACAAGAAGCTGTGAGTAGGCCTCCCTGCATCCCACATCCTGCCCCATGTCTGCTCCAAGGAAGAGCCCACACCCGGGGCCCCTGAGGCAGCTGGCAGCCCACCTCTGGGCACGGCCAGGGTACAGCTAGTCCCACCAGCCTGAGACCTCCCGCCACTTGCAGCTGTGGCCTGGAGCCCTCCTGAAGGTGAGGAGCCAGGAAACAGCAGCAGGTGACCAGGCTGGGGGCCTGGTGGCCCTGAGGACATTTTCTGCCTAACTCTTGGCTGCTTTCCAGATATAAATCCTTGAGGTTCCCCCTGAAGCTCCCCTTGGGATCTGTGTCAAAGGCTCACTCCTGTGTGCCCTGGGAGAGAGAGGAAAGCTGTCTCTCCAGAAGGAAGAAATGGCATGTGCAAAGGCCCTGAGGCAGCCATCCCAGCTTTTGGCGGTGGTGAAAGCCAGGAAGCTGTGCTGCTGAGAGGGATAGCCTGTGGGTGGGAGCAGGATGGGAGGTGAGGGCAGTGCATTCTCAGCCCATCTCCCAACCTCCACCTCCCCCACACCAGGGCCCCCTACAACATCAGACGCAGCTCATCCTCAGGGGCTGCCGAGGAGGAGGAGGCGCCCTTCTCTTTTGACGAGCAAAGAAGGAGGTAATGGCACCTGCTGGGCATCTCCGTGTGGGAGGGAAGGACCGAAGCCAGCACTGGATGTACTGAGCAGGCAGCGGGGGAGATGGCTCTGGAAGTTCAAATGCCAATCACCCCAAACCAAAGCCCCTGTATTAGTAAGCCAAAGGAGTGCTGATGCAAAATACCAGAAATTGGTTGATTTTTATAAGGGGCATTTATTTGGGGTAGGAGCTTACAGATACCAGGCCATAAGGCATAAGTTCCTTCCCTCACCAAAGTCTATTTTCATGTGTTGGAGCAAGATGGCTGCCGACGTCTGTGAGGGTCCAGTCTTCCTGGGTTTCTCCCTTCCAGGGTCTTGCTTCTCTCTGGGTTCAGGGTTGCTCTCTTCCCAGGGCTTGCTTCTTCCGGTGCTCAGGGTTCCTCTCTTCCTGGGGCTTGCTTCTCTTTCCTCTGTGAGCTTACTTCTCAGGGCTCCAGTTTACAGCTTCAGCATCAAACTCTAACATCAAAACTCCAACATCAAAAACCCCCAACCCTGTCCTTTGCCATGCCTTTTATCTAGGAGTCCCCACCCACCAAGGGGCAGGGATTCCACACCCTAATGACACAAGAGGTTTAATCAGGTAAACCTATGAATCCAATATAATCTCATATGCCCAAAGGAAAAGACCAGATAACAAACATAATCCAGTATTTCTTTTTGGAATTCATCAATAATGTCAAACTGCTACAGCCCTAGCTCCAGGCTGCCCTCCCACCCACCTGGGAAACAAAGCTCCTGGGACCCCTATGGGACAAGCAGCCGATGGGTGGCCTCCAGCCCTCCTTCCACCCTCTGTCTTAGGGGACAGCCCCATACCCCCAGTGGGCCATGTCAGGGCTGGATTTATGAGCCCAGGGCGTCTGGATGCCTCCAGCTCTCGTCTCGAGCAGCAGCTAGGCCCTGAGGGAATCAAAGCCCTGGGTTCGGCCCGCTCCCAGTCCCAGCGTGTGCTGGCACCTCTGTGGCTTGGCAAGTGAAGTAGAGCTGAAGGCCCCCTGGGAAATCTGTGATCCAGGGTCATGAAGCCAGTGGGCCGAGGGGGGGTGGTGGAAGCTTTCAACTGCCCTTCATTTTTCTCTGTCCTCTTGAATGGTCCTTGTGGCAGACACTTCTCTAGCTGCTCCCCTCACCTCACTGGGGCGGCCCTGAGCCATCCTGGGTACATCCCCGACTAGGCTGGCAGAACGGTTCCAGCCTAACGCCTTCGGATGTCTTCCCTGTGTTGCCCCAGGTCGGAGGCCGCGAGCAGCGTGGTGAGGAAGACGGCTCCCCGGGAGCACTCCTATGTCCTGTCAGCGGCCAAGAAAAGCAGCAGGTGAGCTGGGTGGCCAGGGGCACAGCGGGGACAGGAGGTGGGGATGCTAGGACAGTTGCCTTCCCCTCGGGGTCTGGATTCTTCCTCAGGCTGGTGAGGGTGCAGGCAGGGAGGTCAGCTCCAAGGGCCCTCCTGGCTGGACCTTCTTGGAGACTCAGGTGTGCTTTGGAGAAGGCAGCTGGGCCTCTGCCGGCAGGGCAGGCAAGGGGCCGGAGGTGGGGAGAGGCCTGGGACCCACTGAGGCCAACATGCCACCTTTCCGTCTCCTTTCCAGCAGCCCTACCCAGGAGGCGCAGGCCCCGCTGATTGCAAAGCGGTAAGTGTCAGTGAGGGACGCCTTGGGCTTCTGTCAGCAGGGCGATGTGCGAGTGCTTTGGAGACAGCATAGGTGGCGGCAGGAGCCTGGCTGACAGAGCGCTAAAGCCGTGGCTTGTGACTGGAAACTTCCATTTGCCAAGGGCTCGCAGGGATGAGCCCCTGGCCCGAGGTGCGTCCTGAAGCAAAAGTAGCTACCTTGGCAGGAGGGGCCGCTGGGCTGGGGCTCAGGAGCTTGCCACTGGGAGCCACCTGTCCAGCTGGGCCCCAGGAGGTCACCACTCTCCCTCCATCAGCAGGCGGCAGCCGGAGGTACCAGGAGGCATCCTCCTTGGTCCCCCAGCAAGAGTCTTCCCTGCCTCTCACCCCACCCTCTGTCTTCACATGGTTGTGTGTCCCTTGTCACCACCTCAGAGTGTAGTGGGGGAGACAGGAGCCTGAGCAGCCTGAGTAGAGAGGAATAGTTCCCCTGTGGGGTGACCATGATGTTGGAGATGGGCCCTAAAGGATGACACCTTCAGTGGAGGATGGTAGTCTGAGGGATGGGGAAGAAAGCGACTCCACTTCTGGAGAGTTGAGTTTCTGGGGCCTTCAGCAGGATGGTCAGAGTGGGGAACTAGTGTCCCAGGCCAAGGGGCAGGCAGTGTAGAGGCCTGAGGGGGACTAGCCGGCTGTGTCGGAAGAACAGAAAGGTGACCTCGAAGACAGCGAGTGTGTAAGGGGGTGGCACAAAGGGAGTGTGCTGTGCTCTCACTGTCCCCGTCCCGAGGTGGCTCCTCTGAGCCCCCAGGCTGGCTGCCTCCCGGCAGTGAAAGCATGTCCTTCAGACGCCGGCAGGCTTGAGGGGAGCTGCGAAGGCCACCAGGGCCCTGGAGAGGGGCAGCGCATCTCTTTTCTGCTTCTTCCAAGGGTTGAGGTCGTGGATGAGGACGGGCCTTCTGAGAACAGCCGGGACCCAGCTGCTCTGGCGAGATACCCTCCTGGCCTGAGCAGGTACGCAGGAGCTCCTTTCAGCCCAGGGCCTCAGCGTTGGCTTTCCCACATGCCCAGTGCCAAACTGGGGCACAGATATCGGTCAGCAACCCCTGGCTGGCTGTTCCAGGGCTGCCTCCAGGGACAGAGTGCTTTGCTTTGGTCTCTTTAGCACTTATCTGTGTCACCTTAACCCTTGCACCACGGAGATGACGGCCTGGCATCTGAGGAAAGTCCAAACCACGGGGTCTGACAGGAGTGGGAAGGAGGCCCCGTGGTTCCTGATGCCATGCCCACATGCCTGTCTCGGGGAGGCGGGGTGCGGGTGCTCATGGCAGCATTCTTTGCCAGCAGGGATGGTGGTGGAACCTCAATGGCCCGGGCAGTTTGGCCTGAGCACGTGCTCAGTGGGCCAAGCCCAGCAGGGAGCCAGGAGCCCAGGTAGGTGCTGTGGGCTGGCTCGGGCCTGCCAGCCAGGGAGGGTCTGGATGTGGGATGACAGGGCTTGTGACTTCACCCCAGGTGGGGCCTGTATTTGCCCTGGCTTCTGAGCCCCAAGTCTCTGGGCAGGTAACAGCGCTCTCTTGGCTGCGGGTGAAGAGAAATCACTACCTCCTAGTGCTTTGCACCAAATGGTGCTAAGTCCTCCTGAGAGAAGCTGGCTGCTGGGCCTCCAGCACGTGCCTGGAAGCCCCTGAGGACAGAGAGGTGGCTCCTACAGACCACTTCCAGGCTCCCAGCTGAGTGAACCCCAGGGTGGTTACAGCTCCCCAAATGCCACCACTGTCCCTTTCCCACAGTCGGCCCTGGGCTCTCCCTCCTGCTCCCCCAGTCCCTCAGTATCAGTAGATAGGTGGAAGGAGGGCAAGTGGGCGGCGGAGGGAAGGAGGGCAAGTGGGCCGCAGAGGGACCTGGACTGCTGGGCTGGGGCTGGGAAGGGCCCATCCCTGGCTCCACTACTTACTGGCTGTGGGGCTGTCATATGTCACTTGTGTACCTCAGTTTCCTGGCATATAAATAGGGATGGTGGTAATAGCTTCCCCCCAAAGCTGTCACCAGAACTAAGTGGGATCATGCCTGTGAAATTCTTAGTGCGGTGCCTGGGCCCTGGTGGAAGACCACTCCTGCCCCCTGCTGGCCCCGGCCAGAAATGCAGCTGTGGGCAGCGGCCCGCCTCCCTCTGGGCTGGGCAGCTGGGGCAGCACTGAGGGTCTGCTGACCTGCATTGCGTTCCTGGACTTGGGCAGGCACCAGGCTCTGTGTTCTCTGAGTGCCTTCCAAGGGCGTGCTGCCTTCCGGCATGTTCCTGTCCTCCAGGAGCTCGCAGAACCTCAGAGTGCCTGAGGGTCCAGGGGGGAAGGGCTGATAGGCGCTGCCAGCAGAGGAGAGCCTGAAGGCCCCTGAGAGGCGGAGGCGGGGCAAGGCCTCCCAGACCAAGGCACAGGGATGGGCAAGAGGCACGGGTGGGGCGACCCTTTGTTTCTGTCTCTTCTGCAGTGAAACCAGAAACAGTGGTGAGAACGTATGTTTTACTGGCTTGGGATGGCTTTACTGTCATCATCATGGTCATCTCCACTGGAGGCAATGGGAGGAAATCAGAGCCGCTTTGTGGAGCGGGCCCCTTCTGTCTTTCTGTTGCCAGGAAGAGCGAGGCCTGGCCTGGGCCTCCACGGCTTCCAGAGTCAGCTCCAGGGCCCCCAAAGTGGGACCTCCTCCCCTCCCTGCCTTTACCCTGGCTTCACCCCCTCTCCCCCTGAAATGCCTGAGTGGCCTTTTTAAAGTGCCAGCTTGGTCATGTCAGACGGCCCCCAAAGCCAGGGAGCTCTGGGATCTCATGGACCCTGGGACAGCACTGCAGCCCAAGCTGGCTGGGTTTCAGGCCCTGCAGTGGGGCCAGGTGCGCTGACCATGTGGGTGCCAGCTCATGGGTATCTGGTTACTCATCCTCATCCCGAGTCTTCTACGAACCCATCCCACTGGCCTTCACTCATCATTTGCTTTGTCGCATCCATGGGCATCATGTTCACCATGATCACCTTTGGCCATGAACTCAGAATTCTTGCCAACCTGGCACATAACAACCGCAGATGCACTACGGTGCCCCCGGCAGGGCTCTCCTCTCAAGTTGTCCACAGATGGGATGGTCCAGAGGCTGTACCATGGATGGCAGCTGGAGACAGGGCATTGGAGCTGAGGTCATTATCTGGGTCCCATTTCCACCCAGAAGGAGCCCTTCACTCCCCTTCCTCTGGAGCTGGGACTTGGGCCACCACTTGGCTGCAGCATCAAGAAGACCTGAGGCCAAAGGGGAGATGAGGGCAGAATGAAGATGGGCAAAGGGTCTGGGTGGCCCCCAGTACAAGCTGGGGAGAGGGAGGCTTTGCAGAGCAGCAACTCACTGGCTGTCTCCTTTGGCCTGTAGCAGGACAGGTGAGAAAATGTCCACCTGCAGATCATGATTCTTAGGGTGGGACTCTACCTGGTGGCCCTAGATCCGGAAGGAAGGCAGTAGGGGGGTCCTGCCACTGTTGCAGCTCCTTCTACACCCTCCTAGAGAGGTGGGGGTCAGCATGGCAGGCTGCTTGGTTGGGGGGAGATCAGCTGGGGTTCTCTGACCTGGCCTCACTCATCTGCTCAACCACCCATTTGAAGAGTGAGCCCTTGGTCTGTGGGAGGCCCCCAGCAGCCCCTCCCTGCCAAGGAAGTGACAGCTCAGCTGCCCTGCCTTGGTGAGGGGTGCCGCTGGGAACAGGGAGTGGCACGACCAGCCCTGCTGCTGCCACGGAGGACAGTCCTGGCGGTCTGGGGCAGGGTGGTGAGACCGTCAAGTAATAGGGTGTGGCAGGATCGAAGATGCCACAGGGACGGGTTGGGGTCCAGGGAAGCTGGAGTGGAGGCTGGGCGAGCCCAGAGCAGGGAGGAAGCCTTGGCCTGGAGGGGCAGGCCGAGGGTGGGGTTCCTCCCTGCTCCTCTGCAGCGCTTTTACCCACTCACCCTTCCCGGGTACCCACTGAACACCTGCTGCCAGATGGGGCCCACAGTCCAGGGAGCAGGGGTGTCTCACCTGCATGGGCTGGGGGTGCTTAGGGAGGGCTTCCTGGAGGAAGTGGCCTCTGCCATGAGTCCTGTGGGATCTGGAGATCCCTCTCCTCTCCTTGGCTCATCCCCCTCCCAGTCCTGACCCCTAGCCAGGCACCAAGGCCTGTCTGCTCTTGCTGTACAGAGGTTTCCACCCTCCCTGCCCTCTCCCCCCCCCCGTTTCTGTCAGTGTCCTGTTGGTCTGGGGTATATTTTTACAAGGCAGAAGTAGTCGAGTGAGCAGGGCCCCACTGGAGGTTGCACCCAGGGGACTGGCGTGCCTACTCGTACCCTCCCACCCCGTGCCCTCCCTGTGCCTCTCTCCATTCCCCAACACCCACTGCCTTTCCAGCACCTTCATCCCCTGGGTGTCCTCCCCAGACCGCATCTGGGAGGGGTGGGGGGGGCTGCCCCTCTACCAGCCAGTCTGCCCCACTGTGTCCCAAGGGTCCAGGAGGGCAGATGCCAGTTAGGTGTCGCCAGTGTTCTCCTCACCCCCCCAGCCCAGGGCCTGGTGCCAAATAGCGGTGCAGGAGTGAGCGTTGCTTGAGTGCACCAGAATCACTCAGCATGATGAGGCCTCTAGGAAGGCAACGTGGGAAGTGGCTTCCTTTCCCCACGGTGCCCAGGCTCTGAAGGTGGGGACAAAGGGACCCCGAGAGATGCAGAAGGAAACAAGGCTGGCATCGCATCTGGGAATGGCCAACAGGTTAAGGTCCCAGCCAGGTGCAGGGCTCCCACCTGGCCTGCCTCACTACGTGATGCTTGATGTTTGCTGAATGAATAAGCGATGGGGTTATTTATAGGGGACATTTTCCGGAGGCATTGGAGGATTTGTGATGGAGGTTGGGAGAGCAGTCAGGGCTCTAGAGGTCTCTGCACTACACGCAGCCAGATGAGAGCTGATATGGGGAGGGGGCTCAGGGAGGGGGCAGGGAGCGGGACCAGGGAGCTGGGCATGGGCCCCAGTGCCAGGGGCAAGAGGCAGGAACAGGTCCAGGTCACTGGCGTGCAGCTATGAGACGTGGCCCAGGTGGCATGGGGTGTAAGCAAGTCCTGAGACTGTGGCCCTTTAAGGGAGGAAGAAGAGGGAAGGGTTAAGGGGAAGGGAGGGTGGCCAGGGAGGTAGCAGGTGGTGCCCCAGAGTCAAGGGCAGAGAGGGACAAGAGGAAGGCAGTACAGTAATGCTGGGCGTGTCTCCGTTGGGCTTGACACCCTGGGGCTCCGCGATGACCTTGGAGAGAATAGAGGGCTCAAATGAGGCGATAAGGACCAAGGCTTGCTCTCCCAGCATCTGGCCTGGGTTCAAATCCCAGCTCTTCTCCCATGACCTGTGGAACTCGGGGCAAGCCACTCGGGCTTTCTGGGCCTCCATTAGCTCACCTGCAAAGTGGGCGCAGACGACGAGGGCCCATGGCCTGGGATTGACGCAGACAGTCATGAGTACAGGGCCTGGTGGGTTGCGGCTCACCCCAAATTGCAGTTAGCAAGGACCTTTGGAGAATTAGCCGGCCGATCTGTCCATGTCCGGTTTTCAGCCCCTTGGGGACAGCTGCCCTTTGGGGGATGAGTTGACTGTCCTTGCCTGAGTGTGAGTGGCTCCTCCACAGTTCATCCCCAGGCTTCAGAGACAAGAATGACCCCAGCTTCAGGGAGCCCAAGAGAGATGTGGTCGGCGAGGAGGCCATCAAGGCCCCCAGCTCCAACTCTGAAAGGTAACTTGTTGCAGAAAGCAGACCCTTCCTCCATGACCGAGGGCCACATGCCACTGAGCCAAGGGTCCTCCATGGTCTCTGGCCGGAGCCCTGCATTGTTCCTGTGCAGCCAGAAGCCCAGTGAACAAGAGATGGAGCTGTGTTCCCAGAGCCTGGGGCAGGGCAGGGTCTCTATAAATAGTGAGCAAATAGATGAATAAACGAATGGGCCTGGAGGGGGCGGGCCCCTGCGCAGATCCCATGGGGAGCCAGAGTGGTTCTGTTTCTTGGCTCCCTTCTTACTCTCAGCCCATCAGGTTTGGAATAAACACAGAAACTGTTGCTGGGAGAAGCATGCCTCAGACACGAACCCAGACATTTGTGCTGGATGCGCTCAGACCCCGAATCCGGGTCAGTGAATGCTTCTGTTCTGCTGACAGGTCGAGCACGCAGTCGAGTGAGGCCATCCTGGCATCCGGGGCCATGGTCTCCCCGCTTGAAGCCTTGACCAGAGCAGACATCGGTTTGGCGAAAGGAGGGTGAGCAACCCGGGGATAGCCGATGGCCCTGGAGAGCTGAGTGGCTCATGGCCCTGGGTGACAGCCACAGCCCTCTGCCCCCACACTTTCCTCTTCTTGGAGTTACCTGCTTGAATCTTGCCCCCTCTCCTACCCCCTGCCACTCGTGCTTACACTTGGTCGGGCCATTTCTCAGGTGATTTGGGAAGTGGTAATGGTCCGGTCCCACTTGTCCCCAGGTCTGAGGCAAGGCCACTGAGCTTGAGACCTGGGTCTTTGAACTGCCACTAACTGGGAGACACAGAGGGAAGATGAAGCCCTCCTCAAAGGCAGGCAAAACCTCAAAGTAAATGGCAAAATAATCTGAATGAAGACTCTTCTAGACTGTTAGGGTTTCGTTTCACAGGGTCTTATCTGTACTTAGTTAGACTTAGTTTGACAACAATTTGTAAAAAACTCGCCTCTTTCGTCTTTCGAAATGATTCAACGTACTTCTCACGAAAACAACCACCTTCCTTTTCCTAAGTTGACTTAACAGTTCATTGACTTAGTCATTGCATTGCCTGAATGGGCTTGGCAGCTAACCCCAGGGACCCTTGGTAAGCTTCAGGTGGGGTACAGACTTGCCTAGGCATAATAATAACAGGAGCCCTTTGGCGCACTGTTCCGAGGGCTTGGCATCTATTCTCAGCCAACAGGCAGGCTCAATGTCCCCATTTCACAGATGATACGACTGAACTCCAAAGAGGTGGGCCAAGTTGCCCTAGGGCCCATGGCTTGGAGGAAGCGAAGCCAGGATTGCACCTGGCCTCCCCGCCTCCGCACTCCAGGGAGTATACATTTAACCAGGTGCCAGGGGCCCTTGGGGTGCCAATGAGCACAGTGCCCCGAGTATCCACTTGAGCAGAGCCTTAGTCCCATCCGCTGTCACCACAGAAGACACCCCCTCCGAAAGGGCAGGCTGGCAGATAGCCCTGAACAAAGACTGGGCGTGGCCGCCTTCCACAGGCCGTGCTGGGCCACTCGCTTGGCCCCTCTTCTAGATCATGACAGGCGTGGCACCAATGCTCAGTCCTGAAAGCCTGGACCGCTACTCAGCCACCAAGGCCATTGTCGTGTGTCAGCCTTCTGGGCTCAACCTCAGCTGCCAGGTCCCAGTGTGCCCTTGAACGTCTCCCCTTCCTGCCATCTTCACACCAGGGGTCACAGCAGGGCAGGGTAGCCTGGGAGGGGCCCTGGCCTAGAACTGGACCCACCTCTCAGAGCAGTGGGGTGAAGGGACCAGCTGACAAGCTGTTGACCCTTCACATCCAGCACCATCCCACAGGGACCCCGGCAAAGGTGGAGGTGGGGCTGTCGGCAGAGGTGGGCTTCTGGAGGAGTTTGGGGAGCCCCCGCTAGGGGTCTCAGTGACCCTCCTCCAGCTGGTGACCCAGTGAGCAGGGGTCAGGGAGAGGGATCCAGATGGCAGGCAGCTGGGGGGGACAAACGGCCCCAGGACACCAGGTGCAGTGGGCCCCAGTTCATCTCCCTGCCCAGCAGCTGCCCCTGGAGCAACTGTTTGGCTGTGGGGACGGGGAGTATTTAGCAAGCCCTAGTAAGCAAAGATGTTTCTGGAATCTCAGGAGGTGGGTCAGGTAAGGATCCCAGAATCCAGACTCAGGAAGAGACTTCCCCAGGGACCCCGAGTTGGTCAGGGGCAGTGCTAAGACCACATTCAGGGCTCACACGACATCACCACAGACAGTGGCATCTGGGCCACACTAATGCCAGGACTGAGAGAAGGCAATGGGGGAGGGCACACCTCCTTGGGTTGGAGTCCCCAGCAAGCCCATGTGCTTCCTTCCTCAGCTCCAGTGCCACTTTGGCCCCTGCTGCCCCAGCTGGCATGAAGAATGGAAGCCCAGTGGACACAGAAGATACCAAGGCAGACCTGCCAGGGTAAGGCCAGCAGGCAGTGCTAAGCTTCTAGTGCGGATGTGTGTCAGCAAGGCCTGGGCACTCGCCCAAGGCACGTGGTGAGGAACAGAACCCCAGCTGGCACCTTCTGCCTCTCAGACCAGGAGCTTTCCACCACCCTCTGTTGCCTCTGCCAGGAAGCAGTCCGCAATCAGGAAAAGCCGCTTGCTCTTGTGGTCAGCCCCCATTTGGATGGCATCTGCCCTATGCTGGAGGCTGGACTGACAGACAAAGCAGATACAGGCCCTGCCTTCCAGGAGCTCTCAGGAGCCCAGACCACACCATTACCCCTCCCCCTAGCAGTTGTGATAGACTGACAGCACTGCTTGAAATGGCTTTGTGGGGGTGGTAGCTTTTGAGTCGAATCTCAAAAGGTGGACGGGAGCCATCCACGCAGAGGGAACTACATATCCAAAGGGCTCAGGAGAACCTGGTGGTTTCTGGACACTGTGTAGCTGAGTGCAGCTGGCGCTGAAGGCGCTCGTAGGGGAAGGGGGTTGGTGAGAGGAAGTCAGGAGCTGATGGGCTTTTCCTACTATGATGGTGCGAATCACCACACAACAGCTCAACTCTGGAGCACCTTCTGTGTCTCATCCAGTCCTCCCCGCAACCCCGTGAGGTTTATGCCTAATCAGAATGAAGAACAGGCCTGGAACCCAAGGTGTCTGTGCCTCATGCTTTGACAGGAACAGCTAGGGTGCAGATACAGTGATGGCAGCGAGGAGGGTGCTCAGGCGAGCTCCTCTGTAGAGAAGGCATCAACTTGAGGCAGGCCACAGGGAAAAGATCTCAGATTAAGGAACCGCAAACCTAAGATCCTTGTGACCAAACCCGCTTAGCATGTTCAAATGCATAAGGCTGCTGTTGAGGGGCGCTGTAGATGGAGCAGGGCCCAAGCCTTCAGCTAAAGAGGGACATGGTTTGATTTTGGGTTGTTTTTTTAAAGGTTAGTGCATTTTCACACCACAATGCAGTTATTTACTTTACTTTTGTCACTTCCACGGAACCTGGATGCTGGGGGTGGGGCAGGGCAGTGCAAGGGGTGGCTAAGGTATGAGGCTTTATTATGTAATTTTTTTGTTTCCAATTACAGTGACAGCTACCAGCCAGAATGAAAGCACCAGCTAACACCTATAGTGCAGCTCAGCCAGGTGCTTTACCTGCACTGTCCCAGTCTTCCCAGCAGCCTGTGAAATGGATAAGTTTAAGTGGCAGAGCTGAGTCCCAAAGGAAGAGGTTCTAAGGAAAACCTCAGGAGAAACTTAAAAAAAAAAAGCCAGTTCATGAACTCTCTTCTTTTGAGCCTCTTCTCAAGACACAAAACCACTAACTACCAGATGGTTAATGTGGGTTTCGGGTGATGCAACTTGACAAAGGAGGGAAATGAGGGACACGTTCCTAGTGAGGGGCAGAGCCAGAACAGCTCAGATCTATCCTGCTCTAGAGCCAGGCTTGGAGGTATTTGTGTCTAATGTTTAAAAGTTTGCAAAATCAGTACATTCTTTCTTGATCTTTTTTTAAAAAAGCTCCCCATGACCCAGGCAACGATATGGAATTAATGGTTCTGGGGCCGTGGCATCACGAGCCATGTCTTTTTTTTTTTTTTTAATTTATTTAGTTGTCTCCATCCCCTCGATGGTTTGCAGTCGCTGTGTCTGTTGTGTGCTGGTCTTTTTTTTATTTTTTAAGGAGGCACTGGGAACATGGGAGGCACCCGACGTCTTTTTAAAAGCGCCAGTTCCTCCTCTTCCAGCCCGGGTGTGCTGTCTGAGGGCAGTGGTTCTGCACCAGGGGCAAGGCAGCCTGCAGTACCCCGGACAGCCCCCACGACAAATAATTAGTAGGCCCCAAATGTCAGTGGTCCTGTGGCGATTCTGTGTGTTACAGCTTCCGCAACGTTCCGTGGAAGCCAGAGTCGGCACGGAAAAAGCAAAGGCACGGAAAAAGCAAAGGCTGGGGACTGCTCGCCCGTAGCCCGAGCGCAGAGCAGTGGGCGTGGCACGAGTGCGCCTGCGCGCCTCAGGGAGCGCGGCCGTCGAATCTGCGCCTGCGCCTGCGCGCGCCGCCATTTCCTGCTGCCACGGGCTCTGGCCGTCAACCGCGAAATGGCTGCTCGGGTAGAACTGGGTCTCGCGGGGCTTCTCCGCTGCCGTGCCTGCGCAGGCCACTAGGTGGCGCCCGAGGTTCGTGAATGGGCGTGGCGCGCTCGGCCCCTCCCCCGCGGCGTGGCGGCCACGGTGACCCGACGGCGCTGGCGCGGGTCCCTCTGGGCACCGGTGGCCGAGGCGGAGGGCGACAGGGTGTCGGCGGGAGCACAGGCGGGTCCTGCGGCCCGGGCGCCTTTGGCGGGCCCTTGGACACGGGGACACTGGCCCTCCGAGCCGTCCAGGGGCTGTGGGCGGGCGCGGGCGGCGGGTCTTCCACCACCACGCACCCCCGGACTTGATCCGGCGTGCGCTGGCGGGCCCAGCGGTGAGGACAGAGACGACGGGCTGATTTCCCCGGGAGGGGGCGTCGGGGACCGGGGGCTGCCCAGGTCCGGGAGCGCCGTGGAGTTCCCTTTTTCCTGGGCTCCAAAGCAGTGCCGTCTGTCCCGAGCTTAAGGGCCTCTGGCCTACTCTAACTCGGCCCTGCTTACGGTAGGGAGAAGCAGTAGAGTACAGTGGGGCTTGGGCGCTGGGTTTCACGTCTCAGCTTTGTGGTCTTGGCCTTATTACTCAATTCCTCCGTGCCTCAGTTTTCTCACCTGTAAAAAGTGGTAATAATAGCGCTTCTCACGTATGGTCTTGGGAGGATAAAACGGGTTTGTATAATGAAGCATATAAGGTATTTCATGGCACAAAGTAATGTGAAATGCTGGTTTTATAAAAGCCACAACTTAGGCCAAGGAGCACCAGAGGAATATCCTCTGTTCCCACTAGGGGAGCTAGTCTCTGTTCTCCTTTACCGGGTTGATTGGTCCGATTTCCTGCGGCAGGACACAGTAGCTCGTCCCCTTCCTCCTAATCTGTTGTTGTTAGATTTTACTTCTAAACTAGATGCTGTTTTTCTCTGGATATGTTGCAAGGCTGGGCTTTTCAGGTCTGCAGGAGGAGCAGGGGACCTTTAGGCACATCTCACAGCTGACAGTTGTCATCCAGTGGAGGGGTCTACTGGAAGGAGGGTGTGAGTGGAAGGGAGGCATTCTCTTCTGTGTAGAAGACACACTTGTGTCAGGAGTCGACAACGGCTGTGGGTGGCTAGTGGCTCTTTCGTGTTGTTGTTTTTTTGTTGTTGTTGCTTGTTTGTTTTAAGTACTGGGACTGGGAATTGAACCAGGACCTTGTTATGTTGGAAGCCGGCACTCAACCACTGAGCCAGATTGGCTTCCCTGAGTTGTTTTTTTTCTATGGTTGGCTTGTTTGTTTTTTTGGTTTTGTTTTGTTTTTAGGAGGCACTGGGGACGGCGCGGGGGGCCTCCCATGTGGGAAGCAGGTGCTCAACTGCTTGAGCCACATCTGCTCCCTGGCTACTGACGCTTTGATCTGGTTACAGCCTGAAGGAAGGGCTTCAGATGAACCGACTGTTAGTCTCCCAGGGCTGCCATGACATATCACCACAAACTGGGTGGCTTCAAACAACAGAAATGTATTCTCCCAGTTCTGGAGGCCAGGCATCCAAAATCAAGGTGTCGGCAGGGCCATGGTCCTTTTGGAGGTTCCAGAGGTGCCACGTTCCTTGCCTCTTCCAGCCTCTGGTGGCTCCAGGAGTTCCTTGACTTGTGGCCATAGCATTTTAATCTCTGCCACTGTCTTCACAGGTCTTCTCTGTGTATCTCTCGCTGCCTGTGTGCCTCAAATGTCCCTAAATCACCCTAAATCCAGTGATCTCATCTCAAGATCATTAATTTCCTTGCATGTAAAAAGACCCTATTTCCAGTGAGGTCACCTCAGGTCCTGAGGGTTAGGACTTGGACAGATCTTTTTGGGGAACACAATTCAACCCACTCCACCAACTAATCAAAATTACGAGGAGCCATCACTGATGGCCGTCCCCGGTATTATCTAGCTTATCTCTAATTTGACTTCTGGGCAGTTAACTCAGGGACCTGGACAGGATACCTGGGAGGTAAGCCACCCTGGGATGTTACATTGCTCAGCAAGGCTTTGTGGGACTGCTTTACTGAGCTGTTTTAATGGCCCAGATGGTTAGCCCTCCTGAAATCCATTTGTCCCTATGTGGTGATGGACCCCAAGTTGCCTTGGCAGAGAATCTTGGCTCTATTCACCATCTGGGTGTGGACTGCCTCTGTTACCATGTTATACTGAGGACATCTGATTTAGTCCACAGTGAAGGTGTAGCTCAGGGACGCCAGATTTGGGAGACAAGATCTCTCAGTCTTCTAAGTTTGTCTTTGGCTCAGCGTGTCTGTCACTGGCAGAGGTGGGTTGGGTGTGTCGGGGCATTGGGCCAGTGTTCTTGGAGCAGGCACATTGGTATCTGCATGGGTTGCAATGGACCGTCAGGGTGGAAGCAGCCTAGAGAGGCTTAGCACCGATGGAATGTTTCCCCAGAGTCACTGGGGTAGTGTCACATCCTCTTGCCTGTAGTTCTGCCAGGTGCAGCTCGAGGTGGCAGCCAGCCCAGCTGGGGCTGAAGAGTGCCATTGCTTCAGGGCCCTGCTCCCCTTGCTCACCCAGCTGGAAGGCAGGGCTTAACTTCCATGAGCAAAGAGTCCCAGCACTGGGGGGAGCTGGGGCTGGGGTCTCTTGCTGCAGGGATGGACAGCCCACCACTGAGCTTGCAGGGGACAACACCCTCTCTTTCCTGGAGGGCTGGCAAAGTCATTGCAGGCTCAGTCCTCCTCTTTCACAGCTGGAGGCTGCCCTTGTCAGGGAGAAGGGGTGAGCAGGGCCGGGATCCTCAGGAGGGGTGGCCAGATCACTCGCTTGTGGGCTGGGAGCAGCACCTGGCTCCTCTCTGCCTTGCCCTGGGGGAGACGAACCCACTGTGCTGGCGGGAGCTGGGGGGGTACCACGGTTCCCTAATGGTGCTCATCTTTCCTCAGTGCCTTCTCTGCTTACGAAGAGGAAAAGGTGACCCCCAAAGCCGGGAAGGCCTGGCCAGAGAGGCCCGTGGCCCCCCAAGGTGGCCCAGGACACCCAGCTGCATCCAGTCAGCCACCTGCAGATGCCCACACCCCAGAGGAGCTGAGCAGTCACAGAGGCCTTGACCCTGAGCCGCTCCTGGAACTGGAGAGTAGCCCCAGCAGGTAAGGTGTGAGCTGCACTGGGGTCACTCATGCCTGCTCGAGCCTGGTCTTTGACAGGGGCCTTGGACCAGGTGTGACTTGCTCCCCCCACCCCCTTCCCTGACAAGGCTGCTACATGGCACCCTGGGTGCTTGGGCTCATGCATGGCATGTGGCGTGATGGTGCTGACTTTGGGCCTGGAGTGGTGTTGAGTGGCTTCTTGGTAGCATGAGGAGCTGGCCTGGGGGCCTGGGCTGGGAGCAGGTGTCTGTCCCCAGGAGTAAGAATCCCTGCGCTGACACAGAACAGGAGGGAGGAGCTGTCTGCTGGAGTGTCGGGGTCCCAGGCAGGATATGGGCTGTTTGTGGGTATAAAATGGCACTGGTAGAGGACAGAGGGTGAGAAAGGGAAAGAGAGAGTGAGTAACAGGGCACAGCAGAGAAAGAGAGAAGGTAAGAATGAGCAGAAGAATGTGCTTAGAAAATAAATGGACAGATGGAGGGATGTAGTGATTGGTAGACAGTGTCGATTGAGAAATAAACTAAGCTGCAAGGCAACAAACACTTTTATTTGGGGTCTTAGAATTACAATTTGGGGTGCCCAGATTCAAATAGCAACCCACTTCGTGTCCTATCTGGGCACTTCCAAGCAAGGGTTTTTATTTTCTTTCATTAAAAAATTTTTTTTCTCTCTTTATTATTATTTTTTAATGTTACATTGAAAAATATGAGGTCCCCATATACCCCCCACTCCTCCCACATCAACAACCTCTTTCATCATCGTGGCACATTCATTGTATTTGGTGAATACATTTTGGAGCACTGCTGCACCACATGGGTAATGGTTTACATTGTAGTTTACACTCTCCCCCTGTCACCCAGTAGGCCATGGCAGGATACACAATGTCCAGCATCTGTCCCTGCAGTACCACTCAGGAAAATTCCAAGTCCTGAAAATCAGGCAAGGGTTTTTAAAGGAAAAGAAGAGATTAGATAAGTTGTTTGGGGGCAGTGGATACTTGGGGTGCTCTAATTGTCCTTCAGGTTAGAGAACTGAGTTCTTTGTCTCATGGTTGGTTTCTGGTGTCTGTATGGCCTTTGAGTCTTGAGCAACGTGGTTGCTTGAGGCTTTGCATGCCTCGGCAGTTTGTGATATCTGGCCAAGATCTGCCAAGAGTAACCTCCAAAATGATCTCCATTTGAGATCTCTTAGCCACAGTAACTATTTTGATTTGTTGTTTTTTTTTTTTATAGTAAGATGATAAGGCAATTGTGGCAAAATGTTAGAAGTTGGTGGAAATGGGTATCTGGGGGTCTAGAGATATATTGGTGCTTCCTCTGTGGGGTCTGCATTATTTTGCATCTGTCCTGTATGCTTGAAATTATTTCAAAATCAAAGTTTTTGAAAACCAAGAGTGAGCGGAAGGGAATATGAGTCAGTGGGCATGAAGGAGGTGAGAGCACAATTGAGAGTGGCGGAGGCATTGAGGGTGGCATCCAGCCTGGGACTGGAGTGTGTTGGAGGGCGGGTGTGTGCGGGGTGGGGTCTGCTGGTGGCCCGATGCCATGGGGTGAGATTGTAAAGGCATCTTAGCTTGCCACCCGCTACCATGTGTCCCACACAGCTCATGGTTGCGACCACAGAGAGCTAAAACACAGTGAGCTCATTTCAGGGGGAGCAGAGGAAAGCTCTTAACACTTCTGCAGACCAAGAAGATGGCTTATTCCCAAGACAGAATGTGCTAGAAGGAGAGAGAGGGTAGAGTTGGGCAGGTAGTCTGCTGTGGCAGGTAAGTGGTCCCCATGGCTATAAAATGAAAATGCTCATACCACCTTCCTGATCCTTGGCCTTTATACGCCATGGATCTTCCATAATGAGATAGGAGGCCATCTGTAGGGCCACAGTCCCCTGGGATACAGCAGGGTTCTTATTTAAGGACATCTAACCCACCCTTGACTTCTCTGTCTGTCGTTGGCCCCAGACCCTGTAGAGGCCCAGTCCAAAAGTATTGGGTGAACAACTTTGGACTTCCTGCCTTGTCACATGGCTTCCTACACAGACAAGGTCTCCTGCAGTATGTGTGTGGGGAGAGGGGATGTTGTCAGTAAAGACTTCCATTACAGATTGGGTGAGCTTGGAGCTGCGTTGGGAAGGCTGAGGAAGATTTTATTCAATGGATGTGGTATAGAAGGAATCCTGGGTAGAGGAGGCTACTGGGGCTTGCAGGAGCAGAGGGGCCCAGGCAGCCAGAGGAGGCCGGTGGCCTCAGTGGAGAAAGGGTTGGTTGGTGACTTGGGAGAGGTGGTGAGGGGGACTGGGCAGGCTCCTCAGCTCCTGGACTAAGGAGTGGGGGCCATCCCCGGCTCCACTCTGGCCTGGGGACCCACTGCTGGCCTCTGTACAGGAGAGTGCTTGTGGATAGACTTGAGTTGTGGGAGGCTCCCTACAGCTGCAGGTGTACAGCAAGACTGGAGGCACAGAGCTGTCAGAAAAGTATTTGCTCAGGCCAGGGGACAGTCCACAAGGCCTGGCAAGGCACTCAAGTCTTGCAGACTTGCTTAAAGGTAGTGGCAAAGAAAAGGCATAGTAGCCTAGCCTGCTCCCTGGGCTGTGGGGTCGAGGGATGGGGTGGACAGTGATGGCCCCTTAACCATGTCAGCAACCAGCCAGATGGGAGCATTTGGGGAGGCTGTGGGGAGATATGATAAGGGCATTCAGGCCACGTGGAATGTGCAGTGCCTGTTGAGAACCCAGTGATTACGTGCAGTCGGAAATGGAGGAAACAGGTCTAGAATTTAGCTAAGATCTCATGTGGGGCTAGAGGTGTGGGAGCTGTCAGTTCAAGTACCTGGAGTGTGTGGAAGAGGCTGCCAACCATGTGTGATGCCAGATGATTGCAGAGGATCGCTTTCTGGAGTTCCTGGAGTTCTCTGGCAACGGTGTTGGTGATCTTGTTAAGATCATCCCCAGTCCTGAACCCATATGCCCAGAGCCAAGCATGGAAAATGTAGGAGTTCTGGCATACTTCCTGAGTGGCCTGCACAGCTGCAGTCAAGTCTTTGAGGTTGACCCCCAGCCTCTTAGTCTCTTGGTCTAAGGCTTCTTGAGAACCTGGTGAGGAAGGAAAGTCACTGCCTCCTTCCAGGGCTGAGATTCTGCACCTAAGCTTGTAGCTGTAACACATTTTTATAGAACTTTTGGATTGCCTAATACCTGGAAACCTTAGATCAGAGGTAATAGAGTAGTGAAGGGGGTTAAAGATTTGGTAGGGGCTAAAAAGATGAGCTAGATAACAGGATCCAGTCCAATTAGGAGGCAGATACCAGGAGCCGTGGTTGAACAAATAAAATAAGTCTCCATAAGGGCTTTCCAGGGTTCATGGAAATAACTGTCCCATGGATATGCATCTTGGCATTTACATGAACCCTTTTTTTTTTAAAGATTTATTTATTTCTCTCCCTTTGCCCCCAACCCCCCCCCCCGGTTGTCTGTTCTCTGTGTCTATTTGCTGCGTCTTCTTTGTCCGCTTCTGTTGTTAGCGGCATGGGAATCTGTGTTTCTTTTTGTTGTGTCATCTTGTTGTGTCAGCTCTCCGTGTGTGTGGCACCATTCCAGGGCAGGCTGCACTTTCTTTCGCGCTGGGCAGCTCTCCTTTACGGAGCTTACTCCTTGCGCATGGGGCTCCCCTATGCGGGGGCCACCCCTGCGTGGCAGGGCACTCCTTGTGCGCATCAGCACTGCACATGGGCCAGCTCCACACGGGTACATGAACCCTTTTGAAAGCAATGTGGTCCCATCCAATTGGGAAGAGGAAAGTCATCAGGCTGTTGTTTACAGGACAGGTGGTCCTAAGCGTATCAGGTTAAAGAGTATGTTTAGAATCATCTGGGTCTCTTAGATGCATATAACAAAACAAAGAATATGCCCTTTGCCACCCATGGTAATTGTGGAAGTATTTTTATTGGTGCCAAAGTGGGTGTCATTGCAAATACTTAGGCCCCTGAAAGGGCCCTCGGTATGGTGGAAGCATAGATTGCCCTTCTTGAAGTTTTGAGAGAAGAGCTAAAGGGCTCCTGAGTGTTATCACAAAGGATGTCCTTAAATCTGAGATCCGTATGGGAATTTGGGGAGAACTGGGGACCTCTAAAGGAAAGAGGACCAGCAATTGAAAGTATGGTTCTGAGATTGTGCTAAGAGTCGAGTGAAGAAATGCCAGAGATTTTGGAGTCCTTGCAGGCATGGGGAGATTATTAGCAGGGGAACAGCTTGGGTGAGGAGGAAGGGGGGGGGGGGGAGAGGAGATAATACAAAATAAAGCTTATTAATGAAAGCTGTGGTTGCAATGAGGGGAGTCCTTTGGATATTGAAAGTTTCACTGGAGGGGGCAGAGAAAGAAGATACAGCAAAGAAGGGCAACAAAATATCGTGAGACTGGGTAGTCAGCAAGGGGATTCTAGGGGATGTTTTTCCAGCATCTTGGGCAGACACTCCACCTCCTGTTGTCACCTGCTTGGTCTGCGTTCCTTGGGGAAGCTTTCTACTTCATGGGACCATTGACCTCAGAGGGATCTTGAGAGAGCCTCAGTGTAAGGTCCCCAGTTGGGGTGGATTTCCAGTCAAAGTAGCTTTTGTACCTTTTTAGATGAGAGGCATGATCCAGGGGTGGACCCCCTAGAGTTTGGCAGTGATAATGAGGGTGATCTAAGGGCTCTTGCAGTGGAGTTCAAGATGAGTTTTCCAGAGATGTCACTTCCAGAGTGCCATGTCGCCAATACTGGAGGAAAAGCAGCCTCAATATTTTGTTGACAAGTATGGGCATATATAATATGTCCCTTGTAGGACGTTAGAATGTCTGAATCAACTAGGTTAGAATCTTAAAGAATCCAAGCAGAAGAGGGAATTTTCCTGAGTCAGCCAATGATTACATGGGGACACTTGGTGTGATCCAGCAGAGTAGGACCAGAGGGCAATCAGGGCTAAGGATAAAACCCTGTGAGGCCATGCAGGATTGAGTTCTTTGGGCACTTTCCCAAGTTTTACCTTTCAGAGTCCATTAGTTCTATGGTTTCAGATGATAGGGGATGATAAGGAAAATGTAATTTGGCAGATAAAGAAACAACTCATTGGATTTCTTGGATGACTTTACTGGTAAAATAGGCTCCTCAGTCAATTGAAAGAGCCAGTAGAACTCTCCATGTGGGGAATATTTGTTCTAACAAAAGTTTAGCAACACTACTGGCAGTGGCCATTTTAAAGAGAAACCTCTAGCCGGCAAGAGAAAATGCATATGATATAGCAAGAACATATTTATAACCATGACATTTATTTATTTTTTAAAAAACTTATTTATTTATTTTTAAAAATTTATTTCTCTTTCCTTCCCTTCCCTCCCCCCACCTCCGCAGTTGTCTGCTTTCTGTGTTCATTTGCTGTGTGTTCTGTGTCCACTTGTATTCTTGTTAGCAGCATCTGGAATCTGTGTCTCTCTTTGTTATGTCATCTTGCTGTGTCAGCTCTCCGTGTGTGTGGCGCCATTCCTGGGCAGGCTGCACTTTTTTCACGCTGGGCGACTCTCCTTACGAGGCACACTCCTTGCACGTGGGGCCCCCCTACACAGGGGACATCCCTGTGTGGCATGGCACTCCTTGTACACATCAGCTCTGTACGTGGGCCAGCTCATCACATGGGTCAGGAGGCTCTGGGTTTGAACCTTGGACCACCCACGTGGTAGGCGGATGCCCCATCCTTTGGGCCAAATCCACTTCCCTATGACCATGACATTTAAGAGCTGTATCAAATCTCATTTCCAGTGAAGAGAAAGTCCTAAGTATCTGTATAGTAACATTTCATATGCAAATGATGTGAATCTCCAGTTGAAAAGCAATGGCAGCAGCGGACTTGGCCCAGTGGTTAAGGCATCCGTCTACCACATGGGAGGTCCACGGTTCAAACCCTGGGCCTTTGAGCCGTGTGGAGCTGTCCCATGCGCAGTGCTGATGCGCGCAAGGAGTGCTGTGCCACGCAGGGGTGTCCCCCGTGTAGGGGAGCCCCACGCACAAGGAGTGCACCCCATAAGGGGAGCTGCCCAGCGCGAAAGAAAGTGCAGCCTGCCCAGGAATGGTGCTGCGCACACGGAGAACTGACACAACAAGATGATGCAACAAAAAGAAACAGATTCCCATGCCGCTGACAACAACAGAAGTGGACAAAAAAGACGCAGCAAATAGACACAGAGAACAGACAACCGGGGTGGGGGCGGGAGGGGAGAGAAATAAATAAATAAATCTTAAAAAAAATATCTATAAGAAAAGCAATGGCGTAGAATATACCTGAAGCTTTGGAATGGGTAAGATTGTTCAGGGTGTGTAAAGTGAGAATTAGATGTTGGAACCCTAGAAAAGCACCCATGTTAATAGATAGAGCAGGAAAGCAGATGTGGCTCAAGTAGTTGGGCTCCCACCTACCATATAGGAGGTCCAGGGTTTGATGCCCAGGGCCTCCTGTTGAAGGCAAGCTGGCTTGTGTGATAAGCTGGCCCATGCAGAGTGTTGGCCTGTGTGGAGTGCTGGCCTGTGCAGAATATTCCCCGCACAGGAGTGCTGCCCTGTGCAGGAGCAAGAGTGCTGGCCTACACGGAAAGCTGGCACAGCAAGATGACACAACAAAAAGAGACACAGAGGAGAGAGAATAAGAGATGTAACAGATCAGGGAGCTGAGGTGGTGCAAGAGAATGGTTTTCTCTCTCCCACTCTGGAAGGTCCCAGGATTGGTTCCAGGAGCTGCTTAATGAGAATATAAGAACTCACAGCGAATGAACACAGAAAGCAGACAGTGGGGTGGGGGTGGGGGGGAGAAATAAATCTTAAAAAAAACAAAGAGCAGAACAAGAGGAGCTCATCAAGGAGATGAATGAGGAGGGGCCAGAGAGGTAGGAGGCCAACCCCCAGAGTGTACGGCCCTGGAAGAAAAAAGAAAGGAGGTTCAAGGAGAGGGAGTGGCCAGCTATTCCGGTTAACTAGATTTAGCTGCAAGGTGTCTAGAGGAGAGTTATCCACAGAGTGATTGCCACATTCCAGTAGACCGGGTACTCTGTTGAACCGTGAGAAATACAGAAATGGAGAGTAAGCATTTGTAAACCTTATGGCATTTTGACATTGTCAGAACATCCATATTCAAGCGTGGGATCAGTCGACTCGTCTGGTTGTACTGGGTAGAGACCAGGTATTGTAGTGAGGTCGGATTTGGGTGTGGGAGCGGCACTGTAGGACCACATATCCGTGGCAGACAGATGGGGGAAAAGGGAGATCCTTCAGGGCATGAGTTCGAAAATCACAAACGGTGCTAGTGACATGTTGACGGTGAGAAGGAAAGGACAGAGTTATGAGTGCAGACGGCTCTTTCAAAATTTGCCTGTTGGAGGGAGAAGGATGAGAATGGTGCCTGGAATGGAACTGAGGTTGAGAAAGGCTTTTTGTTCTCTCTAAATGGGATGTGTAAGTGACGAGCCCATCTCACACCATCTCCATCCCCACACCTGGAGATGAGGGGGAGGTGGCGAGGCTGTCACGTGATCAGGTGTAGGCACGGGGGAATTAGATTCTGATGGCCATTTATTAGCAGCAAGCGACCCTCACTCTGGCTTTTTATCTTTAGAAAGGGGATGAAAATGCTATTGTCTCGAAATGAGAGTTGTGACTACTTAGCAATAAAGATAAGGAGGTCGTAGCTGTGAAGAACAAAGCAGCCATAATCATGCAGCCACAATCATGTGCCTGCACGTGCCGCCCGGGCCGCTGAGCGACAAGGATGCCCGGATCGCCAGGGGCGGAGGCGGGGCTTCCCCTGCGCCAGCTGGAGATGGCGACCGAGGATCACAGATTGGCCTGGCCATGCACACGTTTTCGTTCCCAGGGCCCTGCCCTGCTTTGTGAGGTTGCCGCTTCCTTTGACAATTTAGTGAGCGTGACGCCAGCACCCCCACCGGGCACCCCCCCCACCCCCCGCGGCTGCCCGCACCCCGCCCTAGCGCGACCTAGGTTGGGGAGCAGGTGGAATGGCCTGAGCATCCTTAGGCTGGGCACATGGGCTGGGGGCCGGGAAGGCTTGGGGGAAAGGCGGGAATGTGGGAGGAGGATGGCAGTGTGTTTCCAGGAGAAGGCTGCTTTTGAAACCACCCTGAAGTTACCAGGTGCACCTGCAGGCCGCTCTCCTCAGCGAGAAAGGACCAGGGGGCTGGTGGGCTCGGGAGGGGCGGCCGGGCCTCCTGCCAGTGGGCTGGGGGCTGCACCTGGCTCTTCTCTGCCTCATCCTGGGGGAGAGGAGCCTACTGCGCCCAGGAGAGGTGATGCGGTGCCGCAGGCTCCCTGATGGTGCTCATCTTTTCTCAGCACCTTCTCTGCTTACGAAGAGGAAAAGGTGGTCCCCAAGACTGGGCAGGCCTGGCCGGAGAGGCCCGCGGCCCCCAGACGTGGCCCAGGATACCCAGCTGTGCCCAGTCGGCCACCTGTGGACGCCAGCGCCCCAGAGGGGCCAAGCAGCCCTGGAGGACCAGACCCTGAGCCACTCCTGGAACTGGAGAGCAGCCCCAGCAGGTAAGGTGTGAGCTATGCTGGGGTGGCTCCCATCTGCTGGAGCATGGTTTTTGCCAGGGGCTTTGGATAAGCCCCAACCCTAGCCATGCCCATTACCCTCTGCAGGTGTGAGTGGCTAGGAGCTAGAGGCAAGCAGACTGGAAACAGTACCCCAGGAGTAGGTTTCCACAGCTTTCAGCTTGGAGCCACAGCGTCTGTTAGACCAGCCTTGACCTAGAGGAAGCACATGGAAAACCATGTTTTCCAGTAGCCATTGGCTCAGGAAGGCCTAGGTGAGCAGAGGGATATAGGGGCTTCCTTTGTCATTGATGGTCCCATTCAGATGGAGTGGATGGGACCTGCCACCAGAGATAAAGGCTGCTAGTTGGATGAGTTCATCTTCTACCACTACCTCCCCTGGGTAGTGCCATGGCCACACAGAGGTGGCATTTGGGCATCAGCCCTCTTGTCCAGTGGTGTCCTCAGATTGTACAGCGATTGTTCATGTTCCAGTTGGGGGGCCCATGGTTTTTCGGTTTTGTTTTTACCTTTTCTCTCAACTCTGCCTCACCTTGCCTTTACCCATTAGTATTCTAGCTCTGTGGTCAACCCTCCCCAGCCCCACCCCCCGCCTACCGCCCACAATCCATAGAGGGGAAGATTATACTAGTCCCACGTGGCTGAGGAACTCAGCAAAATGGGTGTTTTCTGATCTGTTTTATTCTTAAGCTTTGATCTCCCAACATGACAGTCCAGATAACTTCTGGAAATCAGCTTTGGTAGCCTGTTGGTCCCCATCTCTGTCCCAAGCCAGAGGCCCTTGTTGCCTCCTGGAGCCACAGTTAATGAGGGAGGAGGGCGAGCTTGCCTGTCCAGAGGCTCCTCTGCTCCCCAGAGACCTTTCCCGAAGCAGCAGTGAGTTGGGGAATAACCAAGGGCCACGGGCCATGGCCTGGAGACAGTGTGTGGCAAGGACCTCCCTGAGCCAGTTGTGGATATGGCCTGTACACAGGGAGTGAGCTGGCTGAGGGCCGGCCCTTAGGGCACACAGCCCACAGTGGACACACACCCAGGTGCAAGAATGGTAACCGGGGCCTTTACTGCCTGCTGAGGAGGTGCCGGCTCTGCCCCCCCCCCAGGCTGTGTGTGCTGGCACTCATCTGGCTCTCCTACGAGGGATGGGTGCGCTGGGGGCTCCCATTTGTTCACGTTCCAGTCGGGGGGCCTGTGGTTTTTTGGTTTTGTTTTTACCTTTTCTCTCGTCTCTGCTGTCCATTCTTGCCTATTCTCTAATCAGGGGCATGAATCGCAGGGTGCCAGACTCTCATCTATTGTCCCTGTAGAAGAGGCTCTGTTTCTTTCCTCTTCTATCTCCTTCTCACTCTTTGGCTTTGTATTCAGTCCTCTACTCCACCTGCCTTTCCAGGTTCCTGTGGAACCTCCCCCATCAGTTTTCCTCCCCCCTCACCAGTCCATCTCTCCCCACCATCAGTCAGTCCACTTCCTCTAGTCTCCATGGCGCATTCCTATGTCACAGGGTGATAAAGGAAGACGCACAGGGTGAGTGGGTGCACTGAGACAGGGTACCTCAGGCAGCCCAGGGTGGGAGGGCAGGCACTCAGGAAGGACTTCCCAGAGGAGGAGGCAGTGTTGTCTGCAAAGGCATGCAAGAGCTTGGCACGTGCGGTGGAGCTGTGGGCCATTCAGTATGGTTAAAGCTTTGACTCCATGTGATGTAGTGTTAAAGCATTAAAAGATGAAGTCAGAGAGCTAGGCAGGTGCTAGATCATGGTTGTTCTTCCCCCATCCCACCCATAAACCAGTCGGGGGCTTGGCCACTGGATTCTCCAGCATGGGAGGTTGTTTTAGTTGGCAAAGAATGTTGATGCAAAATACCAGAAATGGTAAAGGGAATTTAGTGAGCAAAATTTTACAGTTCCAAGACTGTGAAAATGTCCACATCTAGGCCTCAGCAGAGATGCTTTCTCAACATAGGTCAGCTGCTGGTCAGATCCTGGGCTCCTGCTGTGTGGCAAGGCAAAATGGCAGCTCTCTGTCTGGGTCTCTGCCTTCTCCAGGCCATTTTCTCCCCATGCTCAGCTATGGGCAATCAAGCACATGTCAGTGCCCATCTCTTCAGCTTTGAGCTGCTCTGTGGACTTAGCCCCTCAGGGGCCTCTTTCTGTGTCTCTGTGCTCTGCTCTTCCAGCCTGCGGCCTCCGACCTCCGGGACCTCTCAGTGCTTCTTTGTCTAAGACTGCAGGTGATCCTCTCTCTCAATGGCAGGGTCAAAATGGTGGCTTCCTTTGTGTGTGTGTTTCTGCTTTCACTTCTCAATTTGTATAAGACTCCAGGAAGAGGCTGGAGACCCAGCCTGGGTCAGGCCTCGCTGATGTGGTCCAATTAAAGGCCCTAAAGTGAACTAATTAAAAGCAATCAATGCAAAAGTTTTCTTCACTGAATCTAATGGAATCAAAGGGCCTCACATTCACAGGAATGGATTAGTTCCAAGATCATGAATTTCTAGGATTCATAGAAGAACTTCAGACTGTCACAGGGGCAATAGCCCAGGGCCCGGGCCAAATGAAGGAGCCACCGATGGAGTGAGGCTGGGAGGGAGCATGCGGGGGAGAAGCCTGAATCAGCCCAGGGCAGACTCTCACGTGGTGTGCACCCGTGGTGCCAGCCTGAGGCCATCGGCAGTGGGGCAGTGTGAATTGGAGTACAAAAGGAGGCCAGTGGCTGACAGAGCACCTTGAACTGCGGAGGGCAGCTGCAGTAGCTTTTGGCGTGGGGGGTGGTCGCCCAGGGGTAGGCAGGAGGAGCTACCCCTGAAGGCCTGGCTGGTGAAGGCCTGTGGGCTAGCTGGGAGACAGGACCCACAGCCAGAGCACCCCACCTGCCTGCCTCTGTCTGGGGCAGATACTCTGAGGATGAGGAGCAGCTGAGTTTCTTCCTTGGTGACCTCTGAATTCATTTGGCACTCTGCCCCTCACTCAGCCTTGTATCCTCTGGAGAGTTCTCTAGAGGAGGGGGAAGGGGTGATCTAGGAAGAGGCTGTCCCCTCTAATCAGAACTGCACTGAGCTCTCCCTCCTTTCTGCTCCCCAGGTCTAGGTTTCTAGCATCCTCCTGCCTGTCACAGCCAGGCTACTCTAGAGGGTGGCCCCATGGCTCTACTTGGACCCAGTGGATCCCAGGCCCCAGGCCCCTGGCTGTGGCGAGAAGATTTGGGATCACCGCTGGCTCACTATGTGAGCTGGCACGTCTCCGCTCCACTCTGGCCAGTTTTCTCATCTGTACAATGAGAGGGCCTACTTGTTGACCGTGGAGGAGCCTTCAAGAGCAAAAGCTCTGGTGTCAAAACTACTGATATTCTTTAAACCCATTGAGGTGGCATTCTCAGGGTTAGACCGAGAAGCCCACTACATCCCTGCAGGCTGTCAGCCCTCAAGGTTGACACACTGCCTCCACCTCCATTTCCTTCAGGGTGAGAAGTCCCTCGAGCTGCGTAGTCACCGTGACAGTTGCCACCGCTGCCGAGCAGCCCCACATTTATATTCCAGCCCCGTCGAGTGAATTGGACTCCAGCTCAGACAAGTAAGAAGGGCCACATATTGATTTGGGAGAGGGTCTCTGGGCACAAGGGGTTCCCTGGAACCTCCCTGGTGCTAAAGGGCTCTGCTTTTGTATCATGTCACTTCCCTGACCTTGGCACCTCCTCCATCTCCCAGCATCCCATTGGCAAAGGGGCATATGGGGCAGTCCTAGTCACCCACTCTAGACCCTTGTTTGTGGGCCTGGGTGTAGCCCCCCAGATGCCCTTCTCATGGTCCCAAGAGGAATCAGGAGCTGAGGGCATATTTCCCGGGCATTCACACTGGGCTTTGTCATCTGAAGGACCTGGCCTCGGAAGGCCAGTGCCACCCCTTAAGGGCAGGACCTGTGTCTGTCTCTCGCCCATTGCCTGTCAGGAGACACACATGTGCTGCCTTGTCCACAGTCTCAGCAGCCTCTTAGAGCCCAGGAAGAGGTGACATTGCAGGGAGGTTCCTGAGTGAGGCCAGCACGTGGAGGGTGCCTGAGGGGACTCTGCTGATGTCCAATCGGCAGGCTGGAGTCGGCAGTGTGGTGGTGCGGGCCAGGTGGGGGACCATGGTGAGCCTAGCCTGAGCCAGACATTGTTTTCAAGGCTGCCAGGGGCCTGTGCAGGATGAGGCAATGTCTGGGCCCTTGGAACTCCGGGGATGGGAGGGAGAGACCCAGTGTGAGGTGCAGATGAATAGCAGCTGAGTGCCTCCAGGCAGGGCTCCAAGGGGCGAGGCATCTAGGATTCCACCTAGTCTCAGGTGGCTCAGGTGGAAAGAAAGCTGGTGGGAGAGGAGGGGCAGAAGGCAGGAGCCTCGGGAGGGTTGGGGTCGTGCTTCCCGTGGAGCTGAGTCTGTAAGTGAGGCCAGCACGTCGGCCAGTAGGCACAGGCGTAACCGAGCTTGCAGCCCAGCAGCTCCCGTGCCGCTGTCCTTGGAGCCTCTGGAAGCTGCAGGTGCCTCTGCTTACAGGCTGCCTCAGTTCCCACAAACCAGGCGGGAGTCTCCTCGTCTGGAACCCCATTGCTCTCAAGTCTGGCTGGTATACCCCATTCTGGTCTGCTTGTGCTCTTTTTAAAGCAAAGGGATCATCTTCGTGAAGGAGTACATGAATGCAAGCGAAGTGTCTCCTGGGAAGCCGTCGTCTTCCTATTACAGCAGGTGAGAGCAGCCCCTACCCCATTCGGTTCTGTGGTCTCCTGCAGGGCCCTGCGTCGTCCTCCTTCCTGCCCCCTCACCACCTCATCCCAGTCTTCTCCCAGAGTGGCTCTCTGGGTCATTGCTCGTTGACTGGGTGAGTGACATAATTGCCAGGGATGTGACTGTTGCGCCTCAGCCTACATACCTCCCTTGGGGCCATGGTGTTCATGCCATGCCCCATTTCCTGGGTGCCCCCTTTCTGCATTTCTTTGTTAGTTTATAGAGCACAAACTTGCTCTAATGACATCCTGAGATGTCTCTTCTGAGCTGGCAGGGCCCTAGGGATTGTCTGCTTCATTCCATCCTGTTCCAAAACACCAGGCTCCTCTCATCAGCTCCCATGCTCTGTCTGTCACGCCTGGCTGCCTCATCTGAGCACATCCTGACACGTGTACATACTTTTCCACTGATTCCATCTTAGAATGCTTGCTTCCTGATGTCATGGAGGAGGATGCCGCTGTGTCACCTCTTGAGCTACAACCTACCCACAATGACACCAGGTCCCACTGGGAATGTATTGTGACACATCATCCTACTGCTTGTGTGAAGATTTTTGACTGATTGACACAAGCTTCCTGGCCTTGGACCTGCTTTCCCTGGTGCTGTGGAATGAGCATGGGTGTGGGGGCCCAATGGAGCTGAAGTTCAAGCCCTAGCTAGCTCAGTCCCCACTGATTGGGTCATCTTGGGCAAGATGACCTCTCTCTGCCTCAGTTTTCTTATGTGTGATTCCTTAGGGTAGTTCTAAAAATAAATACAAATCCAAAATCCTGAAATTCAGTCTTTAAATTATGCAATTCAGTGTTGTTCTTTTAGTATACTCAGAGTTGAAGAGCCATTGCCACTGTCTAATTCTAGAACATTTTCATCATCCCCTAAAAGAAACTCTGTGCCCATTAGCAGTTACTCCCTATCCCCCTTCTCTTGATCCCCTTGCATCCACTTATCCACTTTCCATCTTTTGAGCCTCGTTCAGGGAGATTTATAAGATGGGAACCCCTGGCTCATGCATAGTAGCTACTGTCATTGCCAGCCACCGTTGTTCCCTGTGAGAGTCACTCCTGTTTTCAGATTTCATCCTTAGTTTGTGATAGTTAAATTTAGTTCAGAATTGAATGCAATATTCAATGAATATTTGACGTCTTATGAAAAACATGTAGACTCTCTTTCTCAGGCAGTGAGAATTGTCAAGCCGGGTGGGTTTCCCATTTGTTCTGCCTCACTAGGAGCTTGGTTGAAATGCCAGCCGCCCCTCATTCCGAGTGTGGCGTCACCTTGGAGCAGCAGTGTGCTGACCACCTGTGGTGGTCACCACATGGCTCCCATGGAACCGGCAACTCTGGAGTGCAAATCTCAAGGGCTTGTACTTAATCATCTCTGCTGGGCAGTGGTTTTGTTCGATGGTCTGTGACCATTAGTCTTTCCTTATGGAAAGCAATATTAGTGAAAATGGAGACAAAAAAGAAAAAAATCACCACAATCCCACCCTGTAATCCTGGCCTGGGCATTCACGTTTCCTCTTTTCTATTCTCCCATCTCCTGATGACTGTCAGGGAAATGGAGGTTCTTCCAACCTTAAGGATCCTAGCCCCCCACCCCACCCCCTCACGGGTGCCAGTCCTCCTTTGTCCTCCATAGAAGGTCTCTTTCCTGAGGGATTGCTGCCTCCTCAGCATCAGCCCTGTGACACCAGGTTCTGCTCCTCTTATGGATTGGCTTCCAAGTTGCCCTGGCAATGGCAGTTAGTGAGCGGTGGCGCTCCTCACTTACTGCCATGGTAACGACCTGTCTCCTGCCTTCTGCCCTCCTCTGCCATCACACCGCAGCCGTGTCAGCAGCGTAGAGGACTCATTTGATGTGGAGAAGAAACCTGCGTATGATGGCACTCCGTGCTCTGAGCGGTATGTATCATTTCTCACCACGGGGCTGCCTTTTGCCCGGAGGCAAAGCAGCTGAGCCTGCCAGCTTTTGTCGGAGGCATTTCTGCATCAGAGGCGCCTGAGGGGTGTGGTGTAGGGCGGCACCTCCCTTATCGGATGTCACTCGGGACAACCAGAACCTACGAACCCAGCTAAGGCTACGGGGTGAACACAAGAAGAGAAATAGTGTCAGAAAGTCCAGAGGACTCAGCAGCCTGAGAGTCCCTTAAGCCCTCGATTAGAACCTAAATGATCATTAATTAACTTGCAGGTCTTACCAGAAGGGAAAAACAGCTACAAAAGAGAGGGGCAGGTGGAGAATAAAGAAAAAAGCCAGCTAGTGTCAAGAGCCCAAAAAGAGACACAGAAGAACACCGGTTGAGCAGTTTCTAACACTGTTGCCAGGTGGCAGGACAGTCACAGGAAGGGCTAAAGCACGAAGTAGTCCCAGTTATCTATTTTTGGGGAAAAGTGGATCTTAGAGATCAAGTTGATGGTGAAGGAAAGATGAAGTTGACAGCAAAAGAAATTGAGGTCCACATAGAATAGCTGACTTGGTACATTAGTGGCAGAGCCAGGTGGGGATATTTCTCCTCTGCCACCTGGTTATCACTTCTTGAGAGAGCGAAATTCCTGTGGATGCCACTTAATAGGCCAGGGATAGGGCGGGGAGAAGCATGGAAGGGCAAACAGCCTGGGGCAGGTGAGCAGATGGGGCAAGTTGTACCCACCGTTGTGACTGAAAAGCGGCCAGATACCTGGGTCCTGGGCAGCCCTGAGGCACTGGGTGAGTTACCTCACCAAGAGTGGGGCTCTGACAGATAAGAGCTACCAGAGAAAGGTGGGTGGGAGCAATTGGAAGGGGGCCCCGCTTTCCGGGGTATGGCAGGCTCCATCAGGCCCACAGCCACCGTTGCTGATGAGATGCTGGGCTGGCAGGAAGTAAGGGGGCTCTCCAAGGACAGCCACAGCTACTTGCACACATGCTGTGTGAACACACAGAGTCATGGTGGGCTGGGACTGAACTGGGTGGGGGTACTGGGTGGTAAACTACACAGGAGGTGGAGATGGTGCTGGTGATGGCATAGAGAAGCAGCGCCTGAGGCTCCCCTGGCAATTCTGGGCCTTGGAGCAAAGCTCAAGGGGCCCCAGGTTGGTAGCATTGGCCTGGCTCCTGTCAGAAGCAGGTGCACATCTCTGGAAGAAAGCATTTCCCCGAGGTCCATAGGACTGAGGCAGACAGACAAGCAGCCTCAGCAGGTCCTGTGGGAAGAGGAGAACAAAGTCAGGGATCCTGGAACTAGGGAGGAGCCTTGAACTTTCATGTAAGACCCAAGTGGGCCTTACAGCCAGAGTGACTTTGTGGCACTCACCAGAGTTCCTGAGCAGACTCACAGTGGGGTAAACCCAAGAACGTGGGGAAGGGGAGAGACTTCAGTGGCCCTAGGTGTATGGGGAAGGGTCATCTGACACGTCTCCTGTAGAAGATGACTTTGGCCTTCCTGCTCCAGCAGGTGTGCAAGGCCAGCAGCCTGAAGACAGGGTCACTGTAGGGTGTTCTCACACACACGGGACTTTCTTGACAACAGCCTCTGGATATATACATAGTGGGACCAAGGTGAAGGGACAGGACTGGTTTCTGGAAATAGTGCAGGGGGCTCTGGCTGGCCAAGGGCCCACCTGGCCCAGGACCAGGCTCCAGTGAAGCTGCTGCTGGTTGCTCGACATAGGAGAAGATGGCAGCCGGGAGTCCTGGTACTGTCCCCGGGTCTACCGGGTGGCAGCAGAGGTGTGCATGCTGGCCTGACTGCCAGGCTCTTCTCTGTCTCACAGAATGACTGCAGGAATCTGTACTTACTGCAACCGTGAGATTCAAGACTGTCCAAAGATTACCCTGGAGCACCTTGGCATCTGCTGCCATGAATACTGCTTTAAGGTAAGAAGAAAATTCTCCAGAGCCAGGAGTCAGAGGGCATGCATGAGGTTTGATCGCCGTATATGCTCATGCTTGGTCTCAGACTTTACAGAACTGTGAGCCGACAAAGTCCAAGGGACTGAATGAGTGTTGGCAAGTCCGTGTGCTTAGTGGAGAAGACATGGGCGCTCTTCTGGGGGAAGATTCCTCCAGGCAGAGGGCCAACAAGTGTAAAGGGCCTGGGGCAGCAGCACATAGTGTTCTAGCTCATGTGGCTGCCGTGGCCTGAGTGAGGGGGAACAGTAGGAGATGAGGCCACAGGGACAGCTGGCAGCCAGATTGGATAGGCCTCAAAGGACATGGAGCTCCTCCCGGTTTTATTCTAAATGTGATTGGAACATGTTAGAGAGTTTGGGCAGGGGAGTGACAAGATCTGATTTGGACTTTTTATAGGACCCCGCTGGCTGCTAAGCAAAGAAGGGACTGTAAGGGCGTGTTTTAGTTTCCTGGCTGCTCAACTAGATACCATGCAGTGGGCCTGCTTAAACAGTGGGGATTTATGGTTCACTGATTTGAGGCTAGGAGAAGTCTAAATTCACCCCACAGTCATTTGTCATCCACGTTATTTCTCTTTCTATTTTTTTTAAATGTTATATTAAATAAGTATGAGATCCCTATATATCCCCCACCTCCCTCACCCCACTCCTCCCACATCAACAACCTCTTTCATTCACTGCACTTGGTGAATACATTTTGGAGCACTGCTGCACAACATGGATAGTGGTTTACATTGTAGTTTACACTCTCCCCCAGTCCACTCAGTGGAAGGCCGTGCTTTCTTCCCCAAGCCTGGTGTCTGGGGCTGGCTGCCAGGGCTCCTTGGTCCTTGGCTCTTCTGGCCCATGGTGGCCTCTCCCAGCTTCTCTTCTGGGTTCTGTTGGCCTCTAGCTTCTGACTACTCCCTCTGGGGCTCATTTTCCCCCACGTCAACCCCCATTTCCTTTGACTGTGAGGCCTTTAATAAGATGATGAAGGCCCATCCTGCCTGGACTGGACCTGACTCATCTTAACTGAAGTCACCTCGGCATAGGGGCCTTACTTACAACAGGACCATACTCACAGGGATGGATTAAAGCTCCAGACCTGGCTTTATGGGGTCCATACAGTTTCTGACCACCATGCTCCACCCTCTGGACCCCCAAAAGACCTATTTTTCTCCACACAAAGTACATTCATTCCATCACAATATCCCAGAAGCCTTAAGTCATTTCAGAAATGTTTAGTAAAAAGTCTAATTGGAATCGGTTCAGGGTGTGGTGTGTCCTGGGGCACAGCTCTCCATCTGTGGTGCTGCGAAACCTAGAGAACAAGCTTCCTGCTTCCTATGTACGAGGGAGGGACAGACATAGGATCAACGTCCCCATTCCCATAGGGAGAAATTAGAAGGAGAACAGAGATTGCAGATCCCAAACAATTCCAAAACCCTGCTGGGCATGCTTCATTAGATTTCATGGTCTCGGAGTCATCTCTGGAATGATGGTTTGTCCTCTGGTCCTGATAGAGTGGCAGCCCCACTCTTTCCAAGGGCTTGTGCAGAGACCATGCTCTCCCCGAACGCTGGGGTGAAGGCTCCATTCCCAGCATCCAGAGGGTGGCCAAGAGAGGCCACTGTGTGCATTGACGTGTGTCATGGGCAGGACAGAAGGGAGCAGGTTTGGGCCCGTTTTCGAGAGTGAAGGCTGAGACATCTGCAGTGTAAGCTGACCCTGAGAGAGCCACATGGAGTGGTCCAGGGAATGGCCAGATGTGTGAGTTTGCATCCCAGGGAGAGGTCAAGGCCTGTGGTCTGCCCATGTGGGGCCTCATGAGCCACCTAGGCTGGGAGGAGGTAGAGAGGTAGAGAGGAGGCCTGAGTTTGCTGGAGTCTGAGGCTGCAAAGTATTAAAGGGGGTGGTGGCTAGGAGCCACATGTCAGTGGGTGCTAAGAGGTGGAACAGGCCGGTAACTGCACCTTGGCTATTGGAGTCAGCCACGTGCTGACCAAGGACCTCAGGAAGGGTGGCAGGGGTGGGTCCCATAGCCTGACTGGTGGCAGTGGAGAGGGTGAGCCTCCACCACTCTCTTGCAGGGGAGCAGAGTGGGAGGCAGCAGGGAGGTGCCCAGGGCAGTATTCCAGTATCGAGCAAGAGTCCACCGCGACAAGGCGCGCCTCTGGGACAAATGGAGGAAGAGTAGCTGGGGCCAGTTTCCAGACCCCGGCCTAGCCTGCGGGGGCACAGGCGTAGGGAGGCTGTGTGCAGGCCCCACGCAGGCGGGTGGGGGAAAGGGAGGAATTTCTTCAGCTGGGCCTTCCATTGTCCTGGTGGATAACAGCTAAAAGTTCGGTCATCTGTTGGCGAGGAGTGGAAGGAGGGTTGGAGGAGCAAAGGGGAGCAGGAGGGTGAGTGGCCCCAAGGGAGCTGTAGGAGGTGCAGAGGCCCGCGGAGGGGAGTGGGTCGAGGTGCATTTACTGGGGCTCCGATTTTGCCAGGGGAGAGAGATGAGCTCATCAGCCCCCTTTGATGAAGGGAGTGGGACCAGTGAGGCTGGGTGTGGGGCACGGTTACCACGGGTGATTGTGGGAGGGAGGGAAGGCTGGGGCTGGTGATGGGGGTATGTCGGAGGGAGCTGGAGGTGTCAAGGGGGGAGGCATTGGGCTTGAAGCTTTTGGTAGTGACAAAGGTCTCAGGCAGGGGTTCTCAGTCTGTGTGGCCATCAGAATCCCCTAGAGGGCTTGTTAAGATGCAGAGTGCTGGGTCCGTCCCAGGGTTTCTCTGTCAGGAGGGGTGAGGTAGGGCCCAAGCATGGCACCTCAAGCCAGTTCCCAGCAGGCTCGTCCCAGAAACCCATTTGGAGAACACCAAAGGAGGACTGAGGTAGAGTGGGGCCACTGTTGGTGGAAGGGAGCAAGAGGTGGACTGTCGGGGATCTCTGTCCCTGCGTGTCCCTAGCCCACTCGGGTGAGGGCTGGAGTGGTGGGGAAAGAGGAATTTGGAAGGGGGCATGGCCTGGAGAGGCCTCGCAGCTTGCTGCCCTAAGAAGGGCCAGGCAGGGACATGGGATGGCCGACGGTGTGCAGTGACCTCCAAGGATGAGGACAGCGTTCAAGCTAAAGAGCACAACCCATGGCTCTCCATGTGTTTTTTTCTGACTTGTGTGTTTACCTGCAAAATCTCAGGAGGTTTTGCAGATGTTGGGTATCAACTTAGTGACAAGCTCTCATTTTATGCCCAGAGCAGGGTCCCATGACCCTGAGGTCCCTGCTGGCTGTGTGTGGGGGGAGGGGGCAGTGGGAGCAGGCTGGAGGCATGGGAAGGCATTGTGTGGGAGGGGGGCCTGGAGTTGGGGTTTAAGGGGCACACAGGGCTGTCTTCAGGGTGGCCTCCTTCTGTGCATGCATAGAGGGGCACTCATGTCATGGAGGGCAGTTGAAACTGACAGAATATTGGGGACTGAGGATGGGATTCTTGGAAGGTGGGCAGGGTGCCTGAGAGCTGACTGTGGGGGCCAAGCACTGAGTCAGAGAAGGTCATCAAATGGATCACAGGCAAGAGTCTCCTTCCTGAGGGCTGACACCAGAGCCCATGACTTCCCAACTACACTCTGCTACTGAGAAAGGTCCTCACCTTCCTGAGGTTAAAAAATATTCCATCGACAATCTTTTTAAGTGTTACTATAACACTTAAAAATATTCTTGTATTTAGCGTCAGCATCATAGCCCCCTGGAGATCCTGTTCCCTGCAGCAGGAGGCTCTTGGCTGACCCTGACTGTAGCACCCTGGAGCGAGCTCCAGAGGGCATCAGCGCCACCATTCGGCTACATTGAGGATCAAGTCCTGGGTCGCAGTAACTAAAATGGCAGACAGAATTCAGGAAGCAGAGCACTAATATACAATAAGACTTGAACTTGCCAGGGGGAAAGAACTGAGAAGTGCAAGCACCTAGCCAGCTCCCCACTGGAGAAGTGCTGGTGAGAATCCCCGAGGGGCTTGGAGGCTCCCAGCAGCTGTTCCCAGCTCCCTTTGCAGATTTGAAGCCAGTGGCTTGGCCCCAGGCCGAGGACTGACACCCACGGGCACTGTGGGGCTGTCCTACTTAAGACTGGCTGTGGGCCACCCCTGCAGTGGCTGCTGTCCTTGTTCATTGGGCACTCACTGGAGAGGCAGGTTGGAGAGTTGTAAGGTTGAGGGCTGCAGTGCTGAACTGTCCTTCCCTTTCTCACCATCCCTAATCCCTCCTGCCCAGTGGACTGTCCAGCTCAGACCTTTTGTTGGATCTTCATTGTCACCATTAACATCCCTTCCTGCCACAGCAATGCCTGCTAGCGTTCCACGAGCACTTACTCTACAGGCAATCTGGGCCTGCCTCCCCAGGTCCTCCTAAGAGCCTTGAGAAGTAGGTCCTGCCTGATTCAGGGCTCCACCCAAGATAGCTCCAGAACCTGGACCCCTCACCACTACTGGTCATCCTGCCAGCTGGACTGGTTGGATGGTATGGGTTTTGTTTTTGTTTGTTACCCATTTTGTATTGCCTGCTTCAGAGTCCAGGGTGTGACAACAGCCCAGAGAATCCATCTGTCCATCTTGATCAGGCACCACCTCCTGACAGTGCTAGCTCACGTGGCTTCACTTTGTGCGTTCACTCCACTCGGTCTCCCATAACCACGGCCTTTGCTTTCCCTTTCAGTGTGGGATTTGCAATAAGCCGATGGGCGACCTCCTGGATCAGATCTTCCTTCACCGCGACACCGTCCACTGTGGGAAGTGCTATGAGAAGCTCTTCTAGGTGGGTGTTGGCACTCCAGAGATCACGCAGCCATTTACCCGGCTGCTTGTCCCTTATGCTTGGGGGGTCTGAGTGCCCGGGTGTCATGGATAGAGACCCTTCCTGGGGACCCTTTCAAGTTGCAGGAGTCAGGGTCTCTTAACTCTCAGGAAGCCCCTTCTCAGCTAGAAGCCCAGAACAGAATGTGTTCCTTGAAGACAGTTGGAAAGCATGACAGCCAGGCTCTCCCACCAGGGGCCTGCCCGTTTTGCCTTCTTTCCAGAAACCACCGTTAGCCGGATTGTTATTCCCAGTTACTGGAGCAGTCACCCACCCCATGGGCTTCCCACTGATGACTGGATCGGATGTGTGTTTCCAGTCTCACATCTATTTATGTTTTCTTTTAGCTCACTCAGGCTGAGAAGCAGCTGATGACTCCTGGACAAGTTTGGCTGTTCCTGGCTGCCCCAAGCTATTGACTCCTCGTCCCTCCCTTCTCCTTCCCCATTCAACTTCTTCATGCTTTTGCTCTTTTTGAGTTGAACTGACTTACATCCAGTAGCGTATCTTAACGAAGCTATGATAGTTACTTGTGTCTGTAGCTTTTTATAATTTACAAAGCACTTCCCACCCATGATCTTATTTCAGGTGCAATCACAGAGGACTGAACAAGAATGCCCTTTTGGCTTCCCTGATGAGTTTGGGCAGCCTCATACCTTGAGCCTGGACAGGAGTGCAGGGTTTGGTCCGTCCTGACTGAGAATGACTAGGAGTCTGCCATGTTCCAGCAGGAGCAGAAAGAGAGTCCTCTGGGGCTTCTGAAGGCCAAGTTTGAAGAGTCTTGACGACTCCTGCTGGGTAAATTACTGGCATTGAATGCTAAGGATTGGTATCAGCTAATGTTTAGCTTGTCTATTTGCCATGCTTTTACAAAAAAAAAAATCCATATACTTTTAAAAACAGTTGCTTTAGATTGAATTATATAGCAGATTCTAATTACCTCCTCTCAGCCACCCTTTACTATATTTGAGTTTTTCCAGGCACATACTTGGGCATATATTGCAAAGTTTGCACAGTTAGATTTAAATGTGGCAGTGTGTGATCCTAGGAAGCTGCTGACCTAAGGGATAAGTGTGTCTGTTGGAATCTTGATGGGTGATAATACCTTTGCCCTCAATTCCCAATCCCTGAGCTTGACACAGAAATCATCTCAAGCAGGTCTGAGGGTGAATGGATCCTAGTGGGGTTCAGAAGGCAGACAAGCAATTAACCTTTCTTGAGGCTTTGCTACAATACCAGGCATTATGATAAAACAATGGCATTTGACCCATAAATAATCCTGTGAAGAGGGCGTTATTGTCTCCATTTTGCAGATGAGGTTTAGGGAGGTGGCCATCGCATTGCCCCGTGCAGAACTATCACTGTCTCTCTTTGGAGCCCACGATCTCTCTAGTAACAGGAACCGCAGTAGAACACACTGAGTTGGTGTGTGGTACGTGTTGGGCACTGTGCACAGGTTACTTGATCCTTACCAGGTAACAGACCCCAGGCCCTCCCCAAGGCCCCCTGCTACAAAGAGGCAGCCTGGGCCCGCCAGCAGGTACTGCCAGGGCCACATTGCCCTGGCAAGTGCCCCAGCACAGACCTTCCGAACCCAGGGAATGCTCCAGTGGGCTTGTGGACCTGAGCAGAGTGCCTCTGTCCCAAGCTAGTGGCCACCACTGGGGCCCCAAGACTGAGAAGGCAGGAACCCTTTGGCTGGCTGGGCAGGTATGAACCTTTTCATGGTCAGCTGCCTGGGGTTTGGCAGCCTTTGGGCCCAGCATCCTTTGTAAGTGTCTTAGGAGGACCAGTCTTTGATTTTCTGGTGAAAGATGAGGGCCTTTCCTTGATGTAATAGTAAAATGCCTCTCCATCTCTCTCCAGTTTCTGAGCCCAGGCACATTGGCTTGTGAGACTTACGTGTACAATCCGGCCCCTCGCACGTGGCATGGCCTGTGGCAGGTGCCGACTCATGTGTGCTCAGTGAATGAGTGGAGGGCCTTGGGGGAGAGATGTGGGCCTGAGTCCCAGTGCAGGCCCAACTGGTGGGGTGTGGGGCAGAGAGGCCCAAGAGAGGCCGACCTTCAAGGTGTACCTTGCTTTTGAGGAAATTTGAGTGCCAACATGCAAGTGGTGAAAGCAAGCTTGCAAGGTCAACACTGATTTCCATCCAAAACAGACTCTCATGTCTAAACAGGCACAGAATTCTGCAGACTCAAGGAAGAGGGTGGTTGCGTTACATTTTTGCTTCTTTTTCATTGTCTAGTGTTTCTAATCCTACTTTCATAGCCCACATTAATGTACACAATTCTAATAAATGTTAAGATATTACATGTATGTCAAGGGTTCCCTTTTTAAACATAATAAGTTCATGTATTGGGCTGTGTGATTTCTTTTCTTCTGTTACCTGAAGGCATTCACTCTACAAAAGGAACCAATACTTTTAAGAAAAATCAGATCAAAAGAGAAAAGAGCAAGGTCTAGAAACTGGACTATTCACAGGAAGTGTGGAAGGCTAGACATATCTTTTTTTCTTTAGTCTCAGTAATATATATTATTTCTATAACCTAATATACACAAAGAATTGTCGGTTTAACATGTAATAGGTTTTTTTTTTTAGGAACTGGAGTTTGAACCTGGGACCTTGTACATGCAAAGCAGGTGCTCAGCCACATAACTACACCTGCTCCCCGTAATAAATTTTAAAATACTGATATACTCTGCATTCTTTTTGCATTCTAAGTCTTTGAAATCTGGTGTGTATTTTACACATGAAACACATTTCAGTTGAAACATTAACTTTTCATTGGAAATACTTGATCTATATTTAGATTTCATAAAATTTCAAGTTAAAAAGTGGGTTCACATACCCAAGTGTTTTTGTGCACACGTTTTCCTTTAATAATGGAAATGAGTATCAGTTTTTCAATTAAAAATTTTTTTATTGTGTTAACATAGATACAACACATAACATTTAACCCCTTTCAAATATACAATTCCGTGGTGTTAATTAAAGTCAGTGTTGTGCTGCCATCACCACCATCATTACCAGAACTCTTCACACTTACCACATCTTAATGAGAAATATTTTATTCTTCCAGGCTGCCTAGTCCCTGCTGCATACTCACTGACCAGGCACTCAGTCCCTTGCAAGCCCCTTCTGTCGGTGGACAGACCACATTTTAGAAAAGTGCAATCCTTGTGGAGTTAGAATTGGCTTCTCTTGAATTGTCACCCACTGGCACTCTCAAGTCCCTCTCCTGTGTGCCAGCCCCTCACATAGATGGAGGTAGTGATCACGTCCTCCCTCAGGAAGCTCTACTCCCAGTGAAACACTACCAGTCCCTTCAACTCTGCTTTGCGAGTGATTCTGCAGAGGCAGCGCTTAGTGTCATGCCCCTTCCCCCTCCCCCCGCCCTCCATAGAGGCGCAGTACCCCACGCTGTTGCCGGTGGTTCTTTCAAGCCCTGGGCCCAGCCTGAAGAATCCTGCAGAATCTTCAAGCTGCCCATCACATGAGCCAAGCTCCCGAGTTTTGCGTGGCCTGAAAGTCCCATCTGCCTGCCCCAGAAGTCTTAATCCAATGCGAGGACAAAAAGGATAACCAGGAAGGCCAAAGAGAGAAGATGTGACCCTCAGAGAGCTCCCTCCACCCCGCATCAGGGCCCTCAGACCCCAAGGTTCAGTATCTCCTAGCCCCTCTTCTCTGCCCAACTTAGGCACTGTCTTGCCTTCATTGGGTACAAGTGGAAAAGAGGCAGAGGTTTTACTACTTCAAAAGCTCCTGAGCTGGTGGAAATTTAACAAAATACCCGAGAGAAAGAAGGCAGTGTCACTTGAAAAATTCCCTTAGCAGACCACAACCCCATCAAGCAGGTTGATCCTAGTACTTGACCTCCTGTGGCCCCACTCCTCCCATCCCCCCCAGGCCCACGCCTGTGTGGTCCCCTACCCATGCAGCCACCCGGGTGGGTTCCTCGTGGGACTGCTCTTGCTTATGAATGCCTGCCCTTCTGGCTTTCCTCCACAGAACAGCTTGTGAAGTTTCTCTGTACGCTCTCCTCAGCCTGCACGTGCCCCCTGCCCTTTGAACTCTACTTAGCACCCAGGACTGTGCCTGGGGAGCCCCATCTGCACAAACCTTCCCCTGCAAGTGCCGTGGGTACACTGTACTTTGCTTAGATGGTCTAGCACAAGTTTGCCAATTTTGTTGACCTTAAAGAACCAAGTTTTGGCTTCGGTGATTTTCTCTACTGTTTTTCTATTCTCTATTTTGTTCATTTCTGCTCTAATAATTATTTCCTTCCTCTTATTAGCTTTGGGTTTAGTTTGCTCTTCTTTTTTGTAAGTTCCTTAAGATGCAAAGTTAGGTTATTGATTTCAGATCTCTCTTTTCTAATGTAGGCATTTACAGTTCCAAGTTTCCCTCAGTACACACACCTGTAAGGTATGGTATGTGGTGATTTCCTTTGCATTTATCTCAAAGTATTTTCTCATTTCCCTCATGATTTCTTCTTTGGCTCATTGGTTGTTTAGGAGTGGGTTGTTTAATCTCCATGTGTTTGTGAATTTTCCAAATATCTTTCTCATCGAATTCTAAATCCATTCTCTTGTGGTCAGAGAGCATCGTTTGTATGATTTCAGTCCTTTGAAAGTGATTGAGACTTGTTTAATGGCCTTGTGCTTTGCTTCGCCTGTTCTCTTCTTGGTCGCTGGCCCTGATCAGCTGCCCCAGGCGGGCTTGCCCCCTGCCCTGCCCCCATCCTCTGCCAGCAGCGCGTTTGCTTGAGAAGTGCCGTCTCTGCAAGCCTACCCTCTGCGGCCTTTCGCCTGCCTTCCATGCTTTCTTCTAGCGCCTCTTCTTGTATTGCCTTCTGCTTGTGCAGGCCGTGGGAGTGCAGGTGCTGTGGGCGAAGGGGGGTGCAGCACTGTGCTCTGCCTAGGAGTCCCCACACCATGCTTTCTGCCTGGGAGGCGCCTCTGGCAGTGTCCTCTGCCTTCAATTGCCCATGGACACAGGGGGCCGCTCAGCACCCTCCACGGAGGTCTGCTTCCCACTCCTTTGGACTCATGAAAACCCGACAGCCCAGGTCCTCAGTTGCCACCATCTTGGCACATATCCTCTCGGTCCCTCAGCAGGCAGACACTGGGTGGCTGTCACTCCTGGGAAGCAGACCTAGCCCACGTTCCAATGGCACGCACAACCCCAAATCCCACAGTGAGTTAAATGCCAGTGTGAGCAGTGTTCTGGATGAAACGCAGTGAGCTAAGAACCTTCCCAGACCAGGCAGGGAAGCCTCTCTCAGGGAAATGAAACTTGGCTTTCAGAGGAGCCAGCGACACAATATGAGGCTATGTCCCAGCCCCTCTTTCACGGTGCCCTACTGTAACCGTGTAATGGATGTTGTCACCAGTAGCCCATTTCCCTCAGGGGAAGCCTCTCTTTCCCTGTAGAAATTCACTGCTGACTATAAGGTGTGTATGTGTGTATGTGTTTTAGGAATTGAATCCAGGACCTTGTATGTGGGAGGCAGGTGCTCAACCACTGAGCTACATCTGCTCCCCAGACTATAAGGCTTTTTAGTTATTTATTTTTTAACTTTATTTCCACCTCCCCCCCTTGTGGCTTGCTTGCTGTCTGCTCTTCTGTGTGTTCTTCTGTGTATTTATTTATTATATATTCATTGCCCCTCCCTTGCAGGTTGTTTTGCTATCTGCTGTGTCCGTCCACTGTACACTCTTCTGCGTTGTTGCTTGTCTCCCTTTTTGTTACGTCACCTTGCTGAATCAGCTGTCCGCGGCTCTTACGGGCCAGGCAGCATTCCGTGGCACTTTCGGGCCAGGCGGCTCACTGCAGCATGCGGGCAAGCCTGCCTTCATAAGGAGGCCCCAGGACACGAACTCATTGCCTCCCATATGGTAGCCAGGAGCCCAACTGATTGAGCCACAGCCACTTTACAGACTATAAGATTTTAATTGTAAATGCTATTTTGTTGTGCTTTCCTTCCTTTACTTATGATCTTGTGTTAATCCAACTTTTCTGTAACTCTTAACTATATGTATTACCCCAGCCAGACCTTGTCAGTTCTCCATGGTCCATTTTGTTTTGCGTAATCTCCTGACTTATTATCTTATGTGGATTGAAGTCTTTCTTTCTTTCTTTTTTCTTTTCTTTTTTTTTTTTTTTTTTTGAGGTATGGGGCTGGGGATTGAACCCAGGACTTCATATGTGGGAAGCTGGTGCTCAACCGCTTGGGCCACAGCTCCTCCCCAGATTGAACTACTTTTGACTCTACCATAACCTGTATCCATATGTATTATTCTAGCCAGACTCCGTCAGTTCTTAATGGCCCACCTGTTTAGCTCAGTTCAATTCCTTTACTTGTATTGTTTTAATTAAGTGATATCCCGCCCCGTCGTAACCTGGAACCGATGCTTACTCCAGCCAGCTTTTGTCAGTCAGCAAGAGCAGCCTCTGGGACTGGTGCTTACACACTTCCAATTGAACAAATCAATCAGCAGTCTCCTACCAGCCCATTGTCACTCTCTCCACCTCCCTTTGAATCTGCTAAAAAATGTCAAACTTTCTCCAAGTGGGGGAGACAGATCTACTGCTGTGGCCTCCTGTTCTCCTTACACAGAGCTCTGCAATACAGCTCTTTCTCTTTTTGGAACCCCCATGTCATAGGTTGGTTTTTGTGTGCATCCAGCAGTGAATCCGGTTCAGTGCACTATGATCGGCTGCACCCCAAGGCAACTCATCCATTTCTTCTTCAGCCAACATCTTTTGAGCACTTGCAATGTGCTGGGGCAAGGAGGATGCAGCAGGGAGCAAGACAGACACACCCTAGGGTCTCCGGGAGCGGCTTTCTAGTGGGGAGAAAGATGCAGAAAAAAAAAAAAACATTTTGGTGAGAGCTGCTTGAGGAGCCCAGGGAAGAGGACACACTCAGGACTCCCAGGTAAGCAATGGTGGCAGGGACAGTTGATCTCTGAGCTGAAACTGGAAGGATGAGGAAGAGTCGTTGGTTCATTCATTTAATCATTTAGCTACTTGCCAAGCACCCACTGTGCACCGTCAGAGTGGATGGTTCCAAACACCAGTGAGCTCGCACCCCTCTTCTGCTCCACACCTTCCCTTGGCTCCTATTTCTCCCGGACTCAAAGTCCACATCCTCCCATTGGCCACCCCAGCCCTGTCCGATCCAATACCTGTCACTGATCTAATTCTGCCCCCCGCCCTACACACACATATGCCATTTCCCAGCATTCTCCTGCCTCGAGGCTTGCACTTGCTCTCCCTTCTGACTGGAGATGCCCAGTGGCTGGCTTCTGACAGGATGTGCCTTCTCGCCGAGGTCCCCCGAGACCACCCTGTGTAGAACTGTATCCACGTCCCAGCTCTCCCTTTGGCCACACAGTGGACTTGTTTACTGTCTGTCTTTCCCTACTCGAATATAACCTCCATGAGGGACTTGCATCATTTTGTTCCCAGCTGTTTTCCCAGTACCTGTCGTCATGCCTGGCAGAAAGCAGGTGCTCAGCAAATTCTGTTGACAAAAATAGGCAAGATAATTTCTGATACATCCTGAAAAATAAAAAAGCATGATGGGCTCAAGCTGCACCACTTACTGTGGCATCCATGTACCACATGAGGTTATTGAAACTTTTTTTAAAAAATTTTATTCATTTTTAAAAAATATTACATTCAAAAAATATGAGGTCCCATTCAACCCCACCACCCCCCACCCCACCACTCCCCCCCCAGCAACACTCACTCCCTTTATCATGACACATCCATTGCATTTGGTAAGTACATCTCTGGGCATCTCTGCACCTCATGGTCAATGGTCCACATCATAGCCCATACTCTAAAGTCAAATTTAAAAATTCAGCGCCTCGTCACACTCGCCACTTTTCAAGCGCTCAGTAGGCATGTGTGCCTAGTAGCTACCATATCCGACAGTGTAGGCCTGGAACATTTGCATCCTTGCAGAAAGGTCTGTTGGACAGAGCTGGGCTAGAGATGGCTGGATCAGCAACCTTAGACAATCAGGTAGCGAGGAGGAGAACCTAAGTGAGGACATCTGACCTGCAAGCATAAGGACGAGAAGCAGCCACTGGTACGGGGACCTGGAGGGAAGCGGTTTCCAGGCAGGGGTACCAGTGGTTGCAGCAGCCCAGTGGGGCTGAGTCCTGTGGGGATCAAGCAGAGGAGAGCCAGGAAACCACATGGAGATGGTGGGCCAGGGAAAGAGGAGGGAAACAGCGAGAATGTGGCATCTCAGAAGGCATGGCTCAAATTCTACAGAGATGTTAAGCGGTGGACAGAAAATTGGCTTTTTGATTCATCATGATGCAGTTTGTTTCTAACTTTAAGAGGCCTTCCAGCAGCGGAGTGTGGGGTGAAGCTGTAGTTAGGGCGCACTGAGGAGGGGGCGGGAGCTGGGAACGTGGATGTAGTAGGCACAAACAGCTCTTGAGAGAAGCTTGGCTGTAAAGACCTGTGCACAATAGTCTACCAGCACCACGACCCATGGCCTTTCAGAAAGCCTTCTCCACTATCAATGTCCCGCACAAAATTATGTCTGACCAAGGAAATAATTTCACAGCAAAAGAAGGGAGTGGACACATGCTCAGTCACAGGAGTCACTGGTCTTCCCTTGTGTCCCACCCAACCACCCACTCAAAAGCAGTTGTGATGTTAATGGGGTGACCAGACCTTGGCATGGGGTGGGGGGAACGGCGGGGGGGGGGGGGGGAGTGGTGGGGATGGAGTCCTGTCCTCAACCAGTGCAGTCTCTCTCATGCCGGAAACCGGGGAGCAGAAGTGGGAGTAGCAACTCCCACGCCACTAGCAAAATACTTGTTTCCCATGCCCACAACCTGAGGCTCTGCTGGTCCTCTGGTGGGCTGAGTTTCCAAGGGAGGAATGCTTCCACCAGGGGACCGCACACTGGTTCCTTTGGAAAGTGGAGGCGGCCACCTGGTCAATCAGGGCCCCTCCTGCCACAGAGCCAGCAGGTGAAGAGGAGGGTGACTCTTTCTGGCTGCGTGCTGCAGACTGCCAAGGGGAAATAGGGCTGTGGCGACATGCTGGGAGTGGGGACCGTGTCTGGGCCCCACAGAGGATTGATGCGCCGAGGACACCCATTAGTATCCCCACGTCCAGCAGTATAAGCAAATGGGGGGCCGCAGCAACCTGATGCGGGCAGGACCACTGAGGGGTCAAACCAGACAGGACTCAGTCCCTGAGGTGAGTGAGGACAGAGGGGACACAGAATGTTCGCGGAAGAAGGATATTATATAGATCAACATGGACCTCAGGGCCAGTGGCAGGCAGAAAAGCTATGGAAGCCTGGTGCGTTTTGTCTTGCTTTGTTCTTATATATTTGGATCTATGAGCCTGTTTCTTCTTCCTCTCCCATGTCTCCTCATCCTGCGTTTGGGCTCTGTTGGTGCTGCTGAACCTCCTGATGTGGCCTTTAGAGCACAGGCTGTCAAAGAATAACTGTGGTGGAGCTGGAAAAGGAGTGAATGTCCCCCGGAGAATGACAGCATGCCTAATGGACCCCGAGGGTGAGGGCACCCTCACCTGTTTGAGGGCAGAAGCTTCATGGCGCTGTTGTTAGCATTTAGGAGATGAGTGTGGCAGAGGTGGACCGGCCTGGCTCTCGGTGGCCCGGATCATCCCTGCCCCTTTTGTCTTTCTCTCCTCGATATAAAGGAGAGGCCTGGGAGCCACAGGGCCCAGGTTCCCTGATCATCCCGACTCTAGGTTCGATTCTGAGCAACCTCCTGAGAATCAGCCCTGACAGTCCTGTGGGCAGCTGGAACCATCGGGCCTTGGTCCCTGGGACCACTCTACCTTCAGATAGCCCGAAAGCCAGTGACAGCCTCCCTGGCCTCCAGTCCCCTGGCCTTGGAGGGACTGTGCAAGTCTCTGACTGCCCGTATGCAACCCTTCCCGTTTGAACAAGAGGGGCCCTGCCTCCCTGGTGCCTGCTTCTGGCCGGCTGTGATGCCTTCGCCCTGCCCGTTGACACTCCCCCGAAGGCAGGGGCTCGGGAAGGAGTCTTGCCCTGGGTCCTCAGTCTGTGAACGCCTCCTGCCCCTACCTCGCATGCCTCCTGGTTCTGGGCTCCCCCCGTGAAGGCCCTCTGCCCGTGGACCCCTTCTTTTCTGCATGCCCCACTTTCCCCAGGGTGATCGGCGCCATCTCCACCCCCAGGCATGCCTCGGACTTCCACGCTGGGCTTGGGAAGTCATGCCTGTCTGCTCTGAAGCTTTCTCTGGCTCTCAGAGCTCGCTGTCTGCGAAACCCCACACATGAGGCCATTTTCTGTGATACTGTTTGCATATATGTGTTTTTAGTAGCTTTACTGGGGTGTAATTGACACACAATACACTGTACACATTTCAGGTGCCCACTTCTATCAACCTTGACTCACGTCTACATCCATGAAACCATTATCACAATGAACACAGTGAGCAAACCTCTCACCCCAAAGGTTTCCTTGTGCCCCTTTGTGACCCCCTCCTGCCCGCCTGCCCCTGCCCCCACCCCTGCATCCATTGCTCTGCTTCATGGTCCTGCAGAGTATGCAGGTTTTTGGGGGATGGAGACGTTCTGAATCTCAATTGGGGTGATGCTCGGATGGATGAATAAACTCAGCAGACTCTACACTTAAAGTGGGTGTGTTTTACTGTATGTTATGTATGCTCAATAAATTGTTTTTTATTTATTTTTATTTTTTAAAAGATTGATTTCTCTCCCCTCCCCCCACCCCAGTTGTCTGTTCTCTGTGTCTATTTGCTGCGTGTTCTTTGTCCGTTTCTGTTGTTGTCAGCAGCCCGGGAATCTATGTTTCCTTTTGTTGCGTCATCTTGTTGTGTCAGCTCTCCGTGTGTGCGGCACCATTCCTGGGCAGGCTGCGCTTTGTTTCACGCTGGGCGGCTCTCCTTACAGGGCGCACTCCTTGTGTGTGGGGCTCCCCTACACGGGGGACACCCCTGCATGGCAGGGTGCTCCTTGCGCGCATCAGCACTGCGCATGGGCCAGCTCCACACGGGTGAAGGAGGCCCTGGGTTTGAACCGTGGACCTCCCATGTGGTAGACCGACGTCCTAACCACTGGGCCAAGTCCGCTTCCTTAAATTCCTTTTTAAAAAGGATTTATTTATTCCCCCCCACATTGTTCGCAGTCACTGTCTGTTCTCTGCTTGTCTTCTTTTCAGGAGGCATTGGGAACTGAACCTCCCATGTGGGAGGGAGGCACCCAATCAGTTGAGCCACCTCTGGTCCCATTTGCTTTTTAAAAGGAAGAAACAGGGACGCAGTTAAATCTGAAAGTAGAGGGGCTCAGGGACCTAGGCACACTGAGGGCTGGGTTCCCCTCTCCTGCACCAGGAGCCCTCTGCACTTAAAGGGAAGCACGCCAGTGACCTTGCATTGAAATTTGGTTTGCTTTTTTAAAAAATTTTCGTTTTTATTTGGAAATATATATACAGAAAAGATCTATTACAACAGCTTTACTGAGACATAAATTACATCAACATTGCTTTCTAAAAAATGATACAGAAAGAAAACCAAAGAGACTACCTACCCCTACGCTGTGTAAAAAAAGTTTTTTGGTGGATATTTTTGTACATCAAATTGTGTAGACTTCTATAAATATTGTTCCTAACACAGTTCTGTACTTGTAAATTAATTTATAATGTCAACTGGGGCAATGTTCTTTTTCCCAAGAAAGCACACCGCATGCTGCAAATTATGTGAAATAAACTTTTAAATAGTATAACTTGGGAAGCAGACTTGGCCCAGTGGATAGGGCGTCCATCTACCACATGGGAGGTCCCCGGTTCAAACCCCGGGCCTCCTTGGCCCGTGTGGAGCTGGCCCATGCGCAGTGCTGATGAGTGCAAGGAGTGCCCTGCCACGCAGGGTGTCCCCCACGTAGGGGAGCCCAATGTGCAAGGAGTGTACCCCATAAGGAGAGCTGCCCAGCGCAAAAGAAAGTGCAGCCTGCCCAGGAATGGTGCCGCACACACAGAGAGCTGACACAGCAAGATGACCCAACAAAAAGAAACACAGATTCTCGAGCCGCTGACAACAACAGAAGCGGACAAAGAAGATGCAGCAAATAGACACAGAGAACAGACAACCGGGGTGCGGGGGGGGGGGAGAGAAATAAATAAATAAATCTTAAAAAAAAGTAGTATGACTTCTTGCCACTTTTAGGCCTTACTGTCTTGAGCTTCTTTCTCCTAAAAGGATAGAGTTAAGAGGAATGGCACTAAAGCCACTGCAAGGGGCTTCCTCATTGTGTGTATGTGAGAGAGAGACTGATTTTTCACTTAATTTTATGCTTGAAAGGGACTGGAACAAAATTAATTACGCTTTGGGGACAGTTTATAGGCAGATGAGCATTTCGTTTATTTCCAAACAGCAATCTGTCATGAGTAAACTGAATTTCAGTGCAATTTCTGTTCCAGAAAGAAACCTGGTATGGCACGTAGAGCTGACCGTAGCCCTCAGGTGGAGCTCTCTCTGTGAGAATACTGAAACCCAAAGACTATTTGCATTTGGGGCTGAAGACATCCGTGCACTGTAGGATGTTTAGCTGCATCCCTGGTCTCTACCCACTAGGTGCTAGAAGCACCCTAACCCCATTGCAACAACCAAAACTTCTCCAGAAAATTGCCTAGTGTCCCCTGGGGGCAGCCCCACTCTTGGTTGGGAACCACTGGTGGAGACCAAGACCCACAATTCACAGATGAGGACACAGGGCCCACCCACCCCCAGAAGGTATTTACCCAAGGTCGCAGGACTGGAATTTGGACTCCTGAATGAAAAAGGCAGTACAGGGCCTTACTTTCCTAAAGAAAATCATTTGTGAGCAGGAGCAACCAAATAATTGAGGCATTTCTCAGAACTGAGTTGGTACTGGTTTCCCCTTTGACGGTGGAGTCCTTCAATATTTCAATTCCTGGTTTTTAGATGTAGATGCTTCTTGGCATCTAATTATGTCTATCAATTGATATCTAGGATTGGGAAAAGTGGACATGGTGGACGATGGGTATGGGGAAGGGCAGGAGGAGATGAGAGATGGAGGCGTCTTTGGGACATGGAGCTGCCCTGGATGGTGCCTCAGAGGTAATCACCGGACATTGTAAATCCTCACAGGGCCCACTGGATGGAATGGAGGAGAGTGGGGGCCATGATGTGGACCATTGTCTATAAGGTGCAGAGGTGCCCAAAGATGTACTTACCAAATCCAATGGATGTGTCATGATGATGGAAACGAGTGTTGTTGGGGGGGGAGAGGGGGGGGTGGGGGGGGTGGGGATGAATGGGACCTCACATATATATTTTCAATGTAACATTATTACAAAGTCAATAAAAAAATTAATTTAAAAAAAAATTGATATCTAGGGCTGTTAATCATTTTAACTATACAACAGTTAGTGGGGGGGGGGGTGAGGAAAGGGTGGACATGGGGGATTCTTGGGAAGAAGGGAGAGACATGTAAAGGACAGGATTAACCTGGACTTGAAAGTATCCAGATCTGGGTTATCAATAAAGATTTAACGCCAGAATGATGACATTTATGAGAACAAAGACAAAGAGAAGAAAAAGTATCCGGAATCAGCTTTCGATCTATTAAACAACTGCAGAGGGCAGCAGGCTGGAACAGCCCCTGCTCGCATGACAAGAAGCTGTGCCTTCGGCACATCTCCATTTGGGAAGTGACTCCTGCTGGGCATCGGCTTTAAGGCAAAGAGCAGGTGCCCGTGATGCTTCCAGGTCGAAGACTGCACCAGTGTGGCATTTGGCCCTGATCTTAGATCCTCGGCATTTTCTGCCTGAGAACTAGGTCAGAAATTCTGGATAGGCACTAGATTTTTCTTTGTGCAGCTTGGGCAGGGAAGAGTGGGCTCGGGTATTGGCCCCCTGGCATGTAGTAGGGGTTTTTCTTTCTCTGGGGTTTCCTCACAGCCCCTCTCTCCCTGGCTAATTTCAGGTTGTTTAGCCCAGGCTACTGGACACATTTATAGCAAAGCAGTTGTTTTTCAGCCCTCTAGGACTATCATTCAGAATAAGCCAGGGGCAAAGGACAATGTGAGAAGCTAATAAGCAGGTTTCAGGTTTCCTTCTTGACACTTTAAGATCTTTCATTCCATTCTTGAACTTACTGTAAAAAAAGCCAGGGAGATCAGAGGCTTCAAAAACCAAGTGCTTTTTGCACCCCTCCCTCTCCTTCCAGCCCGCCCCCTAACTCCCCGCCCCCCAGCAGCTCATAAGTCGGCCCAGGGCAAACTGGGCCAGGCTTTGGCCACAAGGAAAGTCACTTCAGTTCAAGACCCTCCGAAACTAAGCTTCTCTTCTGGTTTGCTTTTATGATTTTTATAAAACTATTATTGAAAAGTCTATGTGTGTGCATCCCAAATAAAGCAAAAGAAATCTATCATGTCGCCAGAGAACCACATTGGCTGATCCTAAAATGTCGGAACAGGCTTTGGAGCCTCGATACTCAAAGTCTGATCAGGGACCTGCAGCATCTGGGTCAGCATGCGGGTCACAGAACCTTCCAGTAACGCGAAACTCAGCGCTTGCCCCTAACCTCCTGACTCGGCACCTGCGTTTGATGCCATCTGCGGTGGAGTGAGGGGATGCACCTTAGCTGGGGATGCGCCTTATTGAGGGAGCCAAACCGACACCTGTCGGCCCATTTCTGGGTCAGCAAGGGCGGCTGGTGCTGGCCTCGGGGCAAACCTCTGCCTTCCAGTCTTCCCTGGGCAAGAAAACGGCCTTCGGGCAGGGGCGGGAAGCCCTTTGGGTCTAGGTGGGCAATACTGGGGTGGGGGGCGGGGTCCCCACAAATGTTCGTGTCTCTGTTGGCCCTCCACCCCTGCCCTTACTCTCCTGCCCCTGCTCACCCCTCCACTCCCTCCCCTCCCCTGCCCTGCCCCCGCCCTCTGCTTCCCAATCCTGCTCCCCCTCCCCCCACCCCGCAGCCACTCCCTGCCCCTCCTCCGCTCTCCCCGCCCCCGCTCCCCCCTTCACTCCCCGCGGGCGCGCCCGGGTCTGCCCTTTTGCAACAAGCCCCAATATGGAAATAAGGAGGGTGCCTGTGACCCGCACACCTCAGCGTGCACCCAGCGGGGAGACACGTGCTGCGAGGCCTCGACAGGGCTGCTGGCGGGACATATGGCCGGCAGGCTCCCAGGAGGCCCTGCGAGGGGTTGCAGGGTGGGCAGGGCTGCACCGCCCGGGCCCCCCTCCGAGGCCCGCAGGGGACGACGGGGGCGAGAGGGGGGCCAAGGGGGCCAGGGGGGCGGGGTTCCTGGGGCGCGTGGGCTCCAGGGCGCAGCCGCGAGCGGGCCGTGTGCAGCCCAGCGGGGGGCAGTCACTAGACCCCTCTTCCCGCCATCACCAGCGGCCCACACTGCACTGCAGCAGCGGCTGACGCGAGGTGGCTGCGGCGTGCGAGAGCTCCGGTCCAGAGGCATCCCCCGCGGGTAAGGCGCGGGACCCGGGCCCAGGCAGCCCCCACTGCCTCCCGCTGAGTCCCAGGCGGCCCCCAACGTCCCCCCGCGACGTCCCAGGGGCGGGTCTGCCGGGCTCCCAGGGATGCGGATTCCCATCAGGTCAGCCGGCACGCGGAGGGCTCCCTGCCATGTGGCCGCCGTCGACCGTGATCGTGCCTCGAGCCCTCGCCGGCAGGACAGGGCAGCCTGACCGACCCTTCCCGGCGATCCACCAATCTCCACATTGCACGGAGGGGACGCGCTCCTGCTGGCGGCGGACGCGAGGGGCTGGGGCGGGCAGGTGCTCTGGTTCTAAGGCATCCCCCGCGGGTAAGGCGTGGGACGGGGGCCCAGGTGGCCCCCACTGTCTCCCCCGGCGTCCCAGTGGCTGGTCCGCCAGGCTCCCAGGGATGCGGGTTCGCATCAGGTCGCCCAGCACGCGGAGGTTTCCCCACCACGTGGCTGCCGTCCAACGCGACCATGCCTCGAGCCCTCGCGGGCAGGACAGGGCGGCCCGGCCGCCTCCTCCCGGCGTTCCCCCAAGCTCCACATTCCACCGCGGGGACGCGCTCCTCCTGGCGGCGGACGCGAGGGGCTGAGGCATGCCGGCGCTCCGGTCCGGAGTCATCCCCGCGGGTAAGGCGAGGGACCGGGGCCCAGGCGGCCCCCACAGTCTCCCCGAGCTCCCCGAGCTTCCCGAGGGCCGGGAATCCCAAGAACGCGGATTCCCATCATTTCGGCCGGCACGCGGAGGGCTTCCTGCCACGTGGCCGCCATCCATGGCGACCGTGCCCCTAGCCCTCGCGGCCAGGACAGGGCGGCTCGACCGTCACCTGCCAGCAATCCTCCAACCTCCACATTGCACGGAGGGGACGCGCTCCTGCTGGCGGCTGACGCGAGGGGCCACGGCGGGCAGGCGCTCTGGTCCGGAGGCATCCCCTGCGGGTAAGGCGCTGGGCCCAAGCCCCGGCGGCCCCCACCGTCTCCCCCGGCATCCCAGGGGGCCCCCAGCTTCACCCCTGACATCCCAGGGGCTGGTACGCCTGGCTCCCAGGGCTGCGGGTTCCCATGAGGTCGGTCAGCAGGCGGAGGTTTCCCCACCACGCGGCCGCTGTCCCCCTTAACGGTGCCTCGAGCCCTCGCGGTCAGGACAGGGTGGCCCGGCTGCCCTCTCCCGGCGTTCCGCCAACCTCCACATTGCAGGGAGGGGACGTTCTCCTCCAGGCGGCGGACGCGAGGGGCTGAGGCATGCGGGCGCTCCGGTCCGGAGGCATCCCCCCGCGGGTTAGGCGCCGGGCTCGGGCGCAGACGCCCCCCACCGTCTCCCCCAGCGTCCCAGGGGCCGGTCCGCCGGCTCCCAGGGATGCAGATTCCCATTATTTCGGCCGGCACGCGGAGGGCTTCCTGCCACGTGGCCGCCATCCATGGCGACAGTGCCTCGAGCCCTTGCGGGCAGGACAGGGCGGCCCGACCGCCACCTGCCGGCGATCCTCCAACCTCCACATTGCACGGAGGTGACACGCTCCTCCTGGCGGCGGACGCGAGGGGCTGGGGCGTGCAGGCGCTCTGGTCCGGAGGCATCCCCGTGGGTAAGGCGCCGGGCCCTAGCCCAGGCGGCTCCCATCGTCTCCCCCGGCGTCCCAGGGGCCGGTCCGCCGGGCTACCAGGGATGCGGATTCCCATCATTTCGGCCGGCACGGGGAGGGCTTCCTGCCACGTGGCCGCCATCCATGGCGACCGTGCCCCGAGCCCTCGCGGGCAGGACAGGGTGGCACGAACGCCACCTGTCGGCGATCCACCAACCTCCACATTGCAGGGAGGGCATGCTCTCCTCCTGGCGGCGGATGCGGCGGACGCGGGGGAATGGGGCGGGCAGGCGCTCTGGTCCGGAGGCATCCCCTGCGGGTAAGGCGCGGGGCCGAGCACCGGCTGCCCCCACCGTCTCCCCCGGCGTCCCAGGCGGCCCCCACCGTCTCCCTTGTCCCAGGAGCCGGTCCACCGGGCTCCCAGGGATTCGGGTTCAGATGAGGTTGGCTGGCACACGGAGGGCTCCCTGCCACGTGGCCGCCATCCATGGCGACAGTGCCTCGAGCCCTTGCGAGCAGGACAGAGCGGCCCGACCGCCACCTGCCGGCGATCCTCCAACCTCCGCATTGCACGGAGGTGACACGCTCCTCCTGGCGGCGGACGCAAGGGGTTGGAGCGTGCAGGCGCTCTGGTCCGGAGGCATCCCCGCGGGTAAGGCGCGGGGCCCGAGCCCAGGCGGCCCCCACCGACTCCCCCGGCGTCCCAAGCGGCCCCCATCGTCTCCCCCGGCGTCCCAGGGGCCGGTCTGCCGGGCTACCAGGGATGCGGATTCCCATCATTTCGGCCGGCACGCGGAGGGCTTCCTGCCACGTGGCCGCCATCCATGGCGACCGTGCTCCCAGCCCTCGCGGGCAGGACAGGGTGGCCCAAACGCCACCTGCCGGCGATCCACCAACCTCCACATTGCAGGGAGGGGGTGCACTCCTCCTGGCGGCGGACGCGGGGGGCTGGCACGGGCAGGCGCTCCGGTCCGGAGGCATCCCCGGCGGGTAAGGCGCGGGGCCCAAGCCCAGGCAGCCCCCACCGTCTTCCCTGTTGTCCCAGGGACCGGTCCGCTGGGCTCCCAGGGATTCGGGTTCAGATGAGGTCGGCCGGCACACCCGGAGGGCTGTCCGCCACGTGGCTGCCACACATGGCGACCATGCCTCGAGCCCTCGCGGGTAGGACACCGCCCCCTGCTGGCGATGAACCAAACTCCACACTGCACGGAGGGGACAAGCTCCTCCTGAGGGCAGACGAGCGGGGCTGGGCGTGTGGGGCTGGGGCGTGCCGGCGCACCCGTTCGGAGCCACCGCCACGGGTAAGGCGCGGGGCTTGAGACCAGGCTGCCTCCACCGCCTCCCCCGGCGTCCCAGGCGGCCCCCACCGTCTCCCCTGTTGTCCCAGGGGCCAGTCCGTGGGGCTCCCAGGCATTGGGGTTCAGATGAGGTCGGCCGGCACGCGGAGGGCGCCCCGTCACGTGGCTGCCATCCATGGCGATCGTGCCCCGAAACCTGGCGGGCAGGACAGGGCGGCCCCACCGCCGCCCTCCCAGAGATCCACCAACCTTCACACTGCACCGAGGGGATGCGCTTCTCCGGGCGGCAGACGCGAGGGGCTGCGGCGCGCGGGCACTGGGTCCGAAGGCATCCCCGCGGGTAAGGCGCGGGACTCGTGTCTAGGCGGCCCCCACCGCCTCGCCGGCGTCCCAGGGGCCGGTCCGCCGGGCTTCCAGGGATTCGGGTTCCCATCAGGTCCTCCAGCACATGGAGGGATCCCAGACACGCGGCCGCCATCCACTGCGACCGTGCCTAGAGCCCTTGCTGGCAGGACAGGGCGGCCCGGTCCCCCTCCCCCCTCGGCGATCCGCGCACCTCCACAATGCATGGAGGGGGCGCGTTCCTACTGGTGGCGGGTGGGCGGACCCCGGCCTGGAGGCATCTCTCACAGGTAACGCGCGGGGCCCAAGCCCAGGCGGCCCCCACCTTCTCCCCCGGCATCCCAGGCGGCCCCCATCGTCTCCCCCGGCGTCCCAGGGGCGGGTCCGCCGGGTTCCCAGGGATGCGGGTTCCCATCAGGTCGGCCAGCACGCGTAGGTTTCCCCGCCATGCGGCCGCCGTCCATCGCGTCTGTGCCTCGAGCCCTCGCGGGCAGGACGGGGTAGCCTGACCGACCCCTCCCGGCGATCCACCAACCTCCACATTGCACGGAGGTGACACGCTCCTCCTGGCGGCGGACGCGAGGGGCTGGGGCGTGCAGGCGCTCTGGTCCGGAGGCATCCCCGTGGGTAAGGCGCCGGGCCCTAGCCCAGGCGGCTCCCATCGTCTCCCCCGGCGTCCCAGGGGCCGGTCCGCCGGGCTACCAGGGATGCGGATTCCCATCATTTCGGCCGGCACGGGGAGGGCTTCCTGCCACGTGGCCGCCATCCATGGCGACCGTGCTCCCAGCCCTCGCGGGCAGGACAGGGTGGCCCAAACGCCACCTGCCGGCGATCCACCAACCTCCACATTGCAGGGAGGGGGTGCACTCCTCCTGGCGGCGGACGCGGGGGGCTGGCACGGGCAGGCGCTCCGGTCCGGAGGCATCCCCGGCGGGTAAGGCGCGGGGCCCAAGCCCAGGCAGCCCCCACCGTCTTCCCTGTTGTCCCAGGGACCGGTCCGCTGGGCTCCCAGGGATTCGGGTTCAGATGAGGTCGGCCGGCACACCCGGAGGGCTGTCCGCCACGTGGCTGCCACACATGGCGACCATGCCTCGAGCCCTCGCGGGTAGGACACCGCCCCCTGCTGGCGATGAACCAAACTCCACACTGCACGGAGGGGACAAGCTCCTCCTGAGGGCAGACGAGCGGGGCTGGGCGTGTGGGGCTGGGGCGTGCCGGCGCACCCGTTCGGAGCCACCGCCACGGGTAAGGCGCGGGGCTTGAGACCAGGCTGCCTCCACCGCCTCCCCCGGCGTCCCAGGCGGCCCCCACCGTCTCCCCTGTTGTCCCAGGGGCCAGTCCGTGGGGCTCCCAGGCATTGGGGTTCAGATGAGGTCGGCCGGCACGCGGAGGGCGCCCCGTCACGTGGCTGCCATCCATGGCGATCGTGCCCCGAAACCTGGCGGGCAGGACAGGGCGGCCCCACCGCCGCCCTCCCAGAGATCCACCAACCTTCACACTGCACCGAGGGGATGCGCTTCTCCGGGCGGCAGACGCGAGGGGCTGCGGCGCGCGGGCACTGGGTCCGAAGGCATCCCCGCGGGTAAGGCGCGGGACTCGTGTCTAGGCGGCCCCCACCGCCTCGCCGGCGTCCCAGGGGCCGGTCCGCCGGGCTTCCAGGGATTCGGGTTCCCATCAGGTCCTCCAGCACATGGAGGGATCCCAGACACGCGGCCGCCATCCACTGCGACCGTGCCTAGAGCCCTTGCTGGCAGGACAGGGCGGCCCGGTCCCCCTCCCCCCTCGGCGATCCGCGCACCTCCACAATGCATGGAGGGGGCGCGTTCCTACTGGTGGCGGGTGGGCGGACCCCGGCCTGGAGGCATCTCTCACAGGTAACGCGCGGGGCCCAAGCCCAGGCGGCCCCCACCTTCTCCCCCGGCATCCCAGGCGGCCCCCATCGTCTCCCCCGGCGTCCCAGGGGCGGGTCCGCCGGGTTCCCAGGGATGCGGGTTCCCATCAGGTCGGCCAGCACGCGTAGGTTTCCCCGCCATGCGGCCGCCGTCCATCGCGTCTGTGCCTCGAGCCCTCGCGGGCAGGACGGGGTAGCCTGACCGACCCCTCCCGGCGATCCACCAACCTCCACATTGCACGGAGGTGACACGCTCCTCCTGGCGGCGGACGCGAGGGGCTGGGGCGTGCAGGCGCTCTGGTCCGGAGGCATCCCCGTGGGTAAGGCGCCGGGCCCTAGCCCAGGCGGCTCCCATCGTCTCCCCCGGCGTCCCAGGGGCCGGTCCGCCGGGCTACCAGGGATGCGGATTCCCATCATTTCGGCCGGCACGGGGAGGGCTTCCTGCCACGTGGCCGCCATCCATGGCGACCGTGCCCCGAGCCCTCGCGGGCAGGACAGGGTGGCACGAACGCCACCTGTCGGCGATCCACCAACCTCCACATTGCAGGGAGGGCATGCTCTCCTCCTGGCGGCGGATGCGGCGGACGCGGGGGAATGGGGCGGGCAGGCGCTCTGGTCCGGAGGCATCCCCTGCGGGTAAGGCGCGGGGCCGAGCACCGGCTGCCCCCACCGTCTCCCCCGGCGTCCCAGGCGGCCCCCACCGTCTCCCTTGTCCCAGGAGCCGGTCCACCGGGCTCCCAGGGATTCGGGTTCAGATGAGGTTGGCTGGCACACGGAGGGCTCCCTGCCACGTGGCCGCCATCCATGGCGACAGTGCCTCGAGCCCTTGCGAGCAGGACAGAGCGGCCCGACCGCCACCTGCCGGCGATCCTCCAACCTCCGCATTGCACGGAGGTGACACGCTCCTCCTGGCGGCGGACGCAAGGGGTTGGAGCGTGCAGGCGCTCTGGTCCGGAGGCATCCCCGCGGGTAAGGCGCGGGGCCCGAGCCCAGGCGGCCCCCACCGACTCCCCCGGCGTCCCAAGCGGCCCCCATCGTCTCCCCCGGCGTCCCAGGGGCCGGTCTGCCGGGCTACCAGGGATGCGGATTCCCATCATTTCGGCCGGCACGCGGAGGGCTTCCTGCCACGTGGCCGCCATCCATGGCGACCGTGCTCCCAGCCCTCGCGGGCAGGACAGGGTGGCCCAAACGCCACCTGCCGGCGATCCACCAACCTCCACATTGCAGGGAGGGGGTGCACTCCTCCTGGCGGCGGACGCGGGGGGCTGGCACGGGCAGGCGCTCCGGTCCGGAGGCATCCCCGGCGGGTAAGGCGCGGGGCCCAAGCCCAGGCAGCCCCCACCGTCTTCCCTGTTGTCCCAGGGACCGGTCCGCTGGGCTCCCAGGGATTCGGGTTCAGATGAGGTCGGCCGGCACACCCGGAGGGCTGTCCGCCACGTGGCTGCCACACATGGCGACCATGCCTCGAGCCCTCGCGGGTAGGACACCGCCCCCTGCTGGCGATGAACCAAACTCCACACTGCACGGAGGGGACAAGCTCCTCCTGAGGGCAGACGAGCGGGGCTGGGCGTGTGGGGCTGGGGCGTGCCGGCGCACCCGTTCGGAGCCACCGCCACGGGTAAGGCGCGGGGCTTGAGACCAGGCTGCCTCCACCGCCTCCCCCGGCGTCCCAGGCGGCCCCCACCGTCTCCCCTGTTGTCCCAGGGGCCAGTCCGTGGGGCTCCCAGGCATTGGGGTTCAGATGAGGTCGGCCGGCACGCGGAGGGCGCCCCGTCACGTGGCTGCCATCCATGGCGATCGTGCCCCGAAACCTGGCGGGCAGGACAGGGCGGCCCCACCGCCGCCCTCCCAGAGATCCACCAACCTTCACACTGCACCGAGGGGATGCGCTTCTCCGGGCGGCAGACGCGAGGGGCTGCGGCGCGCGGGCACTGGGTCCGAAGGCATCCCCGCGGGTAAGGCGCGGGACTCGTGTCTAGGCGGCCCCCACCGCCTCGCCGGCGTCCCAGGGGCCGGTCCGCCGGGCTTCCAGGGATTCGGGTTCCCATCAGGTCCTCCAGCACATGGAGGGATCCCAGACACGCGGCCGCCATCCACTGCGACCGTGCCTAGAGCCCTTGCTGGCAGGACAGGGCGGCCCGGTCCCCCTCCCCCCTCGGCGATCCGCGCACCTCCACAATGCATGGAGGGGGCGCGTTCCTACTGGTGGCGGGTGGGCGGACCCCGGCCTGGAGGCATCTCTCACAGGTAACGCGCGGGGCCCAAGCCCAGGCGGCCCCCACCTTCTCCCCCGGCATCCCAGGCGGCCCCCATCGTCTCCCCCGGCGTCCCAGGGGCGGGTCCGCCGGGTTCCCAGGGATGCGGGTTCCCATCAGGTCGGCCAGCACGCGGAGGTTTCCCCGCCATGCGGCCGCCGTCCATCGCGTCTGTGCCTCGAGCCCTCGCGGGCAGGACGGGGTAGCCTGACCGACCCCTCCCGGCGATCCACCAATCTCCACATTGCACGGAGGGGACACGCTCCTGCTGGCGGCTGACGCGAGGGGCCAGGGCGGGCGGGCGCTCTGGTCCGGAGGCATCCCCTGCGGGTAAGGCGCGGGGCCCAGGCCCACGGGTCTTCCCCGGCGTCCCAGTGGCCGGTCTGCCAGGCTCCCAGGGATGCAGGTTTCCATCAGGTCGCCCAACACGCGGAGGTTTACCTCCCACGCGGCCGCCGTCCACCGCGACAGTGCCTCGAGCCCTCGCGGGCAGGACAGGGTGGCCAGCGGCTCTCCTCCCAGCGTTCCACCAACATGCACATTGCACGGAGGGGACTTGCTCACCCTGGCCGCTGACGCGAGGGGCTGAGGTGTGTGGGCGCTCCCGTCCGGAGTTATCCTCTCGAGTAAGGTGCGGGGCCCGGGGCCAGACGACCCCCACCGTCTCCCCCAACTTCCTGGGGGCTGGTCCACCAGGCTCCCAGGAATGCGGATTCCCATAATTTTGGCCTGCACCCGGAGGGCTTCCCGCCACGTGGCCGCCATCCATGGTGACTGTGCCTCAAGCCCTCCTCCTGGCCGCCCCCCTCCCGGCTTTCAGCCAACCTCCACATTGGCGGGAGGGGACGTGCTCCTGCTGGCGGCGGACGCGAGGGGCTGGGGCGGGTGGGCGCTCTGGTCTGGAGGCATCCCCCGCCTCCCCCGGTGTCTCAGGCGGCCCCCATCGTCTCCACCGGCGTCCCAGGGGCCGGTCTGCCGGGCTCCCAGGGCTGCGTGTTCCTAGCTGGTCGGCCAGCACGCGGAGGGCTCCCTGTTTCTCGGCCGCTGTCACCGCGACCATGTCTGGAGCCCTCGCGGGCAGGACAGGGCCGCCCGGCCGACCCCCCCCCCCATCCCCCTTCGCAGCAATCAGCCAACCTTCACAATGCTAGGAGGGGACGCGAGGAGATGGGGCGTTTGGGGGGTGTGAGGGGGTGGGCGCCAGTGTAAAAGTTGGTTTTGTGAGCCGATTGGTACAAGGCATTGAGAGCGTGGAAGCGTGGGGTGCTGGGGTGTCAGCGCTCAGAGCCAGGGGGCTTTGAAGGAGTGGGGCGCCAGGCATGCAGAGATGTTAGCATGTGCCGTTGGAAGCTTGGGGTGGTGGGGAGGTGGGGACATGAGGGAATGGTCGTGTGGGGGAGAGAGCTATGGGGTGGGGGTGGGGAGTGCAGGGCATAGAGGTGTGGGTGGAGGATCTGGCGGATGGAGCAGCAGCCTGAGCATAGGAGCTCCTTGGCCCCTCCCACCCAGGGTTGAGGAGTTTTCTTGGGGATCGGTGGTCACCATTCTTGGCCACCTTTGCAGGCCCAGCGCGAGCAGGGCCTGAGCAAGGGCACAAGGGGCAGACCCGGAGCAAAACACCTCTGCCTGGCCTTCCACAGCTCTGGTGCAGAGGGACCCACCACCCCTGGCCAGCAGGTGGCTGATTGGACAAAACTAGAGGGCAGGCCATGTGCTGGGGGCTGGCAGATCCCCGTGTCCCAACTGCTGGGGGCCCTTTCTGGGAGCAAGACCTGGGATGGGGCCTCTATTGGGCAGGGCTTTTGGAACCCTGGTGAAGAGAAGGAGTTGGGAGGCTGCCAGCCAGGCTTGATATAGTCCATGGGCTCTGGTCCAAGCTAGGATGAGGGCTGCCTGTTGCCCATTGAAGGCCTTGACCTTCCTCTGCAATGGCAACCCATGGTCTAGCCATCCTCTGTGTCCATGGCAACACTGCTGCTTCTCACCTGCCCTCCACACCCCCTGGCCACGTTGCCTTGTGCACAGCTCCAGCTGTCTCTTTTCTCTGAGTGTGGCAGTGGGGCTGTGTTTCCTTCCGCCAGCCTCTGCCCAGGCCAGGAGGGCATAGGTGACCTGGGCCTGAGGGGTTCCAAGCCCAGGAGAGAGGCATCTTCCTGCCCTCAGCTGCTTGGAAGACTTTGTCGGTGGCCTTGGGTGGCAGGCCTGGTCTCCTCACGTTGCCCTTTTCCCCACAGGCTCCTGCGGGTTCCTTGGACGTGGAGGCAGAGCTCACAGCAGCAGTAGGTCTGTAGTAAGGGGATGGGGTATGGGAAGATCTGCCTGGGGGGCCCCTGCACTCCACCCTCCCACACAGTGACTGTAGGAGCCCTGGGGCTGGGCTCTGAGTCCCTGCACGGGGCAGTAGGGGTAGAGGAGGGGCCCTTGGCCAGAGTGGGGGGTGGGAGTTTCATGGTGCTCTCACCCCTTCGTATCCACAGGCTGTGGAACCCTGGGCCGATTCTGCCTTCGTATGTGGCCTTGGCCTTAAATCCTTTGAGCCCTGGTGTGGACTGATTCCTGTCCCTCGGGTCAGATTGATCCCTAGAGTGCGGGAACAATGGCAGTGGCACTGCTAGAGGACTGGTGCAAGGGGATGGACCTGGATCCCAGGAAGGCACTGCTGGTTGTGGGGATCCCCCTGGACTGTAGTGAGGCCGAGATTACAGAGACCCTGCAGACAGGCTTAGAATCGCTGTGCTCATACAGAGTGCTGGGGAGAATATTCCGCAGGGAAGACAACGCTAAGGCAGTCTTCATCGAATTGGCTGACAGCATTGATTATGCCCTGATACCCGATCAGATACCGGGAAAGGGGGGCGCCTGGGAAGTGGTAGTGAAGCCCCGTAACCCGGATGAAGAGTTCATCAGCAGACTGAACTGCTTCCTGAAGGACGAGGGCCGGAGAATGGTGGATGTGGCCAAAACCTTTGGGTACAGCAACCTCCCTGCAGGCTCCCCGCAAGACGCCTTAGCCCAGGTGCAGCCCCTGAAAGAGAATATGTGGTACCGAAAGCTGAAAGTATTTTCAGGCAATGCTTTGCCAGGCCCGGGGGAGGAGCCCTTTGAGGTCTGGCTGGAGCAGGCCACTGAGATGATGCAGCTGTGGCAGGTGTCCGAGGCAGAGAAGCGCCGCCGCTTGCTGGAGAGCTTGCGGGGCTCGGCCCTGTCCATCATGCGGGTGCTCCGGGCCAACAACGAGTCCATGACTGTAGAGCAGTGCCTGGAGGCCCTGAAGCAGATCTTTGGAAATCAAGAGGACCGCAGAACCTCTCAGTTTAGGTTTCTCCAGTGTTATCAGATGTCCGGAGAGAAACTCTCTGCTTTTTTGCTGCGGCTGGAGCCCGTGCTCCAGAAGGCTGTGCAGAACAGCCCCATGGCGGTCCGCAGCGCAGACATGGTGCGCCTGAAGCACATTCTGGCTCGGGCGACCATGAGCAATGCCCTCCGGGGCAAGCTGGAGCTCTTGGATCAGCGAGAGTGTCCTCCCACTTTTCTGGAGTTCATGAAGCTTGTTCGAGACGAAGAGGAGTGGGAGACGACCATGATGCTGATGAAGGAGAAGGAGAAGCAGAAGCAAACAGGAAAGGGTCGCAAGGGAGCAGGCAGACAAGCAGTGGGGGAAGGCAGCAGCCCCGCCCCTCAGAGCACCTCACAGGCAGGGTCTTTCAGTGAGAGCAGCACCCAGACCAGCCACACAGGGGCTCCCGTGGCCCTGAAGCGCCCGCGAATCTCGTGCGGCTACAGCAGTGAGGACGAGGGCCCTGGGCAGGGAGCTGGTCCCAGGGCCTGGAACCCATTTCCAGCAAGGCAGAGGCAGCAGGGTGCAGTCGAGGAGTCGGGAAACGGGGTGGGGGCTGGGGCCTTGAGCCACCCCGAGCCCTAGGATCAATAGGCTCAGCACACGCAGTTCCCCTTTCTCATAGCAGGCATCAGAAACATCTGAGAAAGGGGGAGACCGAACAACAAGCAGAGGATGTAATTGGGGCAGAAGTGCAGGACCACCGCATGAAGATAGAGCCCCACAGCCCTCCCCCAGCCGGGAGGGACTCCGCCAATGAAACTACCAGTGCATCAGTGATGGCCAGGGGCAGGACACCCATGAGGGGCCCAGGCTGCAAGGAGGAGCCGTGCGTGCCAGCAGGCGCGAGTAGGGTGCCTGGCTCTGAAAGTGAAGGAAGTGTGTCCGGAGGCTTCAGCCTGGGAATCAGACGCATGATCGGGCCGCCCCCGAACACCCACCCTGTGGGCTTTGAGCTCCGGATGAGGATCGGCCCCAGGGCCACGTGGGGCCTGGAGGAGGCAGTGCCAAGGCCACTGATACTCGGGGCCAGACCTCCCCTGCTTGGGGGAGTGCCAGCGCTGCTTGGTGCAAGACCACCAGTGCTGGTTGGGGCTGGACCTCCGCTGCTTGGGGCTGGGCCACCCCTGCATGGGGTAGTGCCAGCACTGATTGGCTCAAGTCAACCAGTGCTGGTTGGGGCTGGACCGCCACTGCTCAGGGCTGGTCCACCCCTGCATGGGGCAGGACCGCCACTGTGTGGGGCAGGACTGCCGCTGTTTTCAGCAGGGCCTCCCCTGCTTGGCTTAGTGCCACCCATGCAAGAAAGAGCCGGTGGTGGTGAGCAACACCCACGCAGTAGAGAGGTGACAGCCCAGAGGGGAGACTGCAGGGTCCACCCCATCTTCGGGATCATCCACACTGCTCCCCAGGTGCCCCAGAGAGGTGGCACCCTTGGGTCCCTGCACAGTTGAAGGCAGGAGAAACCAAACCCTTGGGAGCCCAGTGCCACCTGATAGATACGTACATGCCCTGGCGGCTGGCAGGGGCTCTGGGCAAGGAGAGCGAAGACTGCTGGGAGAGGACCATGGGTCAGAGCCCCTAAGCCCAGATGGGTGGGGGCAGAGTTTTGGGCACGTGGTGGGACAGTGACCCCACGGCTGGCTTTGTCTAGAGTAGGTGCAGGGATGCTGCTTCCTAAGCAAAGGGGCGGGAGAGGGGAGGGAGAAGAGGGGAGGGAGGGGGAGGGAGAGGAGGGGAAGGGGAGGAGGAGAGGAAAGGATGGGGAGGGGGAGGGAAAGGGCAGGGAGGAGGAGGGAGGAGGAGAGAAAGTATGGGGAGGGGGAGGGAAAGGGCAGGGAGGAGGAGGGAGGAGGAGAGGAAAGGATGGGGAGGGGGAGGGAAAGGGCAGGGAGGAGGAGGGAGGAGGAGAGGAAAGGATGGGGAGGGGGAGGGCAAGGGCAGGGAGGAGGAGGGAGGAGGAGAGGAAAGGATGGGGAGGGGGAGGGAAAGGGCAGGGAGGAGGAGGGAGGAGGAGAGGAAAGGATGGGGAGGGGGAGGGAAAGGGCAGGGAGGAGGAGGGAGGAGGAGAGGAAAGGATGGGGAGGGGGAGGGAAAGGGCAGGGAGGAGGAGGGAGAGGAGGAGAGGAGGGGGAGGAGCGAAGGAGCAGGATCGGCAGAAGGGGGTCTTGGGCGGGGGCGTTGGTTTTCTTCTGCTTGTGTTTGTGCAGCCAGGAGGACCTGGGACTGGCGAACTGAGACTCAGCAGCAGCTGCCTCAGCTGCCCCCACCCCGCCCCCACCCCTAGCCCACTGGGCCACCTGCCTGGAAGCCATCCTGAGCTCCAGCCCCCCATCCCAAGCCCGGACCAAGGGCACCGCCACACGTCTGCCACCCACAGCCCGGTGGACCCTGTCGTCACCCCCCAGTCAAGCCAGCGCCCACCCTCACCAGCTTCCCTGTGGGGGGCTCAGCCCTGCTCTCCCGGGTGCCTGCAGGCGGCTGGGGTCCTCGATTGTGGAGACGTGTGTGTCCTCTGAGCAGCTGTTCCCGGAGCCCCGGTGCAGAGTCCCAGAAGACAGCGGGAAGGACGGGCGAGGGGCTGTGGGATGCTCCGCAGGGACTGTGCTTGAAGTTCCACCCTGTTGTTACTTGTGACTCAGTTTCCTTGATGTGGTGATGTTCTCTCCTGTGTTTCCCAGCGTACCTGTGATGTCCTGTGGGCGTGCACGTGGCCAGGGACTTCGTCTCCATGGGAGGCACGTCCCAGGGCCCTTGGGAAGGGAGGTGAACGGAGGCTGTGGAGTGGGGGGGGACTGAGGCCCCTGTTGGCAACCCCAGGGGGGAGGGTGTGCACCAGGACCTGTGGCCTGTAGTGACAGTTCCAAGTTCTGTGTTGTAATTCCTTCTAAATGGTTCCAGAAAATGTTTCTCTTCAATAAAGTTCATCAGCTGTCAGCCGAGCCTCGCTTCTGCTGTGGGAAGTGGAGGGCGGCTCTGCTGGGGAAGGGGTGGGGGCGGTGGGTGTGGAGGGGCAGGGTGGTGAGGGGCTGTGGGGTGTCCTAGGCAGAGGGAGCTGGACGGAGCTGGTGGGTGGGGGTGATGGCCCTGGGAGCCTCCCTGAAAGAAGTGGGCAAGACGAGGGGGGGAGAGCGAGGGCCGGTGGGCAGCAGCCAGAGGGGCTAGGAGCAGCCCCTGCGCCATGCGGTCAGGGCGTCCAGGTGAGGTCAGAGGTGCCTCGTGCTCAAGTGCCCCCGTTGTGCCCCCTGCAAGCTGCCCTGTCGTCAGCCCACTAGCTGCTGGGGCTATTTGGGGCCCCGAGTGTGGGTGAAAGGCTCTCATTTCCCGGCTGGCGGGATGGCAGAGTCGCGGGGTGGAGGGGAGGGTGTGGGGCAAGGCTGTCCTCCATCTTGAGTCCTGCACGGACCAGCTGCTCCCCAGGCCGGGACAGCCCCTCCTGCTCCCCCACCCCCATCCGGCTCTGAGGAGCCACCTCCCAGGCCTTGGCGACAGCTGGAGGCGGGCGGGGAGGTGCAGGCTGCTGGCAGGGACCCCATTCCCAGCGGCCAGGCCCTGTGTCCTGGCAGCACCCGCTGGGCCCTTGGTGCCACCCACAGAGGGCACCAGCCTGGGGTGGAGGGTGCTGCTGATTTCGGAGGTCCCTACCTGGGCCTGTGGCTGGGGGTGTCCCTGGAGGGTCGTGCTCGGGCGGAGTGGGGACACATAGCCACCTTCATCTTCTCACCCCTCTGCTCTCAGCCCGGGACCCCCACCCTGAGGGGGAGGGGGTTGGAACCTCAGGGAGGTGGACGCCAGCGGCTGGGCCCCTCCCTGCAGAAGGGGCAGCAGTGTGACCTGTAAACGCCGAGTGAGCCTCGGGCCCTGCTCCGTTGGTGCCCATGGGCGTCCCACTATCTTTGTGAAGAGTGAACCCTGGACCCCCCAGGCCACCAAGGACTCACAGTGTCCCCAAAGCAGCAGCCCTAAGCCAGGTGCGGAACTCAGAGGCCACCTGCCCAAGCCGCAGAGGCCGCCTGGCACTCTAAGTATGCCCAGCTGTCTCCCGCTTCGTTTTGGGGAATGTGCGGCCAGCTCTGAGGTGCATGCAGTAGAGCCTGGGGTCTGTAGGATTGGAGGTGCAGCAGCCCCGGGGCACACCTGGGCAAGGCAGGGGCAGGGGCTGCTGTCGCGTATGGTGTTCCTGGAAGAGCACCAAGCAGCAGGCCTTTGGCCTGAGGGGGCTTGGCCCTTTGTCACAGGGACCCCTGTCGTGTGTCCCATTAGGGCACGCTGCAGGGGTAGGTGCTGAGGCTCCCAGCTGGGCTCTGCCCTCCTTGCCTTCTTTAGGCAAAGACCCTGGCAGCTGTGTCCTGTGTGCATCCCATGGCACCTGGCTGCTTTCTAAGGGTCTCTCAGGCTTCAGGCTGCAGGACCAGAGGAAAGGGGCCAGGACAGGGCTCAGCTTAGCTCCTCTGGCCACAGCAAGGGTCTGTCTGGGCAAAAGGCTGCGCCTTTGTTTGGAGACAACTGTGTGTGCTGTGTTCCTTGAGCAGGTGCCAGTGTGTGTGTGGCTGTGGGGGGAATATGTGTGTAAGTGTGGGTGTGTGAAGGCATGGCTGAGCAGCTGCAGGTGAGGGTGGTACTGTCAGTGAATGTGTGAGGGTGTGCAAGTGTGCATCTGAGTGTGTGTCTGAGTATGTGACTGTGTGAATAACTGAGCACGTGCATTTGTGCATATGAGTGATTGTGTGTCAGTGAATGTGTGAATGTAGTGAGTGCAATGGAATGTGTAAGAGTGTGTGAATGAGTTTTTGTGAATGTGTATACATGTGCATGCATTGACATGTATGAATGAATGTGAATATGAGTGTAGCGAGTGAATGAATTGAGTTTGTGAAAGGCTGTGATGTGTGTGTGCATTAGCATATAGTGAATATGTGTGTGAATATGTGAATTTGTGTGTGACTGAATTGTGTGTGAATGAGTGTCCCGTCCCATGAGCACTTCTACCACCAACCCCTCTGACTGCCCTGTGCCAGGTGTCAGAGCCCTCCTGACCATGGTGAAATCTACTCGAGCCCTGTGAACCTGAAAAGAGTGACAGTTCAGCCCTTTGTGGTCCAGGGAGCAGCTCACCACAAAGCATCAACCACAAGATTTAGAAAAGGCTCTCAGAGGCCCCTTGTTGACCTTGGGCAAGGGCAGGCAGACTGTGGTATAATGGAAAACTTGGGCAATATTTGCCCCCAGTTCCTGGGGAAGCACCCTCTGACTGGCCTTTCCTGGGGACTGCAGTGTCTTTTACTCTTCCTGGGGGGCCCAGGACCACACCTGGTAGTTCACGTGCTGAGGAGATGACAGGACCAGCCACCCACACCTGCAGCCTTAGTGGAGGGGCCAACCAGGTGATGAGGGCTGGGGCCTCCAGCCGGGTCCTGTCAGCTGCAGATGCAGCCCAACCACGGGGACAGGGACTGCATCAGTCGCACCTGGTAATGAGACCCCAGGGAAACTTGGGACCCTCGAAGCCGGGGTTAGAAAGATACAGGCTGTGGTGGGGGGATGGTGCGCTCTGACTCCACATTTTTTTTTTAAATTTTATTAGCAGGACATTTTACTTTTCTCATACGATTGTACAGGACCTTATTTTTTCTTAAATTTCTGAAATCATGGGAGTGACAGTTCAGTTTATCCACCTAACCTGGAATTCAGCCTAGAATACATTCCACAACAGTATTTCACACTGTCCCTGATGACCCTTTTGTCCAGCTAAATAACAGTGTCTTGTTGTGCCCTTTAGCACATATCCTACCCCCAGTAAGTTTGTACTCTCATGTCAGACTCCAGCTGAATCGGAAGAACTAGGAGGTAAACAGAACACCAACCCCAAACCTCTTGTTGAGGTGTGGATGCTCATGAGCCATGTGACTCTGTGACGGAATCATGTCTCAAAGCAGCTTGCAAATCTGGCTAACAGTCTCTTCTGTTATCATAGAAGCTATTGCCTTAAGGATTTAGATCAATAACCTTCAGAAACCCTGGGGGAGATGGAGTCTGACGGAACTTGTCAACTACAGGTCAGGATTTATATACCATTTTCATTTTCTGTCTCTTAAACTATGCTCTGAAGTCCTCATGTCCAGTAACTGCATAATTGATGTTGCCTCTCGGTTCTGTCTCTTAAACTATGCTCTGAAGTCCTCATGTCCAGTAACTGCATAATTGATGTTGCCTCTCGGTTCTGAACATGTGGGAGTAGTTAGAGGCAGAATTTTTTTTTTAATAGAAATGTTTCCTTTATTGAGAAGATAAGTTATTTACAATATTCAATTGTTAGATCATATAATCTGATCTTGAGACTTCTTAAAGCAGCATTATTCCAGGATTTACAATTTATAAGGGACAAAGGAAAACATTCCAAGTATGTTTCTGTTACAGAAAATACATTTGAACAATGACAGAAACACTAAAGACTAAGTAGTATTAGACCTTTTCCTCCATTAGAGGAAGAATTGAATTGACTGAGCCACTGCAGCCTTTGTAGAAGCTGTCAGAACTGTCGTGGATGTGGCAGAGATTTTGAAGAATTTATAGAAAGATTCTCCACATTCCCATTCTTTGTCTTATGAATGATTAGCTGAATTGTATTGTCCCCACTGGTCAATTGAGACCCACTATGGGATCACACGACTCTTTAATCCCATTCCCCACACCTCCTTCTTCCTAACCTAGTTCACGTGTACTCCTTCCTCAAAAAGTGAAACACTTTTTGACTAACCCTTGAGATGCTTGCTGATCTTGTGGTCAGACTGTTCTCCCTGTTGCAATAGCCCCTTTCCTCCCTGGAAGAGAGTCTGACCTCACCAAGTCTGCATTTTTTTTTTTACAAATAGTCATGCCATGACTCGGATGGAAGGCCAGCCTTCCCTCAGACCTGCTGTCTTCACCCAGTGTTCATGCTGGCTTCCTTGACCCTTTTGGTCCTTCCTGACTGGGGAAACTGGGATCCACAGTGGTGAACCACAACTCCCAGTCGAATCCAGTGATTACTCCAGCAGAGACTTTTCTTTACCCCTTCTGTGAGGCCTCTTTTCTTTCTCCTCAGCTCCCCTACCTCAGAGATTGAGGGGGGGGGGGTTTCTCTCAGCTCTCCAACCCCCGAGATAGTGCCTGGGGTGGGGGTTTCCTCGGCTCTCCCACTGTGAAGGGAGATTGCACAGGCTGAGAGTGGGCCCACCGGGCTCTCTCAGAACCCAGAGATTGCAGGGGACGGGGTCCTCGGCTCCGCAGATTGGAGATTGGTAGGATTTGCCTTGGGTCTCTAACTCCTTGACCTTGGAGATGGCATTTGGGAATGGTAGTGGGGGCTCCCTCTGTGTTCTATGAACCCAGAGTTTGAGGAAGGGGGCTTCCCTCTGTTCTCTGAACTCTGAGATTGCAGCAGTGGGGCAGTGGGACTCCTAGTTCCCTACCTCAGTGACTGGGAGAGGGGCTGCCCTTGGCTGTCGACTCCTTGAGATCATGCCTGCTTGGGGAAGGGGTTCTCTGGTTCTCTCTGAACCCAAAGATGGTGTGGGAGGCTTCCCTCAGCTCTCCTACTCTGGAGATGGGGGCGATGCTCCTCACAGCTCTGACCCAGGAGATTGCATGTGATGGATGGGGGGTTCCTTAGACTGTCTCTGAACTCAGAGATTGGGGGGGTTTCCTTGGCTCCCCAACTCCTGAGGTTGCACCCCAGAGATTGTGTGTTAGGGGTATGTACGTGGGTTTACTTGGCCTTCTGATCCCTGAGATTGTTGGGGTGACTCCCTCCATGATCACAGAACGGGGTGGTTCCATCCAACTGCTGCAACTGTGGCAGGGTGTTCCCTAGCTCTCCAACTGGCATTTACCCAGCAGGACTCTTTCCTGACTCTCGCAGTGTTTTTTCCCCTCTATGGTTTAACTTAGGTGAATCATCTGGGTAACTCTCACTATTGGTGGGCACCCCCACCCTTTCTTCCCTGCTCACTACATGCTTTGCCACTGTGGCACCAGCTCAGTCCTATATCTCAGAAAGTGGAAAATTTTTACTAAAGGCAAGTTAGAACATCAGTGGTCTCTTTGGGAAGCTTGAGATCCCCGAAGTTGACTCATCTAAGACCTTTCCTTCCCCATCACCCCTGGCTCCTACTTTGTTCTTTTTTACCAGCTTAAGATTTCCATTCAGCTCCCTTGAATCCTTTGATCTGTCCCCCAAACACCCCTATCTATCTCCTCTGTCCTCCCTTCACCCTACCAGATCTTTCCCTTCCCACTCTATCCACTCAATTCCCTATTGAAGCTAGAGATTTAGGACCTTTGCCCCCATTGGGGGACTCTTGAGGGGTTCAGGGACCCCAAAAACCATCACATGAGGCGAGGCTTTGAAGACAACAGATGGCCGTTTGGTGTTTCCTTGGCCCTTTAGTTGAAATTTAGTCCAGCATGAGATCATACTTCATGGCAAAGGAAACCTTAAAGGTCTCCTTCAAAAATGTTGATGGGAGGAAGCAGCTGTGGCTCAATCAGATAGGATCCTGTCTACCATATGGGAGGTCCTGGGTTCATGTCCCGGGCCCTGCTTGTGAAGGCAGGCTCACCCTCACCCTGCAGAAAGCCGCAGGCCCAGGCACTGCAGAGTGCCGCTGGCCCACAAATGCCATGGACAGCCCACTCAGCAAGGTGATGCAACAAAAAGGAGACAAGCAAAAACACAAAAGAGCACGCAGTGAATGGACACAGCAAGCAGACAGCAAGCAAAAAGCTGCAGGGGGGTGCATAAAAAATGTTGGTGGGACTACTTTAGCCTTCCCGTCGAGGAGGTAACTTCAACTTGCTCCATCTGACAAATATAATCCTGGTAAAAAGTAAGGGTTGCACGAGGATGAGACCTAACTCTATGAAAACTGTGAATTTTGTATTTCTGTGTTTATACCTGAATTGTAGCTGAAGTTTTAGAATTGAAGCTATAAGATCTCTGTGTCTCTGTATGTCTATGTAGGTATGTGTATTTTCCTTATGATCTTACCAAATTAAATTCTAAAATCCATTCAAGGAACTATATTCTGATTGGCTTAGAGATGAATAAGTGCTTATATAAGTTGAATATTCCTAAAATTACCAGAAATTAGTGAAAGTGAAGATACTCTGCCAAAAATTTATCTGTCAACAATTACATTGTCTAGTATGTGCTGGGGAAATCAGGGACACACTCAGCAGCCATCTCCCAGACCTCACCTCCTTTCCCCGTCTTGTCTGTTGCATACAGATATTTAATATATTTTTATGTTTTGTTTGCATGCAGGTGTTCAATAAGAATTCTTGCTTGTTTGTGTGCAAGTTTTAGGTACATTTCCATTTCACAAGAGACAGCAGGCAGTCTGGAAGAGATGTTTAATCTCGAGCAGCCCCAGCTGCTTGCCAGGGCACAAAGTTTGCTTGATGAATGCTTTTTGCTCATTGGCAGGCCCACACCCTGGAGTGTATAAGTACCCACTACTTGGGCAACACAAGTGTCCCTCATCTCAAATACAAGGGGTGTGTGTGGAGCTGTTGACCCTGACCCGAGCAGTGGGCTTACTTCAGGTGACTGGCCATAATGGGATCTCTTCCCTTGCTCTTTTGGCCATCTGATGAAAGTCTCTACTGTGCCTGAACCTGTGTTCCTGTGATGTGCCATGTGGCAACTTACTCCACAGTATGTCAGCTTGAAATCAGTTCCCAATATCTCTGGGTAATTTAAAACTTTAGACCTCTGCTTAATTAATTATGTAAGATAGACAGGATTTGATTTTGTTAATGAAAAAGTGAGTCATTTTGTCCTAAAGTAAAATGACTGGTTGTCACAGAATGAGAAAGAGGAAAGTGTAGGACAAATCCTGAATGGGTATTGGAAAGTTATAAAAGGTTAACCAGAAAGAAAATTTGTCGTAGTAAAAACTGGCTATGGTTTGATGGGTTTATTTATAAAATTAAAGAAAAATCATCCCCATTTGAACTTGTAACAAGGAGACTTATGTAAATAAACTCTGAAATATAAGAGCCTTGCCTCATAAAAGAAAATATGTGAATGAGCCAGGCCCTTGATCTTGAGGCTTGCACGTATGAAACTTATTACTGTAATAATGAAGCTAAGCCTATTTATAATTACTACGTAAAAGTAACCCCCTGAAAACTCCTTGTTGCTCAGATGTGGCCTCTCTCAAAGCCAAACTGCAAATAAACTCACTACCTTCACCTTACATGGGCCATTGGGCCATTGGGCCATGACTCCCAGGGATGAGCCTTCCTGGTAAAGGGATTAATTCCAAATGCTCATCAGCTATGCTTTCAGAGAAGGATCTTGATCAAAAGGGGGAAATGTTAAAAGGAATAAGACAAAATAGAATTTATATGGCTAAGAGATGTCAAATGGAGTTGGGAAGTCATTCCAGAGGTTATACCTATGCATGTCTTAGCCAGATAATACAAACTGCCACAGTATGCAAAGCTTCAAGCAACAATATTCTTGAAAATCCTAGGAACATCCAGTTACCATAAACAAGCCACATGGCTACATGGAATCAACACTGGCTTTATCTGGGAACCTGAAAAGCTCTTTCCCTGATATGACATGTTTATACTCTCTTCTAAGTCCCCGAATCATGATCCTCCTTGTTTTTTATTTGGACCTATAGTTTTCAATTTACCTATTAAGTTTATTTCTCAGAGGCTTAAAGCCTCTGTACTGTTCCTATGCCAGTTTGGCCCCAAAATCCAGAGTTTCCAGTCCTTCCAAGCATGACAGCCAGGAACTTGTGAGTATCTTAAGCTCCAAGCCAAGCACTTCCATTCCTCACATCCTAATCTATGCCCTTAATCATCAGGAAGCAGCCAGAGATGTCTTTGTCCCTAATTCCTCAAGATTGAGGAATGTTAAACTCAAGAGGGGTCTGAAACCATGGGCAGGCCAAAACTAGTCTGTGGGAGTATGTCCTCTGTTCTTATAACCTTTTCTTCTGAACTTGTTTAACTGCAGGTTTTATAACCTGAACATGTGCAGAAAACCTCAACTCTTGTCTCTCATACACCAGGAACAGAGGCCACCTTCCTAAGAAATAAGATTATAAGGATAGGGAAACACCAGAAGCAGATCAAATATCAGAGGTCCTTCAGTAAGGACGATCCAGCCTAACATCTACTCTACCACATATGGACAGCTGTATATTAACCAATTGGTCTATGTCAAGTCCAACCTCCCCATTTCTGTCCCCACCTTTCATTTCCCATTCCCATAAAATCTCCCTTAGTGCTCAGATTGGAGAGACAGACATGTCTCTATGCTGGTTGACCTTGCATTAAGGTTCTTTCTTTTCTCAAAATCCTGATATCATAGTATTGTCCTCTGTGTGTCAGGCAGCAAGATTTTGCTTGGTAACAATTTGTCAAAATGAGGGGACATTTCTGGTCTCAGGACTGCCTGTCCAAGGTACTGCAGCTCTGGCAGATCATGCCCACCCTTCCCCCCCTCCCAAACACACTCTGAGCCTAAGTAGCCACCTAGACAGGTTTTGTCTAGAGGCTTGATAATAGGGACCCCCTTCACTCTGGCTGGCACTTCAGGCCCTTTGGTACTTCCTGCTATTTTGAGGAAAGAAATAGTTCTGGGAACAGATATCTTCTGGGTGAGTAACTTTGTCTTAGTGCCTACTTTTTTGTCAGATCTCACTGATTATAATCATGGGTTTGAGTCCTACCTTAGTCAGATCCCTGCTTGTTGTCAGGTACAAGTCCCAAAACTTATGAGAGTTGAGTATCCACATTCTGGCTTTCTGCGAGTATTCATGTTTTGGTTTTCTGGGAGATCTGGTCTGCTAGAATTGTAGGTTCAAGTCCCACCCTGGAATCTATTCATGTTCTGGTCTTGGAGATCATGTCTTCTAAAATTGTGGGTTTCAGTCTCACCCTAGAATCAGGTCTCCCCCTTAGGGATTGACGTCCCTGTTGCAAAAGAGATCTTATCAGCTGGGACTTGGGGTTAAGTCCCACCTAGAAACTGTTATTGGGATAAAGCCCGGAGACTTATGAGGATTTAGTCATAGAATGTACTCACAGACTCTGTTTCTAGTTCAGGGTAAGCTTAGAAGTGTTAGAAGTCAGGTTTGAGTACTGCTAGGCAGATCTAACCCCTGGAAATCTGCAGTTGGTGCCAGATAACTGTAACTATGGGAAATGTTAATAGCACATCTGACTATAGTCCTTTGAAATGTATTCTGGATAATTGGTCTCTGTTTAGCTATGTACATATGAAAAGAAAAAAGATGGTTTTATTTTGTAGCATGGCCTGGCACCAATATAAACTGGAATCTGAGGAGCAATGGCCAGAAAATTGATCTCTTAACTATAAGACTGTATTACAATTAGGTTTATATTGTAAAAGATAAGTAGAAGTAAATCTCATATGTTCAGTTTTTATGTCTTTGTGCCAGAACAAGAATTTACAGAAAAAGATACAAAATTATAGTTTAGATTAATGTTTTATTTGTCTGTGTTTTTGTGTCTGACTCATGGCTAAAACTTAATGAAGCTACAAATTTCTAGTTATGTCTTCTGTTTGTTTGATATATATTTTCTTACTTCTGGATGGTAATATCAAATTAACAAAAAAAAATTTTAGGAGAGCTCTATTCAAATTTCTCAAAGTTAAATAAGCACTTATATATAAATTAATACTTCTTGGGTCCCAGAAGTTAAAAAAGCCAAACTTCTAATATTTTATAATTTAATTATATTTAATATTTAAATTCCTCCTGTCTTCCTCCTCTATGTCCTAGCTTAGCCTACCCCCCCCCCCCACCTCTATAGTGATAGGATTTCCCAAAGCCTAAGGAAGACTCAGTAGGTTTTGCAAAATAATTCAATCTTATCATTCAGATTTATGAGCCTGAGTACTCAAATTTCTACCAATTCCTCCCAAGCTAAAACAGCAGTAAAATAAGCCTCTCCATAACCCTCTAAGCACCAGGGTTCAAATTGCTGGTACTTGTAATTACCGGACATAAGAAAAGAAACTGCCCCCAAACTTCCTGAAAACAGCACCAACCCCAGAATGCTCTTTTCTTTCTTACAGGGTGGGGGGTATATGGGGACCTCATATTTTTTTAATGTAACATTAAAAAAATAAATAAATTGATCTGATAATTAGAAATAAAATGCAGCGTATGGGCTCTAATCAATACTAGGGACACCTTATCTGTTTTAAATATCACTGCCCTCATTTAGAACCCTTATAACCAGATTAAATCGACCAGGCCACATTCTTTCTAATTTACCTTACCCATGCCTCCAGGGCATCTAACACCATGGCCAAATCCAAAGCTTTATAACTTTCCCTCTCCCAAGATCAAAGCCATCCATTATTATTATTTTTTTGCCTTGCAGGATATTACAGAAAGTAAATTCCTAGGTTTTCTTTAATGGCTCAACCTTTATAAGCCTTATTTAGAGCTGGGCATTGGAGCACCTTATTTAGGATGAATAAACTAGTTAAGGCAGCTATGGAGGAAGGGCTGGGTTTGGTTTAGAAATTTTTCTACTGGGCCTGGAGATTAAGAATGATAGGTACAGGGGGAATATTGTGAAATAGGAATGTGTTGCATGATTTGTCCTATAAGATGTCCTAAAAGATTTCCTCAGTTGCTGTGGAGTTTGAAGGGAATTCCCCAATTTGGAATTATTTTTTTCTACTAATACCTTTGTGGTGTTAGCTGCAGTAGATGAATCATTATTAAAACATATTTATAGCCTTGGGATGGGAGGGTATTAATCAGCCTAAGGGGTGCTGATGAAAAATACCAGAAATTGGTTGGCTTTTATAAAGGGTATTTATTTGGGGTAGGAGCTTACAGATACCAGGCCATAAAGCATAAGTTACTTCCCTCATCAAAGTCTATTTTCAAGTGTTGGAGCAAGATGGCTGTCAATGTCTATGAGGGTTCAGGCTTCCTGGGTTCCTCTGGACTCAGCTCCTCTGTTTTCTCCACAAGGTCAGCTGTAGATTATCAGGCGAACGGCCCTGTCTCTTTCCCCAGGGCTCCAGTATAAGGCTCCAGCTTAAGAATTCAGCATCAAACTCCAACATTAAAACTCCAATATTAAGAACCCTCAACTCTGTCCTTTGCCATGGCTTTTATCTGTGAGTCCCCACCCACCAAGTTGCAGGGACTCAATACCCTAATGTCCTGACCCATTCAAAGCCCTAATCATAACTCAATCACACCCAGGTACAGACCAGTTTAAAAACATAATCCAATATCTATTTTTGGAATTCATAACCATATCAAAATGCTATAGGGAGTAATTGAATAAAATCCAATTGCCAAATTTCAAGAGGTCCAAGTAGGTTAAGGAAAATGTCCTTTAGAGCTTTGAAAAGGTTTTCCTGGATTATGATTCAGAAAAATTAAACAGTTATGGTATATTTTCTGTAAACTGACAGTATGCTTTTGAAGTTGTTTGTAATTTGGGGACATTGTGAAAACAAAAAGTTTTTTTAACCTTCAATGAAAGAAAATATTTTAGGTTTTATATGTGCTTTTAGAAAAAAAAACAACAACTATAGGGCTGTATAACACAAAGAATGAGCCCTTATATAAACTTTGATCTGGGAAGTAGACTTGGCTCAATGGATAGGGCATCTGTCTACCACATGGGAGGTCCGCGGTTCAAACCCCGGGCCTCCTTGACCCCTGTGGATCTGGCCCATATGCAGTGCTGATGCACGCAAGGGAGTGCCGTGCCACGCAGGGGTGTCCCCCGCATAGGGGAGCTCCATGTGCAAGGACTGCGCCCCGTAAGGAGAGCCACCCAGCGCAAAAGAAAGTTCAGCCTTCCCAGGAATGGCGCCGCACACACAGAGAGCTGGCACAGCAAGATGACGCAACAAAAAGAGACACAGATTCCTGTGCCGCTGACAACAATAGAAGCAGACAAAGAAGAACATGCAGCAAATGGACACAGAGAACAGACAACTGGGGTGGGTGGGTGGGGGCGGGGAAGGGGAGAGAAATAAATAAAATAAATCTTAAAAAAGAAAAAAAACTGTGATCTATAGTTAATAGCCCAATTGTAATAATATTCTTTCATTACCTATAACAAATGGACCATATTAATACAGGGTGTTAATAATAGGGTGGTGTATGTGAGCTCTGTATTTTCTGTATGGTTTTTCTATAAAATGGCAACTTCTTCCACTTCACCATACCTGGTTGTTTCAAGCCTTGTTTACTTCTCCCTATAATAGAAAAATACCATTGCACTTAACCCTTGTGAAGCTTGCAGGTGTTATACAGTCTGAAAATTTCAAATCTATAGTCTGAGCACTCTCTATTGTAATAGTCTCCCTCCCTGTGGCCATTTGAGATTATTTTATGAATCCCAAAAAAAGAAAGGTTATGTTTATAAACTAATCTATTCCTGTGGGCATGAAACCATTTGATTGCATTAAATTCAGTTGAGTCTCTTTTGATTAGATTACTTGATAAGATCAATTTAGGGCTTTTGATTGGACTTCATCAGTGAGGCATGACTCAGGTTGAGTCTCTGCCCCCTTTGTGGATCTGATATAAACCCTGAGACACAGAGAGAGATGATGGACACAGGAAAAGGGAGATGCCGTATTTGATCCTGCCATGTGAAAAAGAACTAGAGGGTTGCTTAAGGATGCAACCCCCAAGAGGCTGGGCCCACATAGCAGCTAAACAGGAAGACAGTCAATCCAGGAATGCTGAGACTTGGCAGCGATCAGTGCCCATCTTGCTTTGCCACATGCCCACACAAAAAAATCAATAGTAGCTGACTTTGGTAAGAAAGCCCCTCTTATGGTGCCTTAGTTTGGACTTTTCATGGCCTTGGAACTGAAAGCTTTCACTCCAAATAAATCCCCTTTATAAAAGCCAACCCATTTCTGTAAACTAAAACAGATATTCGTACCAAGAGAGCTTTTTGTGAGATCTGTATGAATGAAACCACTATCATCCCGGACTCAAAGAGACAGGGAGGGGAGGGGTTGAAGGAAAAACGGTTTCAAGAGGAAAATCATGGAAGCTGAGGTCTGAAATGAAGACATCTCCTTAGGCCAAGAGAGGGACCCCACCCATGCGTACAGAAAGGGTGAATTTGCCCTAGCATTTGAAGAGGGTGGATCTTCCAGTCCTTTGTGCAGGGAAAGTTTGGCTGCTCCAGGCTACTGAGAGGGTGGAGCACATTCCTTGGTGGTTGGGGAGAGTCAGGTCATCACCCCACTGTTCTGAGAGGATTGGGCCTGTATGCCAGAGATTAGGGAGAATGCTGTGGCCACCTCACTGTACTAAGAGGGTTGAGATTCACTCTATTAACACTCAGAGAGCTGGAGGATGGACTATGGAACACTTCTTGAGAAAAACATCTGGTTTCCACGATTGTGGTTCCCGTTAGAAATAGAAACAAAAGTGGAAAGAAGATGTCAGTGAAAAGGGTGAAGTAAGGATCTCATTTGCCAATGAGGAAACTGGCAAAAACTGCTGGAATCAACTTTTTCAGAACTCTGGAAATTGATCAAAGACTTATAGCAACCCAGAAAGTGTTTATTCAATAAAATTACTGAATCTCAGTAAAAACAGAGGCTTTGTGGATTTTTACCTTGATTTCGTCCTATCTCTACACTCTACATCAGTAGAAGCCTTGAAAACAACAGCTTACATTCCAGGTATTGGAGGGAGATGAATGGAGCTGGAGCTCATTCAAAATCTCTGTCTTAAAGAATCGTCATTATTTGACTTGCCTCACTGTTCTTTGGAATACCCCTACTCAAAAGGCTTGTTTTTCGATATGACTTGGAGCTCACCCAGTGCTAAAAGTCTCTCCACGGGAGGTTTGGTTGAAAACATTTATAGCAAGTGTTTGAACCTCATGGCTGCCTGAGGCAATGGAAAACAACTGGAACAAACAATAGACTAAAAAAAAGCTGAAAAGGAAATGCTGAAGAATGAGATGTGCCTAGGGTTATAGAAAAGCTCTGACATACTGTTATTGGGCAAAGTCTCGCTTGCTGCCTGGCACACAGAGGCCAATACTATGACATTGGTATTTTGAGAAAAGAAAGAACCTTAATGCAAGATTAGCCAGCATAGAGACAGGTCTGTCTCTCTGATCTGAGCACAAATGGAGATTTTATAGAAATGGGAGATGAAAGGTGTGGACAGAAATGGGGAGGTTGGATTTGGCATAGTACAATTGGTTAATATAGAGCTGTTTATATATGGTAAAGTGGATTTTAGGCCAGATCTTTCTTATTGAAGGGCCTTTCACATTTGACCTGCTTCCAATGTTTCCTTATCCTCATAATCTTGATTCCAAGGAAGGCGACCTCTGCTCCTGGTGTGTCAATGGTCTGAGGCACAAAAGTCAGTGTTTTGGGGCACACTCAGTTTATATGACCTGAAGTTAAGGACATACCCTCACAAAGTGGTTTTGGCCTGCCCACAGTTTCAAAATTCCTTGGAATCTAGAAGGTTATGTACTTTGTGTGCTTGCTCAGGAGAGCCCAAGATGGTTCTAAGCTCTCACCTCTGGCTGAATTTAAGGCTCTATGCAAACAGAAGTAAAGGCTTAGGCAGAATTGTAAACTGCCTGGCTGAGTGTTGAAGACACGCCCAAACATGCACACAGAGCCCCTTGGCAAAGACTGGGAAATTTACTCATTTCCAGTGTTTAAGGAAATCTTTGTCCACTCATTAGCTGACCAATCAGAGACTCCAGTAGCCACATATGACAAATAACACAAACTTTACAGATTTAAGCCAGAAAAGTCACTACTACTGCTACTATAAGCAGCAACAACAAACCTAGGGGATGGGTATTTTAGATTCCTACGATGCTCAAAGCAAATACAATGAAATGGTTTGGTTAAAACAATTAGAATTTATTAGCTTGTGGTTTGAGGCTGGGAAAAGTACAAATCAAGGCATCACCAAAGTGTTGCTTTCTTCCCAAAGACCAGCTGCCAGTGGTCCTTGGCTCCTCTGTCACATGGCAAGGCACATGGAAGTGTCTGCTGGTCTCTCCCTTTTCTTCCAGGTTTTGTTGATTTCAACTTCTTTCCATGAATTTTTCTGTCATGTCTGAATTCATTCCATTTATAAAGGACTCCAATAATAGGATTACACTCATCCTGACTGAGGTGGATCACACCCTATCTGATGTAGCCTCATTTAAAGGTCCTACTGACAATGGGTTTACATTCACAGAAGTAGATTAAATTTAAGAACATGTTTTCCTCAGGTACATACAGATTCAAAGCACCACAATGTGGGAGAATCTGATTTCTAGAGTTGTCACATTATAATATTCAAAGTGATCTGTAGTCAATAAAAATTATAAGGCATACAAAGAAGCAAGAAAGCACAGCCCATACACAGGGAGGAAAGCAATCCATTGAAACTGTCACTGAGGAAGTCCAGCTATTGCATTCACTAGACAAAGACTTCAAGTCAGCTATTTTAAATGTGTCCAAAAAGGTAAAAGATACCATGTCTAAAGAATCAAGGTAAGGTGTGTGAATGATGTCTTATCAAATGGAGAATATAAATCAATTGATAGAAATGACAAAAGAACCAGATAGAAATTTTGGAGTTGTAAATTACAACTATAAAATAAATAAATCTTTTTAAAAAAAGAAATCAATAACAAAAGGAAAACTTTTAAAATTTATGACTATGAGGAAATTAAACAGAACACTCTGTGTTAGTTTGCCAGGGCTGCTACAACAAAATACCACAAACTGGTTGGCTCAAACAACAGGAATTTATTGGCTTATAATTTGGAAGGCATAAATCCAAAATCAACATATTAACAGGCCATATCTTCTCCAAAGTCTGTAGCATTCTGGTGGTAACTTGCTGACAGTCAATCTCTGTATCCATCACCTGTTGTTCTGTCTCTTTCTGTCTCCTTCTATGGCATGTACTTCCATGTCCAAATTTCTTTTGCTTATAAGGACTCCTGTCATACCCACTTAAGGCCCACTCTAATTCAGTTTGGCCTCTTCTTAATAGGATCTTCAAAGATCCCATTTACAAAGGAGTTCACACACATAGGACTGGGGATTATGGGGGACATAGTCAATCTATCACGCACTCATAAATAAATGCTAGGTGAAAGAAGAAATCACAAGGGAAATTATTTTTAAAATTTGTTTTTTAAAATTTTCTTTTATTTGTTTTTGTCTTGTTAAAATTTATTTTTATATAAAATATTTTGTTGTGAATTAAAGGAAAAATAGCATACACTAACACTTATGGGATGCTTCAAAAGCAGTGCTTAGAGGGAAATGTATAGCTGTAAATGCTCACATTAAAAAGAAAGATCTCAAATCAGTAACCTAACTTTCCACTTTAAGAAATTAGAGAAAGAGAAGCAAACTTTACCCAAAGCCAGCAGAAGGAAGGAAATAGAAAGTATTAGAGGGGAAATAATCAAAGAGAGTATAGAAAAATCAATGAAACCAAAAGTTTTTTTTTGAAAAGGCCCAAAGGCTTTACACCTTTAGCAAAAGTGACCAGGAAGTCTATAAATAAGTCTAAAATTGGAAAGGAAAGAGGGGACATTACTACCGATCTTACAGAAATAAAAAGGATTATAAGGGAATCTTGTGAACAATTGCATGCCAACAAAGCTAGATTGAATGAACAAAGCTAGATTAAGTGAACAAACTCCTAGAAAGACACGAAGAACCTGCACTAAGTGAAAAACAAATAGAAGATTTCAACAGACCAATAACAAGTAGAGATTGAATTAGTAATCAAAATCTCTCAACACAGAAAATCCCAGGACCAGATGGCTTCTCTGGTGTTTTAGCTTCCTTGGTTGCTCAAACAAATGCCATGTAATGGGTTGGCAAAAACAATGGAAATTTCTTAGCCCATGGTTGTGAGGCTACAAAAATTCCAAAAGAAGGCACCATCAAGGTGATGCTTTCTTTCTGAAGACTGGCATTCTGGGGCCAGCTGCTGGTGATCTTTGGTCCTTGGCTCCTCTATTACATGGCAATGAACATGGCAGACTCTCCGGACCTCTCCCTTCTCTTCTTGGTTTAATTGACCTTCAGCTTCTTGCTTCCTGTGGCTTTTCCCCTACCTGTCTGAATTTCATGCTGCTTATAAAGGACTCCACTAATAGGATTAAGATCCATCCTGATTGATTTGGGCCACACCTTAACTGAAGTAATCTCATCAAAAGGTCCTACTTACAATGAGTTCATGTTTAAGAATGTGTTTTTACAGGATATGTAGTCCAAACCTGCACAACTGGCAAATTCTAACAAGTGGTTTAAAGAATTAAAATAAATTCTTATCAAGCTTTTCCAAAAATAGAAGAGGAGAGAATACTTCCTAACTCATTTTATGAGGCCACTATTACCCAGATACCAAAACCAGACAAAGACATCACAAGAAAATTTCAGACCAATGTATGTTATGACTATAGATGCAAATAGACTCAACAAAATGCTAGCAAACGAAATCCACCAGCACATAAAATGGATAATACTCCATGACCCAGTGAGAATTATCCAGGAATGCAAGGTTTGTTAATCATATGAAAATAAATCAATATAATGCACCATATTAATAGAATACAGAAAAAAAACCCCGACATAATCATCTCAACAGACACTGGAACAGCATTTGACAAAATCCAATAGCCCATTAAAATAAAACCACTAAAAATAGCCCTAGGAATAGAAAGGAACTTCTTCATCCTGATATGGGGAATATATAAAAAACCTACATCTAGAACCATATAAAATGGTGAAAAGTCTAAATGTGTTTCTCCTAAGATCAGGAACATGATAAGGATGTCCACTCTTTCCACTTCTATTTGACATTGTACTGGAGTTTCTAGCCAGAGCAATTAGCCGAGAAATGAAATAAAGGGAATCCAGATCGGAAAGGAAGCAATAAGATTATCTCTATTTGCAGATGGCATAGTCTTATATATAGAAACCCCGATGCACCCACAAAATCACTATTAGAGCTAATAAACTAGTTTAGCAATGTTCCAGGGTACATGATCAAAATACAAAAATTAGTTGTATTTTTACACAGTAACAGTGAATAATTCGAAAATTAACTTAAGAAGACAAAATTCCACTTACAATAGTATAAAAAAGAATAAAATATTTAAGGATAAATTTAACTAAAGAAGTGCAAGAGTTGGACTGAAAGCTATAAATGTTGAAAAATGATTGACAATTAAATGGAAATACATATATATCACGTTTTCATAGAGTGGAAGAATTGATAGGGTAAGATGGCAGTACTCTTCAAGTTGATCTACAGATTCAATGCATTCTATATTAAAATCCATTTCATTTTAATTTTTTTGCAGAAATGGACAAGCTGATCTTAAAATTATATGGAAATGCAAGACATCTAGAATAGCCAAAACAATCTTGAAAACAAAGAACAAAATTGGAGAGCCCACACTTCCAGACCTAAAAAACTTACTACAAAGTTACACTAATCAAGATTGTGTGATATTGGCATAAGGATTGACACAGAGACCAATGAAATAGAATTTGTAGTCCAAAAACTAGATCCTTACATTTATGGCCAGTTGATTTCTGACAAGGGTGCCAAGACCATTCAATAAGGAAAGAATAGTCTTTTCAACAAATTGTGTTTTGTACCTACATGCAAAAGAATCTGGACCCACCCCTCATACCCCATTCAAAAATTGACTCAAAATGTATCAACCCCCTAAATGTAAAAGCTAAAACTAAAACATTTAGAGGGAAACATAGGTGTAAATCTTTTAAGATTTTGGATTAAGCAACAGTTTCTTAGATATGACACAATATCTTGAGCAACCAAAGGAAAAAATAAGTTGGACTTCATAAAAATTAAAGACTTTTGCATCAAAGGTACTATCAAGACGGGAAGGAAAATGTTGCAGCTTCCATTCACTCTAGGCTGAGCATTGCAGGTGCTGATTGCAGCAGCAGGGAGAGAGCAAGGGCGGGTAATCTTCCAAGAGAAAGCCACTGGATATTTCTTCCTAGGGCCTGGTGAAGTGAAGTCCTAGCTTCTAGAGCTCCTATCTGCTACTCGCCATGTCTAATCTGTGAGCACCATTACCACTATACTGAGGTCCCACCATCTCCTTGCTTCAGGTATCGTATCACTCTCCACTGTTTCCCCTATTTCTATCAATTACTTTTCTCACTTTTTTCCACATGCCACTTTATTTTATCTCATGTAAGCTGTAATAGCACCCCATAATATTCCTTCTAAATGATCCTAGGATAGGACATGCAATATTTGTGTGTGCATGAGTATAAATAAATACCTCCAGTGCTGCTGGTGCAACATCACTGGGTATCTTCAGGAGAGACTGATATTTATCATGAACAATTAGGCTAGTAATATGGAGATGAAATTTCTTTATGTCTTAGGGAAAAGTAGTCATTTTCTATTGAATACTCACTGCAACTTACCCAATGAACCAATGTCAGGTTCCCATGTCTGACTGGGCAAATTCCCATTCCCATGGGTCTTGCAGTCTATATAAAAAGTGGGGCATATGGGAACCTCTTCTATTTTTTAATGTAACATTTCTTGTGGTCTACGTATCTTTTTTTTTTAAAAAGATAATTATAAAATACAAATAGATAGCATTATGCACCCAGGAAAATGTTTTTTGTTAGAAAATGTAAATTAAGAAGTGCTGGAGAGGATGTGCACAAATATAAATATTTATTAATTGTTGCTGAGAATGTAAAATAGAGCAGTAAATGTGTTTTTGGTGATTCATCAACAAATAAAAATAAAATTATCATTTTTCTTAAAAAAATAGATAGCTGACCTATGAGCAAAAAACAAAAGTCAAATATGAACATTGTTACTAAAGGGGGTAGGGTGGGGAAAGGAAGACAACTTTTACCCCTCGAATAAGTGATAACCCAGTATAAATCTCAGAAGAATACCCCGCGAGCAGGTGTGTATGTTTTCTTCTAGTGACAAATCTTTTTTTAAGATTTATTTATTTATTTCTCTCCCCTTCTCCACTCTCCCACCCTGCCCCAGTTGTCTGTTCTCTGTGTCTATTTGCTGCATGTTCTTTGTCCGCTTCTGTTGTTGTCAGCAGCATGGGAATCTGTGTTTCTTTTGGTTGCGTCATCTTGTTGTGTCAGCTCTCCGTGTGTGCGGTGCCATTCCTGGGCAGGCTGAACTTCCTTTTGCACTGGGCAGCTCTCCTTACGGGGCGCACTCTTTGCGCGTGGGGCTCCCCTATACGGGGACACCCCTGCATGGCAGGGCACTCCTTGCCCACATCAGCACTGTGCATGGGCCAGCTCCACACGGGTCAAGGAGGCCCGGGGTTCAAACCGCAGACCTCCCATGTGGTAGGCGGATGCCCTAACCACTGGGCCAAGTCCGCTTCCCTCCAGTGACAAATCTTGTGCATAACTTCATCTACTCGCTCCTAGCCTACCCTGAGGCAAAGGCCAGTCCACAGCCTAGACAGCCCTGGCTTTACAGAACTAGAGCTCAGGGAAGCTATAAAGCCATTAGGGTCTCCTGCCCTCTCAGGACAAAAGTCACACGCACTGGCAACATCCTATTACTTTAGTAAGATCATTTGAAATGTCTCAGGAGCCCTTGTTTCTGGTCAGGAGTGGGTGCGTTTTGGCTTCCAGTTAGGATGTAGGTCATGACAGACCACTGATCCCATTGGAACTACAGAGAAGTCTGCTGCTTAAGTAGTCATGCCTTGTTAAAGGGTATGTGAGAGCTTGGGATATTAATGTAGTCTAAAATAATTAAATCGCAGAGGTGGACATTCCTGCCAGGCATGGGTTTGGATACAGAGGACTAGGCCAGCTGTAGGGAGAAAATCTTGCCAGGATAGGGGCTGCTGATGGCTGTGTGGGCAGGCTTGCAGATTGGAATCTGTAGGAGCTCCAAGTGCATAGCTGGTTTTTCTCATCCATCAATTTTTCCTATGGGTTGTTTTCTAAATGCATCGTGGCAGAAGTGAAGCATCAGGCTGTGTGTGTGTGGGGGGGGGGGGGCTATGCTGGGGCAGGGGTGTAGAGACAGAGAGAGAGAAAGAAAGAGAGACTGACTCAGTCTGTAGTCTTGTGGTGCTCAGATGCCAAAGCCCTTCTTGAGCCTAGTAATTGGAGGGAGGAGATTGTGGCACATGTAGGACAGATTGCACCTTGAAGGAATTTGAAACCAGATGCTATTAATAACTAAACTAACTATAAATTTGCACCCGAGCCATGATCCAGGCCATCTCCTCATTTGGATTGATGTGAACTGAAGTTCTAGACCTCAGAGAAATGATAGGGTCTGACAGAGGAAAGAGTGTCCCCTCTCTAGGGGAAAAATTTTGCTCTAGTCCCCATGGTTAGTTTAAACACAATAAGTCAGGCACACAATTAAAAAAATCCAAAACATGAAGTAGCAAGGAAAGGTGAGCCATGGTCAGTGACCATTGGCACCCTAGCACTCCTGCCACTTTCTACTGGTCAAAACAAGTTACTAGAGCAGCCTGGACTCCAAAGGTGGTGTTCTGCTGGAGAACTATTGTGATCAGTAAAGGAATAAATTGTAATATTGATGTGGAGAAAGTGGCCCCAGTAGCTGCTGATGGTAGGGAGAGGGAAGAAGAGATATGATGTGGGGGCATTTTCAGGACTTGGAGTTGTCCTGGGTGGTGCTGCAGGGACAGATGCTGGACATTGTGTGTCCTGCCATGGGCCACTGGGTGGACTGGGGGAGAGTGTAGACTACAATGTAGACCACTGTCCATGTGGTGCAGCAGTGCTCCAAAATGTATTCACCAAGTACAGTGAATGTGCCACCATGATGGAAGAGGTTGTGGTTGTGGGAGGAGTGGGGTGTAGTGGGGTAGGGGGTATATGGGGACCTCATATTTTTTTGAATGTAACATTTAAAAGACAATAAAGAAGAAAAAAAAGAGACTACCTCTTGATGAAAGGAGAAATCAGAGGCAAAGTGTGCTGATACAGGGAGTAAGGAGCTGGGGCCACTGTAAAAAGCAGTCTCCCACAGGAGATCCTAGGAGAGTCCCTCATCTTCACGTAGCCTGGCATATCAGGCACAATCTGCTGCTGCTGCTCCCCACTCCATCGTTCACGTTTGTGCCTGGAGAAACTGGGTGAGGGCAACTCCATTGCCATGCAGCAATGCCCACGCACCTGGGGTCCACTCTTGGGAAACTCCCCAAGTCGCTGGCCAAGTGGGCAGCCCACTTTAGACATGCCAGAGTTTGGCCAAGTTCCTTGTAGGCTTCTCTTGACCAAACCCTGCAGAAGTAGAGACTCACCTGTCACCTGAGTCAATTCTTGAGTTCCTTGGGAAAACGGGATCCTCAGTGCTCAGATTTGGGATCACTGAGCTGGTCCCCAACACTAGCTTCCAATGCCTGTGAATGCAAAGTGACACTGGATCTGGTCTGGGGTCCCAGGACAGGGCTGCCCACTGACTCCCAGCTTCCAGCCCCATACTTCCCAAGGGCTTTGGGTCAACTTCCCCCATTCGCCACTGGCCCCCACCAGCTAGGCCATTCTGTTGGTGGAAGGCCAAATGGGTGTGCCTGTTGCTCCCGGAGGGGTCCCAGCTTTGCCACATCAAAACCCTGATCACTCAGGTCCTGTTGTCATAGCAACACGGCCGCTCTTTCTCCTGCTCTCCCCTCAGGAGCTCTCGGGATCCAAAAACATTTATTCTGCACAGAGACACCAACAACTTTCTGCCTCATCTGCCTGGGGTTTCTGGGAGAATCGGGAGGTCCCGTGGCTGAGGTGCACAGAGTGGAGGGAGAACCTTGGTCTGAGGAGCCCTGATGCCCTCGGCTGAGGTGGCTTCTTTTGACCTTCCTGCCCTAGGGGAAGGCATTTTCGCAGGCAGTGGCAGTCTGCAGAGTAGGAGAACACAAGCAAGGGCAGGGGCTGTTTACTGAGGAGACTCCAGGGTGAACGCAGGAGCCCTGGTCAGGGGCCCCTAGAGCTGTCCTGTGGGGGGGGAGGGGTTGGTGAGAGTGGTCTCCAGGCTGCAGGGGCCAAAGGAGGGTGTGGGAGGGGGCCTGCCGATCAGGCATTGGCACAGAAAAGTGGGGCGCGGCTGCTGACTGCAGCAGGTCTGGGAGGGGAAGGACACCTACTGCAGGGGCGGGGGGTGGGAGAGGAGCGCTCTGCGGCCGGGGTACAGGGGATGGTGGTTAGGGGAGGGGCTCTGGCTGGAGGGGGCCGGATGACTCCAGGCTATAAGTGCCAGAGTGAGGCTCGGGAGGGGCTGCTGCTGCAGGGGGTCTGGGGAGTGGAGGGATCCTGGGCGGGGATGCAGGTATGGAGGGAGGGCGAGGGGCTCTGGCTGCTGTGGTCATGCGGGGGGGTGCCAGCTAAGGTGAATGGGGGTCTTCCCGCCGGGGGTGTGTGGGGTCCCCTGAGAAATTCTGAGCCACTGGACCGGAGGTCGAGTGGGTCTCGCAGCCACAACGTGGGTGAGCGGGCGGGGCTCTGAGCTGATGCGGTGGGGGGCGGGGCCCCGGGGCAAACACCCCTCTCTCCCGTTGGCATTCGCAGGCGGCGGAGACCGATCCGATCGCGCCCGGCTCAGCCCAGATCCGGGGCCATGGCGCAGGCGATGCTGCGGGATTGGTGCAGGTGGATGGGCGTGAACGCGCAGCGCTCGCTGCTGATCCTGGGCGTCCCGGAGGACTGCGAGGAGGAGGACTTCCAGGAGGCCGTGCACGCAGCCCTGGGGCCCCTGGGCAGGTACCGAGTGCTCGGCCACGTCTTCAATAGGCAGCTCGGGGCCAGGGGCGCCTTGATCGAATTCGCTGAGGACTTGAACGGACGTTTGATCCCGCGGAAAATACCGGGCAAGGGGGGACCCTGGGCTGTCATCTACCTGCTCCAGGTCCCTCACGGCGAGTTACAGGGAGCACTCACTCACCCACTTCAGTCCCAGGGGCAAGCAGTTGCTGGAGCTGCAGGTGTGGCAGGAGCTGCAGGTGTGGCAGGAACCAGAGGTCAGGCAGGAACTGGCAGTGAGGCAGGAGCTGAGAATGTTTATGGGGCTGCAGGTAAGGCAGGAGGTGCAGGTGAGGCAGGAACCACAGGCTTGATAATTACAGGTGGGGCAGGTGCCACAGGTAGGGCAGTTGCGGATATGGCTGGTTCTCTAGGTGGGGCAATTGCAGATGGGGCAGCTTCTGCAGGTGGGGCAGAAGCTACAAGTGAGGCAATGGTAGGTGTGGCAGGTGCTGCAGGTGAAGCAGGAGCTGCAGGTGAGGCAGGAGATGCAGGTGTGGCAATTGAAGATGTGGTAGGAGCCGCGTATGAAGCCAGAGCTGCAGGTGAGGCCAGAGCAACAAATGTGACAATTGCAGATGTGACAGGAAATGCAAGTGAGGCAGGAGCTGCAGGTGAAGCAGAAACTGGCAGTGAGGCAGGAGTGTCACGTGACACAGGAGCCACAGGTGAAGCAGGTTCTGCAGATGGGGCAATTGCAGGTGGGGCGGGTTCTGCAGGTGGGGCAGGAGCTGCAGATGAGGCAATTGTAAGTGAGAGAGGTGCTTCAGGTGTGCCAGGTGCTGCAGGTGAGGCAGGAGCTGCGGGTGAGAAGGAGCTTCAGGTGTGGCAATTGCAGATGTGATAGGAGCCGCAGGTGAAGCCAGAGTCACAGATGTGACAAGAGCAGATTTGACAGGAACTGCAAGTGAGTCAGGAGATGCAGGTGTGGCATTTGCAGATGTGGCAGGAGCCACAGGTGTGGATGGAGCTGCAGGTGCAGCCAGAGCCGCAGGTGTGATAACTGTAGATATGGCAGTAGCTGCAGATGTGGCAGAAGCTGCGAGTGAGGCCGGGGCCGCAGAGGAGGCGGGCTTCTGGGCCAGGCGATGGAGGCGGGCCCTGCATCCTCTGCTGGAAAACATGACCTACCAGGAGCTGAGACGCTTTTCCGGGAGGCCAGAGCCGGGCCACGGGGAGGAGTCCTTCGAGGGCTGGCTGGATCACGCCAAGGACATGCTGAACCTGTGGCGCCACGTCTCGGAGCGGGAGAGGCGGCGGCGGCTGGTGGAGAGCTTGAGCGGGCCCGCGCTGGATCTCACGGGCGGCCTCCTGGCGGAGAACCCCGAGCTCAGCGCGCACGACTGCCTGGGCGCCTTGGCGCAGGTGTTTGGGAACAAGGACACCCGCATGACGGCGCGGCTCAAGTTCCTCACCTGCTGCCAGCGGCCCCAGGAGAGCCTCTTTGCCTACGTGATGCGCCTGGAGGGCCTGCTGCAGGCGGCCGTGAGGAAGGGGGTCATCCACCGCGCCCTCGCCGACCAGGTGCGCGCCCGGCAGGTGCTGATGCGAGCCCGGCCCAGCGCGACGCTGCAGAGCAAGCTGCAGAGGCTGCGGGTGGAGAGGAGGCCCCCTGGCTTCGTGGGGCTGCTCCGGCTCGTGCGCGAGGCCGAGGCCTGGGAGGCCACCCTGGCGAGGAGCGAGCGGGGCCGCTGGGGAGAAGGGCCCCAGGGTGCCGGGGGAGCCCCGGGTACCGGCCAGCCTGCCGCTGCCCTGGGAGAGGCTGCAGGGGCTGCCCTGGGAGAGGCTGCCAGTGCCGCCCCTGGAGCTGGCCCCGCCACCAAGGCCGCCGCTGCCACTGAGGCCACTGCTGCCACTCAGGAGGATGGAAATGCCCCTGCCCCTGTGCGCACCAGTCAGGCAGGGCCCGCAGAGGCCCCTGGTGTCAGCGGGGACCCTGGCCCGCCCCCACTGGGCAGTGCTCCTGGGGCCGGCCCAGGAGGTCCTGGCCGTGGACCCGAGCACCTTGCCCCAGCAGGAGCCCAGGGGGCCGAGGATCCCCCTGGAGAGGAGGCGGGAAACGTGGGCGGGGCTGGGGAGGTGAGCGGCCCCATGTCCCCCTTGGGCAAGTAGGCCCTGATGGCCCAGGGCCCCCGGGTCCCCCACCTCCCCCCAGGGGCCCCAGCCACCACCCTCAGCCCATCCGAGGGGCCCAGATGACCACGTTCCCCACAGAATCTGGGGAGGGGCTGCCCCCCCTTGTGGCCCCTCCAAGCAGCCCCCGTCCCACCCACTGGGCAGCCTGCCTGGAAGCCCTCCTGAGTGGCCAGCTCACCCCCACCCCGGCCCGGACCAAGGGCACTTCCGCACGTCTGCCACCTACAGCCCGGTGGACCCTGTCATCTCCCCAGAGTCAAGCTAGCACCCACCCCCACCAGCGTCCCTGTGGGGGGCTCAGCCCTGCTCTCCCGGGTGCCTGCAGGTGGCTGGGGTCCTCGATTGTGGAGATGTGTGTGACATCTGAGCAGCTGTTCCCGGAGCCCCGGAGCCGAGTCCCAGAAGACAGCGGGACAGATGGGTGAGGGGCTGGCTGAGTCCCCCTCCTGAGTGGGAAGGAAGGACGGACCGGGTCCAGGGCTGCGGGAAGATCCGCGGGGACTGTGTTTGAGGTTCCACTCTGTGGTCTCTTGTGACTCAGTTTCCTCAACGTGGTGATGTTCTCTGCTGTGTTTCCCAGCGTGCCTGTGATGTCCTGTGGGCGTGCACGTGGCCAGGGACCCTCGTCTCCATGGGAGGCACGTCCGGGGGCCCTTGGGAAGGGAGGTGAACAGAGGCTGTGGAGTGGGGGGGGACTGAGGCCCCTGTTGGCAATCCCGGGGGGAAGGGGGTGCGCCAGGACCTGTGGCCTGTAGTGGCAGTTCCAAGTTCTGTGTTGTAATTCCTTCTAAATGGTTCCAGAAAATGTTTCTCTTCAATAAATTTCATCAGCTGTCAGCCGAGCCTCACTTCTGCTGTGGGAAGTGGAAGGCGGCTCTGCTGGGAAAGGGGTGGGGGTGGTGGGTGTGGAGGGGCAGGGTGGTGAGGGGCTGTGGGGTGTCCTAGGTGGGTTGAGCTGGGCGACAGGGTTCGTGGGTGCGGGTGGTGGCCCTGGGACACCCCCAGAAAGAAGTGGGCAAGATGAGGGAGCGAGGCTGAGGGCTGGCAGGCAGCAGTCACAGGCCTGGGTTTACCCTCCTGTTAGGTGTCAAGGGAAACTGAGTAAGGGAGGCATCTTAGAAATCAGACTGGGAGCTGAGGTCCATTCAAACAAAGCTTTTAAATGAAAGAGTTTAGCAAGCGGGCTGTGTCTGAGTGGACAGCAGCAGCCAAGGAAGGGGAGAGGGGGTATTTATAAACCATTCTGTGGCTAGATTGCAAAGGGGCTGGTTTGAGATGGTCTATGCTAGCTTTGCAGTTTTAAGGTCATGGCGAGATAATTCATATTGGCTCTCGAGGTCCATCCGCGTCCCTCAGACTTGGCTTGCTACTATCAGACCTGGATGGTTAGGGAGGGACCTGGGCGGGAGCAGGGACAGGCACTCTGGCTCTGTATCAATTAGGAGTGCACACTTGCAGCAAGAGGGGGAGGGAAGGTGATAAAGAGAGGGGGGCACAACGGGAGCCCTGGGCCTAACACCTCCAGTATTGTTTTTTATTTTTTCAGTTGAAATTTTCTTTTAATTAAAGACCTAAGGGACAAGAAGCTCCTTTTTTCCTTTTATAAAGGGTATTTATTTGGGGTAGAAGTTTACAGTTACCAGGCCATAAAGCATAAGTTACTTCCCTCAACAAAGTCTGTTGCCACATGGTGGAGCAAGATGGCTGCTGACGTCTGCCAGGGTTCAGGCTTCCTGGGTTCCTTTCTTCTGGGGCTTATTTCTCTCCAGGCTCAGCTGCTCTGCTCTCTGGATGTGTCTGATAATTGGGCAAATGGAAGCTAATTTGAAGGATGTAGATGGGATTCTTTGAATTCCTGACCAGCTTCCAGTTTCCCCTTACCCTAGCACCTCCTTCCTCTATAAGGTTTCATTTTGGAAGAGCTATCTAATGTATCTTTAATAAGTAAATATATTAATAACAGCAATAACTTTTAACTACCACTATATGAAAAATGTGAATGTTCAAAGTGATCAAAGTAAGTGAATTACAACATAATAGAAAACTCCATCATAGGGAAGGGTTTACCAAGAGGCCCAATATGTATGATGCTACAGAATCTCAGTGTTGATCTATTTGATTCTACTTCCTCGTTAATGAGCACTGTCCTTTCAAGAGGTACATTTTGAAATGATTTGTATTTTAGATTTACCAGGTGTCAAAACTTCTAAGATAGTATTTTTCTTTTTAAAAAAATGTGTTCCCACTGCAGATCCAGTAATGAAGCATATTAATATCCTTTGGGTGCCTCGTAAGATTAGTTTTATAATCATATAATTATATATGTGGTTATTGCGCTTAAACCACCTGCACTGCTAAAATTAAACACATTCCAGAGAGATTTAACATATACAGTGACTGGACTTTCTCTCACACATGGGTTCTAAATTCAGAAGAGTTTCTATGCATAAAGCTGCCATTGTAATCAAGAGTACATAGCGATGATATATTCCTATCTAACAGTCCTTTTATGTAACATTTTGGATAGGAGTGACACATTGTGCAGGAGAACTGGCTCCTTTTTTTTCCTTTTCTTTTTCTTAAATGTTACATTAAAAAAAATATGACGTCTCCATATGCTCCCCACACCCCTCACCCCACTGCTCCCACATCAACAACCTCTTTCATCATCATGGCACATTCATTGCGCTTGGCGGACACACTTTGGAGCACTGCTGCACCACATGGACGGTGGTTTACATTGTAGTTTACATTCTCCCCAGTCCACCCAGTGGGCCATGGCAGGACATACAGTCTCCGGCATCTGTCCCTGCAGTACCTCCCAGGACAACTCCAAGTCCTGAAAATACCCCCACATCATATCTCTTCTTCCCGCTCCCTACCCTCAGCAGCTGCTGTGACCACTTTCTCCACATCAATGCTACAATTTCTTCCATTACTGATCACAATAGTTCCATAGTAGAATACCAGCAAGTCCACTCTAATCCATCCTCTATTCCTCCATCCTGTGGACCCTGGGTGATTCCACATGGATGATGGATGCAATTCTTCTGCTTGCAGTTTTAGGCACTCTTGGATCCCTGGTGTGGTGGTTGACCTTCTTCATCTCCCTGTTGGCTGGCTGGGGTACATCCAATCACCCAGAGGGTAGGAGTTGCAAGTCTGCTGAGGCTCTGGGCCTGGCTCTCACATGGACAGTCCAGAGATTCAGGTGTCCTGAGCATACACCAACTCCAGCGTGAACTGGCTTTTTCTGGGATGAAGTTGATTGGTTGAAAATCTTTCTCTGTAGTTCCTCTACTTTTTTTTTTTAACCTTTGCTCATTTAGCAAGAAGTCCTTTATATCTGTTGTGAATGGGATCTATGTCTTCAACCATAGATCCCATCTTATGTAATAACCCACCCAGAGCTAGGTGGTGCATGCTGGCTATTGGATAAAGGAGATGATTGGAATAGCTCCCATAGAGAAGATTAGTGAAGTCTCCAAGCTGGCTATTTATGTAGACCACAGTGACACAGTCATTTTGGGAAGATTCTTTTCCTCTCTGCTGCTAACTGCTGCAGAGCAATGTGCCAAATAAACAGCTATATAGGCGGCGGACTTGGCCCAGTGGTTAGGGCGTCCGTCTACCACATGGGAGGTCCGTGGTTCAAACCCTGGGCCTCCTTGACCCATGTGCAGCTGGCCCATGCGCAGTGCTGATGCGCGGAAGGACTGCCCTGCCACGCAAGGGTGTCCCCAGCGTAGGGGAGCCCCACGTGTAAGGAGTGTGCCCCATAAGGAGAGCCGCCCAGCGCGAAAGGAAGTGCAGCCTGCCCAGGAATGGCTCCGCACACACGGAGAGCTGACACAGCAAGATGGTGCAACGAAAAGAAATCTGTGCTGCTGATGACAACAGAGGCGGACAAAAGAAGACACAGCATAAAGACACAGAGAAAAGACAACCGGGGTGGGGGGTGGATGGAGAGAGAAATAAATAAATAAAAATCTTAAAAAAAAAACAAAAAAGACCCCAAAACAAACAAACAGCTATATAGGTGGTCCAAAATAGTAATATGAAATTAATTCAAATGTTGTCTTGTCTTGTCATTTGTCAGACACAGTCAATGAACTGAAGGAAAACGGGTGATCTGTCTGCATCTTCATAATTCTTATCTCCATGACCAACTCTTAGTTGAAATCGCCATCCAAAGCTTAGCCATTCTTTCTCCACAAGGATTTCATATTCTTAGATGGTTCTATAGTATCCATTCAACATAAGCATGGCCAGGGAAGTTAGCTAAGCTGGGCACTTCCAACCATCACTGCAATGTACTACCACAGACATCTTCCCTTACTCTACCTTGTCAGCAATCCCAAGACCCTCTGCAAGAATAATCTTAATATATTCTAGACAATGAGTAGATTCCAAGTTAGACAACCACTGAGTTTCCTCAGTATTGGGGTACACAATCTCAAGTTTTCATAATGATTCTCTTATATCATGATTACTGTGGATATGGAGAAAAACTAGCTCTGCATTTTGACAGGCATCTTAACTTTCATAACTTCCACCCTTTGCCTTCTTGTCAATGGAATTAACACTTGGCCAGGCACTGAATATAAAAATTTTATAAGACTGGGCATTGGAACCCATGATGGCTTGAAGGTATTTTTCATCTTCTTTGCTCCACTTCCCACTCACTCCTACCATGGGCTAACTACACTGAGCAATTGTGGCTTGACTTTCAGGATGAATCCATGATAAAATTGCCACCCCACCCCTTGATCTGAAGAATGCCACTCTCTTTAAATCTTCATCAGGAATATTTGCTGGCACAACCAAGAGGGTGGAGTAATCATCACACAGCCCCTACTGTTCATTTATCTTAGTTATTCTGCAGCTTTCATTAGGAATTCCCTGCCTCCTATACTTGGAAAGAGGATCATATAGCTTCCACCCCATTTTCAGGAAATATTTCTTTGTATTGTATTCAAAAGCAGAGGGGGCTTGGTTTTTCAGGTTCTTCCTCTCTCTGTCCCTCGGACTCCTCTGGGTTGTGTCGCACTGTCCTGGTGTGTTGACTCCCAGAGCAGGTAGTTCTGACAGCTTTTGGCCCTTTCTTCGTGTTTCTGTGAGCGCGCTGAGCCTTGCCTGCCTACTCCGAGGCCATCTTCCTAGAACTTCCCCCAGTACAGGTATTAAAAAAAAATATATCTCCTATTTATCTGTGGCTCCTATGTATGGAACCATTGTTCTAGAGCTTCTACAAACTCTCCATGAAAACCAGAAGCCAGAGTTGGCCCGTAAATATCAAACGGGTGGGCACAAGGTAGCTGGCGCAAAGCCCGTGCACCGGCGAAAGCGACCACCGGAGCAGGGACTGGCGAGGCCTTCGCGAGCGCGCTTGGCGCCAGAACCTCGTGTGCGCCTGCGCGCGCCGCCATTTCCTGCTGCTGACCGCAGTGTCCGCGGGGAAATGCGGCCGTTAGCCACGAAATGGCTGCTCTGCTCGGGGCGAGCTCGGCATCGCGGGGCTTCTCCCGCTGCCGTGCCCGCGCGGGGCACTAGGTGGCGCTCGAGGATCACGAATGGACGCAGCGTGCTCGGCCCCACCCCCTCGGGGTGGTGACGGCGCTGGCGCGGGTCCGTCAGGACGCGGGCGGCCGAGGCGGAGGGCGGCAGGGTGTCGGCGGGAGCACAGGCGGGTCCTGCGGCCCGGGCGCCTTTGGCGGGCCCTTGGACACGGGGACACTGGCCCTCCGAGCCGTCCAGGGGCTGTGGGCGGGCGCGGGCGGCGGGTCTTCCACCACCACGCACCCCCGGACTTGATCCGGCGTGCGCTGGCGGGCCCAGCGGTGAGGACAGAGACGACGGGCTGATTTCCCCGGGAGGGGGCGTCGGGGACCGGGGGCTGCCCAGGTCCGGGAGCGCCGTGGAGCCCCCGTTTCCTAGTGCCTAAAATGGAGCGTCTCCTTGTTCATGAAGGAGAGAAAGGAGGGGATTGTCATAGTCACAGAGTTGTAGGGTCAGGCTTCTTAAGGCTCCGTGCCTCCTGCCGGCCATGGTTTGGTGAACCTGGGGGGCACGTTGCTCAGGCCCTCCAAGTGTAGGGGACGCTTGCAGCTCTGGATTGGGTGGATGATTCTGAAAGCGCCTCTAAATTGTTCTATCTGCTGTCCCACTTTCTGTCTCCCTGGTATTTGTGATGCTGCCCCAGCCCACTTCTATTATGTTTGGAAATCAAATGTTCCTATTCCTACCTGGAAGGGCCCTCTGTCAACATTTAACTACATTTCTACTGTTACGCTGGGGGTGACTTTCTGGTCACACAGTGTCTTCCTAGTCTGCTCACACTAAAGCAAGTAGATTGGGTATCAGTACACGTGCCAAGCAGCTGGGATGGCTCTCTTCCCACAGAGACTGCCTTTCTTCCTTATTGACTTTTATACCGTCCAGCAAACCCCTTCCCTGACTGTAGGTGGGGCAGAGCAGAGGCCATTTTAAGGCTTATTCTTCAGGGGCTAAGAGCCTCAGTTTCCCAGAGCAACAGAAGTATGTGGAGGAACACATTATTCCCCTTTGAAACTGGCCCTTCCTTTTCAGCTAGCATTCTCCCCAGAGCTTGCCCACAGTCTCCAACCAGGTCAAATGTTTCCATTAAGGACTTCTGCTTCATTCACTCAGTAGCTGACTTCTGAAGGAAGAAGTGATGTTTACATTGAAACCTGACTTTAAAAACAGACACAGAGCCTCCTATAGCCAAAATTGTGCTCACCATGACACGCTCCTGCAGAAAATAGATAACTACTGTTTATTGAACACTTACTAGGCTTGGCTTGGTCGTGGGAGCTGTACAGATTAAAGTGTAATTGAGCAGGCTGAGCTTGACCAGGTAAAAATGATAACATCCTGTTTTCATTTTCTTCACTGATGACTTTTTTTAAAAAGATTTTAATTTTTTATTTATTTTTCTCCCCCCTGCCCCAGTTGTCTGCTCTTTGTGTCCATTCACTGTGTGTTCTTCTCTGTCTGCTTCTATTCTTGTCAGCGGAACTGGGAATCTGTGTCTCTTTTTGTTGCATCATCTTGCTGCATTAGCTCTCCGTGTGTGTGGCCGCCACTCCTGGGCACGCTGAACTTTCGTGCTGGGTGGCTCTCCTTGTGGGGTGCACTCCTTATGTGTAGGGCTCCCCTATATGTGGGACACCCCTGCATGGCACAGCCATCCTTGTGCGCATCAGCACTGTGCCTGGGCCAGCTCCACACAGGTCAAGGAGGCCCGGGGTTTGAACCGTGGACCGTCCATGTGGTAGGCAGACTCTATCCATTGAGCCAAGTCTGTTTCCCACTAATGACTTCTTATCTGCTGGTTCCTGTTCCTTGACATCCTCTCAGCTGCTTCTGTGGCCTTCCTAAGGACTCGCAGTTATAAGAGAATACTTATTTTGGATAACTGACTCTGACAGGTTGAAGCTTTTTGTGAATCCCAGAAAAGATCATGTTCTTGATGCTAATCCATGTGTTGGACCCTTTGATTGAATTGCATTCAGCTGGGAGTCCTTTGATTGGAGAACTGCAGTGAGGTGTGACCCAGGGTGGGTCTTGGTCCTCTTGCTGGAGTCCTTTATAAACGGAAAGCAGCAGACACACAGAAAAAGCAGCAGAGACAGAGAAACCCCCAGAGCCTGGGAGAGATCCTGGAAGCTGGACGCTCGAATCAGCAGAGCACAGAGGCTTGAAAAGAGGCTCCTGAGAGGCTCAAAGAGAGGTGGCCCAGAGGAGGGGGGAAGAGATGAGCCATAGACCTGACTGCCCATACCTGAGCTCAGGGAGAAAGTGAGCCTGGAGGAGAAGTTTGGAGAGAAACCCAGACCAGAGAGCTGCCATTGTGTCTTGCCCCATGGCAATAGTCCAGGATTGCGTGGAGCTGAACTTGAGTGAGACAGCATCTCTGATGATGCCTTGATTTGGACATTTGCACAGCCTCGGAACTAAGATTTGACCCTAAAAATTTCCCATTAGAAAAGCCAACCCATTTCTTGTATTTCGCATTGGCAGCCTTTGGAAATGAAAACACTGACTCACTTTTAGCTACGAAAAAGCACAGTATGCTCCAATTTAAAATGTAGAAGTGAATTCTGTCTTGGAACTCTGCAGTGGGGAAAGGGAGCAGGATTTATATTTTCACTCTTTACTTCCTTCTGGCCCATTGGATTCTGGGTACCTCTCAGATCCTGGCCAGGGAAGAGGGGATGTAAGAGAAGAGAGACCAAATCTTCCAGGACTACTATTCTTGTCAGTTGTGACTTTGGCATGTAATGTCATGTCTCTGATGCCATCTTGGGTGGTCTCTTGTGTTTCCCCATTAGCCTTTGCCCTGAGAGGTACATCCTCCAGCCTCTTACTATTGGGGTCCTTTTGCCCCACCCTGTGGTGCAGGTCCCACAAGAGCACCTCAAGCCTGGCTCCCTTCCCTGGTTCCCATCCAGACAACAGGAAGCTCATCCCACCTAGCCTCATCATATGTGGAGTACTACCTGCTCAAGGGCTGACCCCTCTCTTCACCCAGACAGTACACATCACTCTAGCCAACAGTCCTCCCTTCAGATTCCTCCCAGCAAGACAGACACACCAATCTCTATCTTCTTATCTCCTCAGTTCCTGGAGATACCCATCAGGCTTAGCCATACAGGCTGGAAGCTCCTGCAGGTAAGCAAGTCCCCAGCTAAAGAGCAAAATGCCACTCTTCCCTTTTTACTGTTGCTCCACTCTCTAGAAATGGTTCCTGTGGAGGCCTGCCCCCACCTGGCCTGGCAGCCATGGCAACGCACTGCTCAGATCACCCTTCCAGAGAGAATCTGTGAGGAGTGCAGTGGGCTGGCAGCCTCTAGGTACAGCACCTTCCAGATCAGCTGCAGCATTCACGCTGAGGCCAGGCTCTTCCCAGGCAGCCAGTGCCAGTGACAACACCAATGGGATTCTAGGGCCTAGCCAGTTAGGGATGCCTACCTCAGGCCCTTCTTTCTGGGAAATCTTTGGTCTGGCCGAGACTTCATTGAAGTGGTCCTGCTGTCGGAGGTTCTTCTTCCCAAAACTCTCTCTTGCTCTCAATTGAGGAATGTGCATTGCAATAAAAACCTCTCCCTACTTACTCCTCTCCCCTAATAAAACTCATGCAATTCTAACTCAGTCTTTTTTTTTTAAACACTTACTTTATTTATTTATTTCTTCCCACCCCCTTGTTTGTACTCACTGTGTCTTTTCATCTTCTTATTTCTTTAGGAAGCACTGGGAATCAAACCTGGGACCTCTGATGTAGGAGGGAGGTGTCTGTCTAATTGTTTGAGCCACATCCTTGCCCTGCTTTGCTGTGTCATTCATGTTTTTCTTCTTGTGTCTCTTGTTATGTCATCTTGTTGCATCAGCTTGCCATGCCTGCCCATCGCACCAGCTCACTGTCTTCTTTAGGAAACACTGGGAACCTATATTAATCAGCCAAAGGAGTGCTTATACAAAATACCAGAAATCATTTGGCTTTTATAAAAGGTATTTATTTGGGATAGAAACCTACAGTCACAAGGCCATAAAGCATAAGGTACTTCCCTCACCAAAGTCTTTTGCCATGTGTTGGAGCAAGATGGTTGCCGATGTCTGCCAGGGTTCAGGCTTTTTGGGCTCCTTTCTTCCCGGGGTTCGTTTCTCTCTGGGCTCAGCTCCTCTGTTTGCTCCACAAGGTCAGCTGTAGACTAGGAGGCTCTCTAAGGCTTTGCCTCTCCCCACAAGGCCAGCTGTAGCCTATCAGGCGACTGGTTCTCTCTCTCTCCCCAGGGCTTCTGCTGTGTCTAAGGAGCCATCTCTATTCCTTTGAGTTCTTCTCTTGTATGTTCACTTCCCAGACTCCAGCTTAAAACTCCAGCATCAAAACTCTAACTTTGTCCTTTGCCATGTCTTTTATCTGTGAGTTACCACCCACCAAGGGGCTGGAACTCAGCACCCTACTGACATGGCCCAATCAAAGCCCTAATCATAATTTAATCACACCCAGGCACAGACCAATTTACAAACATAATCCGATATCTATGTTTGGAATTCATGAACCATATCAAACTCCTACAGAACCGAACCCTGAGCCTCCCATGTGGTAGGCAGGAGCCCAATCACTTGAGCCACATCCACTTCCTCTAACTCAGTCTTAGCACCTGCTTGCCAGAGACCCTAAAGTGGTCCAAGTTCACTTTGGGCTTTGGGGACTGGCTCCCTCACCAACTGACTGGCAAGGAGGAGCAGCCTGTGTGGTATGTGGGCATGGGCAAAGGTGGTCCCTGGCACTAGATGGCCTTGCTAAAAATGTCACTGGTGGTGGCTTGGGAAAATGTCCCAATGGAGGGGGATGCTCTGGCCAAATAAGTCAGTTATTTGAATGTTACTGGGGGACTACTCATAAAAGGACGATGCAATTAGCTGGTTGTTACGAGGTTTCATTGATGCCTTACAGAGGGATGAGAAGCTGAGGATGGCTAACAAACAGAGGCTGATGGTGAGAGCCAGAGACCCTCTTTTGTAGCTTCCCAAGAGGCCTTAACCCCTGCAGTGGGAGAGTGGACATGGTTGAGGAGAAAGCAGGATAGTAGGGTCCAGGAACTTTAAAGCGATTCAGTGCTCAACTAAGGCACATCTGCTTTGCTAAGGTTGAGGCCTTGGTTAGTAAAACCTGAGATCCTGAAAAATGGGAAGAGGACATTTGGGTGGATGCCCTGGAAAACTAGTCCTGCAGATTCCCCTGATTCAGAGCTTGCAGAAATGGACTTCCCTAGTAAGAGCCAGCATTCCCCCATGAGGGAGGACATGGCAGAGGCGAAGCAACAGGGGACCCCCTTAGGAGCTGCCTCCACTCCCTCTTCTGGTGGCTGGGCTGATAACCAGGGTTTAATCATGACTTGGATAGAGCTATACTGGGCCTGATTAAAGAGGAGAGAGATTATGCACTGAAGGATTTGCAAGATTTAGCTAGTATGTGCTGGCAGGAGATGGGAGAATCCATGGGATTGGATTTTGAGGACGTTTGCTTAAGGGGGTAGTTCATAAAACTGCATCAGCTTGAATTACTTGACTAGAAGGCATGATCTCAAGATTTAGGACTTAACACTCTGGCAAGGACCCCAGAGAAGGGGGCAAACTCACTATTCAGGTGGCCCTTAGAAGCCTGGAGAAAGCCCACTCTGAGCAAAGTGGAGTGTCCAAGTTGCCATGGTAAATTGTGGAGAAAGAGAGTATTACAAGGCTTAGTGCTGGGATAGATGTATATGCGAGGCCAGGAGACCCCCAGAGGACTATGTTCCATGGGAGGACACAGAAGACACCCTTCTCACAAAGGCCATCAGGAATGCATCTGTGAAAGGGCCCCAACCTCACCAGAACCTCAGTGGCCTTGTCTACAGGCCAGGGATGACCGTAGAAGATGTCACAGGGCTGGGCTTGTTACCATCCATGGGGATGATGGGCTTGGACATAACAGAGGCCAGGTGGTGGCACACAGTCCCCCAAAAAGCCAGGAGGTCACAATTAATGTAGTGACTGGCAAGATCGGAGGGTCAGCCAAGGGAGCTTGGCACACAGGTTGTTGAGGATATGGTTAATAGAGCACGGCATCCCCAAGGGCAAAAGAGATGGACAGCCAATGATGTGCTACTTAATATATACAATTCAAATTGAGTGGAGGAGCAGCTGCCACTATCCAGTGGGGGGAAAGATGCAGTGTAGGGTTCAAGGCAAGCACCAAGGAGAGAATCACCATGCAGGCCCTTTGGGTTCTGGAGCCATCTGCAACAGAGAATTATATGCTTTTCTAGAAAGAGCTTCTGGAGTGTTTCCAGACCCTTGTAGAGGCAGAACACTTGGCCATGGGAGTTCCAGTAATGAACATTGCTGATGCACTCATCAGGCATTACAACTGGGTGGGTTGTAAGATGGAAATGGTATATCTGAGATCCAGCCTGAGCAGGACCAGAGGCACAAGTAAGCTGCATGAGCAGGAGCCCAGACCCCCATCTCACCCATCACAATTGCACCACTGCCTCTCCCACAACTAATGCCTATGGCCATGTGATCCCATATGACCAGCTGGAGGAGAAGAAAAAGGCAAGTTTGATTTATTGTAGTGTTGGTTCAGTATCGGGGTACAAACTGAAAGTGGATGACATCTGCATTACAGCCACACTCGGGGGTGGCCCTGAAAGACAAAGGGGAGAGAAGGCCTTCCCAGTGGGTGTGGCTGTGAGTGATGCACCTTGCTCCTCCACTTCTCATGGAAGGAGAAGTGGCCTGAGTTGAGAATATACATAGATTACTGGTCAGTGGCCAGTGGCCTACCTAAGGGCCTAGAAGGAGAAGACTGGAAGATCAGAGGTAAGGAGGTCTGAGGTAGGGACATATGGATGGATGGATGGGAGTGAGCATGAAGGGAGATTTTTTTAAGTCCCTTGTTAATACCCACCAGAAAGCATAAACAATTGCAAAGGCACTGAACAACCAAGTAGACAAAATGACTTGGCCAAGTGATGTTAGGCACCCTTCATCATCAGCCAGTCAGAATTGACCTAATGGGCACATGAATGGAGAGACCAGAGGAGGAGAGATTGGAGACTGTACATGGGCCCATAAGCAGGGAACCCCACTTACCAATGCCATGCTATTCCATAGGCCCCTGACCTGGCAGCATTCCCCCAATAGTCTACGCTGGGCCCCACCTATGTTTTCTTCCTTTCTCTTGTTGTGGTAAGACATATATAACCTAAAATTGACCATTTTACCCATTTTAAATGTACAATTCAGCGACATTAAGTATTTTCACAATGCTGTGATCACTGCCAGTATTTCCAAAAATGTTTCATTATCCCGAATAGGAACTCTGTTCCTCTTAAGCAATAATTCCTCATCCTCCCCTCTTCCCATGCCCTGGTGGCCTCTATTCAACTTTCTGTCTCTAAGAATTTACCTATTCTAGATCTCTCCTGTTGGCACACTGCTCACCATGCCAAACTCTCAGCCAGAAAGAGACACACCTATTACCTCCCTTGGTTTCACTGTACAGAGGAGAACATAAAGCATCCCAAGGCCTACCACCAGGAATAGCAGTCCTTGCGTCCCAACCCACTCCATGTTTTGCAGGGCTGGGGGTTGCCAACAAATACATGCCTCACACATGCACTGGCTGGATCAGTGCTTACTCACATTGAGAAAGGTCAGGGCAAGGTCAGCTACACTGACCTAATGGGCATCGGTCTCCCATTGCCAGTGGGTCTTGATCTATAGCCAATGGAGGGAGATGGACTGTGCACAGCGTGTGCTTGTGTCATAGTGGAAGGATGCTGCCACGTTGCTGCCAGGAAAGTAGCAGTGGGGGTGAGCCAAGTGCCACAAAACTTATGTATTTTAACAGACTGAAAGTTTACATATGTTCAGTACAAAAGGGGAAGGAATCTGGGGCAATCCATTATCTGCTAGGGGGTATGTGTTAACTCAAGGCATTCCTGAGAAGAGACTTGGCCCACATTTATCATCGTGTCCTAGGAGCCAGGCTAACTCATCTAGTCCCAAGCCTAGGGTTTATTAGTGGGTCACAGGGAGCAGCAGCAGGCTGTGCTCAGATGGTAGTCCCTTACCACACCTCTTATAAGTGGAATCACACAGTATTTGTCCTTTTGTGAGTGGCTTATTTCACACAGTGTGATGTTTACAAATGTCACCCATGTTGTTCCATGTATCAGAACTTCATTCCTTTTTAGGGCCAAATAATATTGCATTGTATGTACATAGCACGTTTTCTTTCTGCATTCATCTGTTGATGGACACTGGGTTGTTTCCACCTTTTGGCTATTGTGAAAAATGCTGCTGTGAACATTGGCGTACAAGTTTGGTTTGAGTCCAATTCTTTCAACTCTTTTGGGTATATACCGAGGGGTGGGATTGCTGGGTCATAATGGTAACTCTATTTTTAACTTTTTGAGGAACTACCAAACTACTTTCCACAACAGCACACCATTTTACATGCCTACCCACAGTGTACGGGATTTCCAATTTCTCCACATCCTCCCTGACATTTGTTATTTTCCATTTTTTCTTTGGATATTAGCCCACCCTTGTGGGTGTGAAGTGGCACCTCATCGTAGCTTTGATTTGCATTTCTCTCATGGCTCATGATGTTGAACATCTTTTCATGTGTTTATTGACCACTCGTATATCTTCTTTTGGAAATATTTTTATTCAAACACTTGGCCCGTTTTTAAATTGGGTGGTTTGTTTTTTGGTTGTTGAGTTTCAGGAGTTCTTTATATAATCTGGATATTAACTCTTATCAGACATATAATTTGCAAATATTTTTCTCATTCTATAGCTTGTGTTTTTATTCTTTAGATAGCATCCTTTGATGCATAACCATTTTAAATTTTGATGAAGTCCAAGTTATCTATATTTTCTTTTGTTGCTGGTGCCTTTGATGACATACTTAAGAAACCATTGCACATGCAGAGTCACAAAGATTTCCCCCATCTGTTCTTCTAAGAGTTTTATAGTTTTAGCTCTTAAATTTAGGTCTTTGATCAATTTTGATTTAATTTTTGTATATGGTCTAAGGTAATTGTCCAATTCACTCTTTTGCCTGTGGATGTTCAGTTTTCCCAGCAGCATTTGTTGAGAAGACTGTCCTTTTCTCATTGAATGGTCTTGGCAGCCTTTTTGAAAAAGGCCTCTTTTGTCTTGGAATGGCCATCAGGTTGCCTTTCCAGCCTACAGAGTTTAAGCCAGTATCACTATCTAGGGGCCTCTGAAATATCTGAACTGCAACCCTGGAATCCTATATAAGATAGTTTCTTACAAAGGGACACACATGTGAAAGAGGTGTGCCCTCAAGGGGTCCCTGACCATGATCCTCTGGTATCACACATGACACCACCCAGAAACTGCTAGCTTGATATAGTGTTGGCATGGCCGACTGGAGGTACAACTGAGGCACGAGAATGGAGGCAATACCGTCTATTCCAGGCCACTCTCCATCTTTCCCGGCTTTCTCATGACCTACTCGGGGGCCGACAGATGCCACCCATCTTCTCAATGCTGGGCTCCGTGGAGCTAGAGGTTCTGTTTCCTCAGCGGAGTGCGCTCTTTTCAGGAGAAGCAGCCAGGGTCACATTGTACTAGTCATATGGTTGCTGCCTGGGGACTTTTGGTTTCTTTGTGTCCAGAGGACAGCAAATTGGATAAGTCAGCTTCTTGGCAGGGGTAACTGACCCTCATCAAAGAGGATGTAGAACTGCTGCACAGTGGTCCAAGGAAGGAAGATGTGGGGAAACGAGATGATTGGTTTGGGTAGCTCTTGGTACTGTGTGACCAACTGTGACCATGAACAGAGAAGTGCAGCAGCCTTGGCCTGAGAAAGGTATAGGGACGAGGGACTCAGACCCCTCAGGAATGAAGGGGCATCACCAAGACTGCAGAGGTGATAGCTTGGGTGAGGGGAATTTAGAACAGATAGTGGAGGATGATGATGATGACTTCCCATTGCAGCTGCAAGACCAGTTACAGGGATAGAGGGGTCGTCATATGCCCCACCAAACTTCCTGCTTCTAAGTTTATCCCCAGGAAGAGAGGCCCACTGGAGCCAGGCAGGAGCTGCTCCCTGCACATCTATGTCATAATGGATGCACACTGCTTAGCTCTCTCTCTGAGAAAGGACCTGCTATGAGGAGTGCAGTTAACCGACAGCTTTGGGGCAGTGCCTTCAGGATCTGCTGTAGCATTTGAGCCGAGAGGGACCATGTGGTGCCCAAGCCGCTCCCAGCCAATGACTGAGCAAGGCGTCAGTGTTTCTGTCCCTCTTTGGGTTATCTTCACACCAGAGCTCCCCACTGGGCTGGCCAAAACTTTCGCAAAGCTGCAGCGCAGTCAGACGATCTTCCTTCTCATCCTTGCTCACCTGCTCCTTTCCCAGGTGCCAGACCTCCTCATGGTCTGAAGGCTCCCTGCTTATGCCATGCCCTCTCCCCTTCATCTTTGTCCATAAGTCTTTTGTACTCCTCATTCCATCTTGGCTTATGGGAGGACCCAAACTAATGCATTTGTTTTGGGGGACAGAGAAGCCTTGCTTCTCCTTTCTCACACAGAGGGAAGAATAGTCAAAGCACTCCATCCGCCTACAAAATCCCTTGAAAACCATCTTGGAAATGTTTGATCTTTTCTTGAATAGCCTTGAGGGGATGGTGGTCCCTGAACTGGCTTTGCCACCTCTTAGTAATTTCAGCCTTGCACAGTGTTTCCATGGAGAGCAAAGCCTGCAGAGGCCTAATACCTCCTGGCTTCCAATTTGGGATAAAATTCTGTGAAAATAGGAACAATTCCATCTGTCATCCTGTTACCTGTTCAATAAATATGGAACAGCTATGCTTTTCCATGTCTTGTGCCAGCTGCTAGGGATACAGTGGTCAGCAAAACCACACATGGTGCCTTGGCCTGATGGGGCTTTGGGCTGCTGGAAGAGTTGTACAAATAAATATCTAATTACTGTGTTAACATGCTTGGGATGTGAGAGTACCCCAAGAGGGCAACAAAAATTTGATAAGGGATGGGCACCAGGCAAGGCGTGGTGGAAAGACATTCAGGTTGAGACCTGAAGGGGGAGTGAAGATGAGCCAGGCAAAGTGTGGTTGCAAGGCCAGTGGCAGGCAAAAGGAGCAGCACATGCCATGGACCTTGAATCTAGAAAGGGCTTGGCACAAAAGCACCCTAGACCTCAGCCACCCACTCCCACATTCACACCCCAGACTTCGTCATCTCCTGTAACTGTCCCCCCTCTAGGATGAATGACTCACATATCCCATTCTCTAATCACAGCAACCCCACTGAGATCATCCTTCCACCTCTTTGGGGCCTCGAGACATTGCATCCTCAGTTTCCTCTCCCTCTCTCAGCCTTCTCCCTTTTCACCTCTCTTTGTCCACTTGCTGTTTTGGTGCAAACAACTTTACTTTAGTATAATTGTCATGCACGTATTTAATGTGTACAATTTGATAACATTTGCTATATGTACACACTCATGAAACTTTCACCACAATCAAGATAATGAACATCTTCAGCCCTCTCAAAAGTTTCCTCCTGCCCCTTTGTGGACCCTCCGTCCTTGTATCCTGCAACCCCGCTAAACTCTTTTATTAGTTCTAGCAGATTCTTTTCGTAGATTCCATCAGGTTTTCTACATGGAGACTGTTGTGTGGGAAGAGACATTTTCACTTCTTCCTTTCTAATACGGATGCCTTTAATGTCTTTTTCTTGCCATGAGACTGGCAAAAACTCCTCTGTCTTAGAAAAGTCTTTGGCTTATGTTCTTAGCTTCTTACTCCACACAAGTTCAGCATTCAGGATAGGTCTTGGGGGGAAAATACTCCTTCTCTCCCATTCCATTGGAATCTTGGGTCCTCTAGTCAACATTTTTTTCTCTCCAGCCCTCTAAGCCTACCCAAAGCTCTGCTGGTTTCTTTGGTCCCCAGGCATGGTCATCTTCCTGGGAAAAGGCGGCTGCAGAATGTCAGTGCACCTCTCCTTGGTTCTCCCCTCTCCTGCATGCTGGCCTCTTAAGTCCTGCTCATTTTCGTAGCTCCCCAGTGGCTTGCAACTGGTATTTCTGCATCATGTTTCTCCATGGGAGACTTTGTCTGCCAAAGGCTGCTCTCTTGTACCCACAAGCAGAAGTCAAATCAATGAAATTGGGCTCCCTTAAATGTTTCTCACATCTTTCTGCTCTGCCTCATTTTCACACCCTCTAGGCCAGTCCAGATGCTAACCATATCTCCCCTGTGTTTTATTGAAATGGCCTTCTTTGCTCTCTCTGCATCACTCTTGCTGCCCTCTCATGCATTCCCCATGCAGCAGTCAGAATGATTTTTTAAAAAGCAACTCGGATTATGTTAATTTCCTGCTCAAAAGCCTTCATTTGCTTTCCTTTGCTTTCTTAGCATAAAAGGAAAAGTCATTATTAAGAACAAAAATGGCATTTGCTGAACTGTGATACTCAATGTACCAGGCACTATCTTTCCTGTTGGATTTTCACAGTGGCGCAAATGATTGTTTCTATTATTCCCCTTGTTTATTTTGATTTAGTTGTTTAATTTAATTGGTCAAGGTCACACAGTTGGAAGTGGTGAAGCTGGAACTCCAAGCCAGCTCTCTTCAGCCCCAGAGTCCCAAATGGAGAGGAGTGAATCATTTTTCTGTTCTACCTTCTCATCCCTGTGGCTCCCTGACTATATTTTCATGGTAAAGAATTCAAATAATAGGGAGGTGTATGAAAGAAATTGTGAAAGTCACACTCTCTAGCTCTGTCTCCTCACTACCACCTCCAGAGGTGAACACTATCAGCAACTTGATGAGGGCCTTCCAGAATACTCTATCCATTCCATTCATATGCAAACACATAAAAATATACATATACCATTTAGTTATATTTTACTTAAATGGACTCACTCTGTGTCTTGTTTTCTCCTTTGCACAGTAAGTCAACATGGAAAGCACTCCATGTTAGTTCATATTTACCTTCTTTTGCCTTAGACAAAAGTGAAAAACACAAATTCAATGTTTACAGAATTAAATGCTACAATTGAGGACAAAGCAAAATTTCCCTGTCAGCCTCTTCCTTTCAGGTCAGCCTTGCTATTAGTTTGGGGTGTATCTAGTCAAACCTTCAACTCAGTATCACATATATTGGTGAAGATGGCAGCATGTGACTCGATGTCCCTTTCATGAATGCTCCTTGTCTCCACCCTCACCCCTGCAAAATCATAGCAAGCGGTGTGGTCTCTGTGAATAAGAGATGTTTGGCTTCCAATAGTGCCACTGTGAAGCACGTGAAAATCTGGAAACCTCTGCTTATTCCTGTGGAAGCCTGGCAGCAACTGGCAGCCATGAGAATCTACCCACCATTTCCCTCCCAAGCTGGAGCCAGGAAATCTCCACTCCCAGGTGAAGGAGGAATATAAAAGTCAGGAATGATTTTTCAACCAGAAAGGCAAGGCTTTGTGTGGGTTTACGAGGAAATTGTCAGCAGAAAATCCCTGACAGAAGCTTTTTGTGGCTGAAAGGCTGTGGAGAGGTGAGGGGAGCCTGCTGAGGTCTCCTGCTGCTCTGGGGGTGGGCTCAGTGGGTTGGATCAAGGTAGGGGCAGGACATGGGCCACTGGCTGGCTGAATAATGCCCACCCCCCAAAAAAATCAGGTCTTCATCACTAGAAACTGTACATGTAACCTTTCTTGGAAAAAGGGTCTTTGCAGCTGTGATTAAGGCTCTTGAGATGGTGAAATTATCTTTTTTATCCGGGTGAGCCCTGAATGCCCTCATAAGTGTTTTTATAAGAAGGAGGCAGAGGGCGCGCGTGTACCGCCCCCCCCACCAACACACACACACAAGAAGGCGATGTGAAGAGGGAGCAGAGAGATTGGAAGATGTTGAAGATTGCCAAGTCATGCAGGAGCAGAGAGCTTCAGGAGGGAGCACGTCCCTGCCGACATCTTGGCTTCAGACCAGGGATCCTGACTGTGGACTTCCGGCCTCCAGAACTGGGAGTGAATAACGTTCCGTTGTTTGAAGCCGTCCAGGTGGTGGTCATTTGTCTCAGCAGCCACAGGAAATGAATCCAGAACCAAACCCAGTTCAGATGCTGGCCGTAACTTCCCGTCCATGCCTAGCATACCAGTTCTAAAGAGCTGATGCCTGAGAAGAGCTAGGAGCCTCACAGAAACCCTGCCAACGCGCATTGGCCCACAGGCCCTGGGGAAAGGGGCCAGGAACCAAGCATCAACAATTCACCTTGGGAATCTCCCTGTGACTGAAGAATGGAAAAAGAAATTGAGGAGGAAGCTGAGCACTCAGATCAATGTCTGCTGCCCCCATGAGTGGGAGGTGAACTCGATAAAAGGAGCAGCAGAGTTCCAGGCCCCTCAACCTTTTAGGGAGCACTCCAAGGGTCAGGCAACACCAGAGGTCAGTGATCTGAGGGGCCATGTTAACAAACTCTCACTTAATGGCATTTGAGCTGAATCTTGAAGTCCAGAGGAGGTGGGCTGGCTGTGTATCCTGGAGACGAGACCAGCCTGAGGCCCAGAGGCCCTAGACTCTGTAGCAAAGGGGAGAAGGGGAGGTCGACCAGTTCTTTACTGTGGCTCCTGTGCTTGGAGAGATACAGTCACTGCTATCTGTCCTTTGTTTAATGTCGTGTTGACCAGGCCTATGTACTTGAAGATAATCATTCGAGAAAAAAAAAAAGAGAAATGGTCACGATTCCTCTATTTCCATGCTATTTATTGATTTAACAAATGAACTTCCCAGGAATATTTAAACATTGGCTACAACCCTAACCTAACCAAATCTTTCTCAACATTTAGTGACAGGGGAGCAGATGTAGCTCAGTGGTTGAGTGCCTGCTTCCCATTTATGATGTTGTGCGTCCAATCTCTGGTACCTCCTAAAAAAACAAAACAAAAACCCCACAAAAAATCCAAAAAAAAACCACCCCAAAACATTTAATGACAGTGACTGGCCTAGCATGTCAGATTCTCTTTGGGATTTCAAATCCCTTGAATGCAGGTGAAGGCCGTCAATCTGAGGGCAGCAGAGACCCCAGGCAAGTAGGAGGTTGTAACTGTCAAGCCAGCAGTGGCCAGGGTGAACCCGCAGGGTACCTGCCTGCATGAGGGGCAGTTGCAGTCTCTGGACTGGGGGATGGGGGGAGAAGGAGGCTCATGAGACAGAGTGCCTTTTGCAGCACCCCCAAGCAAGCCTTTCAGGTGACAGAAACTCGGAAGCCAACCTGGATGGCCCCAAGGCGGGTCATAGGCTGTCCCCGCCGTCCCAAGCAGTGCCGAAATTGACAGGACAGGTAGCTCCAGGGGTGGGGTGCTCTGGGGGATGGTAGTCTGAGCTGGGGCTGTGATGGACGAGGACCCCCAGGAGAGGGAGCCCTCCACATCTGATGGGGAAGGAGTTGTTCTTGGGCAAAATCCTGTTGGTGCTCTTTTTCTCATCATTTCCATTTCTGTGTCTTTTTTTTTTTTTCTCACTGCTTTCTGGGAGAATTTTTCAATATCATCCTCAAGGTATCTAATTCAGTCCTCAACTGTGGAATCAGCTCTTCTGTTGGATTTTCTTCTTCTTGTTTTGGGCAATAGCTTGTTAAAATGCCAAGAATTCTCATTGCTTCTTTTTCAAGTCAATCTCCAGTATTCTCCTTTTTTGCATTGCCAGTCATGTTTTCAGAGGCTCCTGATGTCAACCTGGAGGGGGCTACCTGATCTCACATTGGACCCCTGGTACAAGGATGGGGCCCGGAAGGTGCTGTCTCAGAGGATGGGTGGCTCACGATGCTGTTGAGAAAGATTTCAGGGGGTCTGGGAGCTTGACTTGAAAAAAAATCAACTTACTATATTTATTTTCTTGGACCTCTAACTGAAATCTAGCATTTACTTCACTTATGAATGTATGCAATAAATTACAGCAGTATTAATTTTATATCACATTACAATTGTTACATATCTCAAAAAATGGCTAACGCTCATCCATACTTCAAAATTACGGTAGTTGTTGGACCCGACGCTAACAACGTTTTATGACGCTAGTTGAGTGTCATAAAATTCGCTGCTACTACGTTCTGAGAAGGGGTCTGTGGTTTTCACCTCACTGGCAAAGGGGTCCATGGAACAAAAAAGGTTAAGAACCCCTGTTTTAGAAATAATTAGCATATGTTCCTTCTCAGGTGAAGGATGCTTGAAAATCTCCTTATGGAATAGTGGGCACAAGAGCTATTTTCATGTTCATATCCTTTAAGAGAAATTGATTTAAGTTTTAGCTGTCACAGAAGAATGGAATTTATATTTTGTGAATCATTCCTTTCTGGAAGTGAGAGGTGAAAACAAATTTTTTTGGAGGGGTAGATTTTTGCCTACCACCTGGCGTTTCCCCATTTGCTCTAAATATGGACTTTTGAATTTAGCCTTTAGGAGGGCACTGCTCAATAAGTCTTTAGATTTGGATTCTCACTAGTAATTCTACTGCATTTTTTCTTCTCCTCCTACCTCTCCCTGGTCTCTCTGACATAGTAACAATGAAACTCGCTCTCCGTTTCCTAGTTCCGTTTTTTAAAACATTTAGATCTGACCTTATCTTATTTTCTCTTTCACCTCTGCTTACCTTGTCCTCCACAATCACAGATTCCATAGGAAAGCCCTCTTTCTCCACCTTAAACAACATATCTTCCTGTGTTTTTTTTCCTTCCCCTCTCTCTCTGCTCTTCTTCTAACAGTAAGATGGAAGCTTATTTTTGTTGTTTTGTTTTTTTTTTAAGATTTTATTTATTTCTCTCCCCTACCCCCGACCCTGGCTGTCTGTTCTCTGTGTCTGTTTGCTGCGTCTTCTTGGTCCGCTTCTGTTGTTGTCAGCGACTCAGGAATCTGTGTTTCTTTTTGTTGCATCATCTTGCTGTGTCAGCAATCCGTGTGTGCGGCACCATTCCTGGGCAGGCTGAAATTTCTTTTGTGCTGGGCGGCTCTCCTTATGGGGCGCACTCCTTGCACATGGGGCTTCCCCACGTGGGGACACCCCTGCGTGGCACGGCACTCCTTGCGTGCATCAGCACTGAGCGTGGGCCAGCTCCACACAGGTCAAGGAGGCCCGGGGTTTGAACCCTGGACCTCCCGTGTGGTAGACGGATGCCCTATCCACTGGGCCAAGTCTACTTCCCCTTATTTTTGTTTTTCTAACTTTTTTTATTATGGGAAATTTCAAGCATACACAAAAGAAGAGAGGATACTATAACGAACCCTTATGAAGAGTATTATGAATCACTCAGTTTCAGCCATTATCACCATTCTGCCACTTGTAATTCATCTATTTCTGCATTTTTTTCCAAAGTATTTGAAAGCAAATCCCAGATATCAAGCCATCCAACTCATAAGTTAATCAATACGAAGCATGATTTTAAAACGAATCCAGTATCCCCTAGATTTTATTAGCAAACCATATTCCTACAGAAGGTGGGCTTTAAGCATTTTTTTCTTAGCCTTTGGAATTTTAATAATTTTATGAGTTGTTTCTCCAATATTAGAGGATGAGATATCCTTTATAAGGGAAGGGCCCCCATTCCCCATTCTGCCTTCGGAGGTTAAACCCACAGTCTAGGTCTTTAAAATCCAAACTCATGGTCATGGTTCATGTAATTAATAAATCCAAAGCGAACCTGAGGCTAAGTGGGGGTGAGGTTTTATAGACATGCACCACAAATTCAAGAAGGCTGTCCCTCCTTAGTTTATTTATTTTTTCCTTTGCCTTCTAGAACGGGATGCAAATCAAAACAAGATAGAGGAACAGCACAGATAGGAAACCAGCTGCTAAAATGTAAAAGACACCATCTCCCTCTTCAGTACTTTGTAATTCACTTGCAATGTAGGTACTTTTGTAGTTTAAAGTTCCCACCTGTGGCTCTGGCTGAAATAGGAAAGAAGGAGCAAATTTTTTTCAGCCCTCGGATGCTGAAAAAGCCCGATATTTGGACTTATCCCCACCCCCACCCTCATCCCCCTTCCTTGCCGAGAGTCACCGGTGATGTTAGAAGTGGAAGACAGAAAGGCCTAAAAGAGAGATGCAAATCCCCTAAATGAAGCATTTGGATAGAAAACTATACTGGTTTGCGAATTCAGCACTCTTTGAAGTCTGACCCCCCCACCCAAGGATAAACTGAATGCCCGTCCCACAGACAGGAAAGCCATAATTTCTGGGATTTCCAGGGGTTCCAGACCAGAGAACCAGAAAGGAATAGTCAGGCAGCAGCTCCCACCATGTCACCATCCCTCACCCCACCCCACTCTCCAATGCACAAAATATATTTGCCCAGGACAGGAAGCCACCACAGAACCAGGGAGGCATGGTCAGAACCTCATGTTTTTGTGAGCTGACCAAAGCTTCCAGTACAGCTGCATAAAATGGTGGCCATGTCCAGGAGGCCCCGGCACTCCAAATCCAGGCTGAAATGCGACTGATTCCAAGTGAGCAGCATGGAGCCTTTTGCCTCCACAGACCCAGCCTCCTCTGCCATGCTAAAGGCAACCAGACAATACTCTCAAGCCTGCACCATCCCTGGGCCCCTGCGTCTTCCTTCCCAAGAACTATCAAGTTCAACCTCATCCATGGGGACCCTCTGGTCATCATGTGCTCCAGGATGGCCAGATCAGGGTGACTCTACCTGGCCAAGTGAAGTAAATATGACAGCACAGGTCAGCCTAAAATAAGACAAACTGCTTCTTCCCCCAGGACAAGCACCGAGGACCTCCCAAATCCCAAGCTCACCATGTAGCAGAGGTCACCCAACAAACCTTAAGGAAACAATCATGGGATGTGGTTGTTATCCAGATTCTCTAGTTTGTGTTTCCATGACGGCCCAAAGGTTTGAATGAACCTGTTTTCTCCTCTTCCCCATTTCTCTTCCTCAATGATGCTATTGTCCTTCCTCCTCAGAACCTGGTGGTTCCAGCACTGATCCTTGGTTTCCATTTGTTTCCCCTCGGGACACCTTGAGGTTTTGCAATAATGTGTCCATTCAGAGCTACTTTGCAGGCCACAGTTCACAGTGCTGGACTGTGGCAGGTTCTGCGCTCCTCCCTGTTGTGCAGGAAAATTATTCCAAAAGCAAAAATAATGCAAAGTTGTGAGTGCATGACATTTTAATATCAGGCTAGTACATTTTCTAATTCTGGGGTCACCTGACTCTTTCCAGAATTGTAACATTGACTGATAAAAAATTATTTGGAACTTGGATGCTTTATAATCCTGTCACATAATTAAAGTGGAGTCATTTTTTTCCTGAATGGTAGAAAAGATAACCCCAAAGTTTAATGGTCTTATTGTCCCAGAGGATGTTAATTTTGTACCTGACTTAGCAATCTTATTTCAGCATTTATTTTCCCCCAAACAATCAGTAACTCAAATCTTTTTTTAAAGATTTTATTTTATTTCTTTATCCCTACCCCCCCCCCCCCCCCCCAGTTGTTTGCACTCGCTACGGCCGTGTCTTTAGGAGGCACTGGGAACTGAACCCAGGAACTCCGATGTGGTAGGGAGGAGCCCAATTGCCTGAGCCACCTCCGTCCCCTGTCTTGCTGTGTCTCTCATTATCTTTTTCCGTGTGTCTCTTTTTGCATCATCTTGTTGCATCAGCTTGCCATGCCTGCCTGCTGCTTCAGTTTACTGTCTTGCTCGTTTTCTTTCGGTGCCACCAGGAACTTCTGCTTCCTGCTTTGTTGTGTCTCTCATTATGTTTTTCTTCTTGTGTCTCTTGTTGTGTCAGCTTGCTGTGTCTACCCATCACACCAGCTCACTGTCTTCTCCAGGAGGCACTGGGAATAGAAACACAGACCTCCCATGGGGTAGGCGGGAGCTTGGTTGCCCGAGCCACATCTGCTTCCCTCAAATTTTTTTTTTTTTTGCTAGAAAATAGGCATTTTATTTATTTATTTTTGGCCGCTCTGTGATACATAACTTTCATTTATTTTATTTTATTTATTATTTTTTTTAATTAAAATTATTTATTTTTACGAATTACATTCAAAAAATACGAGGTCCCAATCAACCCCACCGCCCCCACCCCCACTCCCCCCACAGCAACACTGTCTCCCATCATCGTGAGACTTCCATTGCACCCAGTAAGTACATCTCTGAACATCACTGCACCCCGTAGTCAATGGTCCTCATCATAGCCCACACTCTCCCCCGTTCCATCCAGTGGGCCCTGGGGGGGTCTACAATGTCCTGTAATTGTCCGTGAAGCACCACCCAGGACAACTCCATGTCCCGAAAATGCCTCCACATCTCATCTCTTCCTCCCATTCCCCAAACCCAGCAGCCACCATCATTCTGCTGTTTTCCTCATTAATGAGTTAAATGAAACTTAAACAAAAGACTTTTTAATTTATTTCTCCCCCTGCCCCTGCATCGTCTGCTTTCTGTGTCTATTCACTGTGTTCTTCTGTGTCTGCTTGTCTTCTCTTTAGGCAGCACCAGGACTCATCATGGGACATTCTGGAGTAGGAAAGAGGCACTGAATCTCTTGCACCACCTCAGCTCCCTGGTCTGCTGTGTCTCTTATTGTCTCTCCTCTGTGTCTCTTTTTGTTGTGTTATCTTGCTGTGCCAGCTCTCCGCTCGGGCCAGCTCACCATGTGGGCCAGCTTGCCTTCACCAGGAGGCCCCGGGAATCAAACACAGATGGGAGCCCAATCACTTGAGCCACATCTGCTTTCCAAATGAAACTTTGATACATGATCACTATTACAGTATAATGGAAAACTTGGCCAGCATTTGCCCCCACTTCCTGGGGAAGCACCCTCTGACTGGCCTTTCCCGGGGACTGCAGTGTCTTTTACTCTTCCTGGGGGGCCCAGGACCACATCTGGTAGTTCACATGCTGAGGAGATGACAGGACCAGCCACCCACACCTGCAGCCTTAGCGGAGGGGCCAATCAGGTGATGAGGGCTGGGGCCTCCAGCTGGGTCCCCTCAGCTGCAGATTCAGCCCAACTTCGGGGACAGGGACTGCATCAGTCACACCTGGTAAAGAGACCCCAGGGAAACTTGGGACCCTCGAAGCCGGGGTTAGGAAGATACAGGCTGTGCGGGGAGGGTGGCGCGCTCTGACTCCACGTGGAGAGGATGTGCCACCTGGCGTTGGAGACCCTCCTGGACTCGTCCCATGCGACTCTTCTTTGGGCTTCTTCTTTGTATCCTTTTACTGTCATAAAACTACAATGGTAAGGAGAGCACTTTCAGTGAGTTCTGGGAGTCATTCTAGTGACTTATGGAACCTGAGGAGGTGGTGGGAACCCTGAATTCATAGCCAGTTGGTCAGAAGTGTGGGTGGCCTGGGATCCTGAACTTGGACTGGTGCCTGCAGGGCGATCTAGGAGAGGACAGCCCTAAACCTGAACCTGAACCTGTGGGATCTGGACTAATTCCCTGGGGATGGGGGATTTGAGGTAGAATTGAATTGGCTTGTTACTGCAGTTTTTGCAGGAGCTGTCAAGATTGTTAATAGTGTTCTCACATTGTCTATGAGGTGCAGAGGTGCCTAAAGATGTACTTACCAAATCCAATGGATGTGTCATGATGATGGGAACGAGTGTTGTTGGGGGGGGGGGGGGAGAGGGGGGGGTGGGGTTGAATGGGACCTCACATATATATTTTTAATGTAATATTATTACAAAGTCAATAAAAAAAAAAGAGGCCTTGTGGCCAATTAAAGAAAAAAAAAGATTGTTAATAGTGTTCTCAACTATCTATTCACATGAGAATTTTATGATTTTAACAAATTGATAGCTGTGACTTTATATTATCCTAAGATCCAGAATGGCCTACTCCTCCTGGGCCCTGGATTTCTGCTGGTCAGGAAGAATGGACAAATTCTTATTCAGGACACAATGAAGCAAATGAAACCACACCAGATAGCGAGCAACCATTACTTAAACCAGACTTGTTAACGAAGATTTTACTTTGATCTCATTAATGATTCTTTTGTTCTCCTCTAGGCTGTCATGTCTCCTCATTATGGAATAGTTATGCCATCTATTCCCAATTCTATTCCAGAAAACCTTTCAGCATTTTATCCTTAGAAGAGTTAGGACTTAAACAATTAAAAGGGGTGATTTCCTTCCATCTATATGTGTTCTCTCATGGAAATTTCTTTAAGTCCAAATAAAAAACTTCATCCATCCAAGAACGGTGATTCAGAGGAAATTGTAATCTGGGCATTGGTAAAAATTAGGATGATTTTGGGTGCAAGGACCAAAAATGTGACAAGGCCAGCCATGTAAGAGTGCCATCGTGGGTGTCCCACCCAGCCAAGCCTTTAGATCATGAAATTCCCAGCTCACATCTGACTGCCACCACCTGTGAGACCCCAAGAGGGAACTGCCCAGCTGAACCTTTCCCAAATTCCTGACTCACAAAATCATGTGCATGCAGAATAAAACGTTTGTTTTCAGCCAGTATATTTTGGGTAATAATAGTAATTGGGAAGAATTATCCAGACTACATGAAGAACTACGATGAAAGAATCAAAAGGGAGAGACAGCTCACTTGAGAATTGGGGGAAAACACAAAAAGGAATTTCACAGAAGAGGAATCAGAAATGGCTTCCTAACCCAGGTGTAAAACCTCATTCATAATCAGAGAAATTCAAATGAAAAGCACAAGGAAATGACAATTGACATACCTCAGGGTTAGCAACCTCAAAAGTAACATCATAGCAACCGTTGGTGATTATGTGGAGCTCAGCAGGGTTATATACTGGGAAAGCTACCCAGAGAACAACTTGGCAATGTCTCTTAGAGCTGAGCATAGCCTCGACCCGGCAATGCCAGTGCTAAGTATAAACCCTTGTGAAACTCAAAGAATATTTAGAGCAGCATTTTTTTATGATAGATAAAAATAGGAAGCAAATATCCATCACTGGGAAAGCTGTTAAATAGATTTTGGCACACACACAGAGTGGAATACCGTACAGCAGTGTACATGAACGAACCCTATTTGCATGTATTGGAAGGGTGATTTTCAATGGCTGTTAATGACGGTAGCACATTAAATAGACACTTCTCCAAAGAAGAAATTCAAATGGCTAAAAAGCACATGAAAAAATGCTACAAATCTCTAGCTATCAGGGAAATGCAAATCAAAACTACAATGAGATACCATCTTACTCCCATAAGATTGGTAGCTATGAAAAAACAGAAGAATACAAATGCTGGAGAGGATGTGAAGAAAGGGGAACACTCATTCACTGCTGCTGGGAATGCAGAAGGATACAACCATTCTGGAGGACAGTATGGCGGTTTCTCAAAACACTAACCATAGATTTGCCATATGACCCAGCAATACCACTGCTGGGTATATACCAAGCAGAACTGAAAACAAGGACACAAACCGATATATGTACACCAATGTTCATAGCAGCATTGTTCACTATCGCCAAAAGTTGGAATCAACCCAAATGCCCATCAACAGACGAGTGGATCAATAAAATGTGGTATATACACACAATGGAATACTACTCGGCTGTAAGAACAAATACACTACAAACACACGTGATAACATGGATGAATCTTGAGAACCTTATGTTGAGTGAAGCAACCCAGCACTGAAGGACAAATACTACATGACCTCAATGATATGAAATAAACAAGCTGCCTCAGAGAGCTAGAGACTGGAAAATAGGCTTACAGGAAATCGGGGGGTGGAGGAAGGATGTGAGCCGATGTCTGCAGGAGTGGAATCTATGATGAGCTGGCAGTAAGTATGAGCACAAAGAAGAGATAAAATGGGGGCAAGGGGTTGCCTTTGGGTGGGGCTTTGCGGGTTTGAGGGGGGCTGGGGCTGGGGAGATGGGTAATATTGCCCACAAAATTGGGGGGAGGGAGGGGCAACATACGAACATAGGAGAGTGTCAGGTGTTGGTTGAGAGTAAAATGCTGAGAAAATCATATCAAAATATAATTAGGAGGATTACCTGTTTAGGATGCTCGGAGGGGATGGCCTGATGCGGGACGGACTCCTGGGGAATGTCTGAATGCTCATTTTGCCCGGGTGGGTTGTACCATTGGGTAGAGACCCAAGAAGTGAGAGTTGGGGTGGTCCCACATCCTGGGGAGGACTAATGTCATCAAATAGAGAGAACTGTATCTCTCGAGAGAAAGGGTGGCTCCCAGGGCATTAGGGCAGTTGAGCAAGTCAGGCGCTGAACACTGTTACAAGTATCTCTGGACGTGGCTCCTCGGGAAATGGAGATTGGCTGTCGCTGTGGGCCCCAAGGGGAGGGGAAAATGGATATTGAATGGATGGAACCAAGGTAAATGTGGGGGCAAGAGAGGAGTTTTGCGAGAGTACACGAGGATGAATATACAACATGTAATATTACACCAAAAACATACAGGGGACGACAGACTAATAATGTAAACCATAATGTAAAACATAGGATAACTAAAAAATTTAGAAAACTGTGTATCCTAAAGTATGGACCACATTGTAAGCACAGATATCACCTTGTTTGAAAGCTATTGTTTTGGAGTTTGTACATCAGTTTCAGTAAATATGATATGAATAAGTTAAAAGATTATCGCTGTGGAAGGGAAAAGGTTTTATGGTGGATGTGTGGGAGTACTGTATATTGTATATATGAATTACTGTGATCTAAGACTCTTGTGAAGAGAAGCTCAATAATCAGGAAAAAAGAAAAGAAAAAGACAGGATGTAGAAATTTTTCCAAATCAAAATGTACTCTAGATCTAACCTTTAAACTCATCGCTATATTCCATTTTACTAGTAAGGGAACCTGACATTATATTGGGATTCACTTTACAGGAAGTTTTGGATCAAGAGTGGTTCAACAATGACGGTGGAGGAATACTGGTATGGGATGTTATTGACAGGCGATATATGGTTGACAGGGAGTTATACAGGGCATATGTCCAGGGTGCATGGTAATGTTTAGATATACTCATAGTGTAAACAATTAAAAACAACAGCTGGGGGGGTACTGGGTTCCTGGCCGAGGGTGCTCTGTCGTGGTCCCTAGGGGAGCAGTGGCAGTCCCCCAGGTGCAACGGTAAGAACCAGGAAGGAATGAAGGTCCAACAGTGGGCTCCTGATACTTATGACTTTGCTTGTGAGCCTATACGCCTGCAATAAGAACAAGGCCTAGAGCAGCATTGTGCCTGGGAGTTTCCTCCTGACAGCCTTCTTGTTACTCAAATGTGGCCAGTCTCGAAGCCAAACTCAGCATGTAGATGCAGTGCATTCCCCCCAGCGTGGGACATGACACCCGGGGATGAGCTTCCCTGGCACCGAGGGATCACTACCAAATACCAGCTGAAGATGCCACTAGAAAATGACCTTGAGTTAAAGGTTCAATGCGGATCAGCAGAATATCCCTGTCTACATATAATAACATGATTTTAAAATGCTGTTTGACCTAATGTAAGGGGGAAATGGAAAGGAGAAATGAGTTTATATGGCTGCGAGTCTCTAAAAAAGAGTCTGGAGGTTGTCAGAAGGATTGCCCTTATGCACACCTGAGCAGAGTCTCAGAGACAGATAAAGTAGATACAACCCAGGTATTGGTTCTTTTGAGGGCAAAAGAGACCCACGAGTTCTATGGTCATGCCAGATGGGGTTCACTGCCATGTCAGATGGCCCTTTTTTGGAGCTGGTGTTTCTGCGTGATGAAACTGGACTCAGATGGGATCTCTTTTCACAAGACTTTCATGATACTTTACTGGAATTGTAATTGGTGTTGGGGTTTAAGATATATTTAGGGGATTTGAATCTCTGGACTGACAATATGATAGCCAGGCCCTGAGCCTCAACAGACTTCAGCTCCTACACTCTGATTTATTGGACTTACCCCACTCAGCTAACATCGAGTTGAAGAAGGTCAACCACCACACCATGGAGCCTAGAGTGCCTACAACTGAAAGCAGGAGGACTGCATCCAGTATCCATGTGGAATCTAAGTCCCCACTTGACACAGATGTGCAATGGACACAACCAATCCAATGTCCACAGAGAAAATGTGGCATTGGTGTGGGAAGGGTGGCCATGGTGGCTGCTGGGTTTGGGGAATGGGAGGAAGAGATGAGATGGGGAGGCGTTTTTGGGACTTGGAGTTGTCCTGGGTGGTGCTTCACGGACAACTATGGGACATTGTAGATCCCCCCAGGGCCCACTGGATGGAACGCGGGAGAGTGTGGGCTATGATGTGGACCATTGACTATGGGGTGCAGCGATGCCCAGAGATGTACTTACCAGGTGCAATGGATGTGTCATGATGACGGGAGAGAGTTGCTGTGGGGGGAGTGGGGGGTGGGGGCGGTGGGGTTGAATGGGACCTCATGTTTTTGAATGTAATATTTTTTTAAAAAATGAATTAAATAAAAAAATAAAAATAAAAAAATGACGGTAGCACAATACTGGGAATGTAATCAACACCATTAATTGTACACTTGAAAGTGATTACAATAGGCCATTTTGAGTTGTATATACATTGCCACAATAAAAAGTTTAAAAAAGATATAATCTGCACAAACTTAATGATTAGTGGATAAAATAGATGAATACAGAGAATGAGATATGATTTATCATATTTAAACATGCCAGCATGTGGTTTATTGTCTAAGGAGGGACCTCTAAAGCAGGGCATAGGGGAGCGGGTATAGCTCAGTGGTTGAGCACCTGCTTCATATGTACAAAGTACTGTGTTCAATCCTTAGTACCTCTGAAAAAGAGAGGGAGGGAGGGAGAGAGGGAGGGAGGGGGAGAGAGAGAGAGAGGGGGGGGGGAGAGAGAGAGAGAGAGAGAGAGAGAGAGAGAGAGAGAGAGAGAGAGAGAGAGAGAGAGAAGGAGAAAGAGAGAATGAAAAGGAAAGAGGAAGGAAGGAAGGAAGGAAGGAAGGAAGGAAGGCTGGCAGGCAGGCACAGTATGACTGAGATGACCAAGAGTTTCAAAAACTTCTCAAAGGAAACTGCAAAATCTCTGACTCCACCCTGGTGGTTCCCACAGCCTTCTCTCCTGACATCTAGGCCTTGGGCAAGTCTGCCTCACTGCACTGGGCTGGGACCTTTACAGACTTCCTCCCAGGGACGTTTCGGACACCCCCTTTGCCTCGACACTTCTGAGCATCTCCCCTTGACATCTCACAGGCCCTCAGGTTCAACTGGCCCCAAACGGAACCTTCATCTCCTCAGTGTAAGGGTTGGAGCCTGAGGTTCACAGAGGGGACCCAACTGGCCCAAGGTCACACTGGGAGTAAATGGCAGAACTTGGACCATCATGCTCTTTCATTGCCCCTTTCGTGAGCACAAAAATCCAATTTGGAGATTTGCAACTGGGTGTTGTTTGAGAGAGATGGATTCTGAATAATCTCTTACATGGTTTTAAGGGAAAAGACAGATATGCTCACCTTTCAAAGCACCCTGACAAGGTCCTTATGCTGTGGACAGTGAGTCACTAGTTTCCAAGAAAGACAAATTTGCCATTCTCCTCCATGACTGTAAGAAAACCTATAAATTTGAAGTTGAGCCAGTTTTCTAGCTAGTAAATAAGAGAAAGATTTTTCACAGGGACTGTGAGTGGACAGAAGAGGAAAAAATAGAGTGTGGATAAAGTTACTAATGAGGCGATGATACCAAGTCTATTCAAACAGCGATGGGCTCTGTTTTAGTTTCCCAGCTGCTCAAACAAATGCCATACCATGGGTTAGCTTAAACAATGGGAGTTTATTGGCTCTTAGTTTTGAGGCTAGAAGTCCAAAATTGAGGTGTCAGCAAGGTAACGTTTTTCCCCCAAAGACTGTGGCATTCTGGGGTTGGCAGCTGGCCATCCTTGGTCCTTGGCTTTTCCATCACATGGCCATGCACATGGCAGCATTTTCTCCTTTCCCTTTGGGTCCCACTGACTTCCAGCTCTTGGCTGCTCCCCATGGCTTCTCTGTGTGTGACTTTCACTCTGCTTGTAAAGGACCCCAGTAATTCAGAATAAAGCCCACCCTGATTTGGTTGGGCCTCCCCTTAACTGAAGTAACAGCGTGAAGGGTCAAGACCTCTTCAGGATGTTACAGAAAAATGTGCATCAATATGGTACCAAGAACGTGTCCAAACTGGGGTACACAATTCAATCCACATCAGGCACCAATTTAAGATCCAGTTTCAACTAGGCCTGTAATAAGGTGTGTGACCTTGAACATATCCCTTACCTTCTCTGAGCCTCAACCTGTCAGATGCGGATGTGGTGAGGGTTCTGGTGAGAAATAAATGAAATAGCCCTTCTAAATACGTTTTAGAAACTATTACATAGTCTGACCCAGGGAACGGCCCTCAGGGATCATTGATCCTTGGACCGAGGTAGGCAGACAAAACACTGGCCATCCAGGGAGGGGCTAGAAGTCACGTGGACAGCTCTGTGCTGTGATCCGGGTGCAGTGGAGCTTCCCAGACCAGGCTGGGTGGATGGGCACCACCAGGGCATCAACCCCAAGGCCCTCCTTGCTGGCTGGGAAGGGGCAGGAGCCCTGCTCCCAGGAAATGGCACGGTGGGCACGAGCACCCAGACCACGCGGGCTTTCCGCCTAAAGGACAGTCACTCCTTTGATCCGCTGTCCTCTGGGACCTGACCGACACAGCAGAAGCCATGGCTCACACTCACAGAGGAAGGCAAGCCCAAAGCGGGGCGCTCCGAGTCAGGCAAGCAGTTTCCTGGGACGCAGAACTTGGCAGCGCGCCAGGGAGTGGCTCGGGGGGGCCCATCGGAACGCTCTCTCACCCTCCCTGGGGCTGGAGCCTGGCACCGGGGCCGCCCCGGGAGCAAAAGACAAGCGCGGTGGCGCACGCATCCCCGGGCGCCGGAAGCCCGCTGCTTCCGCGCGCGGGGCAGGAGAAGCGGGTTAGGTAGACGCGGGGCCTGGGGCTGCGCGTGAGCGCAAGTGAACCTGCCCCACCGACCACCACATGGGCCAGGGGCTCCTCGCTAGCGCCGCGCAGGACCGCACCCGGGTGGGGACGGGAGGGTTAGAGCAGGCCAAGGTGCCCCAGCGCCCCAGCGCTGCGGCCCTGCCCAGAGCGCATCTGGGGCCCAGCCGCTCGCGGCCAGGAGGGCACCACCGGTGACGCCCCGTCGGCATGCCGGCGTCCCCAGGAGAGTACGTGCCGGGAGGGTCGAGGGACAGAGCTGCGGCCCGCGTGCGGGTCGGGGGCAAGCCCGAGGCGCATAGACTCTCAGCCATGGACGCGGGGACCCCGGGAGGCCCCACCTGGGCCAGCGCCCCCTCGGGGCGGGGGAGGGCTGATGACGTCACCCGCGGGCTCGGGGCGCCGGCGGCGGCGGCGACAGCCCGGCCGCGTGACCCACGCGCGCCAATGGCCCGGCGGTCTCCGGGGCGACGTGAGGGTCCGCGCTCCGCCGCCGCCGCGCCCCCGCCCCGCGTCCGCACTGCAGACAGCGGCAGCGAGCGGGAGCGGGAGCCCGAGCCGGAGCGCGAGCGCGACAGCGGCAGCAGCGGGAGCAGGAGCGGGAGCTGGTCCGCGGGGGATCGGGGGACCCTGGGAAGAGAGCGCGCCCGAGGGTCGCTTTGCTTCCCGCCGCAGCCCCTGCTGCTGGGACCTCGGCGGGGAAGGGACCCTTCCCAGGGAGAAGGTACCGGATGGGGGAAGGGTGGGGACCTTGGCCCGGGGAGACCCCGCCGTCCCGGCATCCCCTCCCCCCGCCCGGGGAGGCCCCACCGCCGCACCCCACCCCCGGGACCACTGCAGCACCCCGCGGGGGGCTGGGGGAAACGTGGGGGGAGTGGCTGGCGGAGGCTCCGGGCCTGGGCTCTTTTCTGTACTGCAGCGGTGTCACTGGGGAGGGGGAGTCTGGGGGTGCGTAGGCTCAGGAATTAACCTCGCCCCGCCTGGCTGGTTCGTCTTCTCAGGCCCTGCGCACCTGGGCCGTCCTGCTAGAGCACCCGGCTCCAAGCCCAGTTTCTTTCCTCCCGGGGGCCTCCTGGTGACGCGGGGCACCGTTTCCCCACCTGGCGCTTGAGCCGCGCGGGGGCGATGGCGGTGACGATGCTGCAGGACTGGTGCCGGTGGATGGGCGTGAGCGCCCGCAGGGCCCTGCTCGTCCTGGGCGTCCCAGAGGACTGCGAGGAGGCTGAGCTGCAGGACTCCCTGGAGGCCGCCTTGTGGCCCATGGGCCACTTCGCCGTGCTGGGGAAGGTGTTCCGCGAGGAGGAGAATGCCACCGCAGTCTTGGTCGAGCTTGACCAAGAGGTCAACTATGCTTTGGTCCCCAGGGAAATCCCCGGAAACGGGGGACCCTGGAACGTGGTTTTCGTGCCCCGGTGCTCAGGCGAGGAGTTTCTCAACCGCGTCTTTCACTTCATAGAGCAACAGGGCCAGAGCGTGGAGAGCGTGGCGGGCGCCCTGGGGCTGGGACTGCGCCGGGTGTGCTGGCTCCGCTCCATCAGCCAGGCCGTCCAGCCCTGGGTGGAGACTGTCAGGTACCAGCACCTGGGCGTCTTTTCCGGGAGGGAGGAGCCGGCGCCCGGGGAGGAGTCCTTCGATGTCTGGCTAGACCACACCAGCGACATGCTGCACGTGTGGCAAGGGGTCTCGGAAAGGGAGAGGAGGAGGAGGCTGCTGGAGGGTTTGCGGGGGACCCCTCTGCAGCTGGTGCATGGGCTTCTGGCCGAGAATCCATCCAGAACGGCACAGGAGTGCCTGGCAGCCCTGGTGCAAGTGTTTGGCGGCAACGAGTCAGCAGCGACAACCCGGGTGCGGTGTTTGACGGCCCAGCAGAAGGCGGGCGAGCGTCTCTCTGCTTACGTGCTGCGGCTCGAAGTGCTGCTGCAGAAGGCCATGGAGAAGGGGGCCCTGGCCAGAGCCTCAGCAGATCACGTGCGCCTGAGGCAGGTGCTCACCACAGCCTCCCTGATCGAGCCTCTGGACGAAGCGCTGAGGAAGCTGAGAATGGTGGGGAGGCCGCCCAGCTTCCTGGAGATGCTGGGGCTCGTTCGCGAGGCCGAGGCCTGGGAGGCCAGTTTAGCCAGGGGCGAGAGACCCCAGGCGGAAGAAAGGGCCAGGTTCGAGGCTGAGTCCAGAGGTGACGCCAACCCGGAGGATGACAGGGCAGCAGAGGACGATGCCCACAACCTGGCTTCCATGGGCACCGGTCAGGCAGGGCCCACAGAGGCCCCTGGTGCCAGCGGGGACCCTGCCCCACCCCAGGTGGGCAGTGCTTCTGGGACCGGCCCAGAAGGTCCTGGTTGTGCACCCGAGCACCTTGCCCAGGCAGGCGCCCAGGGGGCCGAGGACACCCCTGGAGAGGAGGCGGGAAACACAGGTGGGGCTGGGGAGTTGAGCGGCCCCGAGTCCCCCTTGGGCAAATAGGCCTCAACTGCCCAGGACCCTTGGGCCCCCATCTCCTGCCAGGGGCCCAGGCCACCACCCTCAGACCATTCGAGGGGCCCAGATGACCACATTCCCCACTGAATCTGGGCAGGGGTGGGGAAGGGGCTGCCCCCCTTGCGGCCTTTCCAAGCAGCCCCTGCCCCACCCACTGGGCAGCCTGCCTGGAAGCCTTCCTGAGCGCCAGACCCCCCACCCTCACCCCCACCCCCAGCCCTGACCAAGGGCACCTCCACACATCAGCCACCCATAGCCCAGTAGACATCGTCATCACCCCCCAATCAAGCCAGCGCCCACCCCAACCAACATCCCTGTGGGGGCTCAGCCCTGCTCTCCCAGGTGCCTGCAGGCGGCTGGGGTCCTCGATTGTGGAGACGTGTGTGTCCTCTGAGCAGCTGTTCCCGGAGGCCCGGAGCCGAGTCCCAGAAGACAGTGGGAAAGACGGGCAAGGGGCTGTGGGACACTCCGCAGGGACTGTGCTTAAAGTTCCACCTCGTTGTCACTTGTGACTCAGTTTCCTCAACGTGGTGATGTTCTCTGCTGTGTTTCCCAGCGTACCTGTGATGTCCTGTGGGCGTGCACATGGCCAGGGTCCCTCGTTCCCGTGGGAGTCACGTCCCGGGGCCCTTGGGAAGGGAGAAGGTGACCGGAGGCAGTGGAGTGGGGGGCAGCTGAGGCCCCTGTTGGCAATCCGGGGAGGAAGATCGTGCCCCGACCTGTGGCCTGTAGTGGCAGTTCCAAGTTCTGTGTTGTAATTCCTTCTAAATGGTTTTAGAAAATGTTTCTCTTCAATAAAGTTTATTGAGTGTGTCAGCCGAGCCTCGCTTCTGCTGTGGGAAATGGAGGGCGGCTCTGCTGGGGAAGGGGTGGGGGCGGTGGGTGTGGAGGGGCAGGGTGGTGAGGGGCTGTGGGGTGTCCTAGGCAGCGGGAGCTGAACGAAGCTGATAGGTGTGGGTGGTGGCCATGGGAGCCCCCCGGAAAGAAGTGGGCAAGACAAAGGGGTGAGACTGAGGGCCGGTGGGCAGCAGCCAGAGGGGCTAGTAGCAGTCCCTGCGCCGTGCTGTCGGGGCGTCCAGGTGAGGTCAGAGGCGCCCAATGGGGGGACTCAGGTTGGTGAGAAAAGGGAGGAGACAGACTTTGTAGAGTGAGGAGGCCCAGGGCAGCGTCCTGCTGGACCCCAGGTTCCTCGTTGGTGTGTAAGCTGGTTGGAGCCAGGGCCCAGCTCTTAACACGTTCTTTCTTTTTGCTCTTTTGGGGGAGGATGTGTTGAGAAAAGGGGTGGCAGCCGTGGTCATGACTTCATTTGTGACTTACCCAGGATCCCTTTGTCCTCCTACTTTCCCGTTCCCCACGCCATGCCCTGTGGCCAGCTAGACCTGAGGCCCCACTCCCAGAAGAGAAGGAATTGTCATTATGCTGCCCCAAGGTCCCATGATTCCCAATGATGGGCCCCAGGGAGAGGGCTCCGCAGGGGTCGGCCACATGAATAAACACCCAAGTACTTCCTTAGGAGACCGCAGGTGATGGGCACTTTGCCAAGCAGGCTGAAGAGCATTGCCCCACACCACTTGGGGATGGGCCACTTCCAGAACACACCTCTTCTGGTGCTAGTTGTTAGTGGAATTCAGGCGGCAGCTACCCTGGCTGAGTGGATGGAACACGGGCACAGAAGCAGAGGGGTCTGAGTGTGACCCTCTTCCAGCCAGGCAACCTCGGACGTGTCCCATAATCTCGGTGGGTAGGGAGGGAAGGGGCTTTCTGTTTTGCGCTAGTTACTGTTCTCCTCGGAAAGCCTCTTAGCACGAAATGCCAATACTTCCTAAACTAAGCGTTCAGACTAGCTCTCTACCGACCACTGCCCGTTCTGGCTGTTCAACAGCCCCCTCCCTCCACCAAGCTCTTTGGTCCTGCTCTAAGACCCTGGGGTCTCTCTACCCTGCCCTGAACCCTCAACAGGCCCCAGGGCAGTCAGGCGAGCATCCTCCTGCATGAACCTTCCGTGCCCAAGCCAGCTTCTCCCACCTGCCAGTCAGCACTGTCGATTCTCCATCTTGACAATGGTTATGCTCTGTGGAGTCGCCCAAACACTGAACTGATAAATCATGAATCATCACTCCAGGGGAAATCCAGGGTTAGTTTCCCGTGAGCCTCTGGTGACATTTTGTCAACCAATCAATACATAACCTTGGTTTCTGTGTGTTTTTGTTTGAAGACACCTATACTGAGGTTTCATTTACATGGAATTCACAGTCCACAGCACCATTACTCATGCCCAAATGAAGCTTCTCTAACGCACTTTCCTGTAAGGAGCATTGCAGCCTGCCTGCATTGAAGAACACTAGACATCAGTTTGGTACTACACTTTGGGGCCTTCTTAAAAACAAAAATCAACAATGAAAAGCACAAAAATATAAAAAACGTGGCACTAAATGACCACACACACACACACACACACAACATTTGCTTACAGCAAAAGAGCTGGTCCCATCTCAGCTGGGAGCATGCATATCAAGAAGACAAGTTATTTTGCAAATCTGCACACGAGTGACTGTGAAAGCCCTGTGATCTGAATTTGGGGTTACAAAGGGATTTTAGTGAGGAGTTGAATTTGCAAACACAGAATCAGTGACTAACGAGGTCTTTTCTGACAGCCAGCCCTCTCTGGACCTAGGTTTGCCCTCTGCCACCTCACAGGCATTTGAACAGTACTTCTGAGTGCCACCACCAGGGGGCGTTCATGCGCCCCAAATTGTGCTTCTCTTGGGCTGGGTAAATATGAGCAGTGCCCTTGATTGTTCCTTCACAGACCTGGCTGCCTTCTGGACACTTAGACGCTCATCGCGGTTCCTCTGAAAGAGGGGACGGCAGCAGGATCTGGGTGGCGCAAAGGACTCTGGTCCTGGCCTAAGGGGCTGGCCATCCCTGGTGGTGGCTCAGGTTGCAACGGCCTTTGTAGCCAGCTTGACCTGCCGGTGGCTTCCAGTGAACTTGTGCATGGCTAAATAGCAATTGTATCTTTTCTCCCATAAGCTGCCTTCCAGTCACAGCTCCTGCAGCCTGTGTGTGTGTGAACGCTTCCCTCACCCCAAGGGGACAACTTTCAGTTCTGGCAGGTGTCATCTTGGTGTGGCTGACTCTTCCCTACAAATCGTGCCAGAGCCTTTGCAAACTGGGCCCTTGAGCCTGCCAGGCCTCATTGTTTGGGCCTCAGGATGGTGTCTTGGGAGTCAGCCGGGGTTCAAGGACAGGACCAGGACTTCCAGGAGGGGGCATTTCAGGTGGCAGCATAAGGTCCTGGCTTCCCTGCCCAGTGGAAAACTCAGCTCCACGGCCAGAATTATGTCTGAGGCATTTGCAGGACCCAGCCACATTTTCTGCAAGAGAATGGGAGTCTTGCCTGCTGAGGAAATCCCAGGGTTCACCTGGCCTTGGCCATACACATTAGCTGTACCTTGTAGCTCTACCCCTGCCTCCAACTTGGGCTCCTGAGGTCTGGTCTCTCATCAGAGGTCCTTTTTTTTTTTTTTAAATTATTTATTTATTTTTAAAAATTACATTAAAAAAATATGAGGTCCCAATCAACCCCACCGCCCCCACCCCCCACTCCCTCCACAGCAACACTCTCTCCCATCATTGTGACACATCCGTTGCACCTGGTAAGTACATCTCTGAGCATCACTGCACCCCTAGTCAATGGTCCACATCATAGCCCACACTCTCCCATGTTCCATCCAGTGGGCCCTGGGGGGATCTACAATGTCCCGTAGTTGTCCATGAAGCACCACCCAGGACAACTCCACGTCCCAAAAATGCCTCCACATCTCATCTCTTCCTCCCATTCCCCACACCCAGCAGCCACCATGGCTACCCTTCCCACACCCATTCCACATTTTCTCTGTGGACATTGGATTGGTTGTGTCCATTGCACATCTATGTCAAGTGGGGGCTTAGATTCCACATGGATACTGGATGCACTCCTCCTGCTTTCAGTTGTAGACACTCTAGGCTCCATGGTGTGGTGGCTGACCTTCTTCAACTCCATGTTAGCTGAGTGGGGTAAGTCCAATAAATCAAAGTGTAGAAGCTGAAGTCTGTTGAGGCTCTGGGCCTCATCAGAGGTCCTTATCGGTGGTTTCATGGAAGGCATTTCCTCTGGTGCTTCCAAAAGCCACAAGTAAAACTAACTGATGGATTCCCCAGATCACAAATGTGTGATGGCAGAGGGGGGCAGTGATAAGAACAGGGCATGGGGTGCCACAAGAAATATAACCAGCAGGCCAACTCCATGACCACCAAGGTTGCCTGAACACTTGGGACCATATGTCTAGCCAAGGGACACAGCATCAGTTGGGATGGTCAGCTAGGACTGCACCGGGCCAAATTGTGCCTGCCTGAGGATGTCATACTCACTCTGTGGAAGGCCTGGGCCTTTTCATGGTCATCTGGGCAACCAGCCAGGAAGATGTCAGGCATCTCCCTCTAAGAGAAGGGAGAGCCCTCATGGTATGGAGCTTTGGGGAAGGCCTGGCTGACAAAGACAGCTGCCTCCACAGCTGTGCTTGAATCCCAGCTCTGCTCTTCCTGCTACCTAAGCAGATGAAGACAGGCAATGGCTCCATAATTCGCCCATCACCCGGACATCTGCCATGGTCTCTGGCATGACCCTCTCGGCCCCTCCATTCTGTCTTCTCACTGTTACCTCATGGACTTTTGTCTACTTGCCCCTTCTTCCATCACCCTGGACCCAGGCCACATTCACCTTCTCTCCAGTTCTCAAACATATACCAACCATTAGACCCCATCCACTCCAGAAAGCCATTCACTGTGGGATCCATCCACTGTGGGAGCCATCCATTACAGGACTCCAGCCACTACAGGACTCCAGCCACTTCAGGAGCCATCCATGCAGGAACTATCCACTGCTGGACCCCATCTGCTGCAGGACCCTACCCACTGCAGGACCCCAGCCACTACAGGATCCATCCACTGCAGGGCCCATCCACTGCAGGACTACATCCACTGCAGAAGCCATCCACTTCAGGAAGAGCACCTTGAGGACAGCACGCTTGCTGGATCTGATAGAAGGGAAATAAATTAGTTGGGACCCAAGATTAACTCACGTATTGTCCTTGAGGCAATTTCAGGTCATGGCAGAGGATGAGGGAATCCAAGCAGCATGTGGCAATGTTGCTGAGTTGTGGATCTGGGTGCTACCACGGTGTATAGAATTCACATAGAGTATACTAGAAAGAAAGAGAACTGTGCTGAGAAGGATCTTCCAAATACTACATAGAGTTCTTGCTGAGTTTTTGGCTGCATGCTAAGTTTTGCCTGTTTAGATAAAGACACCAGACACAGTAATGAGGAAAATGTGACCCATACTCAACTGAAAAATGTGCCAGTGGACCCAGAAATGGTTAAGGACAATGGGATTAACAGGTAAAAACTTAAGCACAGCTACCAGAAACAAACATATTCCAGAATTGAAAGGGAAATATTATGATTATGTGGGAACTACCAAGGAAGTATCTCAATAGAAAAACAACAACTATAATGAAGAACCGAATGTAAACTCGAACTGAAAAATTCGAAAGAAAGTATAGAAACCCCTAGAACAGACCCACACATACACGGCCACCTGACTTTTCACTAATGTCCCAAATAAGTTCAGTGCCACAAAGGAAGCCTTTCCAGCTGTATCTGCTGCTGTGACAACCACCCATCTCTATGGGAATACAACCAAACAAACAAACAAACAAATAAAATGCATCTTTGCCCACACTTTACTCCAGACACAAAAAATAACAGATGCATCCTAAGACCTAAATGCAAAAGCTAAATCTACAGAGCCTCTAGAAGAAAATATCTTCTGTTTTCCAATAGGGAAATATCTTTGCAAACATGGGCTAGGCAAAGATTTCTTAAGCAGGACCCAAAAGACTGTCAATATAAAATAAAACAAATGACACAATGGGCTTCATAAAAATTAAATCTGTCTGCTCATCAAAAGATGTCAGTGAGAATACATAGGCAAGATACAGTCATGACGAAAACATTCTCAACACATCTATCTGACAAAGGACTCATGCCCAGAGTATCTTAATAGCTCATAACACTCAATAATAAAAAGACAAGGGGGCAGATCTAGCTCAAGTGGTTGAGTGCCTGTTTCACATGTACAAGGTCCTGGGTTCATTCCCCGGTACATCTTTAAAAAAAAAAGACAAGATTCCAGTTGGAAACTGGGCAAGAGACTTGAACAGGCACTTCACAAAGGAAAAGAGCTAATAAGCATGCAAAAACTGCTCAATATCATTAGTCATCATGCAAATGCAAACTAATACCACAATGAGCTACCACCAAGAATCACCCCCCAGAATATCCTTCATGTTCAAAACTGATGACATGAAATATTGTGGAGGACCTCAAGTTGCTGGCACTCTAAAGTATTGCTGATGGGTATGTAAATTGTCACAACCACTTTGGAAATGTGTATGGAGTTTCTTAAGTAGTTAAACACACATCTACACTTTGAGCTAGCCAGTCTACTCCTAAGTTTTTACCAGGAGAAAGGAAAAGAATAAATGTCCACAAAGAGACTCGCATGAGGATGTTTGTGGCTTGCTTGAACCAAACCAAATGCCCATCAGCAGGAGAAGGGGAAAATGACTTGTAGTTCAATCCAACGCTGGTGTAATAAGCAGCAATGAAATGGAGTGGACAATACTTACTTGGCAGGGAAGATACCATGATCACGAAGGTGGTTTCCCAGGGTGAGGCATATCCATTGCACTTCGGATATGCTGACCCCTGTGATTTCCCCAAATGTGTGAAACTTGACTGCATAATTTGTTGTAGTGGGGGACTGCATTTGGGCTCTCCCCTAATTAAAAGAAGAAGAAAAGGAGTGGAAGGCTGACACTTGCAACAACATGGATGAAGCTCAAAAATGTGCTGCCTGAGAAGAGCCAGACATGAGATTACAGTACTGTATGATTCCATTTACATAAAATTCAAGAGTAGGCAAAATAATCTCTGGTGAAGGAAATTCAGAAGGTGAATGCTTCTGGGCAGGCAGGACTGGGAAGGGACTGGATGGGATTTTCTGGGTCCATGTACATGTCCTTTATCTTGATAGGGGTGTGGATTAATCAAAAGAGTGTGTACAATAGTAAAAACCAATTGAAATCAACACTTGAACTGAAGCAGTGGTGAAATGAACTATATTCTTTGAGGAGGGCTTACTGGGTACTGGGGTTTCATTGTGTTTGCCTGGGGAATGCATTCTTCTTTGGAACACCCCATTTTCCTCACCTCTCATTTGGTGCTATCTGCCTATCACATTTGGTAGCTATGAGATACCCTTTAAGATTGTATGTGGAACTTCCAGGAAGACGGCAGACTAGAAAGATGTGGGACTCTTCTCCTCCAGAAAAATAGCTAGAGGACAGCCTAGGAAAAGATCTTCTAGAGTTTAGGACACCAGGAGAAGGCTGAACACCTTCCAGAGGCGAGAGGGACAAAGGAGGGAAATTGCGATGACAGAACTGTGAGTTGAAACCAGCGGCTGCTGCTGTTGGCACCATTCCCCACACTAAAGACACTTTAGAAATCTTAGGCCCCTGGGCCTGCAACTACAGACAAATGGGGCTCCAATGATCTACCACCCGAGCAAAGGGGAGAGAAAGGGACACGGCCTAAGGCTGACTCAGCTTCTGACCCACAAATTTGGCCTGCTGGGTCCCAGGAGACCTTCCAGGTCAGATGGGGCTGCACCATTGTTTGCCTTGGGAGCCTGCAAGGGGCTAAAGATATACAACCATTCGAACTCCTTCTTTACTATTGTTGAGGACTCAGAGGGAAATGGAAATATATCTGACCAGGGAAAAGGGAGGGAAAAGGGAGGGGTCTGCAAGAGAAGGCTGGAGAACTGTCTCACAGAAAGTTTGAATGACAAGGCTCCTAACCTCCAGACAGGAAGCTCTATCACATTGATCCCATTTGTGTTGCAAAAAACACACTCAAGCCAGGCATTGAACTGAGAACTGTCAAAGAGTGCCATCTGCTGGTGACAAAGGAAGTGCACTCAATAAAATAAAAACAAAAAGAGTAGGGAAGACTTTTTCTGGCTTCTATAGCCTCCCTCCCTAAGAAGTGACTCTACAACCAATTACTGGGCCTGGTGCCCAATTTTGAGCAACCAATTGACAATTCAGGCTAACCCAAGAACAAAAAGCAGTGGTAACACACAGCCTCCTGCAACTAAATCCCTACAAAAGAGAACTCTATTGAGCATCTGAGTAAACTACATCCTAATCAGATGCCTAGATATCAGCAAAACTCACAAGCCATAAAATAAAATAGAAGACATGGCCCAAGAAAAGGAATACATCAAAGCCCCAGAAGAGATACAGAATTTGAGAGAACAGATTTGAGGCATACAAGAGCAGACCAGAAATGATAGAAGAAAGAAAAGTGATACCAAAGACAAAACAGTCAAAACTGAAGAGAGAGAAAAACAAAGAGAGAAAATAATGGGAAAATTTGAACAGGGGCTCAGAGAGTTGAATGACAACACAAAACACAACAACATATGTGTCATGGGAGTTCCAGAAGGAGAAGAGAAGGGAAAAGGGACAGAAAGAGTATTTGAGGAAATAATAATAATAGCTGAAAATTTCTCAACTTTCATGAAAGAAATGAACTTTCTTGTGCAAGAAGAACACCATACCCCAATCAGAATAAATTCAAATAGACCTACTCCAAGACACACATTACTCAGAATGTCAAATGTCAAAGATAAAACTCTGAGTGGCAAGGGAGAAGCAAACCATCATGTACAAGGGACATCCAGTAAGACTTAGTGCAGATTTCTCTTCAGAAACGATGGAGGGGAAAAGACAGTGGTTTGATACAATTAGAATACTGAAAGAGAAGAATTGCCACCTGAGAATTCTTTATCCAGCATAATTGTCCTTTTAGTATGAAGGTGGGTATAAATTATTCACAAAAAAACAGAAAGTAAGAGAGTTTGCAAAAAAAGAATACACCTTTGCAGGAAATATTAAAGGAAGCCTTAGAACCTGAAAGAAAAAGACAGGAGAGACAGACTTAGAGGAGAGTATAAAAGAAAGAATAGCAGAAAGGATAACCAAAAGAGTAAAAAGACAGACAAAAATATGACATATGAAAACCGAAGAATAAAATGGAGGAAGTAAATAGAGCATTTACATTAATATCATTGAATGTGAATTGATTAAACCCCCCAATCAAAAGATCCAGGCTGACAGAATGGATAAAAAACATGTGCCATCCATATGCTGCTTACAAGAAACTCACCTTAGACACAGGGATACAATATAACTGACTGAAAATGAAAGGTTGGAAAAAGATACTCCATGTGAATAGTAACCAGAAAAGAGCAGGGGTAGCTATACTAATATCAGACAAAACAGAATTTAAGTGCAAAAAATGTATAAGAGATAGAGAAGGCCATTACATATTAATAAAAGGGACAATCCATCAGGAAGATATAATAGTCATAAATATCTAAGTGCCTAACCAGTGTGCCCCAAAATTCATGAGACAAACTCTTGGAAAACTGAAGGAAGAAATAGACATCTCTTCAATAATCACTGGAGACGTCAACAGCCCATTCACATCATTAGATAGAACAACTAGACAGAAGATCAACAAGGAAACAGAGAACTTTAACAATATGATAAGAAAGTTATACCTCACAGACATATAGAACACTGCATCCAAACTCAGTGGGTTATACATTCTTCTGAAGTGCCCATGGATCTTTCTCCAGGATAGACTGCATGTTAGGGCACAATGCAGTTCTCAATAAATATAAAAAGATTGAAATTACACAAAGCATCTTCTCAGATCATAATGGAAAGAAAATGGAAATCAATAATAGACAGGAAAAAAGTAAATTGACAAATGTGTGGTGGCTGAACAGCACACTCCTAAATAGTCAGTGGGTCAAAGAAGAAATTGCAAGTAAAATCAGTAAATATATTGAGACAAATGAAAATGAGGACACAATGTATCCAAACTTATGAGATACAGTGAAGGCAGTTTTGAGAGGGAAATTTATAGCCCTCAATGCCTGTATTAAAAAAGAAGAAAGAGCTAAACCCAAAGATTTAACGGAACAACTAAAGAAACTAGAAAAAGAATAGCAAACCAATCCTAAAGCAAGCCGAAGGAAAGAAATAATAAAGATTAGAGCAGAAATAAATGAGATTGAGACAAAAAAAGAAAAACAGAGAAAATTAACAAATCCAAAAGCTGATTTTTTGAGAAGATTAATAAAATTGATAAACTCTTAGCTAGATTAACAAAGAAAAAAAAGAGAGAAGATGCAAAAAAGACAATCAGAAATGAAAGGAGAGAAATTACAATTGACCCCACAGAAATAAATAGAATCATAAGAGTATATTATGAGAAACTGTATGCCAACAAACTAGACAACCTAGATGAAATGGACAAATTCCTAGAAATGCACAACCAACCTACATTGATGCTACAAGAAACACAAGAATATAGCAAACTAATCACATTTAAGAAGAGTGAATCTATCAACAAAATCTCCCAGCAAAGAAAAGTCGAAGACCAGATGCCTTCACAGATGAATTCTACCAAGCATTTTGAAAAGAATTAACACCAATCCTGCTTAAACTCTTCCAAGAAATTGAAGAGGAGGAAAATTACCCAACACATTTTATGCATCCAACATCACCTTAATACCAAAACCAGGTAAAGATACTACAAGAAAAGAAAATTACAGACCAATCTTTCTAATGAATATAGATGCAAAAATTCTCAACAAAATACTTGCAGATCAAATCCACCAGCATATCAAAAGACTTATACATCATGACCATGCGGGATTTATTACTGGTATGCAAGGTGGTTCAACATAAGAAAACAAATCAGTGTAATACACCACATTAACAAATTGAAGGGGAAAAAAACCACACACATGATCATTTCAGTCAATACAGAAAAGGAATTTGACAAAATCTAGCATCCTTTTTTGATAAAAACATTTCAAAAGATAGGAATAGAAGGAAAATTCCTCAATATGATAAAAGGCATGCATGAAAAACCCACAGCCAACATCATACTCAATGGGGAAAGGTTAAAAGCTTTCCTTCCCTCTAAGATTGGGAACAAGACAAGGATACCACTGTCACCATTGTTATTCAATATTGTACTAGAAGTTCTAGCTAGGGCAATTAGACAAGAAAAAAATTAAAGGCATCCAAATAGGAGAAGAGAAAGTAAAACTTGTAATGTTTGTGGATAACATGATCCCATACTTAGAAAATCCTGATGTATCTATGACAAAGCTACTTGAGCTAATAAATGAATTCAGCAAGGTGGTAGGATACAAGATCAACACACAAAAATCCAGTAATGTTTTTGTACCCTAGTACTGAACAATCTGGGGAGGAAATCAGGGGGAAAATTCCACTTTCAATAGCAACAAAAAGACTCAAATACCTAGGAATTAATTTAAGCAAAGAAGTACAGGACCTATATGCAGTAAACTACAAAACAATGTTAAAAGAAATCTAAAAAGACCTAAACAAATGGAAAGATATTCCGTATTCATGGATTGGAAGAATAAATATTGTGAAGATGTCAATGTTACCCAAACTGATTTACAGATTCAATGCAATACCAATCAAAATCCCAACAGCTTACTTTACAGAATTGGAAAAGGCAACTACCAAATTCGTTTGGAAGGGAAAGTGCACCAAGTGGTCAAAAGCATTCTAAAAAAGAAGAGCAACACTGGAGGAATTTCACTGCCTGACCTTGAAACATTACAAAGCTAAAGTGGTCAGAACAGAATGGTACTGGCATAAAGATAGACACATTGATCAGTGGTATAGAACTGAGAGTCCAGAAACAAACCTTCAACTATACAGTGAACTGATTTTTGACAAACCTTTCAAGTCCATGTTAACGGGAACAAACAGTCTTTTCAACTAATGTTGCTGGGAGAACTGCATATCTATAACCTGAAGAATGAAAGAGGACCCCTATTTCACGCTCTATACAAGAATCAACTCAAAATGGATCAAAGACCTAAATATAAAAGCCAGGACCATAGCTCTACTAGAAGAAAATGTAGGGAAACATCTTTAAGATCTTGTAGTAGGTGGTGGTTTCTTGGATCTTACACCCAAAGCATGCACAACAAAAGAAAAAATAGATAAATGGGATCTCTTCACAATGAAACACGTTTGCACGTCCCAGGACTTTGGCAAAAGGGGGAAAAGGAGGTCGACTCAATGAGAGAAAATATTTGGAAATCACGTGTCAGATAAGGGTTTAATATCCAGGATATATAAAGAGATGTTACAACTCAACAATAAAAAGACAAATGACCCAATTAAAAAATGGGCAAAAGACTTGAATAAACATTTGTCCAAAGAAGATGTACAAATAGCAAAAAAACACGTGAAGAAATGCTCAACATCACTAATGATTAGGGAAATGCAAATCAAAACTACAATGAGATATCATTTCACACCTATCAGAATGGCCAGTATTAAAAAGACAGAGAACTGCAAGTGTTGGAGAGGATGTGGAGAGTTGGGAACGCTTGTTCACTGCTGGTGGGAATGCAGAATGGTGCAGCCACTGTGGAGGACTGTTGGGCACTTCCTAAGGAAGTTGAATATAGACTTGCCACGTGACCCTGCAATACCACTACTGAATAAATACCCAGAAGAACTGAGAGCAGTGACACAAACAGATATCTGCACACCAATGTTTGTAGCTACATTATTCACAATTGCCAAAAGTTGGAAACAATTCAGGGGTCCATCAAGAGATGAATGGATATATGAACTGTGGTGTATTCACACGGTGGAATATTATGCAGCTGTAAGAAGAAATGAAGTCATAAAACATATGACTTCATGTGAACCTGGAGGACATTATTATTATTATTTTTTAAAGATTTATTTATTTATTTCTCTCCCCTTCCCCCCTGCCCCGGTTGTCTGTTCTCTGTGTCTATTTGCTATGTCTTCTTTGTCCACTTCTGTTGTTGTCAGCGGCATGGGAATCTGTGTTTCTTTTTGTTGCGTCATCTTGTTGTGTCAGTTCTCTGTGTGGGCGGCACCATTCTTAGGCAGGCTGCACTTTGTTTCGCGCTGGGTGGCTCTCCTTATGGGGCGCACTCCTTGCGCGTGGGGCTGCCCTATGCAGGTGACACCCCTGCATGGCACAGCACTCCTTGTGCACATCAGCACTGCGCATGGGCCAGCTCCACACGGGTCAAGGAGGCCCCGTGTTTTAACCGTGGGCCACCCATGTGGTAGACGGATGCTCTAACCACTGGGCCAAGTCCGCTTCCCTGGAGGACATTATGTTGAGTGAAGCAAGTCTGACACAAAAAGGACAAATACTGTGTGATAGCGCTACTATGAGTCAAATACATTGTGTACATATTGTATGAGTCAAAACTTTTTATATGTATCCAGTACATTTTAAAAAATAAAAAATAAAAAGAAGCATTGGGAAAATAAAGAAGACTGTACATGGTGGGTCAAAGAAGAAACCACAAGGGAAATTAGAAACTACCTTGAGATGAATAAAAATGAAAATGCAAAAATATTCATGAAATGCAGCAAAGGCAGTGCTAAGAGGGAAATTTTTAGGTGAAAATGTTTATATTAAAAAAGAGAAACATTCTCAAATTAATAACCTAACGTCACACCTAGAGGAACTAAAATATAAGAACTAAACCCAACGAGAGTAGAAGAAAGGAAGTAATAAAGTTTGGAGCAGAGATAAATGATAGAGAAAGTAAAAAAATTGTGGAATCAACAAAACCAAAAGTTGGTTCTTTGAAAAGATTAATAAATTGACAAGACTTTATTTAGCTAGACTAAGAGAAAGAGAAAGAGGAAGCAAATAACCGAAATCAAAAATGAAAGGGGGATATTACTACTGACCTGGAAGAAATAAAAAGAATTCTTTTTATAACAAATAACTGAAAACTGTATTCCAAGAAATTAGGTAATCTAGATGAATTGGGCAAATTTCTAGAAACACACAAATTACCTAAACTAACTCAAGAAAAAACAGATCTCAACAAACCAATAACATGTAAAGAAATGGAATTGGTTATCAAAATCTTCCCAGCAGAGGAAAGTCAAGGACCAGGTGGCTTCACAGGTGAATTTTATCAAACAGTGCAAGAAGAATTAACACCAATCTTTCTCAAACTCATTCAGAAAATTGAAGAGGAGTGAACAATTCTTAATTCACTCCATAAGTCCAGCATTACCCTAATACCAAAGTCCGATAAAGTCCTGACAGGAAAACTATAAACCAATATCTCTTGAGAAAATAGATGCAAGAATCCTCAATAAAATATAAGAAAAGGAAAAAAGATAAAATGGACTTCATCAAAATTAAACACTGCTATGTTTCAAGGGACATTATGAAGAAAGTGAAAAGACAATTGTGGTTGTTTGAAGCTTTATGTACCCGAGGAAAACATACTCTTAAAGTTGATCCATTCCTGTGGGTGTGAACCCATTGAAAGTAGGAACTTTAGATGAGGATACTTCAGTTAAGGTGTGCCCCACCTCATTCAGGATGGGTCTTAATACCATTATTGGAGCTCTTTATAAAATGAAGAGAGGGAGGGGGAGGGAGGGGAGAGAGAGAGAGAGAGAGAGAGAGGCAAGAAGCTGAAAGCAATGAAACCCAGAAGAGAATGGAGAGACCAGCAGATGCACCATGTATCTTTGCCATGTGGCAGAGGACCCAAGGATTGCTGTCAGCCAGTCTTTGGAAAGAAGGCATTGACTTGATGATGCCTTGATTTGGACATTTCCCTGGACTGTAACCATAAGTGAATAAATTCCCATTGTTTAAGCCAAACATTTCACGAAATTTGCTTAGAGCAGCCTAAGAAACTAAAACAACAACCTGTAGAATGGGGGGAAATATTTGGAAATGATATATATTGATAGGGATTTAATATCCAGAATATATAAAGAACTCTTATAATTCAACAACAAAAAACCCACGTGAAAATGGGCATAGGACTTAAATAAACATCTCTCCAAAGAAGAGATACAAATGGCAGTTAAGCAAATGAAAATATATTCAGTATCATTAGCCACAGGGGAATGCAAACCGAAACTACAAGAACAGCACTGGTATTCACATAATGGCATCTTATTCAGTTATGAAAAGAAATGAAGTTCTGATCCATGCAGTAACATTGATGAGTCTTGAAGACATCATGTTGAGTGAAGTAAGCCAGATAGAAAAGGACACATATTGTATGACTTTGCTTACATGAGATACCTAAAATAAATTCAAAGACAGGAAGTAGATTACAGCTTGCCAGGAGCTGTGCGTGGGGTGGAGGAGTGGGGAATTACTGCTTAATGGATGTAGGTGTTTCTTTTTGGGGTGATGAAAAAGTTTTGGTAGTGGGTGGTGGTGATGGTAGCACAATATTGTGAAGGTAATTAATGTCACTCTATTGTATCATTAAAATGGGGAATTTTGTGTTGTGTTTATGTTACCACAATAAAAATTTTAAATGAGATATGCAAAAACAAAATAAAAAGAATATGTAGTAGTGCTTTGGAAACTCTAAGTTCTTGTATCCACATGAGGTAAGACTGTGATCCCTGCCAGGAAGCACCTGGTGAACAGGTGGGTACCACACTCCTAACCAGGGTTCAGCCTCCCCTAACGTCCAGGGGAGGGGCGGATAATGGAAACTCAGCAGCCCTTTGGCCATGAGGCCTCCAAGGATTGGTGATGCCAGGCTGGAGAGTCCAGCTGACCTAGTTTGCTGTCATGCTAGATTCTCCTCCCCCAGCGCTGCCTTCTCAGAACCTAGATGCTTCCTAGGAGGACAGTTCAGCAGAGCAGGACAGGCCTACCTTTCCTGACCTGCTCCCTCAGTGCTTGGAGTGAGGACTTGTTCTGCCCCAAATACACTGACCCGGGGGCGAGTCTAATTCCTCCCTCAGCAGCCGGGCACATCCCAATCAGAGGACCTGCAGTGGGACCCAAAGGCTCTGCTAACTTGTCCATGGCTCTTCTTTGGAGTCCCCTTTCTCCCAGCTGGCCTCCAATCTACTCCAAATGCAAGCACTCCTTTAAGCTCCAAGGACCCAGGGGTGAAAGGGACTTCCTGCCCCTCTTCTTCAGGAAGAGGGGACAAGCATACCCCTACCACAGGCTAAGGAATCCCCCCACCCAAGCCTGGGGAGCTCCTGGGACCTTACCCAGAAACCCAACATTTAAGCATACCCCTTACATTGCCCACACTATGTTGTGTGCTGAGTGTGCCACTGGGCCTTTGCACAGCCCCAGGGGAGACCACTGGCAGTAAGGAAGTCATCCTATAACTAAAAGGCACATCCATCAAGTATATCTACCCCATGGTATTTCCACTCAGGTGGCAGCAAAATGCTCTTTTGCCTTCAATGGGATGAGGGATGGTAAACTGACTGCCCCATGGCATCCTCCTGATAAGTGAATATCACCTGCACACTCTCACAATAGCCCCAGGCAATCCAACATTAAAGAGAAGATGGAGACACATGGGAGCCCACCAAGGTGCCTGAGGAGATGCCAGGGGTATGATAGGAGACCCTCCATCTCATGGCCTTGGTCCCCAGACATGTGTTCCTGAGACATGATATAAAAATACTATTGCAAGGTGATGGGTTGGAAATACTTACCTTTTGAATAAGCTTAAAATTAAAAACAAAATGCACAGGCCCTTCTCATGCCTGGAGGTAGCTTTTCAGGAACCTATCCATACACCTTAAGGAACTAGAAAAGAGGTGCAAACTAAACCTAAAGGTAGCATAGAGAAGATATCAATGCAATAGAGAATAAGAAAACAATACAGAAATCAATGAAACCAGCAGATGATTCTTGGAAAAGATAAACAGAATTGGCAAACCTCTAGTGAGAATAACTGAGAGAGAGAGAGAGAGAGAGAGAGAGGCTCGGTGGTTGAGAGCTTGCTTCATATGCAGACTGAGAGAAAGACTGAGAGAGAGAGAGGAAATGACTCATTATTGGGAAGCGGACTTGGCCCAGTGGTTAGGGCGTCCGTCTACCACATGGGAGGTCCGCGGTTCAAACCCTGGGCCTCCTTGACCCGTGTGGAGCTGGCCCACGCACAGTGCTGATGTGCGCAAGGAGTGCCCTGCCACGCAGGGGTGTCCCCCGTGTAGGGGAGTCCCAAGCGCAAGGAGTGCGCCCCGTAAGGAGAGCCGCCCAGCGTGAAAGAAAGTGCAGCCTGTGCAGGAATGACGCCGCCCACACGGAGAGCTGACACAAGATGACGCAGCAAAAAGAAACACAGAATCCCGTGCCGCTGACAACAACAGAAAGTGAACAAAGAAGAACACGCAGCAATTGGACACAGAGAGCAGACAATGGCGGGGCGGGGCGGGGGGGGGGCGAGAAATAAAAAAAAAAAAGAAATGACTCATCATTAAGCTCAGAAATGAAAGTGGGGACATTACTACCAACCTTACTGATATAAAAAAGGATTATAAGACATTCTAAGAACAATTGTATGCCAACAAATTAGACAGTCTAGATGATATGGAAAAATTCCTAGAAACACACTAACTATTAACGCTGACTCAAAGAGAAATAGAACATCTGAATAGACCTATAATAAGTAAGGAGATTGAATGAATAATTAGTCATAAAAAAATCTCCCAAAAAAGGCCAGGCCCAGATGGCTTCCCTGGTACATTCTACCAAATATTTAAAGAATATTTAACATCAATTCTTCACAAAGTCTTCCAAAAAAATTTAGAAGAGGAAACACTTCCTAATTCCTTCATTAAGGCCACGATTGCCCTGATATCAAAGCTAGATAGAGATATCATACAAATATCTCTGTCAAACACTGTTATTCAACATTTTACTGGAAGTTATAGCTGGAGAAATTAGGCAAGAAAAAGAAATAAAAGACATACAAAGGGGAAAGGAAAAAGTAAATCTTTCCCTATTTGCAGATGACATTATCCTGTATACAGAAAATCCTGAAAAATCCACGACGAAGTTGCTAGAGCAAATAAACACATTTAGAAAAGTGGTGGGGTACAAGATAAACATGCAAAAATCAGGAGTATTTCTATACACTAGTAATGAATAATCAGAAGAGGAAATCAAGAAAAAATTCCATTTACAATAGCAGTCAAAAGATTCAAATATCTAGGAACAAAGTCAAGGACTTGTACACCTAAAATTGCAAAACATTATTAATAGAAATCAAAATATGTAGGGGATTTGAATCTCTGGACTGATAATATGACACCCAGGCCCAGAGCCTCAACAGACTTCAGCTCCTACACTTTGATTTATTGGACTTACTCCACTCAGCTAACATGGAGTTGAAGAAGGTCAACCACCACAACATGGAGCCTAGAGTGTCTACAACTGGAAGCGGGAGGAGTGCATCCAGTACCCATGTGGAATCTAAGCCCTCACTTGACATAGATGTGCAATGGACACAACCAATCCAATGTCCACAGAGAAAATGTGGAATGGGTGTGGGAACGGTAGCCATGGTGGCTGCTGGGTGTGGGGAACGGGAGGAAGAGAGGAGATGTGGAGGCGTTTTCGGGACGTGGAGATGTCCTGGATAGTGCTTCACGGACAATTACGGGACATTGTAGATCCCCCCAGGGCCCACTGGATGGAACGTGAGAGAGTCTGGGCTATGATGTGGACCATTGACTATGGGGTGCAGTGATGCTCAGAGATGAACTTACCAGGTGCAATGGATGTGTCATGATGATGGGAGAGAGTGTTGCTGTGGGGGGAGTGGGGGGCGGGGGCGGTGGGGTTGAATGGGACCTCATATTTTTCATAATGTAATTAAAAAAAAATAAATAATAATCAAATCTGAAAAAAAAAATAGAAATCAAAGAAGACCTAAATAAATGGAATGGCATTCTGTGTTCATGGATTGGAAGACTAAATATTTGTTGGGATGTCAATTCCACCCAAAGTCATTTATAAATTCAATGCAAACCCAGTCAAAATGCCATCAGCCTTCTTTGCAGAAATGAAGGGGTAAATCAAGTTTATATGGAGGAATAGGGGACCCCGAAGAGCTAAAGCCACCTTGAAAAAGAAGAACGAAGTTGGAAGACTCATGCTTCATGATTTTGAAGCTTGTTGTAAAGCCACATAATCAAAAACAGTGTGGCACTGGCATGGGGGCAGACATATAGACCAATGGAATTGAATTGACAGTTCAGAAAAAAACTCTCACAAGTATGGCCAACTGAATTTTGTCAAGGGTGCCAAGACCATTCAATTGGGAAAGAATAGTCTCTTAAATAGGTGGTGCTGGGAAAACTATATGTCCATATACAAAAGAATGAAGATAGATCCATACTCTCACATCATATAAAAAATTCACCTGAGATGGATCAAAGACCCAAATTTTAAATCCAAAGCTATAAAAATCCTGGAAGAAAACAGAGGGAAGCATCTTCAGCATTTTGTGTTCGTGTTCAGCAATGGTTTCTTGGACTTAACACCCAAATCACAAGCAACCAAAAAAAAAAAAAAAAGAATGGATAGACAGGAACGCATCAAGATTGAAAACTTTTGTGCTTCAAAGGACCCTATCATTGCAGGACATTATATACTCTACCATAACCCACTGAATGGACTGGGAGAGAGTGTAAACTACAATGTAGACTATAATCCGTGCTATGTAGCAGTGTTCCAAAATGTAGTCATCAAATGCAATGAATGAACTCACTAATGGAAGAAGTTGTTGATGTGGGAAAAGTGGGTGGTGTGGGGAGTGGGGCATATGGGAACCTCCCTTATTTTTTCATGTAACATTTTGTGTGATCTATGTATCTTTTAAAATAAATAAAAATATATTAAAAAAGAACTTTTAATGAATGTGGGGGGCCAAACTACAGAATGGGAGAGAATATTTGGAAAACTACATGTCCCTTGGAGGTTTGAGGTCCAGAATATATAAAGAAATCCTGCAACTCAACAATAAAAAGCCAAAAAGTGGGAAGCAGATCTGGCTCAACTGATAGAGCGTCTGCCTACCACATGGAGGGTCCAGGGTTCCACACCCAGGGCCTCCTGACTGATGTGGTAAGCTGGCCCACAAGGAGTGCTGCGCCATGCAGGGGCGCCCTGGCATAGGGGTGCTCCACATGCAAGGAATGCACCCCTCAAGGAGAGCTGCCCCACATGAAAAAAGTGCAGCCCGCCCAGGAGTGGTGCCACACACACAGAAAGCTGACGCAGCAAGATGATACAACAAAAACAGATGCAGTTTCCAGGTGCCACCTGGTAATGTAAGCAGACACAGAAGATCACACAGCAAATAAACACAGAGAGCAGACAATGGGGATGAGGAGGGGAGAGAAACAAATAAAAAATAAATCTTAAAAAAAAGCACCCAAAAGCCCAAATCTACAAATGGCCAAAATACTGGATTAGATATTTCTTCAAATAAGATACACAAATGGCCAAAAAGCACATGAAAAGATGCTCAGCATCATTAGCCATAAGGGAAAAACAAATCGAAACCACATGAGACACCATTTCAACACATCAGAATGCCTACTATCTGAAAAATCAAAAATAAATTTTGGAGAGGTTGTTGAGAAATAGGAACACTTGGTCATTGTGGGAAAGTATAGTGCAGCTGCTGTGGAAGACAGTTTAGCAGTTCCTCAGAAAGTTAAGTATAGAGTTACCTTATGACCCAGAAATCCCACTTTTAGATACCCCAAATAATTGGGAAGAATTAGATGGATATCCAAAAGAATTGAAAGCAGGGGCTCAAACAGATATTTGCACACTGATGTTCATAGCAACATTATTCACAATTGCCAAAATATGGTAGCAGCCTAAGTGTCCAACAACAGATGAATGGATAAACCAAATGTGGCATACATATAGGATGCAATATTATTCTACCATAAAAAGGAATGAAGTTCTGATACATGCAACAGCCTGTATGAACCTTGAAGTCATCATATTGTGTGAAATGAGACAGACATAAAAGGCCAAATATTGTATGACCTCATTGATATAAACTAAATAGAATATGTAAATTCATGGAGTCAGAAATTGGAATACAGGTTCCAGGGGCCAGGGTGGGGTTAGGGAATGGAGAGTGAATGCTTAAATTGTACAGGGTTTCTATTTGGTGTGATGGAAACATTTTGGTAATGGATGGTGGTGATGGTAGCACAACATTGTGAATGTAATTAACAGCATTGAATTATATATTTGAATGGGGCTAAAGTGGGAAATTTTAGGTGGTATATATGTTTCTAGAATAAATATTTAAAAAAACTATAGGGTTGTGCAACATAAACAGTGAATCCTAATGAAAACCGTGGACTATAGTTAATGGTACAATTATAATATTATTCTTTCATTACCTGTAACAAATGTACCACACTAATGCAAAGTGTTAATAACAGGGGGCAGTATATGGGAGCTCTGTATTTTTTGCATGATTTTTTGTTAAACTCAACTTCTTTTATAAAAAAATAGAAGAGAAAGAAAATTACAGAACAATACCACTTATAAATATTGATACAAAAATCCTCAACAAATTTCTGGTAAAACAAATTCAGTAGCATATTAAAAGGATTATACACCATGACCAAGAAGTATTTATCCCAGGAATGCAGAGGTGGTTCAACACATGAAAATCAGTCAATGCAACACCCCAACATAAAAAGAATGAAGAAAAACCGCATCATCATCTGAACTGATGCAGAAAAAGCATTTGACAAAAATCCAGCACACCGTCATGCTAAAAACAATAAACTAGCCATAGAAGGGAATTTCCCCAACAGATTGAAGGCCATATATGAAAACACCACAGGGAACATCATTCTAAATGGTACAAGACTGAATGTTTACCTCCTAAGATCAGGAAAATGACAAGGATGCCAGGTTTTGACACTTCTATTTAACATACTACTGAGAATTCAAACAAGAGCAATTAGGGAAGAAAAGGAAATAAAAGGCATCCAAATTGAAAAGGAAGAATTAAAACTGTCTTTATTCACAAATCACTTGACCTTATATGTAGAAAATCCGTAAAAACCCACAAACTGTTAGAACTAATAAATGAATCTAATGAAGATGCAGGATAGAGAATCAGCACACAAAATCCAGCTGTATTTCAATACAATAACAATGAGCAATTCAGAAAGGAAATTAAGAATACAACGCCGTTTACAATTGCATAAAAAATTTAAATACTTAGGAATAAATATAACTGAGGAGATGCAAAACTTATACCCAGAACATTGCAAAACATTGCTGAAGGAAATTAAGAGCAAAATAAAAGGAAAGGCATGCTGTGTTCAAGGATTGGACAAATTAATTATTGTTAAGACAGCAAGACTACTGAAAGTGATCTACAGATTCAGTGCAATCTCTATCAAAATCACATACATGTGGTTTGTGTGTGTGTGTGTGTGTGTGTTTTTCATTAATGTAAAACCATTCTAAAGTTCATATGAAATTTCAAGGAACCCTAAAGAGCCAAAAGCTTCTTGAAAAATAAGAAAAAACTTAGAGGACTCATGTAGTTCACCCTTTTAAAATTTAATAAAAGGCTATTGCAATCAAATAGTGTGGTACTCGCATAAGGATAAACACATAGATCAATGGAATAGCATTGAACGCCCAGATAAACCTTCACATATATTGTCAGTTGATTTTCGACAAGAGTGTCAAGATCAATTAATGGGGAAAGAGCAGTCTCTTAACTGAACAGTGCTGGGACAAATGGATGTCCACATGAAAATGAATGAAGCTGGAACCTAACCTTACACCATATTAAAAAAAAAAACTCAAAATGGATTAAATACCTAAAGGTTAAGAGTTAAAAGTATAAAACTCTTGAAGAAAAAATATGGGGAAATTAATGTGACCTTAGATTTGGCAATGGTTTCTTAAATATGACACACAAAGCACAGGAAACAAAAGAAAATTAGATAAATGGGATTTTATTGAAATAAAAAATTTTGTGCATGAAAAGACCCTATCAAGAGAATGAAAAGACAACTAACACAATTAAATAACGTATTTTCAAATAGTATATTTGATAAGGGTTTAATATCCAGATTATATAAAGAGCTCCTACAACTCAACAATAAAAAGACAAAGAACCCCAAAATGGACAAAACATTATTTTATAAAAAACCCAGAAAACCCCAAGTACTGGAGAGGATATAGAGAAATAGGAACACTCCTTCACTATTGGTGGGAATGTAGAATGGTGACCTACACCTAAAGGAAACTCTGTGGAAGAGAGTTTGGTGGTTCCTCAGGAAGCTAAATATCGAACTGTCTGATTATCCAGCAACCTCTCTATCAGGAATATATCCAGAAGAACTAAAAACAATGACGTGAACAGATATTTACATACCAACGTTCATAGCAATGTTGTTCACAGTGGCCAAAAGATGGAAACAACCCAAGCATCCATCAACCAGTGGACAGAAAACGAAATGTGGTATAATCATACAATGGAATACTATGTCGCCGTGAGAAGAATTGAAATTGGGACACATATGATAACCTGGATGAACCCTCACATTATGCCAAGTGAAATAAGCCAGACACAAAAGACACAAAAATTTAATAAAATTAAAACAAAAGGATAAATATTGTATGGTTTCACTAATAGGAACTAAATATAAAGAATAAATACATGGATTTACAATCTAGAGTACAAGTTACTAGGAGATAGGATGAGGGCTGAGAAGGGGTACGGATAATGTACATAGAATTTTCAGTTAGCTTGACTATAAAAGTGTGAAAACGAATAGAGTTGATGGTAACACATGATAGTGAGCATAACTAACAGGTTGGTTTATCAATGGGATTTTGGCTGAAAGACATAATCTTGGGATGTAAATGCCAATTGAAAGAAAGCTAGAGAATAATCTAGGGACTGAGTAACATAGTGAACGCAGAGGTGGATGAGAATTCTGGTTAATAGCACAAATACAAGAATGTTTTTCTATGAACTAGAACAAATGTATGTCACTATTACAAGATAGTAAGAATATAGTGAGGCATGGGAAAAATACAATTAATGTAATTTATGAACTATAATTAACTGCAATATTGTAATGTTCTTGCATCAATGTCAAAGAATGTATTATATCAACATTAAGTATCAATAATAGGGGGATTTTTTTCTTTTGGACAAAAGAAAACGTTAAAAGGTTTACTGGGGCAAAAACTGCACAACTCTGTGATGAAACTGAGAGTTACTGAGTGTATACTTTGATAGATTGTACAAGGCATGGGACTGTATAACACAGTGAACCATGTGGTGGAAGATGGACTGAGGTTAACAACACAAATATGAAAGTGTTCTCCCATGAACTATAACAAACGTACAATACAACTACATGGCATTAATAATAGGGGTTATGGAAAAAATGCACCAAGTGTATGCTATGGATCACAGTTAGTGCTAATAGTCTGATCATATTTTTTCATAATCTGTGACCAATGTTCCACAATGATGTAAGGTGTTTGGTGGTGGGGTGATGTATGGGAATTCTGCACATTATGCATAATTGTTTTGTAAGCTCACAACTTCTCTAATAAAAACATATTTTTAAAAATTTCCCCCCAAATTGGCAAAAGCCTTAATAGACATTTCTCCGAAGAGGATATAGAAATGACTAAAAAGCACACAAAAGGAAGCTCAACATCATTAGCCATTAGGGAAATGAAAATCAAAACCACAATGAGGTTGGCTGTAAATGTTTGAGAATGGATAGAGTTGACCGTGGTATATTATAGTGAGTGTATTTAACAGCACTGACATGTGGATGTGATTGTGGTTGAAAGGGAAATTTAGGGTCATCTATGTCACTAGAAGGAAAGCTAGATGATGAAAAATGGGATTGTATTAACATGTGAATCCTGTTGTGGACAATGACTGTGGTCAGTAGCATCAATATAAGAATGTTCTTCCATGGAATTAGAAGTAATGTATGTTATGATCACAAGGTGTTCATAAAAGGGTCGTATATGGGAAAAATATACCTAATGCAAACTATGGGCTATGGTTAACAGTAATATTTCAATATCCTTTTATCAATTGTAACAAAGGTAACATATCAATGCTAAGTGTTGATAATAGGGCAGTATAAGGGGTATGGGTTTTTTATCTGTGGAGCAATGAAAATGTTCTAGAATTGATTGTGGTGATGAATATACAACTCTGTGCTTATACTGAGAGCCACTTTAGATGGATTGTACGGTGTGTAATACAATAAAACTACTTAAAAAAAACCACAATGAGAAACTGCTTCATACACACTAGGATGGCAATAATTTTTATATAAAGGATACACAAGGAATAAATATAACAGCAGTTACCTGGGGTGGTTGTGAGGGAACTGGATGAAGGTCTTTTTATAATTTTTAATATTTGAACTAATTGACTGCATTGGGGAGTTGAAAAAAATTAAATGATAAATGATTAAATTCTATAGTTCCAAAAAGTTTACCAACCAGCACACTGAAGCACTGACACCTCATACATTCTCACAGTTTCAGAGATACAAATGGTCACACACTTACACACATACACACACCTATATTCCTGTATTCATACACATTTGCTCACACACAGGCACTCACAATTATGCACACACTCACAAACACACACATTGAAACACACTCTCATTCACACACCTTCTCACACACATTCACACACACAGTCATAGGCTCTGACCTCACCTGGACGCCCTGACCACATGGCGTAGGGACTGCTCCTAGCCCCTCTGGCTGCTGCCCAGCGGCCCTCGGTCTCCCCCCCCTCGTCTTGCCCACTTCTTTCTGGGGGGCTCCCAGGGCCACCACCCGCACCCACCAGCTCCGTCCAGCTCCCTCCGCCTAGGACACCCGACAGCCCCTCACCACCCTGCCCCTCCACATCCACGGCCCCCACCCCTTCCCCAGCAGAGCCGCCCTCCACTTTCCACAGCAGAAGCGAGGCTCGGCTGACACACTCAATGAACTTTATTGAAGAGAAACATTTTCTGGAACCATTTAGAAGGAATTACAACACAGAACTTGGAACTGCCACTACAGGCCACAGGTCCCGGCTGCCCCCTTCCCCCGGGGTTCCTAACAGGGGCCTCGGCTGCCCCGCACTCCGTAGCCTTAGGCCACCTTCTCCTTTCCCGAGGGATCCGGGATGTGCCTCCCATGGGGAGGGCCCCTGGCCACGTGAACGCCCACGGGACATCACAGGCACGCTGGGAAACACAGCAGAGAACATCACCACGTTGAGGAAACTGAGTCACAAGTGACAACGGGGTGGAATTTAAGCACAGTCCCCGCGGAGCTTCCCTCAGCTCCGGGACCGGTCCGTCCTGTCCTTCCTTCCCCCTCAGGAGGTGGGCTCGGCCAGCCCCTCGCCAGTCCTTCACGCTGTCTTCTGGGACTCGGCTCCGGGGCTCCGGGAACAGCTGCTCAGAGGACACACACGTCTCCACAATCGAGGACCCCAGCCGCCTGCAGGCACCCGGGAGAGCAGGGCTGAGCCCCCCACAGGGAAGCTGGTGAGGGTGGGTGCTGGCTTGACTGGGGGGTGACGACAGGGTCCACCGGGCTGTGGGTGGCAGACGTGTGGCGGTGCCCTTGGTCCGGGCTTGGGATGGGGGGCTGGAGCTCAGGATGGCTTCCAGGCAGGTGGCCCAGTGGGCTAGGGGTCGGGGCGGGGTGGGGGCAGCTGAGGCAGCTGCTGCTGAGTCTCAGTTCGCCAGTCCCAGGTCCTCCTGGCTGCACAAACACAAGCAGAAGAAAACCAACGCCCCCGCCCAAGACCCCCTTCTGCCGATCCTGCTCCTTCGCTCCTCCCCCTCCTCTCCTCCTCTCCCTCCTCCTCCCTGCCCTTTCCCTTCTTCTTCCCCTCCTCTTTCCTCTCCTCCCCCTCTCCCGCCCCATGCTTAGGAAGCAGCGTCCCTGGACATGCTCTGGACAAAGCCAGCCGTGGGGTCACTGTCCCACCAGGTGCCCAGAACCCTGCCCCGACCCATCTGGACTTAGGGAGGGGCTCTCTCTCAGCCGTCTTTGCTCTCCTTGCCCAGAGCCCCTGCTGGCCACTTCTCTTGCCTTTACTTGCGCAGAGGCCCGAGGGTGCCGCCTCCCTGGGGCACGCGGGGACCAGTGTGGATGATCCTGAGGACGGGGTGGACCCTGGGATCTCCCCTCCAGGCTGTTACCTCTCTGCCACGCGGGTCTACCTCACCAGCGCTGGCTCTTTCTTGCGCTGGTGACACTGCTCCATGCAGGGCAGGCCCTGCTGCAAACAGTGGCGGTCCTGCCCCATGCAGGGCTGTTCCAGTCTGTAGCAGCCGAGGCCCCGCCCCGAGCAGCGGAGGCCCAGCCCCGAGCAGGGGTGGTCTGGCTCCCAGCAGCACTGGTGGTCTTGCGCCAAGCAGTGCTGGCACTGCCCCAAGCAGGGGAGGTCCGGCCCCGAGCAGCGGTGGCCTCAGGGCTGGCTCCTCCAGGCCCCAGGTGAATCTGGGGCCGATCCTTATCCGGAACTCAGCGCCCACGGGGTGGGCGTTCAGGGGCGGCCCAATTACGGGTCCGATTCCCAGGCCGGAATCTCGGGCCACACTTCCTTTACCCTCAGAGTCGGGCAGCCTACTCGAGCCTGCATGCGCGGCAGGCCCCTCCTTGCGGCCTTGGCCCCTTATCGGTGCCCTGCCCCTGGCTGTCACTGACGCACTGGTAGTTTCGTCAGTGGAAACCCTCCCGGCTGGGGGAGGGCTGGGGGACTCAGTTTTGATGCGGCGGCGCTGAGCCTGCGCCTTGCCTCCACCCCCTGCTGTCTTCTTGGCTGCCCCCTCGCCTTTCCTGCTCCCTTGGGAAGAAGTGTCGTCCCGCTCTCCTGAGCCTGCCTGGGCTTGGGCTTGGGATGGCTCGCGTCTCAAGCCCGGCTCCCGTTTCCCGACTCGCTTGCGGCCTGTCTCTTCTGTTTCACCAGGGTCAGGTTGGGGGGATTGAAACACAGTGCCCTGATGTGGCCTTCCTCCCCACAGCCGTAGCAGAACGTGTGGCGTTTGCGCCGCCCTGGGCCCCGGGGGCCAGCCCGCAGCACGCCCCCCCGCCGGTGCTGGCCCCGGCCTCGACGGCGCCGGGACCGCTGGGAGGGCCTCGCCTGGACACTGCTCCCAAGGACCAGGCCAGGGACCGCCCTGAGCCCGCCGGCTGTAGCAGGAGGCTTGGGCTCCGGGTCAGGTATCTCCCTCTCTGGGCCTAAAGTAGCCTCCCACTCCTCCTCCTCCCGCAGGAGCTTCACCAGGGCCAAGAACCCGGGAGGCTTTCTGCGCTGCCTCATCAGCTTCAGCCTGTCTCGAAGTTTGTCAGTCAGCGTGGCACCTCCCAGGACTTGCTTCAGGCGTGCCTGGTTGACGTTCCTCCGCGACACCGCGTTCTTCTCCACCGCTCTTTGGAGCAGGGGTTCCAAACGCAACACGAAGCTAGAGACTTTCTCTCCTACCTCCTGATGGGCCTGACAAAATTTCACCTGGGCAATTTTGCGGCTCTCCACAGGTCCGAACACCTGCTGCAGCGCCGCCAGGCACTGCTCCACAGTGACGGCAGCGTTGCTGGCTCGCAGCCCGCTGACCACCTGCAGGGCCGGCCCCCGCAGGCATTCCACCAGGCGCCGCCTTTTCTCCCCCTCTGGCACCTGCCACATGTGCAGCACCTCCGTGGTGTGCTCGAGCCAGGCGTCAAAGGCCAGTGCGCCCGGGATGGACACAGTGTTCCCAGAAAACACTCTGAGTTCTCGGTACAGCATTTGTTCTAGCAGAGGCTGCATGGCAGCCCCTAGGGTCTGGGCCCAGGTCCAGAAATCGGGTGATATGGCCAGTCTGGAAGCTGGACAATTGGCCTCCGATCCCAGGACTCGGTTCATGTCTGACACCGTCCGCCTCTCCTCCTCTAGGAAGCGGTTCAGGCGCTTCAGGAATTCCCCGTCTGAGTTAAGGGGCTTTACCACAACTTCCCAGGGCCCCCCCTTGCCCGGTATCTCCCTAGGGACCAAAGCGTAATCGATATCCTGCGCCAGCTCGAGGAGAAACGCTTGGGCGTTCTCCTCCCTGCGAAACATCCTGCCGATGACCCTGAACTGGCCCAGGTTCTTGAGAGCCTCCTGGAGCGTCTGCTCAAACTCCTCCTCAGCACAGTCCTCTGGAATCCCCAGGACCAGCATGGATCTCTGCGTGTTCAGATGCTCCCCCCTGCACCAGTCCTGCAACAGGTTCAGCGGCATTTCCCCGAACCGCCGCGGCTGCTAATTAGGGGCGGGATCAGGGCGGGATCGGGGCGGGATGCGGAGAAATCTGGACCAACCACTAAGGCGACAGCAGGACAGCCCAGGTGCGACAGCCTGCGAAGAGGAACCGGCGAGGCCAGGTTCATTCCTGAGCCCCCGCCCCCCAGACTCCCCTTCCCCAGTGACGCCGCTGCTTCCCAGAAACTACCCCCTGCCCTCTGCCCGGAGCCTCCGCCGGCCCCTCCCCCCACGCTCCCCGCAGCCCCCCGCGGGGTGCTGCAGTCTGCAAGCGGATGGGGGGATGGTGTGCGGCGGCGGGGCCTCCCCGGGCGGGGGTGGGCAGGGGCAGTGGGGTCTCCCCGATCCAAGGTCTACACGCTCCCCCCATCCGGTACCTTCTCCCTGGGGAGGGTCCCTTCCCCGCCGAGGTCCCAGCAGCAGGGGCTGCGGCGGGAAGCGATGCGACCCTCGCGCGCGCTCTCCTCCCCGGGTCCCCCGATCCCCCGCGGACCAGCTCCCGCTCCTGCTCCCGCTGCTGCCGCTGTCGCGCTCGCGCTCCGGCTCGGGCTCCCGCTCCCGCTCGCCGCCGCTCTCTGCAGTGCGGACGCGGGGCGGGGGCGCGGCGGCGGCGGAGCGCGGACCCTCGCGTCGCCCCGGAGACCGCCGGGCCATTGGCGCGCGTGGGTCACGCGGCCGGGCTGTCGCCGCCGCCGCGGGCGCCCCGAGCCCGCGGGTGACGTCATCAGCCCTCCCCCGCCCCGAGGGGGCGCTGGCCCAGGTGGGGCCTCCCGGGGTCCCCGCGTCCATGGCCGCGAGTCTGTGCGCCTCGGGCTTGCCCCCGACCCGCACGCGGGCCGCAGCTCTGTCCCTCGACCCTCCCGGCACGTCCCCTTCCTGGGGACGCCGGCATGCCGACCGGGCGTCGCCGGTGGTGTCCTCCGGGCCGCGGGCGGCTGGGCCCCAGGTGCGCTCTGGGCAGGGCCGCCTTGGCCTTCTCTCACCCTCCCGTCCCCAGCTGGGTCCGGACCTGCGCGGCGCTGGCGAGGAGGCCCTGGAGAGGAGCCCCTGGCGCAGGTCGGGGTCAGTGGGGCAGGTTCACATGCGCCCAAGCGCGCTCACGCGCAGCCCCCAGCCCCGCTTCTGCCCAGCCCACGTCGCCTGCCCCGCGCGTGGAATCAGCGGGCTTTGGATGCCAAGGGGTGGACGGGCCGCTGGGCTTGTCTCTTGCACCCAGATCTGCCCGGGTGCCAGGCTCAGGCCCCAGGGAGCGTGAGAGAGCTTGTGGATTGGCCCGGACCGCTCCCTGGCGCGAGCTCCAAGTCCTGCATCCGGGGAAACTGCCACCCCGAATCAGAGCCCACCCCTTTGGGCCTGTCTTCCTCTGCGGTGTGGGCCTTGGCTTCTGCTGAGTAGGTTTCACAAGGCAGCTGCCCTCAGGGCCAAGAGAAGATGTCCCAGAGTCAGGGGAGGGCACAGAGGGGAGGGGCACAGTGAGCGCCTCACTGCCCCCTGGCTTGTTCTTCTTATACACCCTCTTCCACGCAGAGCCCCCAATCCTGGCATTCTGCTGAGGCCGGGAGAAGGGGCATGGACTTGCTCAAGGACACGCAGGAAGTTACAGGCCCAAGGGGGTGGGCTCCAGGTCGGGGAATCAGTTTGGGCGATGCGGGCCTTGCGGAGCGGCAGCTCACAGTCCCTTCTCTCCACCCCCTCCCCCAAGACCTCTATCTGCCTGGCTGGAGTCAGCCTTCCCTAGCAGAGGTGTTGACGAGGTTTTCCTGACTGTCCAGATGGTTCAGACTCATAGCTGAGTCACAGTCCCCGTTTCTTGATCCATCACTTCATGGACCATGAGCATTTCGGCGGTTAGAGACAACTACCGCACCCGCGCGCCTCTCTTTCATGGGCGCATCAGGCTCTGGTATCTACACACCAAGTGGCTTTGCTGGGAGCACAAAACCTATCCTTGCCACGACCAGCAATGCTACACTGTTATCTCTGGCGGGTGGCCGAACCAGTGTTCAAGTTCCCCTACCTGCGGTAGTACAGGAGCCGTCTTGTTTACCCTCCCCTGAGCAACTGTTGGTACCGTCAGGTTCTGGATATCTGCCCATCCAAGGGGGCAAGACACTTCTTGGTTGCTGCCATGGTCTCCATTTTCTTTTTTTTTTTTTTTAAAGATTTATTTTATTATTTATTTAATTTCCCCCCCTCCCCTGGTTGTCTGTTCTTGGTGTCTATTCGCTGCGTCTTGTTTCTTTGTCCGCTTCTGTTGTCGTCAGCGGCACGGGAAGTGTGGGCGGCGCCATTCCTGGGCAGGCTGCTCTTTCTTTTCACGCTGGGCGGCTCTCCTCACGGGCGCACTCCTTGCGCGTGGGGCTCCCCCACGCGGGGACACCCTTGCGTGGCATGGCACTCCTTGCGCGCATCGGCACTGCGCATGGCCAGCTCCACACGGGTCAAGGAGGCCCGGGGTTTGAACCGCGGACCTCCCATATGGTAGACGGGCGCCCTAACCACTGGGCCAAAGTCCGTTTCCCTCCATTTTCTTGGGTACTAGTGTGGCCAGGCCTTCTCTCACATAACCATCAGCCAGTTGGGGCTCCTCTTCTGCCAGTTTCCTGTCCTCTGCTGGGTTGCATTTGCTGGCCCATTTCAAGTGAGCCCTCTGCAGACTGCATGCACTGCACATCTCTCCTTGCAGCATCTACCTTATCTTTTTGCTTCGGTTTTGGATGGAGAAATTTTACACTTTTTCATACTCAAATCCATCCTCCCTTGCCTGTGTGGTTTGAGCTCTTTGTATTGTGAGTCTGAACTCCTTCCCAATTCTGCAGCATAAATATCTTGTCTTCTGAAAATATTAAAGGTTCGCTTTTCACATTTATCCTTTGAATGTCCCTGGGATTTATTGGGGGTGTGAGGTTTCATGGTAGGGATCTCATTTATTTCTTTGGATCTCTGTGGGCAGCCTGTCTTCCCAGCCCATTTACTGAACGGGAAATGCTACCTCTGCCATGCATGTGTGAGGGCACCTGTGGGTCAAACTTGAGGTTTTCAAATGTGTTCCCTGGATTTATCCATCCATCTCAGAGCCAGTTCTGCCCTTTTTACTAGCTCTGGCTTTGGAAGAAATTGCACCATCTGGGAGGAAATGGTTCCTCCTTCCCTCCTTTTGTCCTCCAAAATGGTCTTGGCTATTTTAACACTCCTTATTTTGTTTTATTATTTTTAGGATTGATATGACAAATTCAAACACACACACACATGTATGCACCTGTTGGGGTTTGGATAGGATTAGCATTTGTCTCTCTCTTATGGAGGGACTGAGCTTGTTAGACTGCCTGAGTAGTAAACACGAAGAACATGGCTTCTCTCTCCAATCATTTAGCTCATTCCTTCCTCCTTCTCTCCCTCCTGCCTTCCCTTTTAAATCCAAAAGGTGGTTCTGAAAAATCAGTCTGCCAGCATTAGACTGCAGGGTTGACGTCATAAATGACTGACTTGAGGAGAATGAATTTTTTAAACCAGACTGAAGAGGAGATAAAGGTCTCATTAAAGCGGCAGGAAGCATTTCAGCAAGGTGGGATTGGCGCTGAGCCACTGGAGGGGCTGTGCCATGCCACCCCTGCCCCTGATGCACCCTAGGTCAAAACTCCCCCAGGAAGTGACGGGTCACATCACCAGATGAGCTCGCCAATGCAAGAGCAGAGAGAAGCTGCACCCTGCCTGTTCTTTCTGACTCTGGGGGCAGATGGTCTCACAACATGACCCAGACAGACAGAGCATGGGCAGTTGCTATAGGTCGGTGCTTAAAGGAGAAAGGTCCAAGTGTCAAGGTAGAAGGGATTCCCATTTTATACACTTCATCTATCAATCACTCAGTAGCAGGCCTCATTTTACTTTGCTTCATATTTTGGACCTTGGCTTGTGTTTTAGTCTGCTGGGTTGTTGAAATGCAATGTACCAGAGATGGGTTGGTTTTTTTTTTTTCTTTCAAGGAGATATCAAGGAATGAACCCAGGACCTCGTACATGGGAAGCAGGTGCTCAAACACTGAGCTACATCTGCTCCCAATAAGAGTTGTTTTTTTTCCATTTTTTTTTAAGAGGTACCAGGGATAGAACTCAGGACTTTGTACACTAAAGCAGGCACTCAGCCACTTAAGCTACAACTACCCCCTGGGTTGACTTTTTAAAAATTTTAATTAATTTTTGAAGTATAAATAAATTACACATAAACATTCATAAATAATAAGTGTATAATAATAGTTGTGAACTTACAAATAAACATATATAACATCATACAGGACTCTCATAACTCACCCTACCACCAATAACTTGCATTGTTGTTAAACTTTTTAACTAATGATTAAAAAGCATTGTCAAAATATTACTACTAACCAAAGTATTTTTCCTCCAACCAGCCCTATTATTATCTTTATATCATTTATATAAGAACATACATAAAAATTAAGTTTATAGTAAAAGTTGTGACCTTACAAAGTAAACATGCATAATATCACACAGGGGTCCCATACATTAACCGTCCACCAACTCCTCGAATTATTTTGAGATTTTGTTACAAATTATGAAAGAATTGTCAAAATCTTACTGCTAATCATAGCCTTTATCTTACATTTCATGTGTTTCCCCCAACCCTCCCTATTATAAATTTTTAATATTTTTAATGACAGAAGTTGTAAACTTATAAAACAATCATGCACATGTGCAGAATTCCCAAACACCACCTCTCCAAAAACACACTACATTGTGTGTAACATTTGCTACAGATATAATACCATCTGACTGTTGCCATGTCCCCAGTGTATATTTGGCTCACATTTTCCATACTGCTTCATTATCAGCACAGTACGTCTTTTGCATAGATGCAAGAATATTATAGTATTACTGCTAACCACAGTCCATAGGTCACTCCAGCTGTATTTTTCCCATGCTTCTCCACATTCCTAACATCTTGCAGTAGTGATGTACATTGGCTCTAGATTACAAAGGACATTCTTGCATCTGTACCATCAACCACAATTCTCATCTACCTCTTGGTTTACTGTGCTATTCAGTTCCTAGATTATTCTCTAGCATTCTGTTAATTAGCATTTACATATCTAGACTACCATTTTCAGCCACATCACCATTTATAGACTGGTAGTCACTGTGTGTTACCATCCACTCTATACATTTCCACACTTTTACAGAAAGTTAATTAAAACTTCTACATACATTAAATATCAGTAGTCCATCTCAATCCTTCTCTTATCTTCTTTAAGAATCCACCACCTACCACTGGGACTTGAAGCTATTTTCCTACAATTTTTTCTAGAAGTTTTATGGTTCTTGCTTTTTATTTTTAGGTTTTTCTTTTTAAGATTTATTTATTTATTTCTCTCTACACACCCCCACCCCGGTTGTCTGCTGTGTCTATTTGCTGCATCATCTTCTTTGTCTGCTTCTGTTGTTGTCAACAGTACAGGAATCTGTGTTTCTTTTTGTTGCGTTACCTAGTTGTGTCAGCTCTCTGTGTGTGTGGCACAATTCTTGGACAGGCTGCACTTTCTTTTGCGCTGGGTGGCTCTCCTGATGGGGAGCACTCCTTGCACGTGGGGCTCCCCAACGTGGGGACACCCCTGCATGGCAGGGCACTTCTTGCGCGCATCAGCACTGCGCGTGGGCCAGCTCCACATGGGTCAAGGAGGCCCGGGGTATTTTTAGGTTTTTGATCCATTTTGAGTTAATTTTTGGATTAAGGTGTGAGATAGTGGTCTTTGTTCCTTCTTTCAGCTACGGATATCCAAATTTTTCAGCACCATTTGTTGAATGGACTGTTCTGGCCAAGCTGTGTGTGTTTGACAAGCTAGTCAAAAATCACTTGACCACACATGTGAGGGTGTGTTTCTGAACCATCAATTAGGTTCCATTAGTCTATATGTCTGTCTTTATGCCAGTACCAGGCTGTTTTTATCGCCATAGCTAGGTAATAAGATTTAAAGTCTGGAAATGAGGGTTTTTGCTTTTCCTTTTTATGATGTTCTGACTATTCAGGATCCCTACCCTTCCAAATAAATTTGATAATCATGTTTTCAAATAAAAAACTGTTGGTGGATTTTTGTCGGGATTGCATTGAATCCGTATGGAAGAGATGAGATGTGGAGACATTTTTGGGACTCGGAGTTGTCCTGGGTGATGCTGCAGGGACAGTTACCGGACATTGTATGTCCTCCCATGGCCCACCGGATGGAATGTGGGAGAGTGTAGGCTATGATGTGGACCACTGACCATGAGGTGCAGTGGTGCTCTGAGATGTATTCACCAAATCCAATGAATGTCTCATGATGATGGAGGAGATTGTTGCTATGGGGGGAGGACTGGTGTGAAGGGGGTGGGGGGTATATGGGGACCTAATATTTTTTGAATATAATATTAAAAAAATAAAGACAACAACAACAAAAAATTTGAGTAGAACTGACATCTTAATGATATTTAGTCTTCCAATCCATGAACATGGAATGTTCCTCCAGTTACTTAGGCCTCTTTTTTTTTTTAATTTTTTATTCATTTAAAAAAAATATTACATTCAAAAAATATGAAGTCCCATTCAACCCCACAGCCCCCACCCCCCACAGCAATACTCTACTTAGGCCTCTTTTGATTTGTTTTAACAATGAGTTGCAGTTTTCTGAATTCAAGTGCTTTACATCGTTGCCTAAGTTTATTCCTGACTATTTGAGTTTTATCTGTCATATTTTATTTTCACCACTCTTGACACTTTGTTACTTTTATTGATATGATCTTCATTTCTAGACTCTCTTCCAGGCCTCTCTCTCCTGTCTTTTCAGCCTCTAGCACACCCTTTATTATTTCCTGAAAATCTGGTCTCTTGCTTAGAAATTCTCTGTTTCTGTTTATCTGTGAATATTCTAATCTTGCCCTCATTTATGAAAGGCAGTCTTGCTGGATATAAGATTCTTGGCTGGAAGTTTTTCTCTTGTAGTATCTTAAATATATCAGATCACTGTCCTCTTGCCTCCACGGTTTCTGGTGAGAAATCAGCACTTAATCTTATTGGGTATCCCTTCTATGTTATGAATTGCTTTTTTCTTGCTGTTCTCAGAATTCTCTCATCTTTGGCATTTGACATTCTGGTAAGTATTTGTCATGGAGTTTGTCTATTCTGATTTTTTTGGACGGGAGTACGCCGTGCTTCTTGGACAAGGATATCTATATCCTTGTATAGGGTTGGGAATTTTTCTACCATTATATCTTCAAATATTCCTTCTGCCCCTTTTCCCTCTGCTTCTCCTTCTGGGGACACCTATGACACGTATGCTTGCATGCCTTTGCTGTCATTTAGATCCCTGACCTTGTTCAATTTTTTACTTTCTTTTCTTTTTCTGTTCTTTAAGTTCACTTTCAGAGGCCATTTCTTCAAGCTCACCAATCCTTTCTTCTGACTCCTCAAATCTTCTATTATATGATTCCAAGGTGTTTTCTTTTTAAAGATTTATTTTATTTATTTTTCTCCCCTTCCTGCCCCCCCCCCAGTTGTCTGTTTTCTGTGTGTTCTTCCTTGTCTGCTTCTGTTGTTGTCAGTGGAATCTGTGTCTCTTTTTGTTGCATCATCTTGCTGTGTCAGCTCTCCGTGTGTGCGGCGCCATTACTGGGCAGGCTGAACTTTCTTTCGTGCTGGGTGGCTCTCCTGATGGGGCGCACTCCTTGCATGTGTGGGCACCCCTGTGGGGCACGGCACTCCCCGCGCGCATTGGCACTGTGCGTGGGCCAGCTCCACACGGGTCAAGGAGGCTGGGGGTTTGAACCGCGGACCTCCCATGTGGTAGACGGATGCTCTATTCACTGGGCCAAGTCCACTTCCCCCAGTGTGTTTTTAATTTCATTTATTGCACCTTTCATTCCCATCAGATCTGCGATTTCTTATGCATGCTTTCAAATTGTTCTTTGTGCTCCTCCAGTGTCTTCTTAATATCCTTAATCTCTTTAGCCATCTCATTGAATTTATTAAGATTTGTTTGAATATCTATGATTAGTTGTCTCAACTCCTTAATGTCATCTGGAGGTTTATCTTTTTCCTTTAACTGGGCCATAACTTCCTGTTTCTCGGTGTGGATTGTAATTTTTTTGTTGGTGTCTTGGCATCTGGATTACTAGAATATTTATTCTGGGTGCAGTTTTTCTCTTTAGTTTAGGGCTTCCTGCCCTTTCTACCTTGCTGGTTGTGCAGTAGGAACCATGGTTGTAATTGGTTGTGGAAGCTCAAGCTGCCCATATTGCGCCAGGGACCAACGGAGCTTCTCCCAACTTTCTCCTTTGACAGGGTTAGGGATACAGTCACAGATGTATGGAATAATCCAAGTCATACAGGGCCTAGACTGTAGTTGCCCAAAGAGACTGATGAAGCTTCAGGCTCCTTTCTCCCCTGCCTGGTGTGGGGATGGAGCCGCAGGTGTGGGCTGCAATCTATGCAATGCACGTCCAAGATGACCACGATTGCCCCATTAGACTTCCGATTATTCAGTCTCTGCCAATCAGAGGTACCTGCAGCTACCTGGATAGGCTGGTGCAGGACCCGCCAGCCTCCTCCCTGCCATAGGCTGGGCTGAAGCCTAGCCTAGGGCTGCAGGCCAATCTGGGTAAAAGAAACTGGTTCCGACAGTCACTGTGATTTTCACTCAGCCTGCCTTTCCTTCAGGCTGGGGGCGGAGTAAAAATGGCCACCACTGGCCTCTTTCAGACTTGGGCAGATTCACACCCCAGCTGTTCCCAGGGTTATATCTTAGCCAGCTGAGTCTACCAATCAGTAGCTGAAATCGGCAGCCAACTGTCTCCTACTCCCCTGCTTTTGGGAAATGGAGCTTTCAAGTTCAGCAACAGAATAGCTCCTGGTGCGGCTTGTGTCGCCAAAGTAGAATAATCACAGGCCTCAGTGCTTTGGCTGGTAATTTCCCAGAGAGGCTGGCGAAGGTCCCTGCAGCTTCCTCCCTGCTGGAGGTGGGGCTGGGGCCTACGCTAGAGCTGCAATCTGACCTGGATGGAAAGAAGCTGGGCCCAACCAGTACTGGGATTTTCAGTCCGCCCCACTTCCCCTCATGCCAGGTGCAGAGTTCAGATGGTGGCTCCAGCCTCTTTTTCACTTGAACAGGCTCAAACTTTAGGTGTTCTTAGGATTCTACTTTAGCCCTCCAGATTTACCCATCAGTTGCTGAAGTTGGTGCCCAATTTTCTCTTCCTTCCCCATTTTTCAGAAGTGGAGATTTCAATTCCAGCTCCCAAGGTGACTTGTGCCTCCAGTGAAGGATGGGCAATGGCTTCCAGGCCATGGAGTGCTCTACTTCAGAGTCTTCTTTGCAGATGGGCAGTCTCCTGCTTCCATTCCTTCAAGAATGTGGCAGGATGCTCTTCTGGCCTCCTGGACCCCCAAACAAGTACTTCAGCTAGCTCCAGAGAGCTCTGGGTATTTACTAACTGCCATGTAGCAGGAGCTGACTCTAGGAGCTCCTTACTCTGCTGCCATCTTGCTGGTTGTCCAGGGGTTGACTTTTAACAACTGGGATTTACTAGCTTACAAGCTTAAAGTTGTGAGGCTGTGAAGATTTCCAAATCAAGGCATCATCAGGCAATACTTTCTTCCCAAAGACTGGCTGCTGGCAATCCTGTCTCCTCTGTTTACATGGCAAGGCACATGATGTGGCATCTGCTGGTCTCTGCCTTCTCTTCTAGGTTTCCTTGCTTTACAGTTTCTTGTTTCTGTGGCTTTCTCTTTCTTTCTCTGAATTTCATTCTCTTATAAAGGACACCAGTAAGAGGATTAAAACCATCCTGGTCCATGCCTTAACTGAAGTAACCTCATCAGGTTTTACTTACAATAGGTTTACACCCACAGGAAGGGATTAGCTTTAAGGACATGATTTTCTGGGGTCCATACATCCTCAAATCATCATAGCTTGTATGAATGGTCTTGTTTCCTCAGCTCTTTCACTTCCCATGCAGTAAATGCTCAGTAGAGGAAGAAACACATCTTCTGTCACAACAGAGAGCACCCAGATGCTTCTTGGGTCGCTCTTGGCATGGGATCCCTCCTCAGCTGTTCTCACTCAGGTGTGGTGGAACTGGCATTCCTTGCCTGCAGCAGTGTAGTTGTATTCCCGTTTACCTCACACCCTCACCAGCTGCTTCTCCTTGAGGGCCAAGGCTGCTCTCCAGGCCACGTGTGTTCACATGAAGAACTGTTTTCCACTGGACTCCTATGCTCTCCTGCTGTGACCTATAGACCCTGCTCCTCCCTGTGAGAACCCCTCAGCATGAACTCAAAGCCCCGCCTTGTTGGCTAGGGCCAATGGGAGCTGCCTCTGCTTTTGGCTCCTCTTCCCACACCAGGCTGCTCTGGCCCCTCTCTTGAGTCTCCAGCAGAACTGGCCTTCTTGGCTGACGAGCTGGCTGGCCTGGGGCCTCCTGAGCTCCTTCCCACCTTGGTGCCTTTGCCTTCCCTGCTTCCTCTGCATGGAGCCTTCCTTCTCCAGACTTTCCCGTGGTGGGCTCACCCTCCTCCTCCTCATTCAAGTCTCAGCTGAAATGTCCCCTCCTCAGTGGCCTCCTTGATCTGGATGCCCAAACCAAAAGTGGCTCCTGGAATCACCTCTTTTCATAGTTTTGGTAGTAGCATCTATTGCTTTGCCACCACAGGAAAAATTCTGGTTTGGGCTTTGGGGCAGTTGGGGGCCCCTCCCACTAGAGTGCCAGACCCCAGGAGAAGGGACCTCCCCTGTATCTCTCACCCCAGGATCCCCAGTGACTAGAATAGAGTCTATGTCAGAGGAGGCCCTCAGTGCCTACTTGGAAGCAAATGAATCTGTCAGTATGCCTCTGTCTGCTGGGGAACATGGGCTTTGAGTCCAGGGCACTGGGGAGCCACTGATAGGTCTGGAGTGAGGGAATGAAAAGATCAGACCTGCTATCATCTGGTGAGTTGAGCAACAAGGAAGCAAGCACGGACCCCCTGGAGATCAGGTTGCTGTAATGGTCCAGGCAGGATGGTGGCAGCCTGGGACACGGGCAAATGGGTTGGAGAGAAAAGAGAGGAGACAGGCTTTGGAGAGAGCATAGGCACATGAGGGGTCCAGCTGGATCCCAGATTTTATTCACTGAAACCCATTTGACAATAATTCATTTTTGATAAAAGTGCCCCGACCTTATACATATCCTTCAGCATGTTTTTGTCAAAACCCTTAAAATTGCAGATTTAGTGTATTTCTATTTTTTAATGTAATGTTCTTTGTGATCTATTAACTTTAATAAAAAAAGTGTTAAAAAAACTTAACTGGGAAAAGCAGTCATTTGCAAAGCAATAAGCCAAATCAGTCTTAATTTTTGTTAGAACAGTCTGACAATTTTCAAATTAGGTGATTGTGTTAATATGTATTTTGAAGAATAGTTTTTTAACTGCTAAGAAATAAATGATAGAACACACCTTTTAATATAGACATTACTAAGTATGTTAATATCAAGATTCCAATGATATAGAGATAATGTAATTTAACCATTTTAATAATAAATTATAAAAAGGAAATAATGCTGTTTCTCATCACTCAGTTTATAATGAAGCAATGTAATTTGTAACTAAAGCTATATATTATTATATAAGGCATTGTAATGCAAAGCATGGTATTCCTTTGGTATTCAATTCTGGTGTTGGTTTTTGGGAATTGAATAAATAAGTATCATATAAACATCAGAATTAAATCCATTAATTTTATTTGACATTATGATCAAATTTTTCTGATATCCTTAATGAAAAAGAAAACTATATTCGGTTAAATGTTAATTGGTCTGGTAGCTAGTATATATTTTTTATTAAAAGAAGGTAAAAAATGAAACATAACATGAAATAAGTTAACTGTAATTGCAATAAATACTTCATGATTTGATTTGGTAAAAACAGGTTTTAACTACTTTATCACAGGAGTATATCCTACCTGAAAGAAATCAGGTAAATTTTTTACCTGTGGGTTTTAGCGAATGTAAACTGAATATATGGTAGTATCAGAAAATATTCCAATTAAATTGAAAACAATGAGCATCCTAACCTGATTTAGTTGTTCGACAGTGCTTTTCTTTCCAGCTATTGACATGTCCTAGCCAAGCGCATAGAGACCTGGAAAAAAATTCATTATGTGGGAAAAAAGACAGGACTCAATGAACTTGTGTGAGTTCTGTTCTACAATATATCTGATTTCATAGCATCTCAACACAGGCTGAAATACTCATTTTTGAACCATACTTCACTCTGAGCAGAAATATTACTTGTATAAGACAGGCAAGTCAAGGTCTAAGTTCCTGATGATTTGATTAATTATTGAAGGAGGCGCCCCTAAAACCAAGACTTCCAATTATCCCTTTGCTGGGCACTAGGGTTTTCAAATCCCAGCACGATGCACCTCAGTATAATTTCAGGATGAGTAGAGGTATGCCTATGTTTTGTAAAGCGAGAGACAGGCAATTCTGGACGGGGTAGTGGGGCTGGAGAGCCTGCACCTGCAACTGGAGCTGATCCTGCCACCTAACACTCCCCATGTCTTCCCTCACTCCCAGAGGTAGACAAACCGTATCTTTGAAGACCCCTGCCTTAGACTCAGGTGGTAGTCATGGAAATGGAGACAAGTAAACGAATTTGAATGTTATTAGAAGGTAGAGCCAATAGAACTTTGTGTAGGATTGGATGGGAGGTGTTGAGCGAGATGACTGGGGTAACTGCGAATCGTCCTTCACCTTCAACTGCCCAAATCGAATTGGTTTTTAACACAGTGCTTATTAAAAGGGGGCCCATGGATGGCTCACCTGCATCAGAATCACCTGGGCTTCACCCCAAACGTTTCAGAAGCTTTGCTGTTGTGTCCCACCGCTACCGTCGCACCTTGTTAGGGCTTGGGTTCCCTTCTCAGCAGCGTCCTTCCAGCCTCGCAACTCGCCCACTGGTTGGTCATTGCTGAACTCCCCAGGAGAGACCCTCCGCCCAGAGTCATGGCGGGAGTCCACCTGGACGAGTTTCACCCCTTCCCTGGTGGCCACGGGAGCATCACCCGTCTGCCCCGGTTATGGTGAGGTGGGGACACGCCGGAGCCCACACTGCCCCTCCTCCCCATAACAGGCAGCGTGGCCGCGCCCAGAGTCGTTTTCCCGGAGCCGCCGAGGCCTCGTGCTCAAGGCCCCTCCGCCGCCTCGCCAGCCACCGCGGAGGGGCGGCCCACGCATAGACCTGGCCTGCACCTGGGCCGAGGATTACGACTCCCAGGGACCTCGGGAAGGCGCTCAGGCGCCCATGCGTGCACCTGGGCCTCACGGTGGCGAACGGCGCCTTACGAGGGGCGCCCGCTGGGGAACCTCTGAGCCCTGGCCGCGGGCGAGGGGACGACACTGGAAGCCAGGCTGCGAGGGCCGCGGGAGCGTGGGCGGGGGGTGGCGGCGGCGGCGCGGGGCGCATGCGCCGTACGGCCTCGCGGCCAGCCAGGCGGCCTCCCTAGGCCGCGGTGGCGCTGGCGGAGACCGGCCTTCGCGGCCGGTCGTCATGGTGACGGCCGGGCCTGGGCGCGTGTGGCAGCGCCAGGAGGACTTGGCGGCGGCGCGCGGGGCGCGTGGGCTGCCTGCTCTCTCTCCGGGCGTGGCCGGCGTCGCGCTTTCCCCGCCCGTGCCCTGGCGCCCTGCGGCCGCTTCGCCCCGCCGCGCGGATCCCAAAGGGCCGGGCGGGGAGCCCACTCCTCGCCACCAAGGAAGGGCGACCGAGGAGGCAGCAACCCAGATGGCGGGCTGGAGAGGTGAGCTCCCAGGCCGCGGTGGACGGAGGAGGGGGTCAGCCCCTTCCCCAGACCCGAGGGGGAGGACAGAGAGGCGCGAGGGTGGGGCGGGGCGGAGAAAGCTTCCCCTGTCTTGAGGACGTAGGCCATCTCAGGGCAGTGGACCTGGAGTGTCCCCTCGGGACCACGCTGTCCCATAAAAACAGCACGCAGGCCACCTGTGTGCTGCCCAAGAAGCAGGCGAAATTAATTGTATACCCCAAAGTATTATTCAACATGTGATCGACGAATGCGACATTTTACTTTTTTTTCCCCCTTAACCGCACTAAGTCTTCAAAATCTGCTGTGTATTTGACCCTTTCAGCACATGTCAGTTTGAACTGGCCGCATTTCAAGTACCCCATAGCCACATGCGCCTGGAGGGCGGCCGCATTGGATGGGCAGCCCCAGTGTTCTGTGATGGCACTGGGTGTAGAGTGGTGATGGCACAGGGTGTAGCTGCCACCCTGGCTGCCAGTCACTCCTTCTCATTCTGGCTTCCCGGTGACCTAGAACTGCCATGGCTTTTACCTCATTTTGAGTTCCAGTGGCTGTGAAGAGGGTGCTCGGGAGGTTCGTGCCATTTCACAAGTGAGGAGTACTCTGTCGGGGAGGATGTTTCTAGCTTAGCATCCTTGCTGCAGGACAGGGCCAGAGTCTCTCCCGGCTTCATCCTCTGTCCCCAGCTCTTCTTTCCCAGGACTCTGCTATTCCCCCAAAGGATAATGCAGAAGAAGAGGGCAAGGCTGATGGGTGTCCAGTCTGTTTGGAGGTGAGCTGGGGTTCCTCTTTCCTTCCCAAATGCTCCCTCCACTTTCAGAGGGAGATGTCTGCCCTTCTGTACTGTAGAGGCTCTGCCAAGCCATTTCTTACCAGGGGTTTGCACCTCAAATCCCTGAGGATACTGCCTCTTGGAGGAAGATGGAACCCACAGGATACCCTTCTGCAGTTTTCTACTCTCCACCAGCATTTGATCACTCAGAGTTTTCTGTGATGCCAATTCTGTGACTCAGTCCCAGGCAGCGAGGTGCTTAGCTTCTGACTGAGGTGGGAGGGACAAGACATGAACACGAAATGCGAAGATCACAGGGAACCTCACAATTGACTGCCCGTATCAGAAATATTGCCAGCAAGTGCTCTGGGGATCAAAAGAAGGAGAAATGGAACCTGGGTTCCTTTCTACCTGGATTTGGTGACTTGGAAATGACAGGCAAAGGCTTGGGGACAGAAATGAACCCGCCTTTTTGAGGAGAGGGTGTGCTGGGATAGAGGGCATGGTTCCATGCTTAAGAGGGAACCCAGATGGCATGTATGCACTTGGCTCTCAGCTTCCCTGCAACTTATGCTGGCTTTGGGAAGAAGGGAAAAGTTGAGAATGGGAATCGCTCTGGTGGAATTTCAGTCTCTGCATTTCTTCAATAGTGGGCCACAGGAAACCCTCCAAGAGTCCATTCTTTTACACAGGGCGAAGGTTTCAAAGATCTAATTATTTGTAGCACCATTCCCATGTGTGAATGAAAAAAGAACAAGAAGCCCTACTTGTTCCTGGTCAGGTAATGACTCCTAGAGGGTTTTCTGAAGCCTAGTAATGGGGCCTGTGTGGCAAACCCAAGGAAATAGGTGCTTACTCTCTGGTTGTGAAGCCAGTTGTTTCACTAGACTCAAGAAAAACATGCAGAATAGAGTTTTGTCTTTTACTATCATGTGAGCCACAATAAAGAAGGAGTTTATCAGCATGTAAATGCAATGCATTCCCCCCAGTGTGGGACATGACACCTGGGGATGAGCCTCCCTTGCACCAAGGGATCACTACCAAGTACCAGCTGATGATGCAACTAGAAAATGACCTTGAATTAAAGGTTCAACGCGGACCAGCAGAATATCCCTGTCTACATATAATAAGAGGAGTTTAAAATGCTGTTTGACCTAATGTAAGGGGGAAATGGAAAGGATAAATGAGTTTATATGGCTATGAGTCTCTAAAAAAGAGTCTGGAGGTTGTCAGAAGGATTGCCCTTATGCACACCTGAGCAGAGTCTCAGAGACAGATAAAGTAGATACAACCCCAGGTATTGGTCCTTTTGAGGGCTAAAGAGACCCACAGGTTCTATGGTCATGGCAGATGGGATTCACTGCCATGTCAGTTGGCCCTTCTTTGGAGCTGGTGTTTCTGCATGAAGGAGCTGGACACAGATGTGATCTCTTTTCACAAGACTTTCATGCTACTTTACTGGAATTGTAGTTGGTGCTGGGGCTTAAGATATATCTAGGGGATTTGAATCTCTGGACTGACAATATGATAGGCAGGCCCTGAGCCTCAACAGACTTCAGCTCCTACACACTGATTTATTGGACTTACCCCACTCAGCTAACATGGAGTTGAAGAATGTCAGCCACCACACCATGGAGCCTAGAGTGCCTACAACTGAAAGCAGGAGGATTGCATCCAGTATCCATGTGGAATCTAAGCCCCCACTTGACATAGATGTGCAATGGACACAACCAATCCAAGGTCCACAGAGAAAATGTGGCATTTGTGTGGGAAAAGTGGCCATGGTGGCTGCTGGGTGCGGGAAATGGGAGGAAGAGATGAGATGTGGAGGCGTTTTTGGGACTTGGAGTTGTCCTGGGTGGTGCTTCAGGGACAATTACCAGACATTGTAGATCCTCCCAGGGCCCACTGGATGGAACATGGGAGAGTGTGGGCTATGATGTGGACCATTAACTATGAGGTGCAGCGATGCCCAGAGATGGACTTACCAAATGCAATGGATGTGTCATGATGATGGGAGAGAGTGTTGCTGTGGGGGGAGTGGTGGGGTGGGGGCGGTGGGGTTGAATGGGACCTCATATTTTTTGAATGTAATATTTTAAAAAAATGAATTAAAAAATAATAAAAAAAAGAAGTTTAGTTCCAATCATTTTAGGTCCATTTTCAAACTTTGCAGTTTATGTCAATGTTCAAAATAGCTTTTCCACACATCTCAGGATAAGTGGAGTTCGGCTGCATTTTAGGGGCCAGTCAGAGCATCAGCTTGTTTCGTCCTTATTATCCCATTGTATAAAATGGCTTTGTCAATCCTACTTAGAATATGGTGGGAAAATTAGCCAGTATCAACCTCAGATCAACAGCCTCATCTTTCCTTTTGGGGACTGGTTTATTCACTCCTCTGTACTGGTTTTTGGGGGTACAGGGACCGAGTGCCACCATTTGCCTGTGTGGTACTGGGCTCACTGAACCCTGGCATGCTCGTCTGCCCAGTTATACCATGTAGAAATTTTATCAGTTTGCATTTGCCTCCTTCTAGGATGTTCAGAAGTATACATAGGCATCCGCTAGCTCTAACACTTGTAGACTGTGTGCTATGTAAGTTCTAGAATGGCTTGGAATGTGTTTACTTCATAAAATGATATATTAAGTGGCATATGCCTCACAGGGTTTTCGTGAAGGTTTAACAGCCAATATCTGGAAACTTCCGACCATAGCGCATGTAGGCACTGAACAAATGCTAATTTAATTCCCTTCCTTCCTCCCATTACCCCTAGGAACTTCTGCTGGTCCCAAAGGAATAATGGTTCCTTGGAAATTCACTGGTAACTTTGGAATGTTCTCAGATACAAACCCACATTTGGCCATATTAGGTACCAAGTTGTCAGGGTGCTATCTTGCCTAGGAGTTGTCTCACTTCTGTCCATTTGTCTATACCTCAGAGTCACCCGTTCTGGCCCCCAAACCCCTTTATATAGGCTGCTTATTCCAGCCTTTGTAAGGTGGTGCTGCCCATGACCTCACTCTGCAGCCACTTCTCTCTGCCTCCTGATCCTACTAGTTCCTCAGGCCTCTTCTCCATGACAGCATCTGTGGGAAACCTGGCCAATTCTGATCTTTCACTTGAATAATTGTCCAGAAAGTGGATTATTTTCCTTAAGCCTTGCTGTCATTTGGAACATTATTTCTTGTCTTTTTTTTTAATTACTAAAAACATATGTTATAGCAACACGTTGTAGAAAAAAAAAGAAATCACTGTAACCCTATCACTGAACACAGTTTATTTCAAATGTGTGCATTTTCTTCTAGTCTTTGGCCATTTGCACATTTGTTTTTGTCATTATAGTCTCCTTTTAAACTTATGTGTGCAGTTAAGAGGGTCTAGATATGTTAAATCCCTGAGGAGACAGTGGGGGCATTTTTAGGACCAGATGGTAATTGCCTTTGAACTTGGACATGTTTGAAGGCAAGTGCAAATGCATGGAGACAGACATAAAAGAGCATAATATTCTTAGGGACCATAGAAAAGGGTGGTTTTCTGGGAGCATGGTATTTGAGAACAGGAATGGGGAGGCCAAACAGGCAGGTCAGATTCAATTGGGAAAAGTCTACAATGCCACTTTCAGGAATTTGACTTCATCCCACAAGCAAGTGACTGCACAAGGTTTTGAACAGAAGTCTGTTGTGCATAGGTTTGCATTTCAGAAAGGGCACCCTGGTGGCAGTGTAGAAAATGGAGAGGTAGAGGGTGAGATTTGATGCAGGAAGACCAGTTACAAGATAGTTACAGTCATCCAGTAGAAAGCTAGCTGAAGGTGAAGAGATGGAATGCCTCCCTGCAAAGCACTGGAGTTGAAGGGGTGTGAACGTCTGCAGTAAAGACTTCAGGAGAAAGTAGCTGCTGATGGTAGGGAGAGGGAAGAAGAGATATGATGTGGGCGTATTTTCAGGACTTGGAGTTGTCCTGGGTGGTACTGCAGGGACAGATGCTGGGCATTGTATGTCCTGCCATGGTCCATGGGGTGGACTGGGGGAGAGTGTAAACTACAGTGTAAACCACTATCCATGTGGTGCAGCAGTGCTCCAAAATGTATTCACCAAATGCAATGAATGTCCCACGATGGTGAAAGAGATTGTTGATTTGGGAGGAGTGGGGTAAGGGGGGTGGGGGGTATGTGGGGACCTCTTATATTTTTTGACTGTAACATTAAAAAAAATAGAGAGAAAAAATAAAAAAGAAGAAAGTTGAAAAAAAAAAACTTCAGGAACCAGGGGCCAATGGTGGGAAGCACTAGGAGGCCCTCTGTATTCCTACTTTCACTGTCCTAGTCAAGTCTTAGCCTACTTCATATATTTTTTTACTTATAACTTAAAAAAAATGATACATAGATTACATAAATGCTACATAAAAAATATAGGGGATTCCTATATGCCCCTCTCCCTACCCTTCCCACACTTTCCCACATTAACAACATCTTTTATTAGCGTGGTACATTTGTTACAATTGATGAGCCCATATTGAAGCATTGCCACTAAGTGTGGATTATAGTTTACATTATAGTTTAAACTCTCTCCTGTACAATTTTGTAAGTTATGACAAGATATATAATAGCCTGTATCTGTCAAGGCACCGCCATCCAGGAAAATTCCAATGTCCCAAAAATGCCCACATATTACACCTGTTTTTCCCTCTCCCTCCCCTCAGAACCTCTGGAGGCCACTGCTCGCACATCAATGATAAGTTCTTCTATTGCTAGAATAACGATAAGTCTATAATAGAATAAGTAAATCTACTCTAGTCCATTGTTCATTCCCCAATCCTGAGGATTCTGGGACGGTGATTCCACTCTGCTTCTAATTGAGACAGAGCTTAGATCCCATGGGGCAGATGGATGGGACTATCTTTTTTTTTTTATTGACTTTGTAATAATATTACATTAAAAATATATATGTGAGGTCCCAGTCAACCCCACCCCCCCACCCCACCTCTCCCCCCACAGCAACACTCGTTCCCATCATCATGACACATCCATTGGATTTGGTAAGTACATCTTTGGGCACCTCTGCACCTCATAGTCAATGGTCCACATCATGGCCCATACTCTCCCCCATTCCATCCAGTGGGCCCTGTGAGGATTTACAATGTCCGGTGATTGCCTCTGAAGCACCATCCAGGGCATCTCCATGTCCCAAAGACGCCTCCACCTCTCATCTCTTCCTGCCTTTCCCCATACCCATCAGCCACCATGTCCACTTTTCCCAATCCAATGCCACCTCTTCTATGTGGACATTGGATTGGTTGTGTTGGATGGGACTATCTTGCTTGAAGTTATAGACTCCCTGTTCCTTGGGATGGTCATTGTCCATCATGGCTTTGTTAGTTGTCCTGGGTGAGTCCAATGAACTGGAGAGTAGGTATTACAACTCTGTTGGGATTCAGTTCCTGAGTGGCATATGCAAAGCCAAAAGATTTAAGTCTCTTGGACATAAACCTATGAACTCTAATACTAACTATAGGTTCAAATAGAATGGGCAGAAGAGTCATGTGTAGGGAAACCACAAATGAGTCCAACTCTGTCACACTGGGGAGCATACATTTCAAAGTAGGGCCCACTGGAAGGACACCAAACTTCTGAGCTGTCAGCCCTGCCTATAGTGTCTAGATGTCTCAGAGCCCTCAGTAGTCCCAGTATTTGAGGCAGTATTTACCGTAATAGTCAATGGGATCCTATGGAGATGGTGCATAAATACAACCTCTGGGATGACCTCCTGACTCACTTTGATATCTCTTAGCCATATAAATTCATTTTATCCTCTCCCCCTTTTAGTCAAGGTCTTTTTCCAGTTGCATCGCTAGTTGGTACTTGGTAGCAATGTCTCAGTGCCCAGGAAGCTCATCCCCGGGGAGTCATGTCACACGCTGGGAGGTGGGGTGGGGAAAGTAATGCATTTATATGCTGAGTTTGGCTTAGAGAGAGGCCACATTTGAACAACAAGAAGACTCCCAGGATAGCCTCCTTTAAAGGCCACCCCCCTAGAAAGCCTCCCCTTACACTTCCAGCCTCACCACCCCCATCTTCACCTCTCTCCCTTTAGCCAGCAGGGCATATGGTCTTTCCCAGAAGATTGGCCACTTGAATTTTTATGCAGGGATTTCATTCTCAAATAGTTTTAATGATTCCCATGACAATCAATTAACGGGCAGGCAGAGAGATGGGGCTGGAATAGGGGGCTGGGGTTGGGGAGTACTTCTCCATATAGACTGAGGGGAAAATTAAGTTGTTCCCTGTCACTGTGAGAGAGGTTCCCACCTCCATTATGCCCTGCATATGGGGGATCACTGGAATCTTGTCAACCTCTTTTCTTCCTGATGAAATGAGTTTCTTCTCAAGAGCAGAGATGTATCTACTCTGAGGAAAGCACATAGCTGAGATCTCCAGGCACCAGGCTTGATGCAGAGGGCCTGGGGATGCTGCTGGAACTGCTTCCTGCCCATCTTCTCCTCTTCCTGCAATGCTGCCATCCCCAACCTTCCCCAAGGATGCTCAAGGTAAGTAGGAATGGTTTGGGTCTTTTTTTGAGGCTGTGACTATTCTGGATGTACCCATAGGCTTCTGCCAGGATGAGTGGGTGTCCTTGGACCCTGCTCAGAGGGATGTAGGTAAGGATGGGATGCTAGTGGAGTACAGAACCCTGGTCACTATGGGAAAGGACAACATTCCTTCCCCTGGAGCCTCTGAACTTGGCTGGAGAGCCAGGGGTCAGATTTCTCTTTCTTCAGGAGCCAGAAACAGATGGTTTCCATTTTCTTCCAGTTGAAAGCACAGTGTCAAATGGAGTTGTTGATAAACCTACTTAGATGCTCTCGAGGCTTTGGTTTCTCTGATCTTTTAGGCCAGAGATTTTCTCAAAGACTCCATCATAGATGGCCAGGGATTCTCAATCTTCTCTCAGGGAGGGTCATGCAAACCTGTGCTCCTTGCAGCTGAGAGTGTTTCCCACCACTGTGGGCCCACCCATCCTCCTCACAGCCTCCAACTCTTCTTTAGAAATCCTCTTGAGCCCTGTGGAGAAACTCTTTGTACAACTAGCCAAGTCTCCTTTCTTTTCCAAAAAACAGGGATTCCAATTTCCAAAGCAGACATGATCTCCCAGTCGGAGTGAGCAGAAGAACCGTGGAGGCTGGAAAGAGAAGGGCCCTGCAGCTTCTGTCAGGGTAAGTTTATGTCCTAGAATGGCCTCTTTCAAGTGCTGGTGGGGAGAGCTGTTGTCTGTGTCTTTCATATCACCTGTGGGAGGCATATATACATGATCAATTAACTGAAAGAGTCGAAACTGACCATTTGGAGGCCCTGGATAGAAGCAGGTTTTGCAATTCCTGTTTGGAGGGGCAAACTGAATTTTTTCAGTACTCTAAATGTTGTGTGGGCTTATTGCTGGCCTTGGTACCTACCCACATTTAGCATCCATCATGATAAATAGGACGTTCCCAATTGCAGTCTCCTTCATAGAAGCATAACCCCATAGAAAGGTGTGGGAAGAGGGAGAGAAACAGAGCTATGTGTTGTGTTTTGTGTTTTCTTTTAAGACATTCATTCGTCCATTCATTTAACAAATAGATTTTTAAAAACCTGATTAGATTTGCTTTACAAAGATAATACATGCTCATTCTAGAAATTTAAAAAAAATATATAGATGTATTAGGAAGAAAACACAAATGTCCTGAAATCCCACCACCCAGACACAATCACCAGCGACCTTCATGTGATATTCTTTCCAGTATGTCTCTGCCTGGTCCCATGTGGAACTGTGGAGACTTTGACATCCAAGCTGCCATTCTCTAACTGCCATCCATATCGGTGAATATAGGCACATATTCATTCTCTTTAGTGACTGCAAGGTATTCCACTGGAACAGCATATCCTATTCCATGTACCCACTCCACTGTTAATAGTTATTTGGGTGGTTGCCAGGTTTCCATGATGCTCAGCGACACTGAGATGAACAACCTTGCAGGACATTTTTGCAAACTGGTCAGGATACATCCCTAGGAGAGGATGGGTCAAATGGTGCAGTGCAAGGCATTGAAAAGGCAGGGTTTCCTTTAAACTCACAGCAGTCCTGGGCCATTGAAAGTTTAGTTGGTCTTCTAAAAATTAATTGGCAAAATTGTCTGAAAATGCCCCAGTCCTCTTAAGGAGATTTGTGATATTGGGATGGGGGTTCCCTTTAACCTCCTTACCTTCACCTAAGTCTCTCACTTATTGTCTCTGCTTTGTCTGGGCCTCCCTGGTAGATGGAAACTTTCCTACACTTCGGAATTGAGCCTCTCAGCATTTACTATTTGTGTTTGGGTTGGCCTATGTCACTCTGCCAGCAGACACTGTTATAGCCTGTATAGTGTTCCAGGCAAGCAATGTTATGTGTGCTCTTAAAATATAGCCCAGTTAATCTTCGGAAAAGCCTTAGGTGGCAGATACCATCATCATTTTACAGATGAGGAAATGGAGGCCCTGAGAGGTCAAGTAATTTTTTCCTAGGCTTATACAGCAAGTAAGTGGCTGAGCCAGGAGGCAAACCTGGGCAGTTTGGTTTCAGATCCTCAAAGCTACATTTAAGCCAAGGTGCCTTCGCTTGCCAGTTTGCACAGGTGATGCATACATGCCTGCCATACCTCATCCATTAGCTTCTGTGTGCATCCAGGAGCATCCCCTGCTACCCCCATGTCTTAGACAAAGCATTCAGATGTCTGTGGTTTCCTGTTTCTCTTTATGGTTCCTCAATGGCCGCCATGCCCTGTGCCCCTGTCCCTTTCCCTCCCTGTTGTCCACGGCTGATGTCAAGCCATTCATCCCTGGGGCAAAGCTTTCACCTGGCTCCCTGTACACAAGGTGCTGGGAAGCTTGGCACAGCGGCTGAAATCTGACATGTTCCCAAGGGTAAGGGCTGGAGAACACTGGAATGCCTTCTCCTAGTTTTTAAATGCTGTCTGTCCTCAGTGGGGTTCATTTTAATTCTAAAGGTATGATGCATTGTGTGCAGAAATAATTTAAAATACAGAAAAGTACAAAGAAGCAAATAAAATCACTCATTACAGAAACGTACTCTTCATGTTTTCATGTGTTTCCTTCCAGTATTTTTCCATTCATGTATATGTGTACATATCCTTATAGAACATAGCACTGACATTAAGCCATGCACTTATATCTCATTTAGTATACTGATTATTGCTCAATTTCATATCATAACCATTTTCATGTGTCATTAAAAATTCTTCAAAATCATGCTCTTCATTGGCTATGGAGTATTTCATCACCTAGCCATATTATTTATTTGCTCATTTCCCTGTTGTTGGCCATTTTAATGTCCACCTTTTCACAATGACTACTCACAATGTGCTGGACATCTTTGTGCTTAAATCTCTGCCTTGTTCTCTTATTTCCCTTGAGAATAAATTCCAGACTTTACTTGGTCAGAGGGGACAGACATTTTCAAGGTGTTTGATTCAGATTAGAAATTGCTTACCAAAATCCTTTCTTCCAACGTGCATTTTTACAGCTATGTAGGGGAGTAGCTATCTCACCATACCATAATGACATGTAGCATTGTTTTGCAAAATCCCTGTCAATTGGAAAAGGGAAAAAAATTAATTTAATTTTTTTGCTTTTAAACAGTTCAACTTTTTTTCAAATGCTTACTGGCATTTCTTGTGATTTTCCCCCCCCTGTATGGTCCCTTTTTCATAACAGGGGCTGTAGACCTTTAACTTGGACTTGGTCTTGACTCTCCTGCTCCTTCTAGTTTCCTCTTTAGAAGCATGCCCTTCTGCTCTCATTCGGGAGCCCATCCTTAATTGTTCCTTAGATCTTGTCCCCATGTTTATTCTTCCTTTTCCCATTTCACAAGTTTTATCTTTTCCTTCTGAAATCATGCCTGCTTACTGCCATTGAAGTCAGGAATTCCTTCTTGGTCCCATGTCTTCTGATTGATGCAAACCTTGTCTCCTTAATTTGACTAATTCCCTCAAACATGAACTCAGATGCTTCCCCTCCCCCCAGAGGTCCTGATTAAACCCCTCACCCTTCTTCTTCTGCGCCGCTGGGCCTCACTGGACACTGCAGGTAACCCCCTGCTGCTTCTCTGGAGTGTGGACTTTGCTGCCCTCCAATGGCTCTACCTGCTGCTGGGACACTTCTGGTGCCGTTTCCTCTCCCCTTTGCTGCCTGTGTCTGCCCAACAGCTGCCACCCAACAGCTGCCAAGAGTGCCTACAACTGCAAGCAGGAGAATTGCACCCATCATCTATGTGGAATCTAAGCTCTCTCTTGATATAGAGGTGGAGTAGACATTACCATTGCAGGGCCCACAGGATGAAGGAATAGAGTATGGATTGGACTGAACTTACTGATATTCTACTATGGAACTAATGTGATTAGTAATGGAAGAAATTTTAGGAAATGTGGAAAAAGTGGCCATGGTAGCTGCTGATGGTAGGGAGAGGGAAGTAGAGATATGATGTGGGGGTATTTTCAGGACTTGGAGTTGTTCTGGGTGGTGCTGCAGGGACAGATGCTGGACATTGTATGTCCTGCCATGGCCCGCTGGGTGGACTGGGGGAGAGTGTAAACTACAATGTAAATCACTATCCATGTGGTGCAGCAGCACTCCAAAATGTATTCACCAAATGCAATGAATGTCCCACGATGATGAAAGAGGTTGTTGATGTGGGAGGAGTGGGGTGATGGAAGTAAGGGGTATATGAGGACCTCTTATATTTTTTGAATGTAACATTTAAAAAAAAATAAAGAGAGAAAAACAAAAAGACAAACAGGCCTTTTAGGGATGATGCTGTACTGATTGGACGTTGTCACCAGGGGGCCAGGCTAGATGGTAAATGTTGGTTGCTGCACACCTTGGGGTCGTGCATGGATGCCTTGACTAGCACTGGGGAGTGGGGTGGGCAGATGCATGAGTTTCTAATTCCTTGCTGAGGTTAAGTTCCCTTCCAAAATATCATGCAAAAACTGAAATCTATTTATTAAGGGCAACTAGAACTTGTTTAGTATCACTAGGGAAACCGAAGGTTGTCTTCACAATAAGCTGGGTATTTAAAGCTCCTTCTTCCTGTGCTCTGCATGTGGCTCATTTGCTGTCAAAATTTCACATTCCTACCAATGTTACAAGGTATGACTTTAGACTCTAGAATAGTCAAAGACACAGACCAGTGGAGCAGAAGCAGACCATGTGTGCGATATACACACACATACATGCCACATAAATGAGGGCGACTGTGGTCATCACTGGGGGACCAGAACATTTGGCTGTTTGGAGAAAAAGTCAGTAGAGAGCCTTCACACATCCTATACTCCAGAAAGGATTGAAGGCTATATGTAAAAGCAAATATTAGAACAAAATACTGGAGAAGTCTTACATCACTTCTGGCTCAGAAAGGATGTTCTGAGCTTAAAAACAATGGTAGAAGCTACAGAGGAAAAATGATAAATTCAACAATATAAACAAATTTAAATAAATCTCAAGGTTCTCCTGTCTTCTAGAGCTGCCCTTGGTGTTCCCAAGAGGGTGCTGCTTTGACCCATAGCCAAGCACATCTCCGTTGAGGCCCTCACCCTTGCCAGGTGACGCCCCCCAGAACAGCCCCCCACCCATCTGAGACTAGGAGGGCCAGCTCCCCCCTCCAGGAACCCCAGCTGGACAGCTGGGAGCCGGGGCCTCGCAGCCTCAGGCCATGTCTCCAAGTTTCCAATAGTTCTGGAAGGAACTTTGGCTCTGAGTGGCTGCCCCGCGGCTAACTTATGCACACCCACCCCCTGGGGTGTGGGGAGACAGAGGCTTCCATTTCTCTCTTCTTCCAGTTCTGGGGGTGGGGGTAGGTGGTGCTCACCACGGCCCTAGCCGTCCTAGCCGAGCGGGCAGTTCCCCACCATCCCGCTCAGCTGCAGCTGCATCTGGGCAAGGCGCCCTTGCAGGCTGCCCCTAGCCCCACAGGCCGGTGGACCCCTCCTTGTGTCGGAGGTGGAGGGCTTGGGGTGTCCATGACCAGCAGGCAGTGGGAGCAGGGCCTCTCCAGGAAGCCACAGAGGACCAAGCTCCACCTAGACCAGCTTCCTCGCACCTCTGCCTTCATCCTCCCCAGCCCCTTCCTCCAGGACCCTTGCTCTGCACACAGGCGCCCACACGTTCCCTCTCTGTCTTAGTGGCACCCATCAACTGGGTGATGTGAGGCGAGGCTAGCGTGGAGCCAGCAGGGGAGAAACACTTCTCAGTGAAATAGAGGACTTGGCATCAAGGCAGGGAAACACCCGATTACATCTGTACAGAAGCCCCATACACACCTCACACACACACACAGGCACGTCAAGCTGTCCTCTCACAAGTCTCTGCATCATGCACTTTTCTCCCATCACTGGGGCCACTGTCCTCATTCCCTCAGTATTATTCATGGAGGGCCTCCTCTAGGCCAGGCCCTGTGCCAGGTGCTGGAATTTCAGCAGGGAGCGAGAGAGCTTGCTGCAGGGTACCTCAACGTGGATGGGAAACAGTAGCTCAAGGAGGAGGAGAAATCTATACAGTCACAACTTATGGTAAATGTTAAGGTGCAAAGATGCAAAGTAAGCTTTGGGGGAGGTTTATTATAGACTGGGTGGTTCCCAAAGGCCCCTTGTGGAAGGTGACGGAAGGTTGAGAAGGAGCCCCAGTCTCAGGAGGCTTGGAAGAAAGTGAGCCTCAAGCCCAGGAAGCAAGTGTGCAACCCCGAGATTGGCCCCTGCGTCTCATCTGGAGTAGAACAAGTGAGGATTCTGGAAGCTCCCAGAAAGTTCTGACCTGATCATTTTAGAACAAGCCTCCTGTCCACTGTGTGGGCTCAGGAAGAAGGCAAAGCGTGTGTGAGGGGAGAGGGATTGGAAGCAAGGGGTCCAGACCAAAGGCCGTGTTGGCATGAACTTGGGGAGAGGCAGTGGTGACTGAGCAATATGGGAGTGCTTCTGAGATGGGGATGCCTCCGCCTCAAGCTGCCCACCAGATTCCCTTTCACAAACCCAGAGAGCTTTTTCACTTTTCCTCCACTTCAAATTGAATAGTTTTCTACAGTTCTCATAAAAAGTAAGAGAAAGGGCCTTAAAAATGGATTGTAACTGATGGGAAGCTCTGTGTTTGTATAAGAGAGTGGGGAACCCTACTCATTGGAGGGCTTTGTTATGGGATGACAAGGGGGTGAACTGGCTTTCTTGAATGATGGCTAGTGTTGACATGTCTTTTCTTTATGGCTAGTTTCTGTTTCTTGTTTACAGTTTTCCATAGAAAAATCCTTTCATCTTCTTCCTGGGAGATATTTTCCTAGAAGCCATATGGGAAATGGAGCTGCGTATCTCAGTGTTCACCAATCTAGACTTTCACTGAATTCTCTGATTTTGAATATGGTATTTCCCCTCCAAGGTATTTGTTAGCTTTTGCTGCAATACTGCTTCATAACAAACAGCTGCCAAACCTCAGTGGTTTACAACAGCTCACTTTCTCACTCACAGGCCTTTGGGTCGGTTGTCAGTTGTGGTGGCTCTGCATTGGGCTGCTGGGATGGGTTCAGGTCTACTCGGCACATCTTCTCATTGAGGGTCCCAGAAGGAAAGAGCATTGGTTACCTCAGTGGTCAGGGGCTCCTGATGGTACGGGGCAGGGGCAGAAGAGGACGAGTGAAACCTTGCAGGCACAGTCAAGCTTCTGGCTGGACATGGTGTACCTTATGTCCCCTCACATTTCATTGGCCAGTGCAAGTCACAGGCCAGAGCCCAAAGTCAGTGGGACATGGAAGTCAGTTCCACCTACAGGGAAGAGTGGCAAGAGCAGGGAGGGAAGGGGGAACTTGTGAACAAATTACCCTTTCTACTTCACCTGCTAAGGCAGTGATACTGCAGTGGAGACCCAAGGAACGGGACGGTGTCAACCATCTGAAGAGGAAGAGTGTTCCCATGAGATGGAATTTCAGATCAGATCTGAGAGGTCTGGGGGGCTGAAGCTGAGTGAGTAGAGGAGAGTGACATAAGGTGAGGTCTCATGGGCACTCAGGGGCCAGGGGTGATGGGAAGCCTGCTTGGTATATTTTCAGAAAGGGACATGATAGAAGTGCAGCTAGTCTGTAAAGGAGCTCTGTGACTGCTTTGGTGAAGATGGATAGAAGAGGCAAGAGGCTAAGGCAGCAAGTAGCTTCGACTCAAGATGCTGGTTCCTGAACCTCAGGGTGTAGCTGTGGAGATGGAGAGAATGGGTGGATTTGGAAGATAACTGGAAGGCAAATGGACAGAATTTGGTGATGGATGATATGTGGGTAAATGAGAGAGAGAGATTCCTGGAAGGCCTCTGACTTGTACTAGAAGCCTTCTGTGTCTGTCCCTTAGGCCCTGTGTTCTTAGGGTAGGAGATGGGTCTCCTGACACTGCCATTGCTCATGACTCAATGGCTCCACCTTCCACGCTATCCCCAAGACTGGCATTACCTTTGCCTATATCTGTCTACCCCCAGCACAGAGCACAAAAGCCCAGCAGGCTTCAGCAGGCACCCAAAGTGAATCCTTTTCTTCCTATTTGAAATAGGGTGGAATTACAACTTTCTCCCTTAAAAGATGAAATAACCTTACAAATCACTTGAAATGAATTGAAAACCACCCATAATCTCACCACCTTAAAAAATTATTATTGGGGAGCTGATGTAGCTCAAGTGGTTGAATGCCTGCTTCCCTGTACAAGGTCCCAGGTTCGATACCTGGTACCTCCTAAAAAAATTATTATTTTGCTTTGAGTTGATTTATTGGATGTTTTTATGGATTATCTTTTTTATATTTGAGATAAAATTCACATTCCATGAAATTCACCTTTTTAAAGCATGCAAGTCAGTGATATTTAGTAAACTCAAGTAAATCCCATGCTCTCTGATGTTCGATGCTGACTGGCCTAAGGCAAGTCCCACTGCCTCTCCTCCCAGGGCAAATGAGTCTGAGAATGTGTACCAAATCCTTGAAGGCACTTCAGTGGAGCATGACAGATTATCATCACTGACAGCAGTTACTGCCAAGGGGAGGACTGCCATGTGAGGGGTCAGAGGAGGGATTGTGACCTACTTTCATATTTTACTCCTACTTCTGGAGTGCTTGAAATCTATTACAAAGATAAAATAGTCATCTTACTTGTGGGACAAAATGAATGCGTCCTAGTCCTGGCTATCATCTCCATCACTGTGAGACAAAGGAGAGACTTCTAAGGCTCAGAGATAAAGGGCAAGCTTGTGAGTTGAGGGCAGACTTAGAGAGAGAGAGAGAGAGAGAGAGAGAGAGAGAGAGAGAGAGAGAGATGCTGCAAAGGGAGAGGGTGGGGACGTTGGCATGAGCATGGGCCTTTAGGAGGTGGGAGGCACTGGATGGAACGTGGGAGAGTGTGGGCCATAGTGTGGACCACGGGACATGGAGTGCAGCGATGCCCAGAGTTGAACTCTCCAGATGTAATGGATGTGTCATGATGATGGGGGAGAGTGTTACTGTGAGGGGAGTGGTGGGGTGGGGGTGGTGGGGGTGAATGGGGACCTCATATTTTTTGAATGTAATATTTTTTAAAAAATGAATAAATTGAATAGAATTTGGAAAAAAAAAAGAAAAAAAAAGGAGGTGGGAGGGGTGGCAGTGGGACAAGGGGACATGTTAGCCTTAGTTAGGACAGGGACAGTTCATCCATTGTCTCCGGGCCAGGGAAGAGAACGGGAGCCCAGATACAGGCAGTGGGTAGAGTTGATGCTGGAAGGATGGTGTGTTCTTGGCTGATTGCAAGGAGGTTGGAAGTTTGAGAAGAGGTGGTGTGAAAGAGTGATTTTGGGGAGAGCGACAAGGAGTAAAATACCAGGGAGGTGGAAGGCTTGTCAGGGGCTCTGGAGGAAGAGAGGACAAGGGAACTACAGTGTCGGCCAGGAAGTAGTTATGGTGCTGGGCCACAGCATCTAACCAGGTATACAGGGAAATGAGGGTGTGTGGTGGAAGTGAGTGACTGAGGATGTGTGTGCACTCATGTGTGTGTATGTGTGCTGGGGTGTGGATGGTATAAAAGGTTGGTTCGATGGACTGGAGAACCTTTGGGGCTAAAGGGTTGTTGGACAGCAGTACCAATGTCAGTAAGCAAAAAGACTGGACATCATGGCCAGAATGCTTGGAGGGGCTGCAGCTGTTGAGATGCTGAGGCTGGGTGCCAGAGTGTGGCATAGAGGGTGCATGGCTGAAGTGAGCTGCAGGGGAAGGCAGTTCGACTGAGATAGTCAGGGAACTGAGAGGACTGGTGAGGAAAGAGCACACACGTAAATGATGAAATTATAAAAAAATAACAGCAAGCGTAGAGGTGGGGAGAAATACAGGGTGCCAGGGGCTGCAGCCTTCCATTAATGAGAGAGGAGTGACAGGGGAAGAGGTGAAGGTGTTGGAAGATGATTACAACTAATCGGGGTAGCGAGTGGGAGAGTGTGATGATGTACTTGCAAGGAGCTGGAAATTTTGCAGGATACAGAAGGAGAGTGGTAGGGAGGCACCTGGTCCTGAGGAGTAAGGCAGCCCACGAACCCACCTCTGCCCCTGTCTCATGGTGGTGTGGGTTCTGGCAGTAAGAGGACTTTTTCTGGTAATGGGCTTTTAGCCTAACTTGCTACCCACCCAGCAATAGGCATCATGGTGAGTCTTAGTTTTCCCAAACATGTATTTGACCATCATCTATGTGATAGCTCCACTGAGAGTAACCATAGAATTTATTGTCCAAACCAGGAAACTTTTGAGAATGCTAAAAGGCTAAACCACATGGGACTCTGGGATAACTGGAGTAAACCAGGACTGTCCCATACAAACAATGATGTGTGCTGACCCCTAAATGATTGCAGGTGAGACTTCTTTGAAGCTATCAGCCCTGTAAGATCCATAGAGTTGTCCCCATTTCATGAGGAGAGGGAAATGTATCAAGAGCAAATATGATTTAGGTTTATTCAACACTTTTAAATAAGTATTTTGTGAAAAGCCATTACAATTCCAATGCTGATTTCCAAGTCCTCCTAGTATCATCTGACAGCCACCATCCCATGTCACATATGTAATAAGATCAATTGTTAGAGTAGGATTGCTGTTTAAAATTTCATATATTTTTTTAAAGATTTATTTTTCATTTATTTCTCTCCTCTCTCCACCCCCCAGTTGTTTGCTCTCTGTGTCTATTCCCTGTGTGTTCTTCTCTGTCCACTTGTATTCTTGTCAGTGGCACTGGGAATCTGTGTCTCTTTTTGTTGCGTCATCTTGCTGCTTCAGCTCTCTGTGTGTGCGGCCCCATTCCTGAGCAAGCTACACTTTTTTTCACATGGGGCAGCTCTCCTTACGGGGCACACTGCTTGCACATTGGGCTCCCCTACGTGGGGGACAACCCTGTATGGTGTGGCACTCCTTGTGCTCATCAGCACTGCGCATGGGCCAACTTCACCACATGGGTCAGGAGGCCCTGGGTTTGAACCTTGGACCTCCCATGTGGTAGGCAGATGCTCTATCCATTGAGCCAAATCCACGTCCCTAAAGTTTCATATTATATGCAACATTATTCTTTTGTGTTGTTTGGTTGTTGTTCATTCCAGTAATATCATCCAATTGATGTTTTGATTTGTTTAGATCTAAGGGATCAATATGATTGCAAGTGTTTTAATAAAAATGAGCAGTCACATTGCTAACTTATGCATCTCTTCAGAAAGACTCTCTGATAGATGAATTTTGGTAAGTGTAACTAATCTCTTTGAGACACAATACTTAGTCTTTAAGAAAGCAGAGGCCAGATAAATGAATATTTGAACTACCCTCTTCGAGTTCTCCCTTTTTCTCTGAAATATGTTGCATCATTCTTGATTAGTATTGTTATAACTTAACATTTCCTTTTTTTTTTTTTTTAACTTTAAAGATGATGCAACTAAAGCCCAGAGAGGTTAAATGACAGACCCCAGGTCATGCTGGGGTTGATCTGGCTCCAAATCAGGCAGCTCTGTTCTCCAGTTTGCTCCAGGAAAGCAGTCTGGATCCTTTGTCTCACTTGGAGGGAGGTGTCCCATGTGCAGCACCCCATGGATCTACTACTGGCACAGGCAGGGGCAATACACAGTTGCTAGGGCTCCAGCCTTTGCTCTACCCATTTCTCACTCTGGGTAGTCATTTTGCTGGTAGAGAACCTTTACATTAAGGGCCAGTACCACTGTAGTTCATTCTTTTTCTTAAAAAAATGCATATAATTAAAAAATTTATTAAAGAAATTTATGTACACTTTTATCCACCAAACAAAAATTCCTCCTTGGTTTAGTCAACTTTGGGCATGAAAAGTGATCATACAGCATTCCACTAATTGCATACATTTATTGTATTAACAAAAAGAAAATAGTTTCAGCACATTTTTCAAAAATCTTATTTTGAAATAATTTATTTAAACATTTTGAGCCCCAAGCCACTGATTTGCCATTACATTTGATACATTTGGCTATTAGATGTATAGTAAGTAAAAGTGGAGTTACAAACCAGAAGTACAATAGTATTGACATTTATATTTAATCATGTGGTTACCTTTACTGGAGATTTTTTATCTCTTCATGTGGCTTCAAACTATTTTTGATTACCCTTTCTTTTCAAACTGCAGAACTCCCTTTAGAATTCTTGTAGGGGCCAGTCTAGTGGTGATGAACACCAGCTTTTGTTTATCTGGGAATGGTTTAATCTCTCCCTCATTTTTGAAAGACAGTTTTTCTGGATAAAAAATTCTTGGTTGGCAATTTTTTGCTTTCAGTACTTTAAATATGTCCTCCTACTGTCTTCTTACCTCCATGGTTCTCAATGAGAAACTGGCACTTAATCTTATCGAGGCTCCCTTATACATGACATGTTGCTTATACCTTGGGGCTTCTTTCTTTATCTTTGGCATTCAGCAGTTTCATTATAATATGCCACAGTGTAGATTTGTTTGAGTTTATCCTGTTTGGAATCGATTATCTTGAATGTGTATATTCCTGTTTTTCATTAAATTTGATAAAGTGGTCAGCCATTATAACTTTGCATATTTTTTCAGCCCCTTTCTCTCCTGTCCTCCTTCAGCTCCCACAGTGGATAAATTGGTACACTAGTTGATGTCCCATAGGTTCTTCAGGCTTTGTTCAATTTTCTTCATTCTTCCTTCCTTCTGCTTCTCATACTGAATTATTTCAATTGTGTTATCTTCCAGTTCACTGAGTATTACTTTTTTTTTAAAATCTGGGAATGTCTTAATCTCTCCCTCCATTTTTGATAGGCATTTTTGCTAAATATAGAATTCCTTTTAAAATCTTAATTATTACTTCTTTAATATAAATTTTACAAGTTACTCCATTAATAAAAGATAATAACTACAATAAAAATAAATCTGCTTTGGTTTGTGGTTACACTCCCCCTTATATTTGTTCATTCCTCAGTCTGGAGGGATTTGGGACAATGTCCTCTCTGACTGCTTCAGGATGAGAAGGGATTTAGATATTCATGGGGCAGAAGAAAGGAATTGTTTTGCTTGCAGTTGAATATACTCCTTGTTTTGGGGGTGGGACAGATATAGAATTCTTGGTTGGCATTTTTTTGCTTTCAGCACTTTAAATATGTCATCTCACTCTCTCTTGCCTCCATGATTTCTGGTGAGAAAACTTAATCTTATTGATGTTCCCTTATACATGACTTGTTGCTTCCCTCTTGTGGCTTTTAAGAATTCTCTCTTTATCTTTTTCATTCTACATTTTGATTATAATATGTCATGGTGAGGATCTATTTGGGTTTATCTGTTGGGAGTTCATTGGGCATCTTGGATATGTGTATTCATGTCTTTCATTAAATTTGGGAAGGTGTCAGCCATCATTTCTTTGAATATCCTCTCTGCCACTTTCTTTCTTTTCTTCTCCTGCAAATTCCACAATGTGTATATTGGTATGCTTGATGGTGTCCCTCAGTTTCCTCAGGCTCTGTTTACTTTTCTTCATTCTTTTTTCTTTCTGTTCCTCAGACAGAATGATTTCAATGTCATCTTCAAGTTCATTGACATTTTCTTCTGCCAGCTCCAACTATTATTGTAAAACTTTCTATTCTCTCTTCACTTCTGTCAGTGTTTGCTTCTTATAATTTGGGGCTCTGTTGTTAGGTACATATATGTTTATAATTGTTATAGCTTCTTGATGAAGCAATCTTTTTAATTTATATTTTATTACTTTGTATAATGTCCCTTTTAACAGTTTTGATTTAAAGCATATTTTGTTTGGTATTAGTGTAGCCACCCATATCTCTTTCGGTTATTATTTGTATGGCATATTTTCCCCCTTTCCTTAGTCTTGTGATCTATTTGTGTCTTTGGATCCAAAGTGAGTCTCTTGTAGACAGCATATAGTTGGATCATACTTTTTAATGCATTTTTCCAATCCCTGATGTTTATCTGGACAGTTTAATCCATTTACATTTAAGCTTTTTACTGATAAGGAAGGATTTCTACCAATAAGGTATTTATTTTTTGTATGTCTTATACTTTTTTGTCCCTCATGGCCTCCATTACTGCCTTCTTTTGCATTTATTTAATATTTTGTAATAAGCCATTTTTGAGAACCTTCTATTGCCTTTTGTGTATATTTTTAAGATATTTTCTTTATGGTTACTCTGGAAATTACTTTTAACATTGTAAATCTATAACCATCTTAACTTGAACTGATACCAACTTATTTTCAACAGCATACAAAAGCTCTGTTCCTATACCCCTCAATTCTTAAGCTTAAAGTTGTTTTTGTTACCTGTTACCTCTTTGTAATTTGTATTCCTAATCACAGAGACTTATAATTATTTTTATGCATCCATCTTTCAAATCACGTAAGAAATGAAAAGTGGAGTTGCAAACCAAAGGATAGTTACATTGGCTGTCTTAGTTTGCCAGGGCTGCTCTAATAAATATTACAGACTAGTTGTTTTAAATGATAAGAATTTATTTTCTCATGGTTTTGGTGGCTAGGAGTCCAAAATCAAGATGTCAGCAGTATCATGCTTTCTGTAGCTGTCTGGTGGCAGCTTGCTGGCAATGTGTACCTCAGTTTCTACCTCCTTCCTATGGATATGTTACCTTTTGTCTCCTACTGCTATGTCAAAATTCATTCTGCTTATAAGGTCTTCAGTCATATCGGATTAAGGCCCAACCTGATTCAGTTTTGCCTCACCTTATTTAATATTGTCTTCAAGTATCCTATTTACAAATGGAACCACAGGACAGGGGTTTAGGATTTGAACATATCTTTATTTGGGGACCTGATGTTATCTATAAGCCTGGATTTTATACTTACCCACGTAGGCCCTACTTACAATGGGTTCACACCCACAGGAATGGACTAAGCTTTAGAACATGTTTTCTGGGGGGTACATACAGCTCCAAATCACACTCTCCTTACTTTATGTATTTAATATATATGCAGCTGAAGATTTAACATCAATCTTGAGCTGCTTCTCCCATCTTGTAACTTGAAAACAACTCTGCAGTTTCTCCAATGTCACATGGCTTGCCCAACTTAGTGTTGGTTTACTAGTAGTTTTTATTTCTTGCTTACCTTCAAATTTCAATTTTTGATCAGTTTGATGAATCTCTTTTCAAACATATTTTAACAGTCATATTGAGATAAGTTCTTTGTCATTTGCCAAGAGTTCTCCATTCTGGTATTATAAGCCATTTTCCAAAATCTTTGTCAGCAAAGTCAGCGTCTCTCTGCTTCCTATACACTCATTTTTTCAGACAAAGAAAACTATGAACTAGAATAAGAGATGAAAGTATACCTGTGCTCCTGAGTTCTTGGTTTCTTACCTTGACAATATGTAAGACTGATTGGGATAAGAAGAGACCTTTGGCAAGGAACCCCATCAAGAAGCCAATAAATAATTCAAGCAAATAAGATGTACTGCAGGAGAACCTCTCCTCTCCTGGATGAGTCTTGGGTCATCTTCCATTGTTCCTTATTATCTTTAGCTTGTTTACCACATTCTCCTAAGACTTTCTTTCCCAGATGCCCTCTGGACTGACCAGGCTCTCTTTGGCATTCCTTTCTCATGCACAACTTGTGTTACTGACTCATCTCCCTGCCTGTCTACCTCTCCCCATTCTCATTCCCTTGGCAAACTCCCCAGCTGACCCAGCACTTTTAACACCAGGCCTGCCTGAGAGGTGCTGTTTTCCATTACACAGCCCTGGCCCAACTCCCACTTTTGTATTTTCTTTCAGATTGGGGAACCAGAACTGAGGCTAAGGAATCACCTTGCCGACAGGACATTTCTGAAGAAGGCTCATTCCAAGGAGCCATAATAGAAAGACTGACAGGGAATGATCCCTGGGACTTGATGTTGCATGAAGCTTGGGAATGTGAGGGCCAATTAGAGAGACATTTGGCATAGGTTGCAATATCTTACAGGAGAAGCTCTGGGGAGGGAGCTGCCTGTGCATGTGGTGCTTTTGAGGGAAGTTTCAGTCTGCAGTCAATCCTTGTTACCAAAAAGAATTCCTACAGGAGAAAGCCTCTTAACTGGTGACATACGTGTAGAGAGTCTGACACCAGATCTAGACCTGATTCCTCAGCAGGGTTTCTGTGTAGAAAAGAGACCTTGGCCATGTGGTGACGGGGGGACATCCTTCCATGCCCATTTAGCCTTTATTGGGCATCAGGGAATTCACAATGGAGAAAAGCCCTTTGTATGTAAGGAATGTGGGAAAGCCTTCTGCCTGGGCTCCTCTCTTACAAAGCATCAGAGAGCTCACAGAGGAGAGAGACCCTTTAAGTGCAGTGAGTGTGAGAAAGCTTTCAGCCAGAGCTCCTCACTCATTGATCACCTGAGGACCCATACCGGGGAGAAGCCCTATGCATGTGGCCAGTGTGGCAGGACCTTAAGCAAGAGCACACACCTGAGCCAGCATGCGGGCATCCACACTGGTGAGAGGCCTTACATGTGTGGTGAGTGCGGTAAGACCTTTGGCCGCAGCACACACCTGATGCAGCATCGCAGGATCCACACAGGTGAGAGGCCCTACGAGTGCCGGGAGTGTGGGAAGGCCTTTAAAGATGCCTCCTCCCTCACTTGCCATATCCTGATCCATACAGGGGAGAGACCCTATAAGTGCCCCGACTGTGGAAAAGGCTTCAGTGGCCTGTCGGGACTTGTGCAGCACAAAAGGATTCATCCTTGAGAGAGACCCTATGCCTGCCATGAGTGCGGGATGGCCTTCAGCCAGAGCTCCTCCCTGATAAAGCACCTGAGGTTCCACACAGGAGAGAGACCTTTCAAATGCCGCAAGTGTGGGAGGACCTTCAGCTAGAGCTCCTCACTCATTCACCACCAGGCCATTTACACTGGGGAGAAGCCCTTCTGCTGTAAGGAATGTGGCAAAGCCTTCAGCCAGGGCATCCACCTGACCGAGCACATTCGCATTCACACCAGGGAGAAGCTGTATGAGTGCCAGGCATGTGGGAAAGCCTTCAGTCGGAGCTCGTCCCTCATTGACCACCAACGGACCCACACAGGTGAAAGGCCATACAAGTGCGGCCAGTGTGGCAAGGCCTTCAGCTAGAGCTCTTCACTCCCCAAGCACTTGAGGACTCACTATGGCTGTCCTGAGTGTGGCAAGGCCTTCAGCAAGAGCTCGTCCCTGAGCCAGCACCTGAGGACCTACACTGGGGAGAAGCCATATGCCTGCAGTGAGTGCAGCAAGGCCTTTGGCAAGAGCATGTGCCTGAGCCAACATGCACTCATCCACACTGGCGAGAGGCCCTATTTGTGCTGCTAGTGCGGGAAGGCCTATGGCCGCAGCTCGCACCTGACCCAGCATCGCAGGATCCACAACAGCGAGAGACCCTATAAATGTGAGGAAAGTGGCAAGGCCTTCACTGATACCTAATCCCTTTCAAGGCATCTCTTTTGTTTTTTATTTTTATTTTTATTTATTTTTTATTCATATTTTAAAAAAATATTACATTCAAAAAATATGAGGTCCCCATTCATCCCCACCTCCCCCACCCCACCACTCCCCTGACAGCAACACTCTCCTTCATCATCATGACACATCCATTTTCATTTGGTGAGTACATCTCTGGGCATCGCTGCACCCCATGGCCAATGGTCCACACCATAGCCCACACTCTCCCACGTTCCATCCAGTGGGCCATGGGAGGACATGCAATGTCCAGTAATTGTCCCTGCAGCACCACCCAGGACAACTCCAAGTCCTGAAAATGCCTCTACGTCTCATCTCCTCCTCCCAGTCCCCGCACCCAGCAGCCATCATGGCCATTTTTTCCACACCAATGCCACATTTTCTCAATTACTAACCACAATAGTTCATGAATAGAATATCATTAAGTTCACTCTAATCCTTACTGTATTCCTCCTTCCTGTGGACCTTGGCTTGGTTGTGTCCATTCCACATCTATGTCAAGAGGGGACTTAGATTCCACATGGATACTGGACGCAATCCTCCTGCTTTCAGTTGTAGGCACTCTAGGCTCCATGGTGTGGTGGTTGACATTCTTCAACTCCATGTTAGCTGAGTGGAGTAATGCCAATAAAACAGAATGTAGGAGCTGAAGTCTGTTGAGGCTCAGGGCCTGGCTATCATATTGTCAGTCCAGAGATTCAGATCCCCTAGATATATCTTAAACCCTAGCACCAACTACAATTCCAGTAAAGTAGCAGGAAAGGCTTGTGAAAAGAGATCACATCTGAGTCCAGCTCCATCATGCAGAAACACCAACTTCAGAGAAGAGCCAACTGACATGGCAGTGAACTCCATCTGCCATGACCATAAAACCTGTGGGTCTCTTTAGCCCTCAAAAGAACCAATACCTTGGGTTGTATCTACTTTGTCTCTGAGACTCTGCTCAGGTGTGTATAAGGGCAATCCTTCTGACAACCTCCAGACTCTTTTTTAGAGACTCATAGCCATATAAACTCATTTGTCCTTTCCATTTCCCCCTTACTTTAGGTCAAACAGCATTTTTAACTCCTGTTATTATATGTAGATAGGGATATTTTGTTGGTTTGCATTGAACCTTTAATTCAAGGTCATTTTCTAGTTACATCATCAGCTGGTACTTGGTAGTGATCCCTCGGCGCCAGGGAGGCTCATCCCCGGGTGTCATGTCCCACACTGGGGGGAAGGCAGTGCATTTACATGCTGAGATTGGCTTCGAGACTGGCCACATTTGAGTAACACGGAGGCTGTCAGGAGGGAACTCTTAGGCACAGTGCTGCTCTAGGCCTTGTTCTTATTTCAGGTGTATAGGCTCACAAGCATAGTCATTAGTATCAGGGACTCACTGTTGGACCCTCATTCCTTCCTGGTTCTTGCCGTTGGACCCAGGGGACTGCTGCTGCTCCCCTAGGGACCAAGGGCATCTCTTTTGTTCACACTGGAGAGAAAAACTATAGGTGTGATGAGTGTGGAAAAGCCTTTAGTGGCCCTTCGGGGCTTATTCAGCATAAAAGAACACACACTGGGGAGAAGCCCTATGAATGCACCAAGTGCAGAAAAGCCTTTAGCTGGACTGCACACCTGATCAAACACCAGGGAATTCACACTGGAGAGAAGCCCCACAAATGTAAAGAATGTGGCAAGGCCCTCAGCCAGAGCTCACACCTTACCAAACATCTGAGAACACAAACTGGAGAGAAACCCTATAAATGCAAGGAATGTGAGAAAACCTTCAGCCATAATGTGTCACTTATACATTATCAGAAAATTCATACCAGAGAAAATTCCTGCAACTAATATAATTCCTTCACACAGTCCTCGGCCTTTATTCCCACCAGAGTATTCATGCAGGAGAGAGAGCCCATGGATGATTGGAAATGCTCAGTGGGGGCTTTTCACATCCTTCCCCATCCTGAGCTATGGTCCTGTGAAATGCCAGGGCCCTCCCCTATGCCTAGGGTGGCCTTGGGGACTGCATGGGTAAAACACCATTGCAAGTGTCTTCCCTAGCCCTCCCGCCAATTAGTGCGGATGGAGGGTTAACTCTTGTTGGGGGCATTGGAATCAAAGATGGGTTTAAATGTAAGGGTTGGGTCTTAGAAGCATTGATCAACTCTTGATATAAAACATAGGATTTTTCAGGACATGATGGTCTTACATGTCCTTATGTGCTTGTATTTCTGGATCCCTAGAAGGGGACCCCAGTGACCACCACTGGAGGGTTGGGTTTGACCAGGCCAGATGGAACAATGCTGACAGTGGGTAGAATTGTACCAGGTGAAAAAGAGGCCATGCTGTCTGGAGCCATGGAGTTGCATGGTTATTAGGGGTCACTCAAATGTTTCAAAGTTGCACTCAAATGTTTCAAAGTTGCATATATACCATTTAGATTGCTTTTAAGTACATGGAACCTTAGTCACGTGGTGAAGTTTCAAATCAGTCAATGTTCAGGGAGCAGTTAGGGGAGGGAGATTGGCTGTAATACAGTTTGTTGCTGCGGTCTTTGTCCCTTATGTAAGTAATAGTAAACTTGTACCAACTTTCTATTATATTCCAGATGGATTCTTATTCAGTTGAAGTCATAGAACTCAAGTTCCATGTGTATTTTGTTATTGTTGGAAATTTGCCTTTTTTTATTATTCATTTTTTTAAAATATTACATTAAAAAAATATGAGGCCCCATTCAACCCCACTGCCCCCACCCCCCACTCTCCCCACAGCAACACTCTCTCCCATCATCAGGACACATCCATTGCATTTGGTAAGTACATCTCTGGGCATCGCTGCACCTCATGGACAATGGTCCACATCATAGCCCATACTCTCCCACGTTCCATCCAGTGGGCCCTGGGGGGATCTACAATGTCCCGTAATTGTCCGTGAAGCACCACCCAGCACAATAAACTTTTCTGTGAATCACTCACAAGTCACCTTCCTCTCTTACCTGGTGTCCCTGACAGTGATTCTTGCCCATATCCCAAGTCATTCTAACATCTTGTCAACTGTGGCTCTCCTACTGGCTCCTGGTTTTCATTCTGAATTTGTACTTCCTTTTGGTTTCAGTTACCAGAATCCAAGGACTATAGCTGAAGGAGCTTGCCAAGCAGGTCCACATGCTGGGTGGCATGGGGAAGCTGGGGGAAGAAGAGTATTCAAGAACTTGCAAAATTACTTGCATGTTGAGAGAGCCTAAATAGCGCTGAGCAGAGAAGGGTAAGAACAGGAGCTTCCTCCAGCTTTGGACCATTCAGGTTTGGTAGGGGGTAAAAGAATGCTTTCTTAACTTCCCATGAGCTTCAGAGTTACCTGGGGAGGCTTACTGAAAATGCAAATTCCTGGGCCCAGCCCAGAGTTCCCAAAGCAGAATCTCCAGGACTGGGCTTCCCCACAGATATGTTCCTGGGAAAAGCTCCCAGAGTGATTCCACAGCTTGCTCCAAGAAAGTCATGTCATTAGATACGGTGCCAATTCCCCATGCAGCCTCAAAACTTATTGATGTAGAAAATAATATGTATAATGTTTGCTCTTCTGCTTCTAAAAGAATTTCCCCCAGTGGATTTTTGTTCACTTTGTTGTATCCAGCTCTTGCCCTATTTGCATGAAGAAAGATAAGAAGGGAGAGTCACACAAATGACTGCCTCTATGCCTCTTGGACTGTCAGCCTTCATTCAGAGAAAGGCTTTTTTGCATACTCCTACTTTTCTCTATGCACAATAGACATGGTAAAATTCCCAAACAACATCCGTCCTCTCCCCTTCCTCAGATAGTACCAATTTTGCCCAGGATCCACCCTTTTCTACAAGACCAATGGACTTCAGAGAGTCTGGAATCATTTCCTGTCCCAGAAAGTGGGTCCCCATTTCTCTTGCCAAAGATTGCCCTAAGCCCTGGTGCTTGAGACATGGGGGAAGGGTTCTTTTTTTAAATAATCGTATTTATTTATTTTTCATTTTAAAAACAATTTATTGAAGTATATCATTCATACATAAACATACATAAACAGTAAGTGTATAGTACAGGTTGTGAACTTATAAAACAGGCATGCATAACATCATACTGGGCTACCATACATCACCCTACCATCAACACCTTGCATTGTTGGGAAACATTTGTAACAAATTATGAAAGAGCATCACCAGTGCATTACTACTAACTATAGTCTGTACCTCATCTTTGGTGTATTTTTACCCCAACCCACTTTATTAACTTTTTTGTTCATAAACCAGACAATTTATCTAAAGTACACAATCAGTGGCATTTGGTATAATCACAGAGTTGTGTGTTCATCACTTTAGTCAATATTATGTCCTTCTCATTACTCAAAAAAGAAAGAAAAACAAAAATAACCAAACCACTATCACACCTATATGTTATCTCTACTAATTACAAATCCTGTGATGCGCTTTCACCATTTCTATTTATTTCCAAACATTTCCAAACAACTTTTTTTTTACCAGTTCTGCACAAATTAAACTGCAGCTTTCCGTTTTCTGGTGACACATATTCTTGCTATTAACTGCATGAGTTTGCTTATTTTATTTAGTTCATAAGAGTGAAATCATACAATATTTGTCCTTTTGTGCCTGGCTTGCTTCACTCAGCAGGGGAAGGGTTCTTGTTCCTCCTTCATCAGTTGGACATTTTCATGTCTACATATTACAAAGGACTGCAGCAGTCATCTTGTCACCAGGAAGGAAGCTAGCAGTCAAAGACAAAGATGGCTCATTGAGGGTTTTGGAACAGAAGAATGGAAGGAACCTGGCCTCTGATGACCTTTAGGAGCCTCTACATTAACCATCCCAGAGCTACCACCACAGGACCACAGTTGAGGTAAGATAAAAAAACAAACCTTTCATATTGGTGGGACCGCCTTGGATTGGGCTTTGTGGGCTCTCTACTCCCCCACCCCTGCCTTTGAAATCCAACCTGAGCTTACATGATCAGACAAATAGAGCCTATGGCTTGCCTTTTTAAACATTTTTATTTTTTTATTGAAGTATATCATTCATACTTGAACACACATAAACCATAAGTGTATAGTAAAGATTATGAACTTACAAAATAAACATACATAACATCACACAGGGGTCTCATACATTTGTTACAAACTATGCAAGAGCATCATCAAAATATTACTACCAACTATAGTCTTTATCTTACATTTGGTGTATTTTTCCCCAAACCCATACTATTTTTTAAAAACATATTTTTGTTATAGATTTTTTAAAAGATTTATTTATTTCTCTCCCCTTCCCCCCGCCCCCTGCCCCAGTTGTCTGTTCTCTGTGTCTCTTTGCTGCGTCATCTTCTTTTGTCCGCTTCTGTTGTTGTCAATGGCACGGGAATCTGTGTTTCTTTTTGTTGCGTCATCTTGTTGTGTCAGTTCTCCGTGTGTGTGGCACCATTCCTGGGCAGGCTGCACTTTGTTTTGTGCTGGGCGGCTCTCCTTACAGGGCGTACTCCTTGCGCCTGGGGCTCCCCTACGCGGGGGACACCCCTGCATGGCAGGGCGCTCCTTGCGCGCATCAGCACTCCATGTGGGCCAGCTCTACATGGGTCAAGGAGGCCTGGGGCTTGAACCACGGACCTCCCATGTGGTAGACGGATGCCCTAACCACTGGGCCAAGTCCGCTTCCCTGTTACAGATATTGTGAACTTGCAAAACAATCATACATATGTGTAGATTTTCCATACAACTCCACACCCTGGTGGAACATGTTACAGATTATGAGATAATATCATCAGACTATTACCAGCAGTCATGGTCTGTAGCATACAATTTGGCACACTTTTTCCATACACTTCCCTTATCAACACAGTACAGCTTTGGCAATGATGCAAGAATATTATAGTACTGCTGTTAAGCACAGTCTATAGGTCACACCAATTGTAGTTTTCCCATGATTTTCCATATTCCCATCACCCTGCAATACTGATGTACATCTGCTCTAGTTCACAGAAGGATTAGCTTGCTTTTGTACCCTTAACCACAATTCTCTACCACCTCTGTGTTCACTGTGTTATTCAGTCCCTAGATTATTCTTTAACTTTCTTTCTATTGACATTTACTTCCCCAGACTACCTTTTTTCATCACAATCCCATTTATAAAACAGTTGCTACTCACTATAATGTTACTATCAAATCTATCCATCTCCATACTTTTACAGTCAAGTTAATTAAAACTTCTACATACATTAAGCCTCTATAGTTCTCCTCAACCTTCCTCTTATCTCCTAATATCCTACACTCTAGGTTTTAATTCCATGTGTTTATTGTTTGTGTTTAGTTCATATTAATGAGACTATGCAGTATTTGTCCTTTTGTGTCTAGCTTACTTCACTTAGTATAATGTCTTCAAGACTCATCCATGTTATCACATATGTCCCAATTTCATTTCTTCCTATTGAAGCATATTATTCCATCATATGTATATACCACATTTTGTCTATCCATTCATTGGTGGTTGGACACTTGAGTCATTTCCATATTTTGGCAATTGTGAACAATGCCACTGTGAACATTGGTGTGCCGATATCTGTTTGTGTCATAGTTTTTAGTTCTTCTGAATATATTCCTAGTAGACAAATTGCTGGATCATATGGCAATATGGCAGTTCTATATTTAGCTTCCTGAGGAACTGCCAGACTGTCTTCCACAGGGACTGCACCATTTTACACTCCCACCAACAGTGAAGAAGTGTTCCTACTTCTCCACATCCTCGTCAGCACTTAGGATTGTCTGTTTTTTTAAAAAATAATGGCCATTCTATGTGGTATTAGATGTTATCTCATTGTTGTTTTAATTTGCATTTCCATAATAGCTAGTGATATGGAACGTTTTTTCATGTGCTTTTTGGCCATTTGTATTTTCTCTTTGGAGAAATATCTATGTAAATCTTTTGCCCATTTTTAAATTGGATTGCTTGCTCTTTTATTATTGAGTTGTATGCTCTCCTTATATAGAATGGAAATCAGACTCTTATTGGATAAGTGGTTTCCAAGTATTTTCTCCCATCGACTGGGCTGCCTTTTCACCTTCTTGATGAAGTCGTTTGAATCATGGAAATGTTTAAGTTTGAGGAGGTCCCTTTTTTTAAAAATAAGATTTATTTATTTTATTTAATTCCACCCCGCCCCTCCCCCAGTTGTCTGTTCTCTGTGTCTATTTGCTGCGTCTTGTTTCTTTGTCCACTTCTGTTGTCGTCAGCGGCCTGGGAAGTGTGGGTGGCACCATTCCTGGGCAGGCTGCACTTTCTTTCACGCTGGGCGGCTCTCCTTACAGGTGCACTCCTTGCGCGTGGGGCTCCCCTCCGCGGGGGACACCCCTGTGCGCGGCACTCCTTGTGCGCATAGGCCAGCTCCACACGGGTCAAGGAGACCCGGGGTTTGAACCACGAACCTCCCATGTGGTAGACGGACGCCCTAACCACTGGGACAAGTCCGTTTCCCGTGGTGTAGTCCATTTATCATATTATTGAAGCTCTCTGTTTCTTTATTGATCTTCTTTTATGGCTTGCCTTTTAAATTCCCAATGGAGAAGATACCCACTCCAGGTAGGCTGCCCTGGACTCACTCCGGGGACAAGGAAGGGGATTACCTTTCCCCTGGACTCCATTATGCCTTCCCCAGTGCCAGCAGCCACCAGTCTCCCAAGTCCACTTGATGCCCTAATTTATCAGTGGAGCCCCAGGACCTAATAGACATGTAGGTGTTTGTGTGGGGGGATGAGATGGGCACTCTGTTTTCCTAACATGGACCCCAGAGCCCACTATTCCTTTATAGGGTTTCTGAGGAAAGGGCTCTATCATCCCCATAGCTGCAACCATTTATGTCACACTGGCAGAACTTTCCTAGCCATCCCTACCATGCAAGGGCTGTGGAAGTACCCCTGCATCTGGCCTTCGTGAGGATAAGGAACCTGGTTAACCTGGTGCTGCTCATCCCAGTTCTAGGAATAACAACAGACTGGCTACCCCTTTTGTAAGCACGTCCATTTACCAGCACTGTACCAAGCATGTGGCATTTTTTCTCATTTGTTCCTCCTAACAACAGTGCCTCAGAAGGTACTGTTATTCCCAGTTGACAGATATGTAATTTGGTGTTCAGAGAGGTGGAATAAGTTGCCAAGACCACATGGCTATGAAGTGGTAGGGCTCGGATCCAAACCCAGATTCCAAGGATCCCAGTCTCTAGACTCCCTCCTCATTGCCAGACTGAGCACTGCTCAGTGGCAGCCCATGGCCTCTCCTCCCAGCCCTCACAAGCACCGGGAACCCATCATCAACACTCCAGGCTCCAGAGCAGGGCCTGCTGCCATCATCTGCAATGTCTGGTCACTCGTGTTTCTTTGTTTTCCACAAATGTAGGGGCTTAAATAACACAAGTTGATTATCTTACAGCTCTGGAGGTCAGAAGTCTGACCCAGGTGAACTAAAATCAAGGTGTTGACAGGGCTGCTTTCTTCCTGATGATCTAGGGGATCATCAGTTTCCTTGCCTTTTCCACCTTCTAGAGGCTGCGTTTTTCCTGGGCTCATGGCCTCTTCCTCCATCTTCAAAGCCAGCAGCATAACATCTTCATACCTCCCTGCTTCTACTTCCATCATCACACCTCATGTGACCCTCCTGCCTCCTTCTTTCCCCTTAAAGAACTCTTGTGATAACATTGGGACCACCCGTATAATCTAGGATAATCTCCCCATCTCAAGTGCCTTGAGTGAACCCCATCTGCAAAGTTCCTTTTGCCACATAAGGTAACACATTCCAAGGTTCCAGAGTCTAGGACATGGGCATCTTTGGGGCCATGATTCTGGCCACTGCCCTGGTGAGCCTTGCCATTGCCCACCCCTTCCGGCCTGCTTAAGCCACCACACTCTCCTCTGGTGCTGACTTCCCTTTGTGCCCCAGTTCCCGAGGTGGGAAGGGCAGGGGCAACCTTTGTATCTTCGTCCCTCAGGTTTCCTGGGGTTTCTGGGTGGGTTTTCTTGGTTCCATCTGAAGATTGAAGGGTACAGTAAATGCTTGAAGCAGAGACCAGGAAAACAGTCCTAAGAAATGAATGTTCTGGACCTGGTGGGCGCTCTGCATGGCAGAGGGGACGAAGCCCCATGGGCCACAGGCTCATGGCATGCTCGCTGCCTGCTTGCTTGCTTTCAGTGCCTTTCTCCACACTATTTCATTTCCCCTTTGACCTATTATTACCTGCATTTTAAAGTTGGGTGGTACCTACTTAGAAACAAATGGTCTCTAGAGCCCCTTTCTGTCAAGAAGCATTTCCTCCCTTGCCCAGCCCTGTGAGGGACAGGCCCAACCTTGCCCCTGTCCGGACTTCCGGAAGACCTAGCTTCAATGCCTACTCTATAGAGTTGCCTTCGGTGGGGAATGAAGGTAAGGGAGGTGGGCCTGGAGACTAAGTGGAGATTGGCATGACCTTAACCTCCTTCCCTTCAGGTATGTTTGAGTGGTTGCAAAGAGCTGCTGTTCTCAGGACCTGAGGCTGATCACAAGCCTGGTGCTTTTAGATGGCCCTTTGGAACATAGAGATTCAACAATTTGCCTGAGGTCACGGGGTTGGCCAGGAGCAGAACTAAGACTAGTAGCAGGACGCCTGCCTCCCAAGCTCCTTCAATCATACCCACAAAGAAGTGATCACTGGATAGGCTCCCAGGACTTCTAGAAAAGCAGAGATGGCTGAGTCTGGAAAATGGAAACCTCATAGTCCAATTATTCTTTTCATTTACCTGTCAGATCCTGCATATGGGGCACCCAAATGAAACAGACTCAGACCCTGCTCTGAAAGCCAGTGTTCCATGCAAACTCACTCCCATAAATTGGGGAGTGGGGAGGCTGCCATAAAGTAGTGGGGGATTCCTAGAAACAGTGGATTCAGTTTTGAAGTGATGTGGCATTCCTGAAAATATTGAGGGAAGGTGCAAGCCAGGAAAATGTGACAGATTACTGCCAAGTGACTTGGTTTTCGGTTCCTGGATGAGAGAACCTGTGGGCAGGCAATGATCCCTGGGTCATGGAGAAAGGAACAGAGTCACTCAGTGGCCACGTGATCTGCTTACACTGGAATTGCTGAGCCCAGAATAGAAATGAGGCCTCCAGAGTCCCAACCGGTGGGTCTATAAATAGACCAATATATTGCTCTGACTCGAATTTTACCCATCTCTCATCCTTGAATATATCTTCCACCAAGGAAGCTAGCAAACTAATCCCATTTTTATAGAGCCATATGTTTTTAACTTTTTTGTCTCAGGACCCCTTTATACTCTTAAAAATTATGGAGGAAGGACCCTTTCATTTATGTAGGTTATATCCATTAATATTAACCATAATTCAAAATTGGCACTGAGACAATTAAAATTTCAATTAAAATAATGTCCCCATTACATATTAAAACAAATAAGATGCTATGAAAAATCTTAAAAAATCATTTATTGTTAAGAATGGCAATACTTTAACTTTTTGAAGATCTCTGATGTCTGACTTCATAGAAAAGAGCTGGGTTTTCCTCTCTGCTTCTGTGTTTAATTTGTTGTGATGCATTGTTTTGGTGGAAATACATGAGAAAAATTGGTCCTCACATAGATATGCTATTGGAAACGGGAGAACTATTTTAGTAGATTGTCATGAAACTGTACATTCTTCTTTGATACTACACAAAACTCAACAAGTGGTTAAACTTCTTTGAAGTTAGTTGCAGTGTGAAATTCTGAAACCCTATCATTGAACATTTCATACTTTGTTACATTAAAATCCAGAAGGAGATATAGCTCAGGTGTTGAGTGTCTGATTCCCACGTATGAGGTCCCAGGTTTGATCCCTGCTACCTCCTAAAAGCAACAAACAAAAACCCCAATTCTCATTGGGAACAGATGTAGCTCAATGGCTGAGCATTTGCTTTCCATGTACAAGGTCCTGGGTTCAATCCATAGTACCTCCTTTAAAAAATCCATTTGGTCTATGGTACTTGGATTGGCTCTTTTACCCATGCATGATTTTGTGATATCATACACTGGCTCACTGAATGTGATAGACATATTCCAGGGTGATTCCTAGTGAGTCAGTCTTGTGTAATTCCCCTTCCCTTGAGTGTAGGTGGAACTCATGACTTGCTTCTACACAATCAACTAGAGCAAAGGCGAAGGGATTCTGCAGATGTAATTAAAATCCCTAATCAATTGACTGTAGGTCAATCGGAAGACCGATTATCCTGGTGGGCCTGACCCAATCAGCAAAGCCCTTTATAAAGAGATCTAGAAGTCAGAGACTTCGCTCTGCATTGCTGGCTTTGAGGAAGCAAGCTGCCATGAATCCTACAGCTACAAGGCCATGGGTTCTGCCAATGACCTGAGGAGCCTCCCCTAATGAGGGCTACTATGAGAGTTGATCTGGGCACACACACCTTGACTACAGCCTTGTGGGACCCTGAGCAGAGGACCCAGTGAAGGCACACCCAGACTCCTAACCCCTAGAAACAGAGATAAGAAATGGGTGTTGCTTTTAGCTGCTAATTTGTCATATAGCAGTAGAAAACTAATACACTGAGTTAGGCAGATCTTCCAAATATTTTTCTTATTTATTATTAAAAATCACACTTGTTAATATTATTAATGATTTCATGGTAAAAATCTTTAAATATCAGGAAGCTTTTGAGATCACATTTGTGGATACAAGTTTTTTAAAATTCTGTTTTTTACTTGAAAACATGAATTTTATTTTTGACACAGATACTATCAGTTGTTTTCCTGAATGTGACAGGCTTGCATATTTCATTTTTTCAAGAAAATGCCTGGAAAAATGCACATAATGTAGTCCTCATTAGGCGAGGCTCCCTCAGGTCATTGGCAAATGAATAATCAGCTTGTCTTTCTTCCAAGTAAAAATGGTGTTGCATTTAAAAAAAGGAAAAGCTAGTTCAGTTTACAACTTAATCATGAATGCTTTTGTTGAGAAAACTATCCTACTTTAGTTTCACAAGTACTTTATGTGCGCCTCCTATTTTGTCATGCACAATATTAAAAAGTGCTTGAGGGTTGAGAGTTAATAAAACTAATAATTTTTATTGCCTCATTAATTACATTCTTAGGTAGTAACCTTTAAAAAAACACTGCAGGTGTGTGGCAGTGAACAAGCCAATGATTACTAGTATAGTTAAGGGCCAGTCTCTTGATTTGTGGTGAGCACTTTTTCACTGTCAGCATAAAACAGTGGAAAAGGCAATAACATCTTCAGATGATTATGAAAATCAGTTAATCTTCCAGAGACCCTGACAGGGCCTCCAGAAGCCCCCTTTGAGAACCACTGTTACAGTGTAAAGTTAGAAAGATATTTACAAAGTATGTTCTCTCATTTCCTGAGGACTTGGCGGTATCCCAGAGGAGGAGGGCAGCCAGCCCTTCTCCCTGAGCCCGGAAATGAGTGGGGCTTGTCCACACCTCACCTGTGGAGGGGCTGGGCTGGGCTGCTATAACGGACCTCTCCCCAGGACTGTGTTCTTCTGGCCTCTGGCCTTATATGCTAGCCTTGACCTTAGATCAGGAAATGCTTCAGTCAATTGCTCATGATCTTGTCCTCATTCGGGATCATGGCCTTCCCTGTCCTGGCCCAGGTTGGAGGAAGGAGGTCCTTTTCATCTCCTCAGACCCACTCAAGATGCTCCCCAGGCTCTTATCACTTTCTGTCTAAATTGAATGACAGCTTCTAATAGCACACAGAAGAAAGTAGGCAATGCCCAGAGGGGTGCTGACATCTTTTAGAAAGACAGCAGGAAGTAATGGGGACTGCAATGACTTTCCAGAAAGCTTGATGATAGGATTCTCTGGCAGTTTGGGAGCTGGAAGAAAGCACAAGTAGAAAGTACACTGTCAAAAAAGGTACATCCTAAAGTGAGCTTCCCCAGAGTGGGTTGTACCCCAGGATGCAACTCTCCACTCTTAGGGAATGGTGAGTGACCACACCCCTGCCCATCTCTGGGCCATTGTAGCTGAGCACACAGAACGAGCATGCAGGTACTCCAGGGTGTGAGTGAAACTTCCCTGACTTGTATACCCATTCCTCAGGTCCTATCCGGGTGAGCCTTGTAAACTGCAAATCTGATCAGGTCAGTTCTCAGCCTAAAACTCTACTGGAGCTCCCTGCTCCTCTTCCTGTTATATCCCAAATCCTTACCTACCAAGACCCCCAAGGAACTGCCTCAGACCCTGCCTGTTTGACCATCTCTTAGCTTCTTGAACTTTCTAAAATGGGGTTGGTCAAGTGTATAACCAGACACCCTCGTAGATATTGGATCAGTGTGTGTCTTCTATCCTTGAGACTCCGCAGCCTTGCAGGGGTGTTTGACCTCAGCAATGTCAACCAGTGCCTGGCAAAAGGTGAACATTTGATAAATACTTGTTGAATGAACTCTTAATCTCCATCCCTGACACCTCAACTACACACTCGTCCTTTATTTCCATGTCCAGCGAGTGAACCAAGCCTCACCAAGTCCCTGTCAATTTATATCCTGAGGTTGGGAGGAATGTAAAAGCCCACAAGGAGCTTTGCCCCATTACTTAGACCACTGTCTTCAGGTGGCAGTTGGTACCTGGTGACCTCTAACCACACCAATATCTTTTTTTTTTTTTGAGAGTTTCTTTGTTTTATTTTATTTTTTTAAAATATTTATTATTATTATTTTTTAATTACATTAAAAAAATATATGAGGTCCCATTCAACCCCACCGCCCCCGCCCCCCACTCCCCCCACAGCAACACTCTCTCCCATCATCGTGATACATCCATTGCACCTGGTAAGTTCATCTCTGAGCATCACTGCACCCCATAGTCAATGGTCCACATCATAGCCCAGACTCTCTCACGTTCCATCCAGTGGGCCCTGGGGGGACTTTTATTCATAAGCCTAGGACTGTAGACAGTCTGTATATATATGTACATATACACACACATGATGTATATATTCTTATTATTTCTACTCATCTCTAGTTAACTATTTTGGGGGTACCACTTACCACTATTTATCTTTGGCACTAAATCCAAACTTCAATAAAAATTATGAACTTGGGACAACCAGCAAGATGGTGGCAGAGTAAGCAGCTCCTAGAGTCAGCTCATGCTACAAGGCAGTTAGTAATCACCCAGAGCTATCTAAAGCACCTGTTAGGGGGCTCCAGGAGACCAGAAGAGCAGAAAATTCTGCAATATCCTTGAAAGAGTGGACTGCCCATCTGCAGAGAAGATTCATAAGTAGAGCTCTCTACCATGGAGGATGGTGCCTTTCCTCCACTGGAGACACAAACTGCCTTGGGAGCTATTCCACAGCTGGAATTGGATGCTCCACTTCCCAAAAACAGGGGAGGAAGAGATGTTTTGGCCACTGACTTCAGTTATTGATTAGTAAATTTGGTGGGCTAAAGTGTAATAGTAAGAAAAGCTAAAGTTTGAACCTGTCCAAGTCAGAAGGAGGTTGGGAGCCACCATTTTAACTCTGCGCCTGGCATGTGTGGAAGTGGGGCAGACTGAAAAATCACAGTGCTGGTAAGGACAGGCTTCTTTCCATCCAGACTGGACTGCAGCCCTAGCCTAGGTTTCAACCCCACCTCTGGCAGGGAGGAAGCTGGTGGGACCTGCATCAGCCTCTCTGGGTAAGTGCAGGTACATTTGGCTAGAACAAATTGAATAGTCAGAAGTCTACCAGGGCAACTGTGGTCATTTTGGACCCACACTGCATAGACTGCTGCCCACCCCTGCTGTTTCATCCCCACCCCAGGCAGGGGAGAAGGGGGCGTGAAGCTTCATCAATCTCTCTGGGCAACTACAGTCTAGGCCTGCACCACCTGGACTATTACACATGGCGTGGATCTGTCCCTACCCCTGGCAAAGGAGAAAGTTGGGAGAAAATTCATTTGTCCTGGGGGAAATGTGGGCAGCTTGAGCCTCCACAGCTTATAGCACCAACTACATCCTCAGCTCCTACTACATAACCAGCAAGAGAGAAAGGAAAGAAAGCCCTAAACTAAAGAGAGAAACTGCACCCAGAATAAATAAATGTAATAAACCAGGTGCCAAGAAACCAACACAAAATTACAATCCATACCAAGGAACAGGAAGCTATGGCCCAGCTAAAGGAACAAGATAAACCTCCAGATGACATAAAGGAGCTGAGACAACTAATCATAGGTGATCAAACAAATCTACTTAATAAATTCAAGGAGATGGCTAAAGAGATTAAGGATATTAAGAAGACATTTTATGAGCACAAAGAAAAATTTGAAAGCATACGTGGAAAAATAGCACATTTTACAGGAATGAAAGGCACAATAAATGAAATTAAAAATACACTGGAATAATATAATAGCATATTTGAGGAGGCAGAAGAATGAATTGGTGAACTTGAAGAAATGGAACCTGAAAGTGAACATACAAAAGAATAGATGAAGAAAAGAATGGAAAAAATTGAACAAGATCTAAATGACAGAAAGAGATATGCAAACATATGTGTCATGGGTGTCCCAGAAGGACTGAAGGGAAGGGAAAAGGGGCAGAAAGAACATTTGAAGAAATAATGGTAGGGAAGTGGACTTGGCCCAGTGGTTAGGGCGTCCGTCTACCACATGGGAGGTCTGTGGTTCAAACCCTGGGCCTCCTTGACCCGTGTGGAGCTGGCCCACGCGCAGTGCTGATGTGCGCAAACAGTGCCGTGCCATGCAGGGGTGTCCCCCACGTAGGGGAGCCCCACACGCAAGGAGTGTGCCCCTTAAGGAGAACCACCCAGTGTGAAAGAAAGTTCAGCCTGCCCAGGAATGGTACCGCATACATGGAGAACTGACACAAGATAATGAAACAAAAAGAAACACAGATTCCCGTGCTGCTGACAACAACAGAAGTGGACAAATAAGAACACGTAGCAAATGGACACAGAGAACAGACACCTGAGGGGGGGAGGGGAGAGAAATAAAATAAATCTTTAAAAAAATAAAACTTCTTTTTTAAAAAAAGAAATAATGTTAGAAAATTTCCCAACTCTATTGAAGGACATAGATATCTGTGTCCAAGTTGCACAATGTACTCCCATCTGAATAAATCCAATAGGACCAACTCTGAGACACATACTAATAAGAATGTCAAAGACAGAGAATTCTGAGAAGAGCAAGAGAGAAGCAATGCATAACATATAAGGGATGCCCAATAAGATTAAGTGCCTATTTCTCATCAGAAACCATGGAGGCAAGAAGACAATGGTGTGGTATAGTTAAGATACTTCAAGAGAAAAACTTCTAGGCAAGAATCTTATATCTGGCAAGATTATTTTTCAAAAATGAGGGTGAATTTAGAATATTCACAGATAAACAGAAATTGAGATAGTTCTGCAACCAAGAGACCAGCCTTTCAGGAAATAGTAAAGGTTGTGCTACAGTCTGAAAAGAAAAGACAGGTGAGAGAGGCTTGGAAGAGAGTCTAGAAATGAAGATTATATCAGTATATATAACTAAAAGTCTCAGAAGAGTGGTGAAAATAAAATATGACAGATAAATCCCAAAGATCAAAATAGGTGACTAAGAACTGCCTTTAAAGTAATAACATTGAAGATCAATGGATTAAACTCCCCAATTAAAAGACACAGACTGGCAGAATAGATAAGAAAATATGAGCCATCTATATGCGGTCTGCAAGAGACTCACCTTAGACCCAAGGATGCTAAAAGATGGAAAGTAAAAGCCTGGAAAAAGTTACTCCACACCATGCTGTAACCACAACAAAAGCCGGAGTAGCTACACTTATATCAGATGAAATAGACTTTAAAAGACACTAGTAATGCACAATCTGAGGACAAAGTCAGGAAAAAAATTCCATTTACAATAGTGACTAAAAGAATCATATATTTAGGAATAAACTTAACCAATGATGTAAAGCACTTGTATTCAGAAAACTACAATGCACTCTTAAAAGAAATTTAAAAAGACCTAAATAATTGGAAGAACATTCCATGCTCACGAATTGGAAAACTAAATGTCATTAAGATGTTAATTATACCCAAATTGATATACAGATTCAGTGCAATCCTGATAAAAATTCCTTAGGGCAGTCAAGGATGTCAAGCCCTCAACATTGTTGCAAGTATCTTTGAATATGGCCACTAGCATTTTTTAGATAAATGGAAAACACAATTATCAAAATTATTTGGAAGGGTAGGGGGTCTTGAATAGCCAGAAATATCTTTTAAAGGGAAAGTAAATTTAGAGGATTCTCACTTCCAGACTTTAAATCATATTACCTAGCTACAGTGGTAAAAACAGCATGGTACTGGCATAAAGACAGGCACATAGACCAATGGAACCGAATTGATGGTTCATAAAGAGACCCTGACATCTATGGTCAAGTGATTTTTGACAAGCCTATCAAACCCACCTAACTTGGGCAGAACAGTCCATTCAACAAATATTGTGGGGACAGCTGGATATCCATAGCCAAAAGAAAAAAAGAGGCCCTCTTTCTCACACCTTATATAAAAATTAACTCAAATGGATCAAAAACCTAAATATAAAAGCAGGAAACATAAAGCTCCTAGAAGAAAGCATAGGAAAACATCTTCTAGACTTGGTGGTAGATGGTGGACTTTTAAAGGAGATAGGAGGAATAAGACGGACTACTGATGCTTACTGTATGTGGAAGTTTTAATTAACTTCACTGTAAAAGCATGGAAGTGTAAAGAGTTGATGCTAACACATTATAGTGAATAACAGCTGGTTTATAAACAGGAAAGCGGTTCAAAAGGGTAGTCTAGGGATGTAAATGTCAATTGAAAGAAAGCTAGAGAATAATCTAGAGACTGAATAACACAGTAAACCCAGAGGTGGATAAGAAGAGAATTGTGGTTGATGGTACCGATGTAAGATGTAAGAGTGTCCTTTGTGAGCTAGAGCAGATGTACATCACTATTGCTGAGTGATGGGAATATGGAGAAGCATGGGAAAAATATAGCTGGAGTGTCCTATGGACTGTGGTTAACAGCAGTACTGTAATAGGCATGCATCTAAGCCAAAGATGTACTGTGTTGATAATGGGGGAGAATGGAAAAAGTGTGCCAAATGTACGCTATGGACCATGGTTAGTTGTAATAGTCTGATGGTATCTCATAATCTGTAAGCAATGTTCCACCATGGTGTGGTACGTTGATGGAGGGGTATTGTGTGGGAATTCTGCACGTGTGCATGATTGTTTTCTAAGCTCACAACTTCTGTCATAAAAATATATTAAAAAAAATAATAATAGTGTGGGTTCGGGGAAAATACACTAAATGTAAGATATGGACTATAGCTAGTAGTAAGATTTTGACCAAATTCTTTCATAATTTGTAACAGAGGTCTCACAACAATGCAATGTATTGGTGGTGGGTTGATGTAGGGGAGCCCTGAATGATGTTATGCATGTTTGTTTTCAGGTTCACAACTTTTACTATACACTTCCTTTTATGTATGTTCATGTATAAGTGATACAAAAAATTATAATAGGGTGGGTGGGGGGGAAATACACCAAATGTAAGATACTTTGGTTAGTAGTAATATGTTGAGGGTGCTCCTTCTTAATTAGTTAAAAATATTTCATAACAATGCATGGTTTTGGTGGTAGGTTGAGGTATGAGAGCCCTGTATTGTGTTGCATATGTTTGTTTTGTAAGTTCAAACTATGACTATACATTTACTATTTATGTATGTTTATGTATGATTGACATACTTCAATGAATTTTTTTTTAATATTTATTTATTTTTTTAAAAAATTACATTAAAAAAAATATATGAGGTCCCATTCAACCCCACCGCCCCCGCCCCCCACTCCCCCCACAGCAACACTCTCTCCCATCATCGTGATACATCCATTGCACCTGGTAAGTTCATCTCTGAGCACTTCAATGAATTTTTAAAAAACTTGTAGAATAGGGAAAACAATTTTTAAAAAATTATGAACTTGAAGTTGAAAAAATGTGATTGTCAGATTCTTGACTTCCAAATGTTATTTTGGTTCTCTTCTTTTATCCTTGTTTATATCTTTTCTAAGTCAGGATATTTTTCTATAGTAGTAACTAAATAGTACACAAATTTACATATTTAGGGTTGAGAAAAATGTGTTTTATCACTGCATATATTTAATGAGTTTCTTGAGTATGTCTAGCAAACTAGTTATCCACCAATTATCTATAGTGTTAATGTTTTATTTCAACAAGAAATTAGATGCTACCATTGATAAGAATGTACTTTCTTCTACAATTTCAACTAGTAATCTCTAGTTATCTCTACTGAACTTCATGGATGGGAACTGTGTTTATCTATAGTATTAGCGAATAATTCCGACCAGAAATAAGAATTTAGATTTGGGAAAGAATATTTCTTGATTCCCTGGATCCAAGCTATTTTTCTAGATATTTCTAGTTACTTACAGTAAACTAGTTATCTAGGTACCGCTATATTTCTATAAAATGAATGCAGTATTTCAACAAGAAAGGAGTTGCTTAATTTGATAAGAATGTTTATTTTAGTTACATGGTTTAAAATATTCAGGCTGGGTATCGATAATGTTCTCTAGAAAATATTTATGTGGAAACCATGAGTTATTATAAAACTAACACTTTATGTAATAATAAATAAGAAGTTAGAAGTCAGAATTATGTGTTTATACTTCTTGACATCAAGTATTTACTTTTTTTATTTAAATTATTTTCTGTAAACTGTTATCTATAGCACTAACACAATATTCATACATGAACTTAGAATTGAGAATAATGGTTTTTTAATATTTTTATTCTAGTGATCTCTTCTTATTTCTAGATAAATCTTTACCTAGTTACCACTACAAATCTGTCCAACTAACTCATTTTTCAAAGAACTAGGAATGTAGAGATGAGAAGTATGTAATTTTCAGCTTCCTGGCTATAAGTTATTCTAGTTCTATCTAGGTATTTCTATTTAAATATTACCTAGGTAACTTCTGCTATCCATAGTACTAAGTCAATATTCCTAAAATAAATAAGAATTTAGAATTGAGAAATATGTTTTTAATTTCCTGCATTCAATCGTTTTCCTAGTTATCGCTAGTTAAATATATTTAACTAGTTACCATGTACTACTAAATATCTATATTAGTAGTATATTTCTTCAATAGGAAGTTATAAGTTAATGTTGAGGAGAACATGTTTTCAAGTTCCCAGCTTCAGGTAGTTATCTCTATCTCCAGTTAACTAATCACTAGGGTAAGAGTAGATATCTATAGTACTAATTCATATTTATAAGAATTTGTACTTGAGAAAAATTATTATTCAATTTCCTGGATTTGGCAAGTTTTCTTTCGCTTCCTAGCTTCAACAAGTTATTCTGGATATTTCTCCTTATCTCTCAGTTACTATTTATATAGTTACATATAGATATCTGTAGTAGTAATTTATTATTCCAATATGAAAAAAAGAGAATTTAGAATAGAGAAGGATGTGCTTTCCACTTCCTGGCATCATATATTTATTCCAATTGTCTTTGGTTTTCTCTCATAAACTATTTACCTTAGTGAGACTAAACATCTATAGTACTAAATTCTTATTCTAACAAGAAATAATAATTTATAGTTGAAAATAATATGATTTTAAGCTTCCAGGTTTCAACTAGTTATTCTAGTTATATCTTGTGGTTTCTATGTAACTGGTTATCTAGTAACAGTTAGTTATAAAGAGCTAACTCATTAATTCAAAACAGAAAAAAAATAATTTACTAATTTCTTAGGTACACTTTTATAGTACTGACATACTATTAATATTAAACAAGTAAGAATTTATATTTAAGCAGAATTTCAATTACTTTTAATTATGTCTAGTTAAGTGCTTATTTAGATTCCAAAAGACATTCCAACAGGTAATGAGAATTTTGAGTTGGTCAGAATGTGTTTTCCACTTACTGTTTTGACATATTTATTCTAATTATTTCTAGCCATCTCATTAACTAGTTTTCTTGTTACCAGTACTTACCTATAGTCTGATTCAATTACCCAATAAGAAATTAGGTTTTAGAATTGGGCAGAACTTGATTTTCAGCTTTCTGGCTTCAATTATGTATTTTAATTATGTTTGGTTATCTCTATTTAAATCATAAGTAATTCTAGGTATCTATCATACTAACTCAGTATTCTAATAAGAACAGTATCAAGTATTTATCTAATTACCCCTCCTTAATGCTAACTAAATATTTATCTAGATACAATTCTATATTTACAACATTAACTCATTATTTTAGCAATAAACGAGAATTTAGGGCAGTGAAGAATGTAATTTTCAGCCTCATCGCTTCAAATCATTATTTTTATTTTATTTATGTATCTCTATTTAAACCTTAGCTGTGCAATTCTAATTATCTGTAGTCCTAACTCAATATTCTAAAATGAAAAATGAATTTAGAATTTAGAGAAATGTTTTTAATGTATGGATTTAACCAGTATTTTAGTTTATCTAGTAAACTTGTTACCTAGGTTCACTAATCTGGATAGGAATGATATACTACTGCTATAAAAAATAAGAAGCTAGTGTTGAGAAGAATGTGCTTTCCCCTATTGGACTTCAGCTAGTTATCGGTAGTTATGTCTTGATAACAAGTTATCTGCATACCATTATTTATCTCTGTTATATAAATGAGCTAAACACAACCCCTGTGTATTGGCCCCAGAGCTGTTAACTTCATAGTAGGCTGGGACTATCTGCCAAAGCCTGCTGGCACCAAATTCAAATTCTTACACATCCAGTTGTTTTAAATATAGCCCAAATAAAGATGTTTTTAGTCATTTAGATCCTGCGTACTTTGCACACCCTACAGAACTGCAGCCAACATTGGCTAGCCATATAAAAGGCAACACCCGAAATCACTGCTGCCCTTTGGAGTTCCCTAACCCAGAGACTCCCCAGGGTGCTGCTGAGTGACATCACCTTTCTCCCCCCTGGGAGTTTCCCTTTCTAGGTGGTGGCCGTCTTGCAGTTGTCTCTGGAAAAGTCTTTTGCTGTCAGGGACTTCCCATCTCATGCAAACCTGTCCAAATGCTGGCCCCAAATAAAGCTTGCTCTGTGTTACTACCATTTAGTGATCATTACTTTTTCCTCGATCGGTCTGGAAATCCTGAATTCACAAATGTCCATAAGGAGGGGTTTTTCAGTGGTGACCAGGAAATTGGCATGGGATCTCCTCAGTCAGTAGGGCGATTAATTGGCTAAATGATCCTGGATGGACTTAAATGGTTACAACTCAAAATTTGGAACACCTCTGTGACAGTTTGTCTGGGCATTGCCCTTTGCTGCACCATGCTCTATCTCACAGGTTCCCCTTGCACTTTATTAGCTTGGCCAAATGCTAGCACCAGTTTCGAGTAAATCCATACCCTTACACTTGCTCTTGGGGTCAGAGGTGCTGAACTTCCCAGGGAGGGGTGAGCCCGACTGCCTGGGTGCCCACTAGATGGGTGCTGGATGTTGTAAGACCTATGGGCCTGAACAGAAAAAGGAGAAGGGTGTATACCTCTGGACTTCAGTTGGGCAACCCTTCACTCCATAATGGGCTAAAGCAGGAGAAGCTGCCTGCAGCCAGATTGGTGACTTGGGTACTCTGAGAAGGGAGGACGGTCTCTTTCCTGGGGACCGCTTTGTGGGGTAAAAGAGTTGACAAGGTGTAGAAGTCAGGCAGAGGCCAGTCTCCTAAGTGCAGCTGGGGTAGATGCTTTTGCAAAACGGTGGCATTCTTCTGCCGTTGGTGCATTCACTTTTGTCACTGAGGAAGTCACTGTCCTAGTCTCTCCCCTGAGGAATATCCGGAACCCAACTCATGGCTTGAGCCTGTTAAAGCATTACTTGAAGGGACTAAAGGCAAGGAAGTTGGTATCTCAGAACTGTGAAGGAGGTGGTTATCTTACTGAGGGTGATCCAAACCATGAGCTCCCTGCTGGGCCCTGCCTCCAGCAGCTTCTCATCAAGAAGCTACCCAGAGTAGCATATGAACACAAGAGAGGGTCAGGTGTTGGTGGAGAGTAAATGCCGAGAAAATCATATCAAAATATAATAAAGAGGGTTACCTGTTTAGAATGCTCGGAGGGGAGGGTCTGATGCAGGACGGGCTCCTGGGGAATGTCTAAATGCTCATTCTGCCAGAGTGGGTGACACCATGGGGTAGAAACCCAAGTAGTGAGAGTGGGGGTGGACCCACATCCTGGGGAGAACTAATGCCATCAAATAGAGGGAACTGTATCCCTCGAGAGAAAGGGTGGCTCCCAGGGCATTGGGGCAGTTGAGCAAGTTAGGCCCTGAACACTATTCCATCTATCTCTGGAAGTGGCTTCTCGGGAAACGGAGGTTGGCTGTCACTGTGGGCACCAAGGTGGAAGGGAAAATGGACGTTAAATGTGTGGAACCAAGGTAAATGGGGGGTAAGAGAGGAGTTTCGTGAGAGTACACAAGGATGGATATAAAACATGTAATATTACACCATAACATATAGGAGATGACAGACTGATAATGTAAACCATAATGTAAAACATAGGATAACTAAGAATGTAAAAAACTGTGTATCCTAAAGTATGCACCATAATGTAAGCACAGATGTCACCTTGTTAGAAAGCTATTGTCTCAGACTCTGTACATCACGTTAGGCAAATATGATGTGAATAGGGTGTAAGAGTATCGCTGTGGAAGGGAAAAGGTTTTGTGGTGGATGTATGGGAGTGCTGTATATTATATATATGCATTGCTGTGGTCTAGGGCTCCTGTGAAGAGAAGCTCAATAATTAGGGAAAAAAAAAAAAAAAAGATAGGATGTAGAATTTTTTCCAAGTCAACACGTATTCCTTAACCTTTAAACCTATCGCTATATGCCATTTCCTAGTAAGGGACCCTGACATTATATTGGGCTTCAAATTTCAGGGAGTTCTGGATCACAGAGTGGTTCAACAATGGCAATGGAGAGATACTGGTATAGGATACAATTGACAGGTGATATATGGCTGACAGGGAGCTGTACAGAACATATGTCCAGGGTGCATGGTAATGTTTGGATATACTCATAGTGGCAACAATTAAAAACCACAGCAGAGGGGGTACTGGGTTCCTGGCCAGTGGTGCTCTGTCGTGGTCCCTAGGGGAGCAGCAACAGTCTCCCAGGTGCAGCGGCGGGGACCGGGAGGGAGTGAGGGTTCAACAGTGAGCCCCTGACGCTAATGACTATGCTTGTGAGCTGATAAGTCTAAAATAAGAACAAGGCCTAGAGCAGCATTGTGCCTGGGAATTTCCTCCTGTCAGCCTTCATGTTACTCAAATGTGGCCAGTCTCGAAGCCAAACTCAGCATGTAAATGCAATGCCTTCCCTCCAGCGTGGGACATGACACCCGGGGATGAGCCTCCCTGGCACCGAGGGACCACTATCAACTACCAACTGATGATGCAACTGGAAAATGACCTTATACGGAAGGTTCAATGCGGATCAGCAGAATATCCCTGTCTACATAAAATAACATGACTTTAAAATGCTGTTTGACCTAATGTAAGGGGGAAATGGAAAGGAGAAATGAGTTTATATGGCTACGAGTCTCTAAAAAAGAGTCTGGAGGCTGTCAGAAGGATTGCCCTTATCCACAACTGAGCAGAGTCTGAGAGACAGATAAAGCAGATACAACCCCCAGGTATTGGTTTCTTTGAGGGCTAAAGAGACCCATGGGAGTTATGGTCATGGCCGATGGGGTTAACTACCAGGTCAGATGGCCCCTCTTTGGAAATGGTGTTTATGTGTGATGAATCTGGACTCAGATGGGATCTCTCTTCACAAGACTTTCATGCTAATGTGCTGGAGGTGCAGTTAGTGTTGGGGTTTAAGATATATTTAGGGGATTTGAATCTCTGGACTGACAATGTGATAGCCAGGTCCTGAGCCTCAACAGACTCCAACACCTACAATCTGATTCATTGGACTCACCACACTCAGCTAAGATGGAGTTGAAGAAGGACAACCACCACACCATGGAGCCTAGAGTGATTACAACTGAAAGTGGGAGGATTGCATCTAGAATCCATGTGGAATCTGAGCCTCCTCTTGACATAGAGGTGCAATGGACACAACCAATCCAATGTCCACATAGAAAAGGTGGCATTGGATTGGGAAAAGTGGACATGGTGGCTGATGGGTATGGGGAAAGGCAGGAAGAGATGAGAGGTGGAGGTGTCTTTGGGACATGGAGCTGCCCTGGATGGTGCTTCAGGGGCAATCACCGGACATTGTAAATCCTCACAGGGCCCACTGGATGGAATGGGAGAGAGTATGGGCCATGATGTGGACCATTGACCATGAGGTGCAGAGGTGCCCAAAGATGTACTTACCAAATGCAATGGATGTGTCATGATGATGAGAATGAGTGTTGCTGGGGTGGGGGGAGAGGTGGGGTGGGGGTGGTGGGGTTGAATGGGACCTCATATATATATATATATATATATATATATTTAATGTAATATTATTACAAAGTCAATAAAAAAAAAAAAGAAGCTACTCAGAGAGGAGATAGTAGCTTAAACTCCCACTGGAGATGAGATGGAGTGTGGGGGTAGGCCTCTGGGGAGGCAAGATGGGACTCATTAGAAAAACAGGCAGCATAGGGCCACCACCCCATCTTTTGCCATTCACTGCCCACAAAATACCAAAGACAGAAAGGACAAAGGGAGATGACATGTGACATGATGACTTAGCAAGTCCAGAGGAGGCTGAATTGAGTCCTGAGTCCATCCAGTTGTTTCTCAGGGGGTTCCTGGCCAATATCAGTTAGAAGATTTTGGCCATTCTAAAATTTGCTTCCTGGAGCCTCTAGACCAAATGGACAAATAAATGCCTGCCCAGGGGCTGTTGGCATAAGCAGGTTCCACTCACTCCCAAAGTATTTGCCACTAGAGATGCAACTCCTGTGGCTTAATAAGTACTTCTGAATATTGAAACCATCTCTGGGCAGAACTGATTACCCTATAGACCAAGATTCCTTTTAAGTCATGGATAATGGGAAAAGCCCCATGTAATATCGAATCCACAACAGAGACATCCTTTTTAGAATGTCCTAGAGGTGTACTTACCAAAACTCCCGCAAAGTTCTCTTCCTCTTGCCCAATGGAGATGAACAATTGCTCAGTGATGGAGTGAGCATGGGGTATAATAGAACCAGACAATAGACTGCTGCAGCCTTTCACCATCATTCAAATACTCTTATCTCCATACAGAAACTGGACCAAAATGCCTAATGGGTCAATTTGTGTATGCCCTTGATAAACATTTGCCTAAAGTTGATAGTTTTACTGACCCCTGGTCAGTGGCTAATGGGCTGACTATTTGGTTGGTACTCTGGTAAAAATCAGGGTTGGAAAATACAATGCCAAGCTATTTTGGATAAAGAGATGTTGGAAAAAATCACCACATCGATTTTTACTCTGCTCATCTGATGCACCATATCTCAGTTCATGCCAAATGAGACAATACAATACCAAAGCCCATGAGCTAACCAAACCACCAAAATGAAATGACATACGATGCTCAATTAAAACAAAATGTAGTCTATCCATACAATAGCAAATTATTCAGCCATAAAAAGGAATGAAGTTCTGAAGCATACGACGTAGGTGAACCTTGAAGGCATCCTACTGAGTCGAGTGGGTCAGAAACAGGGACAAATACTGTACAATCTCACTTGTATGAAATAGGAAGAATATACACATTCATGAAGCCAGACACTAGAATGCTGGTTACCATGGACCGAGCAGGGGAGGAGAGTGAGGGGTTAAGGTTTAATCAGTATGGAGTTTCTATTTGAGATGTTGGAAAATTTTGGCAATGGATGATGGGGACGGAAGTACAACTTTGCCATCTTACAGAGTTGCAAGGACTTTCTGAGTTAATACATAAAAAGCTCTTAGATGAAAGCCTGGCACCCGGCAAGAACCACATAGATGTGAGCTGTACTTGTTATTTTGTTCCAAAATAAAAGCAAACACTAACAGCAATCACAATATACTAGAGTCAGAATGTTAGAAGTGGGAGGCATTTTGGAGAATACCTTCTCCAATCTGCTTCTGCATTTTATAGATGGAGCCATTGACCCGGTAATCCAGAGTCAGAAGAGGCAGAACCCAGGATGGGAGAGAGAATGAACAAGAGTTTCTCATTTCCTGTGTTCTAGGACAGTGGTTCTCACCTGGAGGGCTTGTTACATGCAGGTTCTAGACTCCATTCAGGGTTTCTTATTCAGCAGGTCTGGGGTTAGGTCTGAGAATTTGCATTTCTCACCAGTTCCCAGATGCTGCTGCTGGTGCTAGCAGGGACCACACTTTGAGAATGACAGCTCCAAGGACAGTGGAGTGCAGCTGCATCACTGCAATCACTACCTCTGTCTTCTTCTGGCATTGTCCCTGTGTGTTCTGTGTCTTCAGATGCCCTTCTTATAAGAACACCTGTCACTGGATTCAGAGCACCCTAACCTATTATAGCCTCATCTTCATTTGATCACATCTTTAAAGACCCTATTTACAAATAAGGTTATATTCATAGGTACAGGGGGCTTAGAACTTAAAAATATAGTTGTTGTTTTTTTTTTGTGGGGGACACAATCAACCCACAACGCTACCACTACTCCTCTATTAAACTACCTCATCATGCAAAATGAAAGAAAAATTTAGAGTTGAGATGGATGTGATTTGCAGTATCCTGACCTTACCCGGTTATCCTGGTTTTATAGGTATTTCTATTCGAAACTTAACTAAGTAAATCTGGTTATATATAGTACTGACTGAATAATTCTGAGATCTGAATTTAGAGCTAAAAAGAATGTGATTTTCAACTTCCTATATTAAATCAACTTTCCTAGTAATCATTTATGTCTACTAAACTAGTATTTAGATAGTAGTAGATATAGTAGTTGCGCATTATTTCAACAACGAATAAGAAGATAGTGCTGAAAAGAATGGTTTTTTCCCCCGAGTTCTTAGCTTCACCCAGTTAAACCTAGTTATAACTCATTAACTAGTACTCTGAGAAACAGGAAATATCTATGGCACTAATTGATATTTACAACCAGAGATATGACTTTGATTTGAAAAGAACCAGTTTTCTATAGTTTCAAGGCTTCAACTAGTTATTTTGGATATCTCTTGTTAACTCTATGGTACTAAATAGATAATTACCACTAGATTAATGTGGTAAGAATTCATTTTTTCAACAAGTAAAAGTAATTTAGAAGTGAGAAGAATGTGTTTTTCACATTTTGATATGAAATACTCTATTTCTAGTTACCTCTAGATAACCTCTCACTAAGCATCTACCTATGTAACCCAATCATTTATTGTACTACTTATTCCAACAAAAAATAATAATTTACAGTTGAGAACAACATAAATTTCAGCTTCCAGGTTTCAGCTAGTCATTCTAGTTTTCTCTAATTGCTTCTCTTTAACAAGTTACTTAGGAAATCTAATTTTATAGCACTGATTCATTAATTCAACAAGATAATCTTTTATAAGAATGTGTTTTTCCTCCCTGGCTTATGTTTTTTATTCTAGTTATTTCTAGTGTACTGCTTAATTAATTACATCTACCTCTCTTCAAGTAATATTATATTGTTTCAGAAACAAATAAGTCTTAAGTTTTGAGAAGAAAGTGATTATTAGATTCATCTTGGATTCAACTACTTATTCCAGTTATCATTAATTATCTCCAATTAACTAACTTCCCAGGTATCCCTAGGAATGCATAATACCAATGCATTATCAATAAGAAATAAGGATTTGCTGCTGAGAAGAATAAAAAATTTCAGCTGTTAGACTTTATCTAGTTATTAAAATCATTTCAGGTTAGGCTGAATTAACTACATACCTAGGTTCCGCAAGATATATAGAGTATTAACTCATTATTCCAACAAGAAATAAGAATTATGAATTGGGAAGAATGTTCATTCCACTTCCTGTCATCACATTTTAAATTCTAATTATTTCTAGCCATCTCTTGTTAATTAATTATCTAGGTAACACTATTTATCTGTACTACAAATCAATTTCTACAACAATAAGGATTTAGAGTTAAAAATGTGTTCTTCAAATTCCTGGTTTTATCAATAATTCTAGTTATATTTAGTTATCACTATTTAAATCTTACCTCAATATTTCTAATGATCTATAGTACTACTTACTTATTCAATATTCCAAAAAGAAATAAATTTTGGATTTGAGAAAGATGTTTTTGATTGCCTGAATTCAAGTTTTTCAAGTTATGCCCAGTAAACTTGTTGCCTATGTACTAATAATTATATTTAGTATTAACATCCTATTTCTACAAGAAATAAGCTGGATTTAATAAGAATGTATTTTCTGCACAGATAACAGATACTAGTTATCCATAGTCCTATTGGACTAACACATTATTCCAATAAGAATGTCACTTACCCTTCCTCTCTTCAATTATTGTAATATATTCTAATCAACTCTAACCAGTTTCTTATATACCACTACTCCTCTGTAGTTCTAGCTCAATAATATAAGAAATTGGAATTCAGATTCCTGACTTCAACTAGATATTTTACATTCATTTAGCTTTATTTAAATCATATGAATATAACTCTAGCTATGTATCATATTGACTCAATATTCCCAAATGACACAAAAATTTACATTTGAGATCATTCTTTTGTACACCTGTCAGGAATTAACCATTCTTTCAAGTTATTTCTGTTGAGCTTGTTATGTGGGTACCACTTATATGAACAATACTAACATATTATTTCAACCAGAAATAAGGACCAGGATTTGAAAATTATGTTTTTCTGGTATCTGGCTTCATTTAGTTAACTCTCATGTTCTCTAGCCAACTAACTATTTAGTAAGAGTATTCACCTCTAGTACTAACACACTATTCCAAAAAGAAATAAAAACAGGGTTTAGAAAAATATAATTTCAACCTGTTCTCCTCATCGCTCATTATTGCCAGTAAACTAATGACTGACGTACCACTAGTTATCAATAGTACTTGCACATTATTCCTAAAAGAAATAAGAAGGTTGATTGTACAAAGAATGTATATTTTGGTTTTCTGACTAAAAGTTGTCATTCTTATTACCTGTTTTCCTCTAGATAACTAATCACCTATGTACCCCTAGCTATCTATGTAACTAACACCTTATCCAACAGAAAATAAAAATTTAAAAGTCATAAGTGGCGGCGGACTTGGCCCAGTGGTTAGGGCATCCGTCACCACATGGGAGGTCTGTGGTTCAAACCCCGGGCCTCCTTGACCTGTGTGGAGCTGGCCCATGCACAGTGCTGATGCGTGCAAGGAGTGCCGTGCCACGTGGGGGTGTCCCCCGTGTAGGGGAGCCCCACGTGCAAGGAGTGTGCCCCGTAAGGAGAGCCACCCAGCATGAAAGAAAGTGCAGCATGCCCAGGAATGGTGCCACACACACGGAGAGCTGACACAAAATGACACAACAAAGAAAACACAGATTCCTGTGCCGCTGACAACAACAGAAGCGGACAAAGAAGAAGCAGCAAATAGACACAGAGAACAGACAACCCGGGTGGAGGACGGGAAGGGGAGAGAAATAAATAAGTAAGTAAATCTTAAAAAAAAAAGTCATAAGTAATGTTTTTCATTTCTTGGCATCAACTATTTACACTACTTATCTCTAGGTAACACTAGTTAATTTTTTATCTAGATATCAATAGCTATCTATATTACTAACTCGTTATTCTTTTTTTTTTTCAAATTCTGTATTTTTTTCCTCTCATTTCAGATATCACTGGATAGTGGAGTAGAATGTCCCTGAGTTTCACTTTACTAAAGCAGTTTCATTTTACCCCACATTATTTTAAGGCTAACATTCCAAAACTTTATATTTCAATACTATGGCAATATTTTTTGTCTTTATTTATTTTTTTAATATTACATTAAAAAAATATGAGGTCCCCATATACCCCCTCACCCCCCTCACCCCACTCCTCCCCGTATAGCAACAATCTCCTCCATCATCATGTGACATTCATTGCAATTGGTGAATACATCTCTGAGCACTGCTGCAGATCATGGTCAGTGGTGCAAACCATAGCCCACACGTTCCCACACTCAACCCAGTGGGCCATGGGAGAACATGCAATGTCTGGTAACTGTCCCTGCAGCATCACCCAGGACAACTCCAAGTCCCGAAAATGCCTCCACATCTCATCACTTCCTCCCATTCCCCATCCCCAACAGCCACCATGGCCACTTTCTCCACACCAATGCCACATTTTCTTCGATTACTAATCACAATAGCTCATGAACAGAATATCAGTAAGTCCACTCTAATCCATATTCTATTCCTCCATCCTGGGGACCTTGGAATGGTTGTGTCCACTCCACATCTATATCAGGAGGGGGCTTAGATTCCATATGGATGCTGGATGCAATTCTCCTGCTTTCAGTTGTAGGCACTCTTGGCTCCTGGTGTGGTGGTTGACCTTCTTCAACTCCATGTTAGCTAAGTGGGCTAGGTCCAATAAACCAGAGTGTAGGAGCTGAAGTCTGTTGAGGCTCAGAGTCTGGCTATCATATGGTCAGTCCAGAGATTCAGGTCCCCCGGGTATATATTAAACCCCAGTACCAACTACAGTTCTGGTAAAAGTAACAGGAGAGGCTTGTGAAAAAAGATCACATCTGAGTCCAGCTCCATCACACAGAAACATCAACTCCAAAGAAGGGCCAACTGACATGGCAGTGAACTCCATCTGCCATGACCATAAAACCTGTGGGTCTCTGTAGCCCTCAGAAGAACCAATACCTGGGGTTGTATCTACTTTATCTGTCTCTGGGACTCTGCTCAGGTGTGCATAAGGGAAAGCCCTCTGATAACCTCCCACCTCTTTTTTAGAGATTCATAACCATATAAACTCATTTGTCCTTTCCATTTCTCCCTTGATTTAGGTCAAAAAGCATTTTTAACTCCTGTTATTATATGTAGACATATATTCTGCTGGTCCGGGTTGAACCTTTTATTCAAGGTCATTTTCTAGTTATGTCATCAGCTGGTACTTGGTAGTGATCCCTCGGCGCCAGGGAGGCTCATCCCTGGGAGTCATGTCCCATGCTGGGGGGAAGACAACGAATTTACATGCTGAATTTGGCTTTGAGACTGGCCACATTTGAGTAACATGGAGGCTCTCAGGAGGTAACTCTTAGGCACACTGCTGCTCTAGGCCTTGTTCTTATTTCAGGTGCACAGGCTCACAAGCATAGTCATTAGTATCAGGGGCTCATTGTTGGACCTTCGTTCTTTTCCAGTCTTTGCCGTTGCACTTGGGGGATTGTTGCTGTTCATTTAAGGACTGTGATAGAGCTCCCCTGGCTGGGAACTCAACATTCCCTCAGTTGTTTTTAAATTGTTTCTACTATGAAAATATCCAAACATTTTTATACACTCTGGATATATGCCCTGTAAAACTCCCTGCCATCCATGTGTCCCCTGTCAATAACAATCCACACCAGTATTCCTCTGCTGCCATTTTTGTACCTCCCTGTGATCCAAAACTTCCTGAAAAGTGAAGCCCAATATATTGCCAGGTTCCCTTAATAGTAAAATGGAATATAGTGATAATTTAAAGGTTAGATATAGAATACATATTAATTTGGAAAAATTACGCTACAAATAAATTGGGGTATCAAAAAATTTAAAAATGCAAAAGTTTGTTTTTGATGTCTTGCCTTCCATCACTGCAATAAGTGTTGCCCTGTATGCAAATTTGCAAGGCAACTACTTCCATCTTTTCCTCAGTGTCTACATCCTATCTTTTTCTTTTCTTTTTCTAATCATTAAGCTTATCTTCACAAGAGTTTTACATCACAGTAATTCATATATACAATATACAGTACACCCACATATCTAACATAAAACCTTTTCCCTTCCACAGCAATAATCTTTTTACATATTCATACTATAGTTACTGAAACTGATGTTCAGATATTGAGACAATAGCTTTCAAACAAGGTAACATTTGTGATTACATTGTGGTTTATATTTTAGACTATACAATTTTCTAAATTTTTAGTTATGTTTTACATTATGATTTACATTTTAGCCTATCAGCCCCTATATATTTTTGGTGTAATTTTACATGACTTATATCCATCCTTGCATACTTTTGTGAAACACTTCCATTGCCCACACAATTACATTGGTTCCATCTATTCAATACCGCCTTTCCTCTGCCCTTAGGGCCCACAGTGACAGTCAATCTTCATTGCTTGAAGGGCCATGTTCAGAGATACTTGCAAAGTATTGAGGGCTTGACATGCTCAACTGCCCTAATGCACTGGGGGCCACCATTTCTCTTGAGAAATACTATTCCCTTTATTCGATGGCATTAGTCCTCCCCAGGTTGTGGGTCTAACTTCACTCTCATTTTATGGGTCTCTACCCAATGGTATAACCCACGCTGGCAAAATGAGCATTCAAATATTCCCTAGGAGTCTGTCCTGCATCAGATTATCCCCTTTGAGTATCTTAAACAGGTAACTTTCCTAATTATATTTTGAAAAGGTTTTCTCAGCATTATACTCTGAACCAACACCTGACACTCTCCTATGTTCGTGTGTTGCCCCACCCCCCTCCAAGTTCTAGGGCAATATTACCCATCCGCACATCCCTAGCCCCCCTCAAACCCCCAAAGCCCCACCGAAAAGTAACGCTATTCCCCCATTTTATCCCTTCCTTGTACACATACTTACCTCCAGCTTATCATAGATTTCACCCACGTAGATGTCAGCTTACATCCTTCCTCTACCCCCCGATTTCCTGTAAGCCTATCTTCCAGTCTCTAGCTCTCTGAGGCAGCTTGCTTATTTCATATCATTGAGGTCATGTAGTATTTGTCCTTCAATGCCTGGGTTGCTTCACTCAACATAAGGTTATCAAGATTCATCCATGTTATCACGTGTGTTTGTAGTGTATTTGTTCTTAAAGCTGAGTAGTATTCCATTGTATGTATATACTACATTTTATTGATCCACTCATCTGTTGATGGGCATTTGGGTCGATTCCAACTTTTGGCGATAGTGAACAATGTTGCTATGAACATTGGTGTGCATATATCGGTTTGTGTCCTTGTTTACAGTTTGCTGGGTATATACCCACCAGTGGTATTGCTGGGTCATATGGCAAATCTATGGTTAGTTTTTTGAGAAACCACCAAACTGTCCTCCAGAATGGTTGGATCCTTCTGCATTCCCACCAGCAGTGGATGAGTGTTCCCATTTCTTCACATCCTCTCCAGCATTTGTATTCTTCTGCTTTTTTCATAGCTGCCAATCTTATGGGAGTAAGATGGTATCTCATTGTAGTTTTGATTTGCATTTCCTTGATAACTAAAGATTCGGAGCATTTTTTCATGTGCTTTTTAGCCATTTGTATTTCTTCTTTGGAGAAGTGTCTGTTTAAATCTTTTTCCCATTTTTTAAATGGGTTGTTTATCTTTTTATTTCCAACATGTAGGAGTTCTTTATATATGCAAGTTATAAGTCTCTTATCGGATATATGTTTGCCAAATATTTTCTCCCATTGTGTAGGTTCCCTTTTTACTTTCTTAATGAACTCCTTTGAGGTGCAGAAGGCTTTAATTTTGAGTAAGTCCCATTTATCTATTTGTTCTTTTGCTGCTCGTGCTTTTGGTGTGATGTTCATGAAGGCATTTCCTATTACAAGGTCTTGTAGATGTTTCCCTACACTGCTTTCCAAGGTCCTCATGGTCTTGACTCTTATTTAGGTCTTTGATCTTTGTATAAGGTGTGATATGGTAATCCTCTTTCATTCTTCTACATATGGCTATCCAGTTCTCCAGGCACCATTTGTTGAATAGGCCATTCTCTCCCAGTTGAGAGGGTTTGGTGGCTTTATCGAATATTAAATGGCTGTATATATGAGGTTCTATATCAGAACTTTAAATTCGATTCCATTGGTCTGTGTGTCTCTCCTTATGCCAATACCATGCTGTTTTCACTACTGTAGCTTTGTAGTATGTTTTGAAGTAAGGTAGTGTGATTCTTCCAATTTCGTTTTCTTTTTCAGTATGTCTTTGGCTATTCGGGGCCTCTTTCTTTTCCAAATAAATTTCATTGTTAGTTTTTCTAGTTCCTTAAAGAAGGCTGTGTTGATTTTTATTGGGATTGCATTGGATGTGTAGATCAGTTTTGGTAGGATAGACATCTTAATAATGTTTAGTCTTCCTATCCATGAACAGGGAATATTCTTCCATTTATTTAAGTCTACTTTGATTTCCTTGAACAGTCTTTTATTTTTTAAATTTATTTTTCTAATTGATTTTGTAAAAATATTACATTAAAAAAACAATATGAGGTCCCATTCAACCCTACCATCCCCACCCCACCACTCCCCCCCCAGCAACACTCACTCCCATCATCATGATACATCCATTGCATTTGGTAAGTACATCTCTGGGAATCTCTGCACCTCATGGTCAATGGTCCACATCATGGCCCATACTCTCCCACATTCCATCCAGTGGGCCCTGGGAGGATTTATAATGTCTGGTGATTGCCCCTAGAGCACCATCCAGGGCAACTCTTAAGTCCCAAAGGCATCTCCATATCTCATCTCTTCCTGCCATTCCCCATACCCATATCAGCCACCATATCCACTTTTCCCACTCCACTCCAATGCCACCTTTTCTCTGTGGACCTTGGATTGGTTATGTCCGTGGCATCTCTATGTCAAGAGGAGGCTCAGATTCCACATGGATACTGGATGCAATCCTCCTGCTTTCAGTTGTAGGCACTCTAGGCTCCATGGTTTGGTGGTTGTCCTTCTTCAACTCCATCTTAGCTGAGTGAGATGAGTCCAATAAATCAGAGTGTAGGAGCTGAAGTCTGTTGAGGCTCAGGGCCTGGCTATCATATTGTCAGTCTAGAGATTCAAATCCCCTAAATATATCTTAAACCCCAACACCAACTACAATTCCAGTAAAGTAGCATGAAAGTCTAATGAAAAGAGATTCCATCTGAATCCAGTTTCATCACGCAGAAACACCAGCTCCACAGAAGGGCCATCTGGCATGGCAGTGAACCCCATCTGCCATGACCATAGAGCCCGTGGGTCTCTTTAGCCCTCAAAGGAACCAATACCTGGGGTTGTATATACTTCATCTGTCTCTTAGATTCTGCTCAGTTGTGCATAAGGGCAATCCTTTTGACAGCCTCCAGACTCTTTTTTAGAGACTCGTAGCCATATAAACTCATTTCTCCTTTCCATTTCCCCCTTACATGAGGTCAAACAGCATTTTAAAGTCATGTTATTATATGTAGACAGGGATATTCTGCTAGATCCGCACTGAACCTTCAATTCAAGGGAATTTTCCAGTTGCATCATCAGTTGGTACTTGATAGTGGTCCCTCGGTGCCAGGGAGGCTCATCCCCGGGTGTCATGTCCCATGCTGGGGGGAAGGCATTACATTTACATGTTGAGTTTGCTTCGAGACTGGCCACATTTGAGTAACTTAAAGGCTGTCAGGAGGAAATTCCCAGGCACAGTGCTGCTCTAGGCTGTGTTCTTATTTCAGGCATATAGGCTCACAAGCATAGTCATTAGTATCATGCTCTCACTGTTGGACCCTCATTCCTTCCTGGTCCTTACCGTTGCACCTGGGGGACTGCCGCTGCTCCCCTAGGGACCACGACAGGGCACCCCCGGCCTGGAACCCAGTACCCCCCCCAGCTGTAGTTTTTAATTGTTGCCACTATGAGTATATATATCCAAACATTACCATGCATCCTGGACATATGCCCTGTATAGCTCCCTGTCAGCCATATATCACCTGTCAATAGTATCCTATACCAGTATTCCTCTGCTGCCATTGTTGAACCACTCTGTGATCCAACACTTGCTGAAAATTGAAGCCCAATATAATGTCAGGTTCCCTTACTAGTAAGATGGCATATAGCGATGGGTTTAAAGGTTAGATATAGAATATGTGTTGACTTGGAAAAATTCTACATCCTATCTTTTACTTTTTTTTTTCCCTAATTATTGAACTTCTCTTCATAAGAGCCATAGACCACAGTAATTCATATATACAATATGCAGTACTCTCACACATCTACCGTAAAACCTTTTCCCTTCCACAGCGATATTTTTATACCTTATTCATATCATATTTACTTACAGTGATGTAGAGACTCTGTGACAATAGCTTTCAAATAAGATGACATCTAGGCTTACATTGTGGTCCATACTTTAGGATATACAGTTTTCTAAATTTTTAGTTGTCCTATGTTTTACATTATGGTTTACATTATTAATCTGTCGTCCCCTATATGTTTATGGTGTAATAGTACATGTTTTATATCCATCCTTGTGTACTCTCGTGAACGTCCTCTCTTATCCCACATTTACTTTGGTTCCACACATTTAACATCCTTTTTCCCATCCCCTTGGTGCCCACAGTGACATCCAACCTCTGTTTCCTGAGGAGCCACGTCCAGAGATACTTGCAACAGTGTTCAGGGCCTAACTTGCTCAGCTGCTCCAATGCCCTGGGAGCCACCCTTTCTCTCCAGAGATGCAGTTCCCTCTATTTGATGGCATTAGTCCTCCCCAGGATGTGGGTCCACCCCCACTCTCACTACTTGGGTCTCTATCCAATGGTACTACCCACTCTGGCAAAATGAGCATTCAGACATTCCCCAGGAGCCCGTCCCACATCAGACCATACCCCTCCGAGCATCCTAAACAGGTAACCCTCTTAATTATATTTTGATATGATTATCTCAGCATTTTACTCTCAAGCAACACCTGACACTCTCCTATGTTCTTATGCTACCCCTTCCTCCCCCCACTTTTTGGGCAAGATTACCCATCCACCCATCCCCAGCCCCCCTGAAACCCGCAAAGCCCCCCCCAAAGGCAACCCCTTGCCCCATTTTATCTCTCCTTTGTGCTCATACTTACTGCCAGCTCATCATAAGTTCCTCCCCTGCAGACATCGGCTCATGTCCTTCCTCCACCCCCCGATTTCCTGTAAGCCTATTGTTCAGTCTCTAGCTCTCTGAGGCATCTTTCTTATTTCATATCATTGAGGTCATGTAGTATTTGTCCTTCAATGCCTGGGTTGCTTCACTCAACATAAGGTTCTCAAGATTCATCCATGTTATCACGTGTTTTTGTAGTGTATTTGTTCTTACAGCCGTGTAGTATTCCATTGTGTGTATATACCACATTGTGTTGACCCACTCATCTGTTGATGGGCATTTGGGTTGATTCCAACTTTTGGCGATAGTGAACAATGCTTCTATGAACATTGGTGTACATATATTGGTTTGTGTCCTTGTTTTCAGTTCTGCTGGGTATATACCCAGCAGTGGTATTGCTGGGTCATATGGCAAATCTATGGTTAGTTTTTTGAGACACCGCCAAACTGTCCTCCAGAATGGTTGGATCCTTCTGCATTCCCACCAGCAGTGGATGAGTGTTCCCCTTTCTTCACATCCTCTCCAGCATTTGTATTCTTCTGTTTTTTTCATAGCTGCCAATCTTATGGGAGTAAGATGGTATCTCATTGTAGTTTTGATTTGCATTTCCCTGATAGCTAGAGATTTGGAGCATTTGTTCATGTGCTTTTTAGCCATTTGTATTTCTTCTTTGAAGAAGTGTCTGTTTATATCTTTTTCCCATTTTTTAAATGGGTTATCTTTTTATTTTCAAGATATAGAAGTTCTTTATATATGCAAGTTATAAGTTTCTTATCAGATATATGGTTGTCAAATATTTTCTCCCACTGTGTGGGCTACCTTTTTCCTTTTTGACAAACTCCTTTGAGGTGCAGAAGGCTTTAATTTTGAGGAAGTCCCATTTTTCTATCAGTTCTTTTGCTGCTCGTGCTTTTGGTGTGATATTCATGAAGCCATTTCCTATTATAAGGTCCTGTAGATGTTTCCCTACACTACCTTCCAAGGTTTTTATGGTCTTGGCTCTTATATTTAGGTCTTTGATCCATCTTGAGTTGATCTTTGTATAAGGTGTGAGATGGTAATCCTTTCATTCTTCTACATATGGCTATCCAGTTCTCCAGGCACCATTTGTTGAATAGGCCATTCTCTCCCAGTTGAGAGGGTTTGGTGGCTTTATCGAATATTATATGGTTATATATGTGAGGTTCTATATCAGAGGTTTCAATTCGATTTCATTGGTCTGTGTGTCTCTCCTTATGCCAATACCATGCTGTTTTCACTACTGTTGCTTTGTAGTATGTTTTGAAGTCAGGTAGTGTGATTCCTCCAATTTCGTTTTTCTTTTTCAATATGTCTTTGGCTATTCAGGGCCTCTTTCCTTTCCAAATAAATTTCATAGTTAGTTTTTCTAGTTCCTTAAAGAAGGCTGTGTTGATTTTTATTGGGATTGCATTGAATGTGTAGATCAGTTTTGGTAGGATAGACATCTTAATAATATTCAGTCTTCCTATCCATCAATAAGGAATAGTCTTCCATTTATTTAGGTCTTCTTTGATTTCCTTGAACAGTCTTGTATAGTTCTCGGTGTATAAGTTTTTTACCTCTTTAGTTAAATTTATTCCTAATATTTGATTTTTTTACTTACTATTGTGAATGGTATTTGTTTCTTGATTTCCTCCTGATCTTGCTCATTATTGGTGTACAGAAATGCTACTGATTTTTGCGCATTGATCTTTTTTTTTTTTTTTAAAGATTTATTTATTTATTTACTTTCCCCCCCTCCCCTGGTTGTCTGCTCTTGGTGTCCATTTGCTGCGTCTTGTTTCTTTGTCCACTTCTGTTGTCGTCAGCGGCACGGGAAGTGTGGGCGGCGCCATTCCCGGGCAGGCTGCTCTTTCTTTTCACGCTGGGCGACTCTCCTTATGGGCGCACTCCTTGCACGTGGGGCTTCCCCACGTGGGGGACACCCTTGCGTGGCACGGCACTCCTTGCGCGCATCAGCACCGCGCATGGCCAGCTCCACACGGGTCAAGGAGGCCCGGGGCTTGAACCGCGGACCTCCCATATGGTAGACGGACGCCCTAACCACTGGGCCAAAGTCCGTTTTCCTGCATTGATCTTATAACCTGCGACTTTACTAAACTCATTTATGAGTTCTAGAAGCTTTGTTGTAGATATCTCAGGGTTTTCTATCTGCATCTGCAAATAACGAATCTGCAAATAATGTCATCTGCAAATAATGAAATTTTGACTTCTTCCTTTCCAATTTGAATGCCTTTTATATCTGGTTCTTGCCTCAGTGCTCGAGCAAGTACTTCTAAGACATTGTTAAATAGAAGGGGAGAAAGTGGGCATCCTTGTCTTGTTCCTGACTTTAGAGGGAAGGATTTTAGGATTTCTCCATTGTAAATGATGTTGGCTGTGCATTTTTCATATATACTCTTTATCATGTTCAAAAAATTTCCTTGTATTCCGATCCTTTGGAGTGTTTTTATCAAGAAAGGGTGCTGTATTTTGTCAAATGCTTTTTCTGCATCTATGGATATAATCATATGATTTTTTCCTTCAATCTGTTTATATGGTGTATTACATTGATTGATTTTCTTATGTTGAACCATCCTTACATACCGGGAATGAATCCCACTTGGTCGTGGTGTATAATTCATTTAATATGTTGTTGTTGAATACGATTAGGAAGTATTTTGTTAAGTATTTTTGCATCTAGGCTCATTAGAGAAATTGGTCTGTAATTTTCCTTTCTTGTGGTGTCTTTGTTTGGCTTTGGTACTAGGGTAATGTTGGCATCATAGAGTGAGTTATGCAATGTTCCTTCTGTTTTGATTTTTTGGAAGAGTTTCAGCTGGATTGGTATTAGTTCTTTCTGGAATGTTTTGTAGAATTCACCTGTGAAGCCGTCTGGCCCTGGGCTCTTCTTAGTTGGGAAGTTTTTAATGACTGATTCTGTCTCTTGTGATTGGTTTGTTGAGATCATCAATTTCTTCTTTCATCAATATAGGCTGCTTATGTGTTTCTAGGAATTTGTCCATTTTCTCTGAATTGTCATTTTTGTTTCAATATGGTTTTTCTAAGTATCCTCTTTTGATAGTATTATTTCTGTGGGGTCAGTGGTGATATCTCTTCTCTCATTTCTTATTTTGTGTATTTGCATCTTCTCTCTTTTTTTCTTTGTTAGTCTCGCTAAAGGTTTGTCAATTTTATTGACCTTCTCAAAAAACCAGCTCATGGTCTTGTTTATCTTTTAGTGCTTTCTTATTTTCAATTTCATTTAGTTCTGCTCTTATCATTGTTATTTACTTCCTTCTTCTTCCTGTTGGCTTACTTTTTTTTTTCTAATTCCTCCAAATGTGCAGTTCTTCAATTTTTGCTCTTCTTTTTTGATGTATGAATTTATGGCTATAAATTTCCCTCTCAGTACTTCTTTTGCTGCATCCCATATATTTTGGTATGTTGTGTTATCATTATCATTTGTTTCAAGGTAGTCATTGATTTCTTTTGTGATTTCCTCTTTGAACCACTGTTTTCCTAAGAGTGTGCTGTTTAATTTCCAGATCATGGTGTGAAATCTGGGCGTCTGGCCCTTGCAGATTTCCAGTATCACTCCACTGTGGTCAGAGATATTATTGTGTATAATTTCAATCTTTCTGAATTCATTAAGCCTTTCTTTGTGGCCTAGCATATGGTCTATCTTGGAGAATGATCCATGTGCACTTGAGAAAAATGTATATCCTGCTGTGTTTGGGTGTAATGATCTGTATATGTCTATTAGATCCAGCTCCTTTAATATACTGTTCATATATTTTGTTTCTTTAGTGATTCTCTTTTGAGATATTCTGTCCAGAGTTGATAGTGGTGTATTAAAATCCCCCACTATAATTGTAGATACATCTATTCTTTCACTTAGTTTTTCCAGCATTTGCCTCACGTATTTAGAGGCGCCCTTGTTAGGAGTATAAATATTTATGATGGTTCATTCTTCTTGAGAGATTGTCCCTTTCACTAAAATGTAGTATCCTTCTTTGTCTCTCACAATTGTTTCACATTTAAAGTCTATTTTGTCTGATATTAATATAGCTACTCCTGCCTTTTTCTGGCTATTGTTTCCTTGTAAGATTGTTTTCCAACCATTCACTTTCAGCCTCCATGAATCTCTGTGTCTAAGATGTGTCTCTTGTAGACAGCATATAGATGGGTCATATTTCCTTATCCAATGTCCCAGTCTGAATCTTTTGATAGGTGAGTTTAATCCATTGACATTCAGTGTTATTACTTTCAAGGAATTTTTTATGTTAGCCATATTTTGATTGGACTTGTGTTTGTCATATTTTGTTCTTTTTTCTTCTCTTTTTGTCATTTTTGTTGCTCTTAAACTCTCCTCCAACTCTGCCTGTCCTGTTTTTCCTTTCTTCCTGCAGAACTCCCTTTAGAATTTCTTGAAGGGGAGGTTTCTTGTTGGCATACTCTTTCAATTTCTGCTTATCTGTGAATATTTTGAACTCTCCATCATGTTTGAATGCTAGTTTAGCTGGATAGAGTATTCTTGGTTGGAAATTTTTTTCTTTTAGTACCTTGACTATGTCATACGACTGCCTTCTTGCCTCCCTGGTTTCAGATGAGAAATCAGCACTTAATCTTATGGAGCTTCCCTTGTATGTGATGGTTTTCTTTTCTCTTGCTGCTTTTAGAATTTTCTCTTTGTCTTGAGCATTGGATAATTTGACAAATATATGTCTTGGGGTGGGCCTGTTGGGGTTTATGATGTTTGGGCTGCGTTGTGCTTCTTGGATATGTACATCTGTCTCTTTCAGTAGATTTGGGAAGTTTTCAGCCATTATTTCCTGCAACACTCTTTCTGATCCCTTTCTCTTCTCTTCTCCTTCTGGGATGTCTATAATACGTATGTTTGTGCTTTTTGCATTGTCATTAAGGTCCCTAAGTCCTAGCTGGAATTTTTCTATCTTTTTATCGATAAATTCTACTATCTGTTTGATTTCCGATGTACTGTCTTCCACATCACTAATTCTCTGCTCTGCCTCTTCTAATCTGCTGCTATTTGCTGCGAGTGTATATTTGATTTCTTGAACTCTCATGTTCATTCCCATCATATCTGTTATTTTTTTGCATATGTCTGCAATTTCCCCTCCAAGTGTTGTCTTCATATTGTTAACGTCTTTCTTTACTTCATTAAATTTGTCTGTGATATATGTTCTGAGCTCTTTAATTACTTGTGCAAAGTTCTGCTCCCCTTCCTGGTTTTTACTTTGTTCATTGGATTCAGCCATGTTTTCCTGATTACTGGTTTGGTTTGTAGATTTTTGTTGCTGTCTGGTCATCATTTTATCTTGACGGGTTTAATCAGTTCCTTAGCTTCTTTGTCTAGTCTTGGGGATTAATTAGCTCTTTTTTTTGCATAAGTGTTATATCTTCTGTTTGTCACTTTGTTCTTCTTATTCTAATTTCTTATTGCTGGCTGAGTTCACTTTGAACGAAAGTATTAGGTCCAGGGAAAGGCAATTGTGTAAGCACGGAAAATGTGTAAAGTAGTATTGGTAATAAATGTTAACAGAGCAACAATATGAGATCTGGAAGGATGGATATTAGATTCATGTAAGTTGTGTAGAGTTATAGCAGTAGGTAGTGTACCTATAATGAGGTAGTCGACTGAATATGGGAGGAATATGGTATGAATTAAAAAGTTAGTGTTTTTGTGAGAGAGGGAAAGAGAAAAGAAGGGCAATAGTTTCAAGAGTGGATAAAAGACAGAAAACTAAACAAAGGTATTCAACATTAAGAATTAGACAATTTGTGGATCAAAGAAAGGAGGCGGAATATAGGAGAGACAGTCGATGATGGGGGATATCAAGATGTGGGGGAAAGTGTATAGTGTAGGTAGCCAAAATCAATTCACAGAGAAATGAGGCAACGGAGGATGAGGAAACCCAGCAAATGTGAGGTAATCCCTGCAGCACCTATTGTATAATTAAGATAAAATAAAATAAGAAGAAAATGAGGGACAACAGAAAAGAGAGAAGAAAAAAAAAGGGAGAAGAAAGAAAGAAAGAAAAAGGGGGGTGGGTACAGAAAAGGGAGGGGAACAAATAAGGAAAGAAAAGAAGATATAAAACACCAACAACATCAACAATACAAAACACCTAACTAAATGAAAAAAAAAAAGACCTTTAGGGATACAATGGGAAAAAAGACTAGGAAATAGTGCAATATTAGCAACCAGGACAATAAAAAACAAAAAGTAAAAAATAAAAATTTATATATAAAAAAAATTCAAACGTTGAGGGCTAAGACAATCAAGGACCTCAGATGGGCCTCAGGGCATGGTGGATTTAGGGATGGAAAGTCTGTGATATTGCAGACTCAAGAGGTGTGAGTCTCTGGGGTGTGGGCCACCAGGGTTTAGGGGACACAGACCTGGCAACCTCACGTCCAGTTAACAGGGAGCCTGGGAGCACTGCAGTGCAACACAGCCTTCAGGGATCCCCGCAGCTGGGTGCCAGCCCTATGGGAGAGGTCACATCCGCAACTTCTGACCTATGTGTCTGAAACCCGCAATTCCCCCTTTCACTAGGGTCTCTTCTGTGGCTGTATCACCAATTCGCCTTCAGGACACCTCCCGCCCTGCAAGTACCCGAAAGAGCCAGTTGGGGGCGTCTCTATATTGCAGCCAATTTAAGGATGCTGTGGATCCTCAGCCAGGCCTAGGCAGCGGGTCTCTAGCTGGAAGTGCTGTATTAGTGTCCGAAACCAAAAATCCCATGCCTCGCGAAAGATTCCCCTAATCGGCTTCCAGCTGCCTCTCACCCTGCAATCCCCCGAAAGAGCCTCCTGGTGACATCTCTTTACTGTGAGCGATTTAAGGCCGCTGCAGATTAGCAGCCGACCTTGGGGGAAGGGCTCTAGCCGGAAGCGCTATTCGTGTCAGAAATCAAAAATTTCCCCGCCTCTCAAATAACTCCCGTCTGTCTCACCAAATTAGTTTGCGAAGGCCTCCTGCCCTGTTAGCCCCTTAATAGCCTGCTCAGGGCTTATGAATCCCCCAGTACAGCAGAGCCTCCAGGAATCGCTAACGCAGCACCAGTTCCGCGATTCCACCTGCCCCAGGGGGCAGCGTCCCGCACAGCCCCTAATTCCGTGTAAGAGAGCCTCAATTTTATCTTTAACATGGATTTTCTCTGTTACCTTCCCACGAAATTGATGTCCAGACACCTTCTGCCCTGCAAAATCCTGAAACAGCCTGGTCCTGAAGAATTTCTAACGCTGCCCAGCCGCTTATTTGCAGGAGAGACTATCAGGTGCACTCACGCAACCACCATCTTCCCCTGCCCTCCTGTATTTCTTTTTGTTGTGTCATCTTGTTGTGTCAGCTCTCCATGTGCACGGTGCTATTCCTGGGCAGGCTGCACTTTCTTTCACGCTGGGAGGCTTCCCTATGGGGCGCACTCCTTGTGCGTGTGTCTCCCCTACATGGTGGACACCTTTGCATGGCATAGCACTCTTTGCGTGCATCAGCAGTGTGCATGGGCCAGCTCCACATGGGTCAAGGGGGCCTGGGGTTTGAACCTCGGACCTCCCATGTGGTAGATGGACGCCCTCCACTCGGCCAAATCTTCTTCCCTAAAAATCATTTTTGACCTGAATAAAAGGGGGAAATGGAAAGGACAAATGAGTTTATATGGCTATGAGTCTCCAAAAAGAGCTGGGAGGTTATCAGAGGGGTCACCCTTATGCACACCTCAGTAGAGTCCTAGAAACAGATAAAGTAGTTACAACCTCAGGTATTGGTTTTTCTGAGGGCTACAGAGACCCACAGGTTCTGTGGTCATGGCAGATGGAGTTCAGTGCCATGTCAGTTGGCCCTTCTTTGGAGTTGGTGTTTCTGTGTGATGGAGCTGGACTCAGATATGATCTTTTTTCACAAGCCTCTCTTGTTACTTTTATTGGAACTGTGGTTGGTGCTGGGGGTTAATATATACCAAGGGGACCTAAATCTTTGGACTGACCATGTGATAGCCAGGCCCTGAGCCTCAACAGACTTCAGCTCCTACACTCTGGTTTATTGGATTTACCCCACTCAGCTAACATGTAGTTGAAGGTCAACCACCACACCAGGGAGCCAAGAGTGCCTACAACTGAAAACAGGAGGATTGCATCCAGCATCCATGTGGAATCTAAGCCCCTTCTTGTTACAGATGTGGAGGTGACACAACCATTCCAAGGTCCACAGGCTGGAGGAATAGAGTATGGGTTAGAGTGGACTTACTGATAATCTATTCATGAACTATTGTGATTAGTAATTGAAGAAAATATGGCATTGGTGTGGAAAAAGTGGCCATGGTGGCTGCTGGGGGTAGGGAATGGGAGAAAGAGATGAGATGTGGAGGCATTTTCGGGACTTGGAGTTGTCCTGGGTGATGTTGTAGGGACAGTTACCAGACATTGTATGTCCTCCCATGTCCCACTGGGTGGAACGTGGAAGAGTGTGGGCTATGATGTAGATCATTGACCTTGAGGTGCAGCAGTGCTCAGAGATGTATTCACCAAATGCAATGAATGTCTCATGATAATGGAAGAGATTGTTGTTATGGGGGGAAGAGTGGGTTGGGGGGTGGTATATGGGGACCTCATATGTTTTGAATGTAATATTAAAAAAATAAATAAAGACCAAAAAAAAAAAAAAGATATTTCTGGCTGTTCCGGATCCTTTACCCTTCCAAAAAGATTTGATGGTTGTGTTTTCAATATTAAAAAATTGCTTCTGAAATTTTATCAGGATTGCATTGACTCTGTATGTCAATTAGTGTGGAACTGACATCTTAATGATATTTAGTCTTCCAATCCATGAGCATGGCATGTTATACCAGTTATTTAGGCCATTTTAAAATTTATTTTAACATTGAGCTGTTGTTTTCTAAATACAAGTGCTTTACAAGTTTGGGTAAGTTTATTCCTGACTATTTCAGTTTTATCTCTCTTATTTTATTTTCACCACTCTTTTGACACTTTTACTTACTTTTATTGAAATAATATTTATTTTTAGTCTCTCTTCTAGCCCTCTGTCTCCTGGCTTTTATTTTCAGGCTCTAGCATCCCCTTTAGCATTTCTTGAAAATCTGGTCTCTTATTTAGAGATTTTCTCAGTTTCTGTTTATCTGTGAATATTCTAAACTCGCCCTCATTTTTGAAAGATACTCTTGCTGGATATAAGATTCTTGGCTGGAAGTTTTTCTCTTGTAGTATCTTAAATATATCATACAAGTGTCTTCTTGCATTCATGGTTTCCAGTGAGAAATCAGCCCTTAATCTGATTGGGTATCCTTTATGTGTTATGCATTGCTTTTCTCTTGCTGCTTTCAGAATTCTCTCTTTGTCTTTGGCATTTGACATTCAGATTAGTATGTGTCTTGGAGTTTGTCTATTCAGAATTTTTCTTGTGGGAGTACATTGTGCTTCTTGGACATGGATATCTATTTCCTTCAATATAGTTGGGAAATTTTCTAACATTATTTCTTCAAACATTCATTCTACCCCTTTTCCCTTCTTGTCTCCTTATGGGACACCCATGACATGTATGTTTGCACATCTTTGGCTGTCATTTATTTCCTGGAGACTTTGTTCAATTTTTTCTAATTTTTTTCTTCATCTGTTCATTTTTTTAAAGATTTATTTCTATTTCTCTCCCCTTCTCCACCCCCTCCTTGTCTGTTCTCTGTGTCCATTCACTGTGTTTTCTTCTGTGTCTGCTTGCATTCTTGTCAGCAGCACCAGGAATCTGTCTCCTCTTGCTGCATCCTCTTGCTGCTTCAGCTAGGTATGTGTGGCACCACTCCTGGGCAGGTTGTCCTTTTTTGTGTGTGGGACAGCCCTCCATGTGGGGTGCACTCCTTGTACGTGGGGCTCCCCTACGTGGAGGATGCCCCTGCATGGCAGGGCACTCCTTGAGCGCATCAGCAATGCATGTGGGCCAGCTCATCACAGGGGCCAGGAGGACTTGGTTTTGAACCCTGGGCCTTCCATATGGTAGGCAGGCGCTCCATCCATTGAGCCAAATCCACTTCCCTCATCTGTTCTTTTGTATGTTCACTTTCAGAGGCCATATCTTCAAGCTCACTAATCTTTTACTGTACCTCCTCAAGTCTGCTATTATATGATTCCAATGTGTTTTTGTTTTTATTTTTTCTTTAGATATTTACTTTTATTTGTTTATGTCCCCTTCCACCCCTCCCCTGCAGTTGCCTGTCTATGTGTCCATTTTCTGTGTGTTCTCCTGTCTCCAACCCTTATTAGGTACCTTTTTTGCTATGGACGCTTTGGCTGGAGCAGTTTCTACTAAAGGCGGGCAATGAGAGGTCCTCTCCTAGAGCAGGCAGTAAACGGGAGCACTCTCTGCAGATAACGTTAAAACAATTAGAAAGCCAGTAAAAGCCAGTCTTGTGTTTGCTTTTTTAAAAGATTTATTTATTTATTTATTTTTATCCCTACCCCGATTGTTTGCAATTGTTATCTGCTTGCCTTCTTTTTAGGAGGCACCAGGTACCGATCCTGGGGCCTCCCATGTTGGAAGGAAGCACCTAATCATTTGTGCCATCTCCACTCCCTGGGGTTTATTTTTTTCATTTTACCATCATACTCCAGCCTTTCTTAATAATTCCAGCGTTAAAATGCTCTCCTTCCAAAGCAATCTTTTCTCTTGCATTTTTCCAAGTTTGTTTATGTTCTGCTGGGGATAAATGTTTAAATATGTGTACTGTATAATTGATGTAGACTGAATGGTACACATTTAATTGTACAATTTGATTAATTTTGACATATGGACACCTGGGAAACTAGTACCACAGCTAAAGCAGTGAATATACCCAGCATCCTGCAAACCTGTCTTGTGCCGTTCTGGCTCAAGTCCCTCCATGCACCCCCAGCTCCAAGCAACCACTGTTGTGCTGGCTTTCACTGTAGATTAGTTTCACTTTATAAAGTTTCATAAAAAAAGGATTAACACACCATGTACTCCTTTTTCTTCCTGCTTCTTTCCCACAGCATAAATATTTTGGAGTTCATCCTTGTTGTTGAATGTGTCATTAGTTTTATGGCTGAATCATACCCATGTATGAATGTTCTACAATATCTTTATCCATACGAATGTTGGTGGACATTTGGGTTGTTTCCAGATTTTGATTATAACAAATAAAGCTGCTATGAACATTTGTGTACAAGTCTTTGTATAGACATAAGCTTTCATTTATCTTGGGCAAATATGCAGGAATGGAATGTCTGAGTCATTTGGTATGTGTAGGTTGAACTTTTATAAACAAACTTATTCCAAAAGGGTTGTTCTGTTTTATATTCCCACCAGCAGTGCATGAGTGTTGCAGTGTTCCACATCCTTACCAAAACTTGCTATGGTCAGACTGTGTAATTGTAACCATTCTAATAGGTGTGAATGGGTATCTCATGGTGGTTTTTAGTTCCATTTCCCTACTGGCTACTGATGATGAGCATCTATAACTGTGATTTATTTGCTGCATGAATGTAATTTAGGGGGATAGGTCTCTTAAGTCTTTCCACTTTTCATTTGGTTGTTTCTTTATTATTGAGTTTAGAGAGTAATTTATATATTCTCCCTACAAGACTGTAGCTCAGTTTTGAAGAGTCTCAACATTGGATACTAGATTAGTAGTGCCTTCTATTGCCTGGCAAAAGCACAGTTAAATCTTCTTTGGAGGGACAGAACATCTTCATAGGCAGTATATTTTTCTTCCAATAATTTTTCAAACATAATATCTGGCATGAATTAAAGAAACACGGAAAGAAAGAGATAAACCACAGAAAATGAAGTGGAAAAGTCAATTAAAATAGACTCAGTGAGCTTCAGGTGTGGGAGTTGTCAGTCACTGGTATAAATGAACCATCCTTAATATGCTTAAGGAGAGAAAACAAAAGTCTGAGGGTTTTTTTTCCAGCGACCTGGAAATTGTGAAAGGCAATGCAATGAAACTTCAAAAAGTAAAAAATATAATTATTGATAGTAAAATACAAGTAGATAGGTATAACAGCAGATTCATTATAGGAGAGGAGAAAACTAATAAACTGGAAATTATGCCTGGAGAAAATATCTGGAGGAAAGCACAGAGAGACAAAAAGATGAAATATTCAGAAGAAGGGACACAGGATACAGGGAGATGTTGCAACATAGTTTAATTGGAGTGCCAGGGAGAGATGAGAGACTGGAGCAGAACCAATATTTAAAAAGATAATGGCTAGCTACTTTTCTCAAGTAACAGCAAGTGACATTAAGCCCTGGGCTCATGAAGGTCTATGAACACAAGCAATATGAAGAGTAAGAAATCTACCCTGGCCTGCCATAGCAAAAGTGTCACACCAAACCCAAAGAGAAAATCTTAAAAGTAGCCAGATGAAAAACAGATTACCTTCATATATTAGTTTCCTATGGCTGCTGGAAGAAATTGCCACAACCTTGGTGGATTAAAACAACAGAAATTTATTCTCTCACATGTCTGGAGGGTAGACGTCTGAGATGAGTATCCCTGGACCTTAAATAAATGTGTTGGCAGGGGTGCACTAGGGGAGAAGGTGTTCGTTGCTTTTTCTGACTCCTGGTGTCTGTTGGCATTCCTAGGCTTGTGCTGCATCACTTTGAGCCCTACCTCAGTGGTAACATTGCCTTCTTTTATGGCTGTGTAAAATCTCACCCTTCCTCCTTCTTACAAAGACACTTGTGATTACATTTAGGGCCCGCCAACATATTCAGGATAGTCTCCACATCTAAAGATCTTTCATTTAACCACACCTGCCATGGACCTTTGAGCTCTGTCAGGTAACATTTACAGATTCCAGTTCTTAGGACATGGATATCTTCAGGAGGCCTACCACACTTCAAAGAACTACACATGAAAAAAAAAAACAGCTGCTAATTTAGAGTTTTATACCCAGAGTAAACCTGCTTCAGGAATGAAGATGAAATAAAGGCACTTCCAGAGAAAACTGAGTACTGCATCATCATCAGACCTCTCCTAAAGAAGTGCTAAAAGGTGGTTTTTCAGAAGAAGGAAACTAATAACGATGTGAAACTCAAAGATGCAGGACATAACAAAGAGAAAAATAAGTAGAAATGTGTGGGTAAATTTAAATATATGTACATTAAAACAACCCACAAGTCATTGCATAGATTTGGGAAAGGTTAAGTAAAACTAAAGTATTCAAATGACCTGCATCATCATGGAAGACTCTACATGTACCAAGTTTTCCAAGATATTGCTAAGTTAATCAGGCATGATAAAATCTCTTGGGTAACCATGAAACAACAATAAAAGAATGTATAACTTCTAAGCTAATTGAGGGAAAAATAAAACAAAAAACTCAATAAAAAAGAAGGCAAGGAAAGAGAGGAAAACAACATAGAATGGGTGAGGCATAAAAAACAAAACAAAACTAAGATGGTAGATGTAGGTCCTCACATTTCAGTAGTCACATTAAATGTAAAAGAAAGGAATGTTTCAATTAAAATAGGAAGATATTCTGACTATTAAATACACACACAGCTATACTGTTATTTACAAGAGCAACATGTAACATATAAGGATACAGGAAAGTTGAAAATAAAAGGATGGAAAATATATCCTAAAGATACCAATCAAAAGGAAGTCAGGGATGGGGCATTTTTGGAACATTGGAATTGTCCTGCATGACATTACAATGACAGATACAAGCTATTATACATTTCGTCAAGACCTATAAAATTGTGTGGTGTGAAGTGAAAACTATAATGTAAATTTTAGATTACAGTTAGTAGCAATGGTTCAATACATCTTCATCAATTGTAACAAATATACCATACTAAAGAAAGATGCTGTTAATGGGGGAAAGCAAAGGAGGGGGAGGGGGTGGGGTATATAGTAATCCCATATATTACGTTTATATAATCTACAGCTTCTTTTTTTTTTAACTGTTTAATAATTTAAGTTTATTTTATTTTTTTCTGTCTTTATTTTTTTTAAATGATACATTCAAAAAATATGAGGTCGCCACATACCCCCCAACACCCTCACACCTCTTCTCCCACATCTACAACCTCTTTCATCATCGTGGGATATTCATTGCATTTGGTGAATACATTTTGGAGCACTCCTTCACTACATAGACAGTGGTTTACATTGTAGTTTACACTCTCCCCCAGTCCACCCAGTGGGCCATGGCAGGGCATACAAAGTCCAGCATCTGTCCTTGCAGTACCACCCTGGACAACTCCAAGTCCTGAAAATGCCTCCATGTCATATCTCTTCTTCTCTCTCCCTACCTTCAGCAGCTACTGTGGCAACTTTTTCCACATCAATACTACAATTTCTTTCATTACTAATCACAATAGATCCATAGTAGAATATCATAAGTCCACTGTAATCCATACTCTATTCCTCCATCCTGTGGACCCTGGGATGGTTAAAACATAAAATAAAATAAAAAATAAAAGAAGTTAGCATAGCTATATCAACCTCAAATTAGACTTCATGGTAAAAAACATTACTGGAACTAAAGAGGGACAGTTATTAATGCAAAAAGTTGAATTCACTAAGAAGCTATAATTTCCCAAGTTTGTATTTAGCTAATAACATAGTATAAAATCTAAACTTATAAAGTAAAATCAATAAAACTAAAAATAGAAGTAGACAAATTCATCACCATAGTGGGAGATTTTCCATGCCTTTCTAAGTAACTGATAGATCAAGAAGACAAAAAAATTAGTGAAAATATAGAAGATTTGATCAACACAAATAGCAAACTTGATTTAATGGCTATCTATAAAACACTGCACCCAATGAGTGCAGAATTTGCATGACATTCAAGTGTGTGTGGAACACAACAAGGTTGCCCCTACGGTGGGTCTCATGGCAAGCCCTATCCTATGTCAAATATGTTGAACATTTAGAATATGCTTTCTGATTACAAGGGATTTAAACTAGAAATAATAACAAAATGATAATCATATTTTTGGAAAGTAAGAAACACATTTCTAAACTCTTAGGTAAAAAATCAACTGATCATGGAAATTAGGAAATATTTTGAATGGAATGACAATGAAAATGCTACACATAAAACCCAGTGAGATGCAGCTACAGTCTTTTGTAAAGGAAAAATTCTTAATTTTAAATGCATATATTAGAAAAGAAGGAAGTCTGAAAATGAGCTGCACATCCACTTCAAGAAATTAGAGAAGAGAAAATTAAGCTCGATAATAAAAAGGATGGAAATTATAATGATAAGAGCAGAAATTATTGAATTAGAATGCAAGCTTACAATAGAGAGGACCAACAAAGTCAAAATAGTTTCTCTGTAAAGACTGTCAAAATTCACAAAACCCCAGGGAGACATATCAAGAAAAAGTGAGAGAAGACACAAATAACTGTCATAATGAATGACGGCTCCAAAGTGACTACCTCTGCTATAGTCATTAATGGATGACATTGTCTTCTGGAATGGTTTTACCACTTCTTCCATTGCCCCTCCTGACCTGAAGGTGCTGGGGATTTCCTACTTTTGCTAATCCAGGAGTTACCTCACTCGCCATTGTTTTACTTTTCAGTTCATCCATCACCTATATAATGACCACATGTAGCTCAAGCAGTTGGGCACCTGCTTCCCAAGTGGAAGTTCCCAGGTTCTGTTCCTGGTGCCTCCTAAAGAAAAAACAGACAACGAGGAAAAACAACAAGCAGACAATGATAAAAAACAATGAGCAAACAGATAAGGGAGCCATCTCAGGGGTAGAAAAAACAGTATGGTATTGGCTAAGGGTTAAACATATACATCAATGGAACCAAACACAAAGTCCATTAATAGATCCAAACAAATATGGCCCATGGAGTATTTACAAAGGCCTAAGAGAATTCAATTGAAAAATGTTGGACTTCTCAATAAATGGCATTGGGGAAGCAGACTTGGCCCAGTGGTTAGGGCATTCGTCTACTACATGAGAGGTCCACGGTTCAAACCCTGGGCCTCCTTGACCCGTGTGGAGCTGGCCCATGCGCAGTGCTGATGCACGCAAGGAGTGCCCTGCCAAACAGGTGTGTCCCCCGTGTAGGGGAGCCCCACGCACAAGGAGTACACCCCGTAAGGAGAGCCGCCCAGCGTGAAAGATAGTACAACCTGTTCAGGAATGGTGCCACACACATGGAGAGCTGACACAACAAGATGATGCAACAAAAAGAAACACAGATTCCTGTGTGGCTGACAACAACAGAAGCGGGCTAAGAAGAACACACAGCAAATGGACACAGAGAACAGACAACTGGGGCGGGGGGGAGGGGAGAGAAATTAAATAAATAAATAAAATCTTAAAAAAATAAATGGCATTGAAACAATTAGACATTCATATGTAAAAAAAGAACCTCTACCAAACACTCTCACTTTATGCAAAACTTAATTCAAAATGTATCCTAGATCTAAATCTTAAATGGAAAACTATAAAAACACTTAGAATAAAAAAGAAAAATCCTCAGGATTGGAGATAGGCAAAGAGGTCTTAGACATGATGCCCAAAATGTGATTCATAAAAGAATAATAAGTGATAACTTGGCCTTCCTCAAAATTAAAAACAGTTGTTCTGAGAAAGACAGAATAAAACAAGTCAAGCTATGGACTGGAAGAAAATATTGGGGGATCATCTATGTAACAGTTGTGCTCCATTGAACCAGAAGCAGCACTCTCCCTGAAAGGGAACTTACATAGATCTACAGTTACCTGGTGACAAGTAGTGAGTAAGAAGTTCACTTGAGTATGTCTGCCTCTATGGTAACCACTCTACTCATTATACATAGTTAAGGAATAAAGATGGCTAAATGACAGAGGCTTGTGAGCAAGTAGTGGGAAAACAGTGGGCTATATCCCCTCTTCTCAAAACAAGGTGTGCTTGAGGCAGGATGTGCTCAGGTTTACAGCCGGCCAAAGCTTCATGTGTTTCCAGGGTGTTATGGGAAGGGCTGTCTGAGCAAGAGAAGGGCACAGGTGAGGTTGACCCTCGGATCAGGTAGGAAATGCTATATATATCATATGCCAAAAAAGGACTTGTATCCTGAATATATAAAGAACCGTCAAAACTCGATAGTTTTTTTCGGCAAGATGGTGGCTGCGTGAGCTTGCCTGGTAGTGTCTCTGCAGGGGGCGGCTGGGCAGCGTTGAAGGCTCTTTGAGACCGCGCTGTTTTGGGGATTTTTGCTGGTTGGAAGGTGTCTGGACGTCAATTCGGTGGGAAGGTAACAGAGAGGATACGTCTATAATATATAAACGGAGGTCCCAGCTGGGCTCGGGAAGTTCCCTCCTTGGGTGGGCGGAGCCGCGGTAGCGGGTGCTCCTGAAGCTCCGGAGCCACGGCGGCCAGGGTTTTTGTTTTTTTTTTCCCTTTTACTAGAGGCTTTGCGGTGCTGAGAAATTCGCGGATACTGGGCTGGCTGGTGAGGGATTGTTGGGACAAGACTCCTTTGCAGATTGAATTGGGGAGACAGACGGTGTTTTCTTGTGAAGCGGGGGACGTTTTTGGTCGCCGGACAGGGGGGGCAGTGCTTCCGCCTGGAGCCCCATCCCCACAGGTCCGGCTGCCGATCTGCAACGGAATTGGATTTTGGACAATAAGGGGACACAATTGGGAGACTGTTGTAGGGTGCAGTGAGGGAGGAGGACACGTCTGGAAGCTGATTGGAGGATATTTTGCGAAGTTTGGGATTTCGGATCTTAGAGTCTGTTTTCGGCATTTCCAGCTGAAGCCCACCCCACCCGGCGGTGCTTGGGATCTGGGTCATTGAACTGGCCGTGGTGTAGAGGCGCCCTCAAGTGGCCGTTGCGAGGGAGCACAGGGAGGGAGCTGTCCAAAGGCTGATACCCTGAGGAGTTAGGTGAATTTCAGGGATCAGAAATTCAATATAAAATTCGCGGATCTGGCTTCCCCCACAGGGCTGGCACCCAGCTACGGGGATCCCTGAGGGCTGTGTTGCACTGCGGGGCTCCTAAGCTTTCTGTGGACCAGATTTGAGCTTGCCAGGTCTGGGTCCCCTGAACTCTGGTGGTCCACACCCCAGACTCACACCTCTTGAGTCTTCAGTGTCTCAGACTTTCCACCCCTGAATCCATCACGCTCTGGGGTCTACCTGGGGTCCTTGAGTGCCCTGGACCTCAACGTTTGCGTTTTATCTTCAATGGTTCATATTGTTTTGTTTTTATTTTCACTTTATCTTATTTTTTACTCTTTTTGACGCCCTGATTGCTAATATTGCATTATCCCCTAGTCTTTTCTCCTAGCGTCTCCCCCAAAGTCCTTTTTTTTTTATACAGATATTTAGGGGTTTTTTTGGTTGTTGTTTTAGATAGTGTTGCAATTGTGACACGTGTATACCTGTATCTCTCTCCCCCCATCTGTTCCCCACCGCTTGCCTATCCTCTTTTTCTTTCTTCCTTTCTTCTTGTCTTTCTTTTTTTCTTTATTACAATTAGTGTTTTTTTTTTGGTTCTCTCTTTCCCTCTTGTCCCTCATTTTCCACTTATTTTATTTTAATTCAAGTACACAATACGTGCTACAGGGAACACCTCACATTTGCTGGGTTTTCCCATCCTCCACTGCCTCATTTCTGTGTGAACTGATTTAGGCTACCTACACTATCCCTCTTCCCCTGCATCTTGATAACCACTATCATCTACTGTCTCTCCTATATTCCACCCCCCACCTCCCATTCTTTGATCCACAAAGTGTCTAACTCTTAATTTCTAATACCTTTGTTCTGTTTTCTGTCTGTTATCCACTCTTGAAACTATTACCTTTCTTTTCTTTTTCCTTCTCTCATGAAAACAATAGCTTTGTAGTTCATACCATATTCCGCCTATATTCAGTCATCTACTTCATAAAAGATACTCTACCTACAGCTATAACTCTATACAATCTACATGAATCTAACCTCCATCCTCCCAGATCTCATATTCTTGCTTTGTTAACATACATTACCAATACCACTTTACACTTTACCCTTGCTGACACAATTGCCTTTTCCCAACACTAATACTTTCTTCTAAAGTGAACTTAACCAACAACAAGTAACTTGAGTAAGAAGAAAAAAGTGACAAAGAGAAGATATAATACCTATGCAAAAATAACAACTAATTAACCTCCAAGAGCAGACAAAGAAGCTAAGGAACTGATTAAATTCGTCAAAATAAAGAGATGACCAGAAAGCAACAAAAATCTACAAACCAAACCAATAATCAGGAAAACATGACTGAATCCAATCAACAAACCAATAAGCACGAAGGGGAGCAAAACTTGGCACAAGCAATGAAAGAACTCAGAACATTCATCACCGACAAATTTGATGCAGTAATGAAAGAGGTTAACAACATGAAGACATCACTTGGAGGGGAAATTGCAGACATACGCAAAAACATAACAGATATGATGGGAATGAACACCACAGTTCAAGAAATCAAAAATACACTTGCAGCAAATATCAGCAGACTAGAAGAGACAGAGCAGAGAATTAGTGATGTGGAAGACAGTACCTCAGAAATCAAACAGATAGTAGAAGGGGTCAATAAGAAGATAGAAAAAATCCAATTAGGATTTAGGGACCTGAATGACAATGCAAAACGCTCAAACATACGTATTATAGGCATTCCAGAAGGTGAAGAGAAGGGAAAGGGGTCAGAAGGAGTGTTGCAGGAAATAATGGCTGAAAACTTCCCAAATCTACTGAAAGAGACAGATGTACATATCCAAGAAGCACAGTGCACTCCACAAGTCATAAACCCCAACAGGCCCACCCCAAGACATATACTTATCAAATTATCCAAGGCTCAAGACAAAGAGAAAATCCTAAAAGCAGCAAGAGAAAAGAAAACCATCACATACAAGGGAAGCTCAATTAGATTAAGTGCTGATTTCTCTTCTGAAACCATGGAGGCAAGAAGACAGTGGTATGATATAGTCAAGGTACTAAAGGAAAAACACTTCCAACCAAGAATACTCTATCCAGCTAAACTAGCATTCAAACATGATGGAGAGTTCAAAATATTCACAGACAAACAGAAACTGAAAGAGTATACCAACAAGAAACCTCCCCTTCAAGAAATTCTAAAGGGAGTTCTGCAGGAAGAAAGGAAAAAACAGGAAAGGCAAAGTTGGAGGAGAGTATAAGACCAACAACAACAACAAAAAAGACCAAAAAAATATACAAACAAAATATGACAAACACAAATCCAATCAAAATATGGCTAACACAAATAATTCCTTGATAGTAATAACACTGAATGTCAACGGATTAAACTCACCTATCAAAAGATTCAGACTGGGACATTGGATAAGGAAATATAACCCATCCATATGCTGTCTACAAGAGACACATCTTAGACCCAGAGACGCATGGAGATTGAAAGTGAATGGCTGGAAAACAATCATACAAGCTAACAATAACCAAAAAAAGGGAGGAGTAGCTATATTAATATCAGACAAAATAGACTTTAAATGTGAAACAATTGTGAGAGACAAAGAAGGATACTACATTTTAGTGAAAGGGAAAATCTGTCAAGAAGATCGAACAATCATAAATATCTATGCCCCTAACAAGGGTGCCTCTAAATACGTCAGGCAAACGCTGGAAAAACTAAGTGAAAGAATAGATACATCTACAATTATAGTGGGGGATTTTAATACACCACTATCAACTCTGGACAGAACATCTCAAAAGAGAATCACCAAAGAAACAAAACATCTGAATAGTATATTAGAGGAGCTTGATCTAATAGACATATATAGATCGCTACACCCAAACACAGCAGGATATACATTTTTCTCAAGCGCACATGGATCATTCTCCAAGATAGATCATATGCTAGGCCACAAAGAAAGGCTAAACGAATTCAGAAAGATTGAAATCATACAAAACATTATCTCTGACCACAGTGGAGTCAAGCTGGAGATTTGCAAGGGACAGAAGCCCAGATTTCACACCACGATTTGGAAATTAAACAGCACACTCTTAGAAAAACAGTGGGTCAAAGAGGAAATCTCAAAAGAAATCAATGACTACCTTGAAACAAATGATAATGATAACACAACATACCAAAATTTATGGGATGCAGCAAAAGCAGTACTGAGAGGGAAGTTTATAGCCATAAATTCATATATCAAAAAAGAAGAAAGAGCAAAATTCGAAGAACTAACTGCACATTTGAAGGAATTAGAAAAACAACAACAAAGTAACCCAACAGGAAGAAGAAGGAAGGAAATAAGAAAGATAAGAGCAGAACTAAATGAAATAGAAAATAAGAAAGCACTTGAACAGATAAACAAGACCAAGAGCTGGTTTTTTGAGAAGATCAACAAAATTGACAAACCTTTAGCAACACTAAGAAAGAAAAAAAGAGAGAAGATGCAAATACACAAAATAAGAAATGAGAAAGGCGATATCACCACTGACCCAACAGAAATAAAGACTATCATAAGAGGATATTTTGAAAAACTATATTCCAACAAAAATGACAATCTAGAGGAAATGGACAAATTCCTAGAAACACATAAGCAGCCCATATTGACGAAAGAAGAAATTGATGATCTTAACAAACCAATCACAAGCAGAGAGATAGAATCAGTTATCAAAAATCTCCCAACTAAGAAGAGCCCAGGGCCAGATGGCTTCACAGGTGAATTCTACAAAACATTCCGGAAAGAACTGACACCAATCCTGCTGAAACTATTCCAAAACATCGAAATGGAAAGAACATTACCCAACTCCTTCTATGATGCCAACATTACCCTAGTACCAAAGCCAAACAAAGACATCACAAGAAAGGAAAATTACAGACCAATTTCTCTGATGAACCTAGACGCAAAAATACTTAACAAAATACTTGCTAACCGTATTCAACAATACATTAAACGTATTATACACCACGACCAAGTGGGATTCATCCCAGGTATGCAAGGATGGTTCAACATAAGAAAATCAATCAACGTAATACACCATATAAACAGATTGAAGGAAAAAAATCACATGATTATATCTATTGATGCAGAAAAAGCATTTGACAAAATACAGCACCCTTTCTTGATAAAAACACTCCAAAAGATTGGAATACAAGGGAATTTTTTGAACATGATAAAGAGTATATATGAAAAACCTAAAGCCAATATTGTTTACAATGGAGAAATCCTAGACTCCTTCCCTCTAAACTCAGGAACAAGACAAGGATGCCCACTGTCTCCGCTCCTATTTAACATTGTCTTAGAAGTACTTGCACGAGCACTGAGGCAAGAACCAGAAATAAAAGGCATTCAAATTGGAAAGGAAGAAGTCAAAATTTCATTATTTGCAGATGACATGATCCTATACATAGAAAACCCTGAGAGATCTACAACGAAGATTCTAGAACACATAAATGAGTTTAGTAAAGTCGCAGGTTATAAGATCAATGCGCAAAAATCAGTAGCATTTCTGTACACCAATAATGAGCAAGATCAGGAGGAAATCAAGAAACAAATACCATTCACAATAGTAAATAAAAAAATCAAATACTTAGGAATAAATTTAACTAAAGAGGTAAAGAACTTATACAACGAGAATTATACAAGATTGTTCAAGGAAATCAAAGAAGACCTAAATAAATGGAAGACTATTCCTTGTTCATGGATAGGAAGACTGAACATTATTAAGATGTCTATCCTACCAAAATTGATCTACACATTCAATGCAATCCCAATAAAAATCAACGCAGCCTTCTTTAAGGAACTAGAAAAACTAACTATGAAATTTATTTGGAAAGGAAAGAGACCCTGAATAGCCAAAGACATACTGAAAAAGAAAAACGAAATTGGAGGAATCACACTACCTGACTTCAAAACATACTATAAAGCTATGGTGGTGAAAACAGCATGGTATTGGCATAAGGAAAGACACATAGACCAATGGAATCGAATTGAAAGCTCTGATATAGAACCTCACATATATAGCCACAGAATATTTGATAAAGCCACCAAACCCTCTCAATTGGGAGACAGTGGCCTATTCAACAAATGGTGTCTGGAGAACTGGATAGCCATATGTAGAAAAATGAAAGAGGATTACCATCTCACACCTTATACAAAGATCAACTCACGATGGATCAAAGACCTAAATATAAGAGCCAAGACCATAAAAACCTTAGAAAGCAGTGTAGGGAAACATCTACAGGACCTTGTAATAGGAAATGGATTTATGAATATCTCACCAAAAGCACGAGCAGCAAAAGAACTAATAGATAAATGGGACTTCCTCAAAATTAAAGCCTTCTGCACCTCAAAGGAGTTTGTCAAGAAAGTAAAAAGGGAGCCCACACAGTGGGAGAAAATATTTGGCAATCATATATCTGATAAGAAACTTATAACTTGCATATATAAAGAACTCCTATATCTTGAAAATAAAAAGATAAACAACCCATTTAAAAAATGGGAAAAAGACTTAAACAGACACTTCTCCGAAGAAAAAATACAAATGGCAAGAAAGCACATGAAAAAATGTTCCAAATCTCTAGCTATCAGGGAAATGCAAATCAAAACTACAATGAGATACCATCTTACACCCATAAGATTGGCAGCTATGAAAAAAACAGAAGAATACAAGTGCTGGAGAGGATGTGAAGGAAGGGGAACACTCATCCACTGCTGGTGGGAATGCAGAAGGATCCAACCATTCTGGAGGACAGTATGGCGGTTTCTCAAAAAACTAGCCATAGATTTGCCATATGACCCAGCAATACCACTGCTGGGTATATACCCAGCAGAACTGAAAACAAGGACACAAACCGATATATGTACACCAATGTTCATAGCAGCATTGTTCACTATTGCCAAAAGTTGGAATCAACCCAAATGCCCATCAACAGATGGGTGGATCAATAAAATGTGGTATATACACACAATGGAATACTACTCGGCTGTAAGAACAAACACACTACAAACACATATGATAACATGGATGAATCTTGAGAACCTTATGTTGAGTGAAGCAACCCAGACATTGAAGGACAAATACTACATGACCTCAATGATATGAAATAAACAAGCTGCCCTAGATAGCAAGAGACTGAACGATAGGCTTACAGGAAATCGGAAGGTGGAGGAAGGATATGAGCCGATGTCTGCAGGGGTGGAACTTAAGACGAGATGGTGGTAAGTATGAACACAAAGAAGAGATAAAATGGGGGCAAGGGGTTGCCTTTGGTTGGGGCTTTACGGGTTTGAGGGTGGCTGGGGAGGGACGGTTGGGTAATGTTGCCCAAAAGTGGGGGGAGGGAGGGGTAGCATACGAACACAGGAGAGGGTTAGGAGGTGGTGGAGAGTAAAATGCCGAGAAAATAATATCAAAATATAATAAAGAGGGTTACCTGTTTAGAATGCTCGGAGGGGAGGGTCTGATGCAGGACGGGCTCCTGGGGAATGTCTAAATGCTCATTCTGCCAGAGTGGGTGACACCATGGGGTAGAATCCCAAGTAGTGAGAGTGGGGGTGGACCCACATCCTGGGGAGGACTAATGCCACCAAATAGAGGGAACTCTATCCCTCGAGAGAAAGGGTGGCTCCCAGGGCATTGGGGCAGATGAGCAAGTTAGGCCCTAAACACTATTCCATCTATCTCTGGAAGTGGCTCCTCAGGAAACGGAGGTTGACTGTCACTGTGGGCACCAAGGTGGAAGGGAAAATGGACGTTAAATGTGTGGAACCAAAATAAATGGGGGCAAGGGAGGAGTTTCTTGAGAGTACACAAGGATGGATATAAAACATGTAATATTACACCATAACATAAAGGAGACGACAGACTGATAATGTAAACCATAATGTAAAACATAGGAGAACTAAAAATGTAAAGAACTGTGTATCCTAAAGTATGCATCATAATGTAAGCACAGATATTACCATGTTAGAAAGCTAATATCTCAGACTCTGTACATCACCTTAAGTAAATATGATGTGAATAGGGTGTAAGAGTATCGCTGTGGAAGGAAAAAGGTGTTGTGGTGGATGTATGGGAGTGCTGTATATTATATATATGCATTGCTGCGGTCTAGGACTCCTATGAAGAAACGCTGAATAATTAGGGGGGGGGGGGAAAGGATAGGATGTGGAATTTTTTCAAGTCAACATTCTTTATCTAAGTTCTTTATCTAACTTTATCCAAGTTCTTTATCTATCCTTTAAACCCATCGCTATATGCCATTCCCTAGTAAGGGACCATGACATTATATTGGGCTTCAAATTTTGGGGAGTTCTGGATCACAGAGTGTTTCAACAATGGCAATGGAGGGATACTGGTATGGGATACCAATGACAGGTGATATATGGCTGACAGGGAGCTGTACAGAACATATGTCCAGGGTGCATGGTAATGATTGGATATACTCATAGTGGCAACAATTAAAAACACAGCAGGGGGGGTACTGGGTTCCTGGCCAGTGGTGCTCTGTCGTGGTCCCTTGGGGAGCAGCGATAGTCTCCCAGGTACAGCGGCGGGGACCGGGAGAGAGTGAGGGTTCAACAGTGAGCCCCTGATGCTAATGACTATGCTTGTGAGCTGATAAACCTAAAATAAGAACAAGGCTTAGAGCAACATTGTGCCTGGGAATTTCCTCCTGTCAGCCTTCATGTTACTCAAATGTGGCCAGTCTCGAAGCCAAACTCAGCATGTAAATGCAATGCCTTCCCTCCAGCGTGGGACATGACACCCGGGGATGAGCCTCCCTGGCAACGAGGGACCACTATCAAATACCAACTGATGATGCAACTGGAAAAGGACCTTATATGGAAGGTTCAATGCGGATCAGCAGAATATCCATGTCTACATAAAACAACATGACTTTAAAATGCTGTTTGACCTAAAGTACGGGGGAAATGGAAAGGAGAAATGAGTTTATATGGCTACGAGTTTCTAAAAAAGAGTCTGGAGGCTGGCAGAAGGATTGCCCTCATGCACAACTGAGCAGAGTCAGAGAGACAGATAAAGCAGATACAACCCCCAGATATTGGTTCCTATGAAGGCTAAAGAGACCCATGAGAGTTATGGTCATGGCCGATGGGGTTTACTACCAGGGCAGATGGCCCCTCTCTGGAAATGGTGTTTATGTGTGATGAATCTGGACTCAGATGGGATCTCCCTTCATAAGACTTTCATACTAATCTGCTGGAGGTGCAGTTAACGTTGGGGTTTAAGATATAGTTAGGGGATTTGAATCTCTGGACTGATAATGTGATAGCCAGGTCCTGAGCCTCAACAGACTCCAGCACCTACAATCTGATTTATTGGACTTACCACACTCAGCTAAGATGGAGTTGAAGAAGGACAATCACTACACCATGGAGCCTAGAGTGATTACAACTGAAAATGGGAGGATGGCAGCCAGCATCCATGTGGAATCTGAGCCTCCTCTTGACATAGAGGTGCAATGGACACAACCAATCCAATGTCCACATAGAAGAGGTGGCATTGGATTGGGAAAAGTGGACATGGTGGACGATGGGTATGGGGAAGGGCAGGAAGAGATGAGAGGTGGGGGCGTATTTGGGACGTGGAGCTGCCCTGGATGGCGCCTCGGGGGTGATCACCGGACATCGTGGATCCTCACAGGGCCCACTGGATGGAATGGAGGAGAGTATGGGCCATGATGTGGACCATTGTCTATGAGGTGCAGAGGTGCCCAAAGATGTACTTACCAAATCCAATGGATGTGTCATGATAATGGGAACGAGTGTTGTTGGGGGGGGAGAGGGGGGGTGGGGGGGTCGGGTTGAATGGGACCTCACATATATATTTTTAATGTAATATTATTACAAAGTCAATAAAAAAAAAAGAAAAAATAATAATAATAAACAAAAAACAGACAAATATGAAAAAAAAAAAAAGAACCGTCAAAACTCAAAAACAAGTAAACAAGTAACCCTACCTAAAAAATGGAAAAAGATGTCAGTAAACACTTCACCAAAGTAGACACATGGATGACAATGTGCACATGAAAAATTGTTCTACATCATTCAGCATTCAAGAAATGCAAATAAAACCATGATGAGATATCCTAACACATTTGAGAGTGACCAAAATTTAAAAAACATACTGACATTACTAAGTGTTAGCAAGGATGAAGAACAACTTGAACTTTCATACATTACTTGTAGGAATGTAAAATGGTCCAGCTACTGTGAAAAATGATTTAGCTATTTCTTATAAGCCTACACTTACCATATGACTCACCAATCCATCTCCTGGGAGAAATTTTTTAAAAAACCGTTCACACAAAAACCTGTATGTGAATGTTTACAGCACATCTATTCATATTGCCTAAAACCTGGAAACAACCCAAATGTCCTGCTGTGGGTAAATGGATAAACAAATTTTGGTGCTTCCATACAATTCCATACAATTCAGCAATAAGTAGGAATGAACTCCTGCTGCAATGACTTTGATGCATCTCCAAGACATTTTGCTGAGTGAAAGAAGTCAGTCTCAATCAGTTACACCCTGCATTATTTCATTATATATTTATATGACATTCTTCAATAGACAAAACCATAGTAATGGAGAACTGAGGAGTGATTACCAGAATCAGGTGTGCGGCAGAGTATAACCATAAAAAAATAGCAGATGGGAGGCTTTTCTTGTGGGGAACGATGACATTTTCTGTATCCTGATTGTGGTTCTGGTGACACAAATCTATACATGGGATAAATCCCTTAATATTATACAGAAAAGACAAAAATAGTTTCATCAGCTTATGATTTAAAATATTACGATCGAAAGCTGGGTGACTTTTTTTTTTAAATTTTATTTTATTTACTTTGTAATAATATTACATTAAAAAAATATATATATGAGGTCCCATTGAACCCTACCTCCCCCACCCCACCTCTCCCCCCCCTCAGCAACACTCCCTCCCATCATCATGACACAGCCATTGCATTTGGCAAGTATATCTTTGGGCACCCCCGCACCCCATGGTCAACGGTTCACACCATGGCCCACACTCTCCCCCATTCCATCCAGTGGGCCCTGTGAGGATTTACAATGCCTGGTGATTGCCCCTGAAGCACCATCCAGGGCAGCTCCATGTCCCAAAGACGCCTCCACCTCTCATCTCTTCCTGCCTTTCCCCATACCCATCAGCCATCATGTCCACTTTTCTCAATCCAATGCCACCGATATCTGGGGGTTGTATCTGCTTTATCTGTCTCTCTGACTCTGCTCAGTTATGGGTGACTCTCTTGATAACAGAAAAACTTGACTTCATAAGAAGGAAGATTACCATGGATAATTGGGGATATTTCATAATGATAAAAGAGTCACTTCTCAACCTGACAGTCCTAAGTGTTTATGTACCTAGAAGTATAGCTTCAAAATACATAAATACATACAGAGAGAGGCAAAGTCTAGAGAGCCTCATAATCTACAGATGACCTTGTGGAGAAAACAGAGGAGCTGAGCCTAGAGGAACCCAGGAAGCCTGAACCCTCACAGACATTGGCAGCCATCTTGTCCCAACACGTGGAAATAAACTTTGGTGAGGGAAGTAATTTATGCTTTATGGCCTGGTAACTGTAAGCTCAACCACAAATAAATACCCTTTATAAAAGTGAAAAAATACATGAAACAGAGTCGAATAGAACTGAAAGTATAGTCACATCTACAGTTACATTTGTAGGTTATTACACTCTTCTCTGAGCAAATGACAGAAAAAGAAGATAGAACATTTTTATAATTATTTGGAAACCTCAGAGGCACCAGACGAAAGAAAACTGGACCAAGCTCCCTGTTCTTGTCCAGGGCCCTTGAACTAATCATCCAGTCTTCAGAACTCAGAATCATTATAGATTCTTCCCCTGACCTTTCACACAGAACCTAAGTTTCTAAAATCTCAAATCTGTCTCCTCCTCACTTCCTCCTACCTATAGTCTGAATTAAGAGCCTTGTCATTCTTTTTGTTTGGTTTCATTAGTGGTTTATGTTGAGTATATTTAATAAATGTATGCTGATTATATAAATGAATGAATGAATGACTCAGTCTCAGAGGGTCACATTTGCTCTTTCCAGCCATATAGCCTGCCCCCGCCATGGTAAAACCCCACTGACAATGTCATTCTGGAAATCTCCTCCCCAGACCAAATACCATCTTGGATTTGGAAATGTTCACAGCAGGAAGGTCCATGCTGTTTCCTGCATTGGACCCTCCACATCCCAGCCACCCACAGGCAGATTAATAAGGAATTGCACCATCCCACGGGTTTTTCATCCACCTTGCAAATGGCGGCACCTCAGGCCAAGCCTCTATCTCCTACAGCATCTGTTGACAACATAGGTCAGCCATCATAGTCACAGGACACTTGTGCCAAGAGCTCAGAAGCCATGGGAGGAAGCTTAAGCTGGAAACACCATCTGGATCATTTTTCAAGACATATCCACACCAAAACCTTTGTTGTCAGAGTCCTGAGGTAATTAGTATCATGGCTCCCCCATATGATTTCCCCGTCTCGCAGCGTCACTGTCACCTTCCAACACCAGTCAGTATTCCTGGCCTGTCTCAATTGGCAGTCATCTGCCACCTACCCCAGGCTCTCACATAGCCCCAAACATTGTGGAGGGGTCCCACTTACCCAGGTACAAAAATATCAGCCTCCAGCAGGCATCAAGAGAGCTTCCAGCCCTGGGACACTGGCAAGAGGCCACCAGACCACTAGAGTATTCAAGAGATGTAGCTCACCCAGATTTATACAGGGGAGCCAGCAATACTCCTCCTGACAGGTGATAGGGAGGACTGTAAGATAAGGAGGGGTGTCTACCATGATTTTAATCTGTTCTTCTCATAGATGATGCTGCAACTTCCAGCTGGTGATGATGGTGTGGAGATTTCCCAAGCCCACTCATGTAAGTTGTCCTATAACCTCCACTCAGATTACCCCCTTCTCTCCTCCTGCTCCCTTCTCCATCCTGCCCTGACTACTGGGTTACAGCCCTGTCTGCCAGCCTGCCTGGGTCTCTCTGGACTTGGTCTTGCATGTGCTCTCTCTCATGGACTCTGGCATGTGCTCTCCCTTGGATCCTCCCAACACCCCTGGCAGGTTGGGAGTGTCCTGTCTGGTTCCATTCCTTTGCTCCTGCCCATTCTGACTGAATCCTTGTTTCTCAAAGTAAAGGGTAAGTGCCTTGTTGACATTTCAGAATTTTAATCCATATGCAGATGATTACTATTACTTACAATAGCGTTGCATAAATCCAGTTTTATGTGGGTGGGAATTAAAGTTCATTTTCACTTAAACTAATGAGGACATGGAGCGACCAATTAACAGTGGAACGATATTTTTCACCCGTAATTTTGATGAAAATTTGAAAGACTGGTAAAATAAAATATTTGTAAAACTGTAGGATACTCACAGTCATTTATTTGTGAGGACACAAACTGATACAGCATTTTTGGAATAATATTGTAGCAAGATTTATAAAAAAATTGAACTATTCAAATCTTTCCACTTCAACCCCATTGTCCACTTTAATACATCTTTGTTATCAGAAAACATGTTCAAAGATATTGATTTCAGTTCTGTTAAGTATAGCAGGAAATGGGAAGAAACTAATGTACCCATGAAGAGGGGAGTGGTTAATTGTGGCATGTGCACACCTTAGAATTCTGTAGAGTAGTTATCAAAGTGACAGAGACCCATATGAGCTGTCATGGAAAGACACTCTGACCATTTTATTAAGTTGCAAAAGCAGGTGGAAGATCGATATGATGACCATGGCCTATGCTTGTTCAAATAAAGTATATTTTTATAACACATTTATGTATGAAAAAGCCTAGAATCATATTTAAAATAATATACACCAGATTATTAATTGTGATTACCTCTGTAGGGAAAGACTGAAGTTTGGAGGACTTTTAAAAAAAATGGGGGACAGTACTCGATCAAAATTTCTAGATATTTTAAATGAGAATATATGCACTATTACCTTTGCGATTAAAATATTTAAATAATTCTAATAACAGAAATGGTAACTGTGCAGTACTCAGAGTAACTGCTAGTTGATGCAACAGACAAAACCTATATTGACATTACTTAACACACAGAAGCTCATTTTTTTGTGCACATAAAATCTGATGTGAGTAGGCAGGCGTTCTGTGCTCTCAGGTGACTTAGGGATCCAGGCTTCATCTATCTTTTTTTTGTCTTTATTTATTTATTTTTTAATGTTACATTAAAAAATTATGAGGTTCCCATATAGCTGCATCTATCTTGTAGTTCCATCATCTCAATGCAGGTTCACCATGTTTGGGGTTGAATGGAAGAGAAAGCGTGTAAATGGTACACTGACTCTCATTTGCCTGCAAGTGACCAGACATCCTTCTACCCATGTCGGTGGCAAGGGCTAGTCACATGACCCTTCCTAACTCCAAGTGTACTGGCAATCCCGGCTTTCCATGTGCACAGGAAGGAGAGCAAGACAAGATGTGGAAGAGCCTATAGGCTCTCCCATAAAGAGTTACATCGTAGGTGCTCAATAAATGATACTATTAAAAATTATCATCACAACAATTCGTTCAGTTCTTGGAGGAGTTTCTGAGCAGGACATATTTGCCTTGGAATTCTCCAACTGTTTCAAGTGCTTACTATGTGAACAGTGCTTTCAAATGCAGGATTACATTTTATTTTCAAAGGATCCTCTAAACCTCAGCTGGAGCGGGGTGTTCATCTTGGTTTGCTCAACAGCACTCTTCTGCACTGCCCTTAGCAATAACCTCTATCATCTTAGGTTGAGAATTTTCTTCTTTCCTTTTAATGCACGGGTAAGATGTTCACTCATGAGCCTGAGCCCGTATGACTCCACATGACTGAACATACTGAACACCTGTTCACAGGTTCTATTCACAGGTGCCATGAGACATACGGAGAAGCAGGATTTTAATGTGAGGTATGCAACCAGACAAGAGACTGTGGGAGGTGAGGAGGTGTGTGGACCTCGATTTGGAGAGACAGTGACAGAGGTATTGCTTGCAAAAGGTAGAAATGTGGGATGCAAGTACAGACGTCGGAGCCTGTGGGAATGCGGGACCCTTCCTCCTAGGGCTGGTGGCCGTGGTGTTCCCTGAGAACTGCTGGTTGTGTGGCAGTGAACCTGGGCGCCGTGATCTCCAGATGCGTGTTCCCCAGGTCCGTGTCCCCTTAGTCCCTGTAGTCCGTGTTCCATAGACGTACATACCCTGAGTCTGCAGTGTTCCTTTCCTGAGTCTAGTGCTCCCTGATGTCTGGGACTGCCCCAGCACTCCAGTTTTGGACTGACTCTTTGAGTGGGAGGCATTTGCTGTGGGGTGCACCAGAGGGGCTGTGCGGGAGCAGATTCAATGTTCTGGTCCCCCCACTTTTATCTTTTGTGTGTGTGAGTGCTTGAAGGAACATACTGGCTGTCTTGAGGAGAGCCTGGGAAGAGAAGAGTGGCGAATCTGCTGAGAAAGCCCAATTCAGCTAAATACCCTGGGATAGGAAACTTGGTCTGGGAGAAGGTGGAGTGAGAAAGTCAACTAGCCCTCTGGTAGCACACCTAAAGGAGAGGGACTTTAGGAGGTGCTTTCCAAGCTTTCAGTAACGTACTTGGGGTCCTGGTGAGGTGAGTGTGCTCTCTCTCTGGAAATTAAGAGTCACTGTTTTCTGTATAGAACTGGTTCAACAAGGACCCACTTGAATCTCCTACACCAGCTTTCAAGCAGCTTTCCCACTACCTGGGAGAGAGTAAAGTGAGGAATGGAGAAAGGGGAAACGTCAGGTCCCTAAGAGTTTTGGATAACTGCAAAGAGGATTCCTTGCTTGAAACATTGTCTAGTATTTTGTTGGTTTGTTTTCTCATTTTTCTTTCCACTTTATCCCCACCAAGACCCTTTTTTCTTTCTTCTTTCTTTTTTCTCTTTTTCTTATTTGCTTCCCCCCTCCATTTTGTCACTTTTTCTTTCTTTCTTTCTCTTCATTTTTATTCTTTTTATATTAGGTGCTACAAGGGGCACTTCACATTTGCTGTATTTACTCATTCTCCATTTCCTCTTTTCTGTGTGTATTGATTTTGGCAACCAACACTATCCCCTTTCCTCTACATTTTTCTGTCCTCCTTCATTTATTGTTTCTCCTATATCCCACCTCTCTTTGTTTGCCCCCCTATATTTCTGATTTTTTATTTCTAATACCTTTTTTCTGTTTTCTGTGTTATATTCAATCCTTATATTATTTTCCTTTATTTTCTCTTTCTCTCTCTACTGAACACACTGGCCTTTTAATTCAAAATTTATACCTCCTCATATTCTCTTTACTGTCTCATTACACATATGCTACTTTTTTAAATGTTATAACTCTACATACCTTACATAAGTATAATATCCATTCTCCTAGATCTCACATGGTTCCTCTTTTATGATTTACTATCAATACTACTAGTACTCATTTTCTTTTCTTACTCCTTTTGCTTTCTCTGGCTTTAGACAGCAGCAAAACTACAAACCAACCCAATAATCAGGAAAACATGCCCGAATCCAATGAACAAACTAAAAACCAGTAAGAGGAGCAGAACATCAAACAAGTAATTAAAGCACACAAAACATATATTAGGGACCAATTTGATGAAGTGAAGGCAGAGATTAAGAATATGAAGAAAATACTTGGAGAGAATACAGAAGAAATCACAAATCATATGCAGAAAGATAATGGATATGAAGGTGATGAACAGCAAAATTCAAGAAATCAAAAATATACTCTCAACAAATATCAGCAGATTAGAAGAGTGAGAGGAGAGAATTCATGATGTGGAAGACAGTACATCTAAAATCAAACAGGTAGTAGAACTGATTGATAAAAAGACAGAAAAAATCCATCAGGGAATTAGGGACCTAAATGACAATGCAAAATGCACTATATAGGCATTATAGGCATCCCAGAAGGAGAAAAGAAAGGAATGGGGACAGAAAGGGTATTGGAGGAAATAATGGCTGAAAAATTCACAAACTTACTGAGGGAGATGGATGTACATGTCCCGAAAGCACGATGCACCCTAAACAGTATAAATCCCACAAGGTCTACCCTAAAACATATACTTGACAAATTATCCAATGCTCAAGACAAAGAGAAAATACTAAAAGCAGCAAAAGAAATGAGAACCATCCCATCACAGACAAAGGAGGCTCCATGAGATTAAGTGCTGATTTCTCATCTGAAACCACGGAGGCAAGAAGGTAGTGCTGTGACATAGTCAGGGTACTAAAAGAAAAATATTTCCAACCAAGAATACTCTATCGAGCAAAGTTAGCATTCAAAAATGATGGAGAGTTCAAAATATTCACAGATAAGTAGAAACTAAGAGAGTATGCCAACAAGAATCCTGCCCTTCAAGAAATACTAAAGGAAGTTTTGCAGGAAGAAAGAAAAAAAAACAAGAGAGACAGAGTTGGAGGAGAGTGTAAGAGCAACTAAAAAGACAAAAACAGAAAAAGAAAATCAAACAAAGTATGACAAACACAAATCCAAAGAAGATATGGCTAATATAAGTAATTCCTTAAAAGTAATAACACTGAATATCAATGGATTAAACTCACCTGTCAAGAGACTCAGACTGGAATATTGGATAAGGAACTACAACCCATCTATATGTTGTCAAAGAGAAACACACCTTAGACACAGGGATTCAAGGAGGTTGAAAGTGAATGGCTGGAAAAGAATCTTACAAGCAAAAGATAACCAAAAAAGGGCAGGAGTAGCTGTATTAATATCAGACAAAATAGACTTAAATGCAAAATAATTGTGAGAGACAAAGATGGGCACTACATATTAGTGAAAGGGATAATCTTTCAAGAAGAAAGAACAATCATAAACATTTATGCTCCAGCAAAGGTGCCTCCAAATTCATGAGACAAACAGTGGAAAAATTAAGTGAAGGAATAGATGCCTCTACAATTAGAGTGGGGGACTTTAATACACCACTATCAACTTTGGACAGAATATCTCAAAGCAGTATCAATAAAGAAAGATTTTGAACTATGTATTAGAGGAGCTGGACCTAATAGACATATATAGAACATTACACCCAAATACAGCTGGATAGAGGGTGGGGCAAGATGGTGGCTGAGTGAACTTGCCTGATAGTATCTCCTGAAGGGTAGCGGTTGGGCAGCATTGGAGGCTCTTCGGGATCAGGCTGTTTCGGGACTTTTGCCGGTCGGGAGGTGTCTGGACATCGATTTCATGGGAAGGTAACAGAGAAAATACGTCTATAAAATATACACGGAGGTCCCGGCTGTGCACGGAGAGTTCCCTCCTTGGGTGGGTGGAGCCACGGCATCGGGCGCTGCCGTGGCAGGGGGGTGCTGCCGTGGTGGTTTTTTTTTTTTTTTGAGGCTCTGCAATACTGGGGAATTCATAAGCCCTGAGCGGCCTATTGGGGGGTTAATAGGACAGGAGGCGCTTGCAGACCGATTTGGGGAGACAAATGGGAGTTTTATGGCAAAGTGGGGGGAATTTTTGATTGCGGACACAAACAATAGTGCTTCCACCTAGAGCCATGCCCCCCCCAAACCTGGCTGCCGATCTACAGTGGACTTAAAGTGATAGCAATAAAGAGACGCCACCAGGGTCTGGTAGGATGGGAGATATTTGGAAGCTGATTAGGGGAATATTTTGTGAAGCGTGGGAATTTCGGGTTTGGACTCTGTTATTAGCGTTTCCGGCTGGAGCCCCTCCCCCGGACCTGGCTATTGATCTGAGTCATTAAATTGGCTGCAGCCTAGGGACGCCCCCAGGTGGCCGTTCCGGGGGATCACAGGGTGGGAGGGGTCCTGAAGTCAATTGGTGATACATCCACAGAATAGACCCCATTGAGTGAGTGAATTGTGGGGTACAGAACACAGGATAGAGCTTGTGGATGTGACCTCACCCATAGGGCTGGCACCCAGCTGCAGGGATCCCTAAAGGCTGTGATGCACTGTGCTGCTCCCAGGCTTCCTGTTAACCGGACTTGAGGTTGCCAGGTCTGAGTCCCTTAAACCCTGGTGGCCCACACCCCAGAGACTCACACCTCTTGAGTCCTCAATATCTCAGACTTGCCATCCCTGAATCCATCATGCCCTGAGGTCCATCTGAGTTCCTTGAATGTCCTAGCCCTCAACGTTTGCATTTTTTCTTTTTTGTTTTGTTTTGTTTTCTTTTCATTTTTATTCTATTTTTATTTTTTATTTTTTTCATGTTCTGATTGCTAACATTGCATTATCCCCTTGTCTTTTCTCCCAACGTATCCCCCAAAGTCTTTTGTTTTCTCTCTCTCTCGTCCCCCATCTTCTTCTTATTCTATTTTATCTTAACTATACAATAGATGCTGCAGGAAACACCTCATATTTGCTGGGTTTCCTCATTCTCCACTGCCTCATTTCTGTGTGAATAGATTTTGGCTATCTACACTATCCCCTTTTGAGGGAAGGCTATCTAGGCGAGCTACGGTGGGCTAAGGGAACTGGTAGAATGGACGGGCTTCCTGCTCTCTGCAGGGGCATGGGCGAGTCCCGCCCTCCCTGTCTGGCGAATGGGCCGCCCGCTCTTCACTGAGGCATGGGCGAGCCACGCCCTCTCGACCATTCCCACCTAACCGCTAAGCCCGACCTACTGCCTCACCCTCTTCCCCCTCGCCGGGGCCATGCCATCCAACGACCACCGGCCAATCCCGGCCGGCCAACTTTCACATCGCCTAACTCCCACCAGCCCCAACCAACCAATGCCCCACACGCCGTCTCGTCTCCTGCCTGCCCCGTCCCCTCACCCCACAATATATATTGTCCAGCACTTCCTGAATAAAGCAGACTGCACATTACCACCATTCGCCATCTCTGCAGCATTCTTCGCGCCTGCTGTGCGTCCACCTGACCCCTCACCCCAAGCAGCCTGGGCAAAGCCAAAGGAACCCCCCCAACATCACCCTTTCCCCTACATCTTGATATCCACCATCATCTACTATCTCTCCTATATTCCACCTCCCTTTCTTTGATCCACAAAGTGTCTAACTCTTAATTTCTAATACCTTTGTTTTGTTTTCTTTTTGTTATCCACTCTTGAAACTATTACCTTTCTTTTCTCTTTCCCTCTCTCACGAAAACAATAGCTTTTTAGTTCATACCATATTCCTCCCATATTCAGTCGTCTACCTCATTATAGGTACTCTACCTACTGCTATAACTCTACACAATTTACATGAATCTAACCTCCATCCTCCCAGATCTCATATTGTTGCTTTGTTAACATATATCACCAATACTACTTTACACTTTTTCCTTGCTTACACAATTGCCTTTCCCCGGCACTAATACTTTCCTTTAAAGTGAACTTAACCAGCAATAATAAATTAGAATAAGAAGAACAAAGTGACAAAGAGAAGATATAACACTTACACAAAAACAACAGCTAATTAATCTCCAAGACTAGACAAAGAAGCTAAGGAACTGATTAAACCCGTCAAGAAAAAATGATGACCAGACAGCAACAAAAATCTACAAACCAAACCAGTAATCAGGAAAACATGGCTGAATCCAATGAACAAACTAAAAATCAGGAAGGGGAGCAGAACTTCGCACAAGCAATGAAAGATCTCAGAACATTTATCACCGACAAATTTGATGAAGTAAAGGAAGAGGTTAACAACATGAAGACAACACTTGGAGGGGAAATTGCAGACATATGCAAAAAGATAACAGATATGATGGAAATGAACACCACAGTTCAAAAATCAAAAATACACTTGCAGCAAATATCAGCAGACTAGAAGGGACAGAGCAGAGAATTAGTGATGTGGAAGACAGCACATCGGAAATCAAACAGATTGTAGAATTGGTCGATAAAAAGATGGAAAAAATCCAGCTAGGACTTAGGGACCTGAATGATAATGCAAAATGCTCAAACATACGTATTATAGGCATTCCAGAAGGAGAAGAGAAGGGAAAGGGGTCAGAAGGAGTGTTGCAGGAAATAATGGCTGAAAACTTCCCAAATCTATTGAAAGAGACAGATGTACATATCCAAGAAGCACAGTGCACTCGACTGGTCATAAACCCCAACAGGCCCACCACAAGACATATACTTGTCAAATTATCCAATGCTCAAGACAAAGAGAAAATTCTAAAAGCAGCAAGAGAAAAGAAAACCATCACATGCAAGGGAAGCTCCATAAGATTAAGTGCTGATTTCTCATCTGAAACCATGGAGGCAAGAAGGCAGTGGTATGATATAGTCAAGGAACTAAAGGAAAAAAAATTCCAACCAAGAATACTCTATCCAGCTAAACTAGCATTGAAAAATGATGGAGAGTTCAAAATATTCGCAGAAAAACAGAAACTGAAAGAGTATACCAACAAGAAACCTCCCCTTCAAGAAATTCTAAAGGGAGTTCTGCAGGAAGAAAGGAAAAAACAGGAGAGGCAGAGTTGGAGGAGAGTGTAAGAGCAACAAAAAAGACAAAAATAGAAGGAAAAAAATACAAACAAAATATGACAAACACAAATCCAATCAAAATATGGCTAACACAAATAATTCCTTGAAAGTAATAACACTGAATGTCAGTGGATTAAACTCACCTATCAAAAGATTAAGACTGGGACATTGGATAAGGAAATATGATCCATCTATATGCTGTCTACAAGAGACACATCTTAGACCCAGAGACTCATGGGGTTGAAAGTGAATGGCTGGAAAACAATCATACAAGCAAACAATAACCAAAAAAAAAAAAAAAAAGGCAGGAGTAGCTATATTAATATCAGACAAAATAGACTTTAAATGTGAAACAATTGTGAGAGACAAAGAAGGATACTACATTTTAGTGAAAGGGACAATCTGTCAAGAAGATCGAACAATCACAAATATTTATGCTCCTAACAAGGGTGCCTCTAAATATGTGAGGCAGACGCTGGAAAAACTAAGTGAAAAAATAGATGCATCTACAATTATAGTGGGGGATTTTAATACACCACTATCAACTCTGGACAGAACATCTCAAAAGAGAATCACTAAAGGAACAAAACATTTGAACAGTATATTAGAGGAGCTGGATCTAATGACATATATAGATAATTACACCCAAACACAGCAGGATATACATTTTTCTCAAGCGCACATGGGTCATTCTCCAAGATAGACCATATGCTAGGCTACAAAGAAAGGCTTAATGAATTCAGAAAGATCAAAATCATACAAAACAATATCTCTGACCACAGTGGAGTCAAGCTGGAGATTTGCAAGGGACAGAAGCCCAGATTTCACACCACGATCTGGAAATTAAACAGCACACTCTTAGAAAAACAGTGGATCAAAGAGGAAATCTCAAAAGAAATCAATGACTACCTTGAAACAAATGATAATGATAACACAACATACCAAAATTTATGGGATGCAGCAAAAGCAGTACTGAGAGGGAAATTTATAGCCATAAATTCATATATCAAAAAAGAAGAAAGAGCAAAAATTGAAGAACTAACTGCACATTTGAAGGAATTAGAAAAACAACAACAAAGTAACCCAACAGGAAGAAGGAAGGAAATAACAAAGATAAGAGCAGAACTAAATGAAATAGAAAATAAGAAAGCACTTGAAAAGATAAACAAGACCAAGAGCTGGTTTTTTGAGAAGATCAACAAAATTGGCCAACCTTTAGTGAGACTAACAAAGAAAAAAAGAGAGACGATGCAAATACACAAATAAGAAATGAGAAAGGCGATAGCACCACTGACCCCACAGAAATAAAGACTATCATAAGAGGATACTTTGAAAAACTATGTTCCAACAAAAATGACAATTTAGAGGAAATGGACAAATTCCTAGAAACACATAAGCAGCCCATATTGATGAAAGAAGAAATTGATGATCTTAACAAACCAATCATAAGCAAAGACATAGAATCGGTCATTTAAAATCTCCCAACTAAGAAGAGCCCAGGGCCAGATGACTTCACAGGTGAATTCTACAAAACATTCCAGAAAGAACTAACACCAATCTTGCTGAAACTATTCCAAAAAATCGAAACAGAAGGAACATTGCCGAACTCCTTCTATGATGCCAACATTGCCCTAGTACCAAAGCCAAACAAAGACACCACAAGAAAGGAAAATTACAGACCAATTTCTCTAGTGAACCTAGATGCAAAAATACTTAACAAAATACTTGCTAATCGTATTCAACAACACATTAAACGAATTATACACCACGACCAAGTGGGATTTATTCTATGTATGCAAGGATGGCTCAACATAAGAAAATCAATCAATGTAATACACTATCTAAACAGATTGAAGGGAAAAAATCACATGATTATATCTATAGATGCAGAAAAAGCATTTGAAAAAAATACAGCACACTTTCTTGATAAAACACTCCAAAAGATCGGAATGCAAGGAAATTTTTTGAAAAAGATAAAGAGTGTATATGAAAAATCTACAGCCAACATTGTTTACAATGGAGAAATCCTAAAATCCTTCCCTCTAAACTCAGGAACAAGACAAGGATGCCCATTGTCTCCGCTCCTATTTAACATTGTCTTAGAAATACTTGCTTGAGCACTGAGGCAAGAACCAGATATAAAAGGCATTTAAATTGGAAAGGAAGAAGTCAAAATTTCATTACTTGCAGATGACATGAGCCTATACGTGGAAAACCCTGAGAAGTCTAAAACAAAGCTTCTAGAAGTCATAAATGAGTTTAGTAAAGTCGCAGGTTATAAGATCAATGCGCAAAAATCAGTAGCATTTCTGTACCCAAATAGTGAGCAAGATCAGGAGGAAATCAAGAAACAAATACCATTCACAATAGTAAACAAAAAAATGAAATACTTAGGAATAAATTTAACTAAAGAGGTAAAAAACTTATACACTGAGAACTATACAAGACTGTTCAAGGAAATCAAAGAAGACCTAAATAAATGGAAGAATATTCCTTGTGCATGGATAGGAAGACTGAATATTATTAAGATTTCTATCCTACCAAAACTGATCTACACATTCAATGCAATCCCAATAAAAATCAACACAGCCTTCTTTAAGGAACTAGAAAAACTATGAAATTTATTTGGAAAGGAAAGAGGCCCCAAATAGCCAAAGATATATTGAAAAAGAAAAACGAAATTGGAGGTATCACACTTCCTGACTTCAAAACATACTACAAAGCTACAGTAGTGAAAACAGCATGGTATTGGCATAAGGAGAGACACACAGACCAATGGAATTGAATTGAAAGTTCTGATATAGAACCTCATATATATAGCCATATTATATTCAATAAAGCCACCAAACCCTCTCAACTGGGAGAGAATGGCCTATTCAACAAATGGTGCCTGGAGAACTGGATATCCATATGTAGAAGAATGAAAGAGGATTACCATCTCACACCGTATACAAAGATCAACTCAAGATGGATCAAAGACCTAAATATAAGAGCCAAGACAATAAATATCTTGGAAAGCAGTGTAGGGAAACATCTACAGGACCTTGTAATAGGAAATGGCTTCATGAAATTTACACCAAAAGCAGGAGCAGCAAAAGAACAAATATATAAATGGGACTTCCTCAAAATTAAAGCCTTCTGCACCTCAAAGGAGTGTGTAAAGAAAGTAAAAAGAGAACTCACACAATGGGAGAAAATATTTGGCAACCATATATCTGATAAGAGACTTATAACTTGCATATATAAAGAACTCCTATATCTTGAAAATAAAAAGAAAAACAACCCATTTAAAAAATGGGAAAAAGACTTAAACAGACACTTCTCTGAAGAAGAAATACAAATGGCAAGAAAGCACATGAAAAAATGTTCCAAATCTCTAGCTATCAGGGAAATGCAAATCAAAACTACAATGAGATACCATCTTACACCCATAAGATTGGCAGCTATGAAAAAAACAAGAATACAAGTGCTGGAGAGGATGTGAAGGAAGGGGAACACTCATCCACTGCTGGTGGGAATGCAGAAGGATCCAACCATTCTGGAGGACAGTATGGCGGTTTCTCAAAAAACTAGCCATAGATTTGCCATATGACCCAGCAATACCACTGCTGGGTATATACCCAGCAGAACTGAAAACAAGGACACAAACCGATATATGTACACCAATGTTCATAGCAGCATTGTTCACTATTGCCAAAAGTTGGAATCAACCCAAATGCCCATCGACAGATGAGTGGATCAATAAAATGTGGTATATACACACAATGGAATACTACTCGGCTGTAAGAACAAACACACTACAAACACATGTGATAACTTGGATGAATCTTGAGAACCTTATGTTGAGTGAAGCAACCCAGACATTGAAGGACAAATACTACATGACCTCAATGATATGAAATAAACAAGCTGTCCTAGATAGCAAGAGACTGAACGATAGGCTTACAGGAAATCGGAGGGTGGAGGAAGGATATGAGCCAATGTCTGCAGGGGTGGAATTGAAGACATGATGGTGGTAAGTATGAACACAAAGAAGAGATAAAAGGGGGGCAAGGGGTTGCCTTTGGTTGGGGCTTTGCGGGTTTGAGGGTGGCTGGGGAGGGACGGATGGGTAACGTTGCCCAAAAGTGGGGGGAGGGAGGGGTAGCATACGAACACAGGAGAGGGTCAGGTGTTGGTGGAGAGTAAAATGCCGAGAAAATCATATCAAAATAGAATAAAGAGGGTTACCTGTTTAGAATGCTCGGAGGGGAGGGTCTGATGCAGGACGGGCTCCTGGGGAATGTCTAAATGCTCATTCTGCCAGAGTGGGTGACACCATGGGGTAGAAACCCAAGTAGTGAGAGTGGGGGTGGACCCACATCCTGGGGAGGACTAATGCCATCAAATAGAGGGAACTGTATCCCTCGAGAGAAAGGGTGGCTCCCAGGGCATTGGGGCAGTTGAGCAAGTTAGGCCCTGAACACTATTCCATCTATTTCTGGAAGTGGCTCCTCAGGAAACGGAGGTTGGCTTTCACTGTGGGCACCAAGGTGGAAGGGAAAATGGACGTTAAATGTGTGGAACCAAAGTAAATGGGGGGTAAGAGAGGAGTTTCTTGAGAGTACACAAGGATGGATATAAAACATGTAATATTACACCATAACATATAAGAGATGACAGACTGATAATGTAAACCATAATGTAAAACATAGGATAACTAAAAATGTAAAGAACTGTGTATCCTAAAGTATGCACCATAATGTAAGCACAGATGTCACCTTGTTAGAAAGCTAATGTCTCAGACTCTGTACATCACTTTAAGTAAATATGATATGAATAGGGCATAAGAGTATCACGGTGGAAGGGAAAAGGTTTTCTGGTGGATGTGTGGGAGTGCTGTATATTATATATATGCATTGCTGTGGTCTAGGACTCCTGTGAAGAAAAGCTGAATAATTAGGGGGAAAAAAAAAAAGATAGGATGTGGAATTTTTTCAAGTCAACATTCTTTATCTAAGTTCTTTATCTAACTTTATCCAAGTTCTTTATCTATCCTTTAAACCCATCGCTATATGCCATTCCCTAGTAAGGGACCATGACATTATATTGGGCTTCAAATTTTGGGGAGTTCTGGATCACAGAGTGTTTCAACAATGGCAATGGAGGGATACTGGTATGGGATACCAATGACAAGTGATATATGGCTGACAGGGAGCTGTACAGAACATATGACCAGGGTGCATGGTAATGTTTGGATATACTCATAGTGGCAACAATTAAAAAACACAGCAGGGGGGGTACTGGGTTCCTGGCCAGTGGTGCTCTGTTGTGGTCCCTAGGGGAGCAGTGACAGTCTCCCAAGTACAGCGGCGGGGACTGGGAGGGAGTGAGGGTTCAACAGTGAGCCCCTGATGCTAATGACTATGCTTGTGAGCTGATAAACCTAAAATAAGAACAAGGCCTAGAGCAACATTGTGCCTGGGAATTTCCTCCTGTCAGCCTTCATGTTACTCAAATGTGGCCAGTCTCGAAGCCAAACTCAGCATGTAAATGCAATGCCTTCCCCCCAGCGTAGGACATGACACCCGGGGATGAGCCTCCCTGGCAACGAGGGACCACTATCAACTACCAACTGATGATGCAACTGGAAAATGACCTTATACGGAAGGTTCAATGCGGATCAGCAGAATATCCATGTCTACATAAAATAACATGACTTTAAAATGCTGTTTGACCTAAAGTAAGGGGGAAATGGAAAGGAGAAATGAGTTTATATGGCTACGAGTTTCTAAAAAAGAGTCTGGAGGCTGGCAGAAGGATTGCCCTCATGCACAACTGAGCAGAGTCAGAGAGACAGATAAAGCAGATACAACCCCCAGATATTGGTTCCTTTGAGGGCTAAAGAGACCCATGGGAGTTATGGTCATGGCCGATGGGGTTAACTACCAGGGCAGATGGCCCCTCTTTGGAAATGGTGTTTATGTGTGATGAATCTGGACTCAGATGGGATCTCCCTTCATAAGACTTTCATGCTAATGTGCTGGAGGTGCAGTTAATGTTGGGGTTTAAGATATATTTAGGGGATTTGAATCTCTGGACTGACAATGTGATAGCCAGGTCCTGAGACTCAACAGACTCCAGCACCTACAATCTGATTTATTGGACTTACCACACTCAGCTAAGATGGAGTTGAAGAAGGACAACCACCACACCATGGAGCCTAGAGTGATTACAACTGAAAATGGGAGGATTGCATCCAGCATCCATGTGGAATCTGAGCCTCCTCTTGACATAGAGGTGCAATGGACACAACCAATCCAATGTCCACATAGAAGAGGTGGCATTGGATTGGGAAAAGTGGACATGGTGGACGATGGGTATGGGGAACGGCAGGAAGAGATGAGAGGTGGAGGCATCTTTGGGACATGGAGCTGCCCTGGATGGTGCTTCAGAGGTAATCACCGGACATTGTAAATCCTCACAGGGCCCACTGGATGGAATGGAGGAGAGTATGGGCCATGATGTGGACCATTGTCTATGAGGTGCAGAGGTGCCCAAAGATGTACTTACCAAATCTAATGGATGTGTCATGATGATGGGAACGAGTGTTGTTGGGGGGGGGGAGAGGGGGTGTGGCGGGTGGGGTTGAATGGGACCTCACATATATATTTTTAATGTAATATTATTACAAAGTCAATAAAAAAAAAATAACCCCCAAACTAAAAGCCTTAGTCCAGTTGGCTTCACAGGTTAAATCTACTAGACATTCCAGAAAGAATTAACACCAATCTTGCTTAAACTCTTTCAGAAAATCAAAACTGAAGGAACATTGCCCAACTCATTCTATGATGCAAACATTACCGTAGTACCAAAACCAAACAAAGACAATGCAAGAAAGGAAAATGACAGACAAATCTTTCTAATGAATGTAGGCATGAAAATCCTCAACAAAATAATTGCTAACCATATGCAACATCACATTAAACAAAGTATACAACATGACCAAGTGGGTTTCATTCCTGGTATGCAAGGATATTTCAACATAAGAAAATCAATTAATGTAATATACCATATAAACAGCCTGAAGGAAAAAATAAAAATCACATGATCATATCTATAGATGCAGAAAAAACGTTTGACAAAATACAACACCCTTTCTTGATAAAAACACTGCAAAAGATCAGGATAGAAGGAAACTTTCTGAACATGGAAAAGAGTATATATGAAAACCCCACATCCAACATCGTTTACAATGGTGAAATCCTAAAATTTTCCTCTAAGATCAGGAAAAATACAAGGATGCCCACTATCACCCCTCTTATATAGCATAGTGTTAAAAGTACTTGCTTGAGCGCTGAGGCAAGAACGAGACATACAAAGAATCTGAATTTGAAAGGAAGAAGTCAAAATTACACTATTTTCAGATGATATAATCCTCTACAAAGAAAACACTGAGAAGTCTTCAACAAAGATTCTAGAACTTATAAATGAGTTCAGTAAAGTCTCTCTCTTTTGTTTTTAAGATTTATTTATTTATTTATTTCTCTCCCCTCCCCCCATTGTCTGTTCTCTGTGTCTATTTTGCTGCATGTTCTTCTTTGTCCACTTCTGTTCTTGTCAGAGGCATGGGAATCTGTGTTTCTTATTGTTGCATCATCTTGTTGTGTCAGCTCTCCGTGTGTCCAGCACCATTCCTGGGCAGGCTGCACTTTCTTTCACGCTGGGTATCTCTCCTTATCGGGTGCACTCCTTGCCCATGGGGCTCCCCTAAGTAGGGACACCCCTGGGTGGCATGGCACTCCTTGCCCGCATCTGCACTGCACATGGGCCAGCTCCCCATGGCTCAAGGAGGCATGGGGTTTGAACCATGGACCTCCCATGTGGTAGATGGACGTCCTAACCACTGGGCCAACTCTGCCTCCTGTAAAGTCTAAGTTTACGAGATCAATGCATAAAAATGAGTATCATTTCTGTACAACAATAATGAGCAATCTAAGGAGAAAATCAGGAATCAAATATCTTTCACAATAGTAAATAAAAAAATCAAATACCTTCGAATAAATTTAACCAAAGATGTAAAGACTTATACACAGAAAACTACATAACACTGTTCAAGGAAATCAAAGAAGACCTAAATAAATAAATGGAAGAATATGTCCTGTTCATGGATAGGAAGACTAAATATTATTATGATGTCTATCCTACCAAAACTGATCTACACATTCAATGCAGTCCCAGTAAAAATCAACACAGTATTCTTTAATGAACTAGAGAAACCTAGCTATGGAATTTATTTGTAAAGGAAAGAGACCCTGAATAACCAAAGACTTATTGAGAAAGAAAAATGAAATTGGAGGACTCACACAACTTGACTTCAAAACATCCTAGAAAGCAACAGTAGTGAAAATGGCATGGTATTGGCACAAGGATAGACACACTGACCAATGGAACCGAATTGAGAGTTCTGATATAGATCCTCATATATAAAGCCATATGGTATTTGACAAGGCCACCAAATCATCTCAATTGGGAGAGAATGGCCTCTTCAACAAACGGTGCCTGGAGAATTGGATATCCATATGTAAAAGAATGATAGAGGATTACCAACTCATACCTTGTACAAAAATCAACTCAAGTTGGATCAAAGACCTAAATATAAAAGCCGAGACTGTTAAGACCTTGGAAAGTAATGTAGGGAAGCATCTACAGGACCTTGTAATAGGAAATGGCTTCATGAAGTTTACATCTAAAGCATGAGCATCCAAAGAACAACTAGATAAATGGGACTTCTTCAAAATTAAAGCCTTCTACACCTCAAAGGAGATAGTCAAGAAAGTGAAAAGAGAGCCTACAAATTGGGAGAAAATATTTGGTAACCATATATCTGATAGAAGACTTATTTCCTGCATATATAAAGAATTCCTATATCTTGAAAATAAAAAGACAAACAGCCCATTTAAAAAATGGAAAAAAGATTTGAACAGACACTTCTCCAAAGAAGACATATAAATGGTTAAAAAGGGAAGCAGACTTGGCCCAATGGATAGGGCGTCTGCCTACCATATGGAGGTCTGTCATTCAAACCCAGGGCCTCCTTCAGCTGTGTGGAGCTCATCCATGTGCAGAGTGCCATGCCTCACAGGGGTGTCCTCCATGTAGGGGAGCCCCATGCACAAGGAGTGCACCCCTTAAGGAGAGCCTATCAGCACGAAAGAAAGTGCAGACTGCCCAAAAATGAAGCCACAAACACGGAGAACTGAAACAAGATGATGAAACAAAAGGAAACACAGATTCCAGGTGCCCTCTGACAAGAATCCCAGCAGTCACAGAAGAACACCCAGCGAATGGACACAGAGAGCAGACACCTGGGGGCGGGGGTAGAGAAATAAATTTTTTTAAAATCTTAAAAAAAACAGCTAAAAAGCACATTCAAAAATGCTCAAAATCACTAGCTATTGGTTAATTATAAATGAAAACCAAAATGAGATACCATCTTACTCCCATAAGACTGGCAGCTATCAAAAAATCTGAAGACTACAATTGTTGGACAGGATGCGGAGGAATGGGAACACTCACCCATTGCTTGTGGGAATGCAGAAGGATTCAGCCATTCTGGAGAACAGTTGGGCAATTTCTCAAAAAACTAGCTATAGATTTGCCATATGACACAATAGGTCCACTGCTGGGTATATACCCAGTAGAATTGAAAACAAGGACACAAACTGATATATGCACACAAATTTTCATAGCAGCACTATTCACTATTGCCAAAATTTGGAATCAACCCAAATGCCCATCAACAGATGAATGGATAAAAAAAATATGATATATACATACAAGGCAAAACTAGTCAGATATAAGAAAAAATACAGTACAAAAACACGTGATAACATGGATGAATCTTGAGAATCTTATGTAGAGTGAAGCTACCCAGGCATTCAAGGATATATACTACATGAGCTCTCTGGTATGAAATAAGTAAAGCAAGCTGTCTCAGAGAGCTAGAGATTGGATGATAAACTTAAAGGAAATTGGAGGGTAGAGGAAGTTTGTGAGCTGACACCTCCATGGGTGAAATCTATGATAACAGATTTGGAAGGAATAAATTGGGGGCATAAGGATAACTTTGGGTGTAGCTTTGTGTGTTTGAGGGGGCTAGGGATGGAAGGATGGGTCAGATGACCTAAGAAATTGAGGGAGGTTGGGGGAACATTTGAAAATAAGAGATTGTTAGGTATGTGGTTGAAATTATAATGTAGACAAAACTGTTTAGAAAATATAATATGGAAGTTTACCTGTTTAAGATGTTTACAGGGGGCATCTGACAAAGGGCAAGCTTCTAGGAAGTTTGTGAATGTTCATTTTGTAATAGTGGGTTATATCATTGGGTGGAGACCCGTACAATGAGAATGAAGGTATCCCCACATCCTGGGGTGGACTGATGTTCTCAAAAAGAGGGAATTGTATCTCTCGAATAATTGGAGACTTCGAATGGGTTCGGGCAGTCAAGTATGTCAAGCCTTCAACATTGTTGCAAATTTCTCTGAATATGGTCCTTCACAATAATGAATATTGTCATGTTGGTCTCTGATGGGAGGGGGAAAGAGATAACGAATAGATGGCATCAGTGTAAATGTGGGGCAATGGAAGTGTTCCACAATGTATGCAATGATGAATATAGGACATGTTAAATTACACCAAAATTTATAAAAGTCTATAGGTTAAAAGGTAAATCACAATGTAAACATAAGATAACTAAAAATTTAGAAAATCGCATAGTCTAAAATATAAACCATAATGTAAACCCAAATGGAATCATGTTTGAAATCTACTGTTTCAATATCTGTACATCAGCTGCAGCAAACATAATTTGAACATGTAAAAAGATCATTGCCGGGGAAGGGACAAAGGGTTTGATATTGGATATGTGGGAGTACCATATATTGTATATGTGAATTAATTACTGTGATCTAAAACTTATGTGAAAACAAATCTAATAATTAGAAAGTAACAAAAAAGAAAGGATGTAGACACTGAGGAAGAAATGGAAGAAATTTCCTTGCCACTGTACATACAAGGCAACACCTATAGCAGTGATGAAACACAAAATGTCAAAAACAAAGCTTTTTCATTTTTTGATGTCCCAGTTTATTGATCCTTTATTTTATTTTTCTAAATTACTCTATATTCTATATCTATCCATTAAACACATCACTATATTCCATTTTACTATTAATGGAATCTGGCATTATATTGAGCTTCCTTGTTGAAGAAATTTGGACTAAAGAGAGGTTCAACTATGGCAGGGAAGGAGCATTTGTGTGGGGTTTCATTGTTGGGGGGCACCCGGTTAGGAGGGAGTTCTCCAGGGCATGTATACTGGGTATATAGGTTTGGGTATTTTTATAGTGGTTTCAGCTGGAAATGACTGCTGAGAGAGTGCCGGGTTCCTGGCCAGGAGAGTTCTATCCCATTCCCCAATGGAACAGCAACAATCCCCCAAGTGCAATAGCAAAGACAAACAAAGATGGATGGTCCAGTGATGAGCCCTTAATACTGATGTCTCTGATTATGAACCTGTGTGCCTGAAATATGAACTAGGCCTAGAGCTGTAGGGTGCCTAAGAGCTACCTCCTGAGAGCCTTCATTTTGTTCAAATGTGACCACTCTCTAAGCCAAATTCAGCATGTACATGCATTACCTTCCCTCCAGCATGGGACATGACTACTGGGGATGATCCCCCCTGGTGCTGAGGCATTACTACCAAGCACCAGCTGATGATGTAACTAGAAGATCTTGAATAAAGGGGTCAACTCAGACCAGCAGAATAGCTTAGCCTACGTGTAATATCAGGTGTTAAAAACTGCTTTTTGACTTTGGATAAAAGGGGGAAATGGAAAGGACAAGTGAGTTTATATGGCTATGAGTCTCCAAAAAATTCAGGAGGTTATCATAGGGGTGATGCTTTTGCATGCCTGAGCAGGGTACCAGAGTCAGCCAAGGTAGATGGAAACCCAGGTGCTGGTTCTCCTAAGGGCACAGAGACCCACAGGTTCTATGGTCATGGAAGGTGGCTCTGGAGTTCAGGGCAATGTCAGTTGTCCCTACTTTGGAGTTTGTGTTCCTGAGTGTGATAGAGTTGGACTCAGATATAACCTTTCTAGAAATTCCTCTTTTGTTACTTTTACCAGACCTGTTGTTGGCCTTTGGGTTTGTGTATACTCAGGAGATCTGAATCTCTGCACTGTCCATGTAATGGCCAGGTCCTGGGCCTCAGCTGACTTGCAGCTCCTACCCTTTGGTTTGTTGGACTTACCCTGGCCAGCTGACAGGGAGGTAAAGAGGGTCAACCACCACATCAGGGAGCCAAGAGTGTCTACAGCTGCAAGCTGGATAATTGCATCCATCATCCATGTGGAATCTAAGCCCCCTCTTGATGTAGAGGGGGACTGGACATAACCATCCCAGGGTCCACAGGATGGAGGAATAAAGTTTGTATAAGAGTGGATTTACTGGTGTTCTGCTGGGGAACTATTGTGATAAATAAGAGAAGAAATTGTAGTGGTAATGTGGAGAGGTTGGCCACGGTGGCTGCTGATGGTAGGAAGATGGAAGAAGAGAAATGGTATGGGTTTTCAGGTTTTGCAGTTGTCTAGGTGTTGCTGGACATTGTGTGTCCTGCCATGGCCCACTGGGTGGACTGGGGGAGAGTGTGGACTACAATATGGACCACCATCCATATGGTGCTGCAGTTCTCCAGAATGTATTCCTCAGGTGCAGTTGATGTACCGCCATGTTGGAAGAAGTTGTTTATGTGGGAGGGCTGGGATGGGTGGGGTGGGGGGATATGGGGACCTCATATTTTTTGAATGTAACATTTAAAATAAAATAAAGAAAAGAAAAGAAATGGTAAAATGAGAAAAAAAACCCACAAAAAACACAAAAAAAAGAGGCAATGCGAGGATGTTTTCTTTTTCTTTTTGAGCCAGAGCTAGCATGTCTGCCAGGGGGATATCAGGGTTTTAGGAATTCGACCTCAGTTGATATTTGGAACATTGTGATTTCCAGGGCCTTTCCTTTTTTACACTTACGAGGAAGGTGTTGGGTTTTGATTATCGAGGTAAGTTCATGCATCTGTGTAGATGTTTACCGGTCACTTTCACATAAGGAATCCCATTAAAACCCTACTGCAAATATCAGGGTGGTTTTCAAAATCCTCTCTCTAATGTCACTTCTCTATCCCAATACCCAGTAGATTCTGTTCCAAATCAAAGTTTACTAGACAGCCCACTTGGAAAACACAATGAGATGAGTTGAAGATGCCCCAGAAGAAATGAGCAGATGTCTAAATGTCACTGTCCAAAGTCATAAGGACTATAAGATAGCACTGACTGTGTATATCAGTGGTTCCTGAGGCCCTGTCTCTAACTTCAGGGTTATATCCCAAGACAGAGATTATGGATTTTGTCCTAATCATACTCCACTCACCAGCCCATTTGGAAAACTCTCTGAGAGTGTATTGAAGACACCGCATTGAGGGGGCATGTTATCAGGTGCATAAACACCATTGTCCAAAGTGCATTTTTATGATGATGGGGCTTTTGCTATTAGAGCGATTTCCTGTCTTCTATAGGAAGTTGGAGGTTCTTCATGAGGGGGAGGGCAGAAGAGTCTAGGCTAACTCACTGGTTGCAGGATACAGCCTTCAGAGCAGGCAGCAGGAATGAAGTGCTCAACAGGCCAGGTTCCAGAGGTGGAGAGGAGGGCACTCTGTGGAAGAGCAGGGGAAGGGGGCTGCTATGCAGGGCATGCTGGGACTGGGCAAAAATGTCAGGCCCTTGACTGAGTCAGCTCTAATGGAACCCTGGGGCTTGATGAGGAGGACCCTGTGTTACTAAGAGCCACAGAATGTCCCCATTTTCACCGTCCTTTTTTAGGTCTTTTTTTTTAAAGATTTATTTATTTATTTAATTCCCCCTCCTCCCCCGGTTGTCTGTTCTTTGTGTCTATTTGCTGTGTCTTGTTTCTTTGTCCGCTTCTGTTGTTGTCAGTGGCACAGGAAGTGTGGGCGGCACCATTCCTGGGCAGGCTGCACTTTCTTTCGCGCTGGGCGGCTCTCCTTATGGGGTGCTCTCCTTGCGCATGGGGCTCCCCTTCACAGGGGACACCCCTGCGTGGCACAGCACTCCTTGCGTGCATCAGCACTGCACGTGGGTCAGCTCCACATGGGTCAAGGAGGCCCGGGGTTTGAACCGCGGACCTCCCATGTGGTAGACGGATGCCCTAACCACTGGGCCAAATCGGTTTCCCTAGGTCTGCTTTTAGTCTCTTGGCAAACAGGGCCCTTTGTGTCCCCTGAGAGACACTATGGAGTAGTGAGAAGAGAAATGCTTTGCTTGGGGCTGGCAGGAACAACTTGGGCTCTAACTGAACTCAAAGCAGGGATTGAGTCCAGCCTTGACACTTCACAGCTAGCCCTGTGATATTAATCAAATGACCCAGTGCTATAAGCCATAGCTTCTTCATCTGTAAAATGGGTTTGCTAAGCTCCGTCTTATCAGACTGGTGTGGTGCACTTAACATGGACAGCCCCTCTGACAAAGCCTGGCATAGATTGGATCTTCACTACATGGCAGTTCTTTCTATTATTATTTTCAACCCAGTCTCCACCAACCTCTCCTCTGGGAATTTAAAAAATAATCAAGATCTCAGAGAATATGCAGCATCATTGGGCAGCTTTACCTTTCCTGCCCTACTAGGACGAATGCACACCTGGATGGTTTGGCCACAGGAATTTATTGGCTTGTGGTTTCAGAGGCTGGAAGGCTGGCTTCTTCCTGGGTGGGTAGCATCTGGCTGCCCAGCAATCCTTGAAATTCCCATCACATGGTGATGTCCTCAACTTTCTTTTCTGGATTCTGTTGACTTCCGGCTCCTGGCTCTTGCCCGTTGCTTTCTCTTACAGACATAGCTTGTTTGACTCTGTTTTGCTTTATTGCACTTGGCAGATACAGAGTTGAAGGGCCTGAGGCCCCTCCCCCTGCCCACCTGAGGTCTCACCCCTCAGAATATGGCCCCTCCTGCCTCAGAATCCCTTCCCTAGGCAGAAGTCAGAGGAGCCGCATCCAACATCCATATTTCTGGACACCCAGGACTGAAAGCAGGGGCAGAGCTGGATTCTAAGAGTCCCTCTGTCTTGGGGTGGGTAGTCCCTCAGTCTTCTCTCAGGATGGCCACCTTCCTCTCTTTATGCCAGTACCATGCTGCTTTTTCATCACTGTAGCTATGTAATACTTTATAAAGTCCAGAAGTGAGAGTCTTCCAATTTTGCCTCTCCTTTTTAAGAGGTTTCTGGCTATTTGGGACCCCATACCCTTCCAAATAATTTTGATAATCATGTTTACCATTTATTTTAAATATGCTTTTGACATTTTTATTGGAATTGTATAAAATTTGTATAGCAATTTGAGAATTGACTTTCTTTTGTTTTTTAGAATTGGCATGTTAATGATATTTAGTCTTCCAATCTGTGAGAATGGAATGTTTTTCCAATTGTTTAGGTCTTTAAAATTTTTTTTTAACAATGAATTTAGTCTTCTGAATACAAGTGCTCTCCATAGTTGGTTAAATTTCTTCCTAAATATTTGTGTTGCAGCCATCATATTTTATTTCCACCACTCTTTTGATACTTTTAGTTTTCTTGATATAATCTTTATTTCTAGACTCTCTTCCAAGCCCCTGTCTCCTGTATTTTCTTTTCAGGCTGTAGCATAGCTTTTAGTATTCCCAGGAAAGCCAGTCTCTTGGTTAAAAACTCTCTGTTTCTGGTTATCTGTGAATATTCTAAAACTGCTCCACTTTTTGAAAGACAATCTTCATGGATATGATTCTTATTTTGATGTTTTTTTCTTGCAGGATCTTAAATATAGCATACCACTGTCTTCTTGCCTCCATGGTTTCTAAAGAGATATTAGCACTTAACCTTATTCACTATACCTTATATTTTATGCATTGCATTTCTCTTGCTGCTCTCAGAAAATTCTTTGTCTTTGGCATTTTGCATGATGATTAGTCTCAGAGTTGGTCTTTTTTGATTTTTCAGAGGGAAGTGCACTGTGCTACTTGGGCATAGATATCTATGTCCTTCATTAAAGATGGGAAATTTTCTATCATTATTTCTTCCCCTTTTCCCTTCTCTTCTCTTTCTGGGACACCCATGACACGTATGTTTGCACATCTCTTGCTGTCATTTAGTTTCCCGAGACCTTATGCAATTCTTTCCATTCTTTTCTTCATCTCTTCTTTTGTATGTTTGCTTTCAGAGGCCATTTCTTCAAGCTCACCAATCCTTTCTTCTGCCTCCTTAAATCTGCTATTATATGATTCCACTGTATTTTTAAATTTGGTTATTGCACCTTTCATTCCCATAAGACCTGCTATTTTTCTATGTATGCTTCCAAATTCTTCTTCATACTTAGCCAATATCTTCTTAATGTCCTTAATCTTTTTAGCCATCTCATTGAATTTTTAAAGGAAATTTGTTTGAACATCTATGATTAGTTGTCTCAACTCCATTATGTTTTCTAGAGGTTTTTCTTGTCCCTTTAACTGGGCCATATATTCTTGTTTCTTGGTAAGGACTGTAATTTTGTTGTTGGTGTCTTGGCATCTGGTTTACTTGATATATTTATTCTTGGTGCAATTTTCCTCTTTAGTTTAGAGCTTTCTTGCCCTTTCTCCCTTACTGGTTGTGTAGTAGGAGCCCAGGATGTAGTTGGTGCTGACAGTGGAGGAGGCTCAAGCTGTCCTCATTACCCCAGGGAAAGATGAAGCTTCTCCCAACATTCTCCTTTCTCTAGGATAGTGACAGAGTCTTAGTTGTGTGTAATAACCTAAGTCATGCAGGCCTAGACTGTAGTTGCTCCGAGAGACTAAAGAAAATTCATGATCCTTTCCCCCCTGCCTTGGATTGGCATGGAGATGCACATTTGGGCAGCAATCTATGCTGTCCAGGTCTGAAATGACTGCAGTTTTCCTGGTAAGCTTCTGACTCTGGCCAGCCGAATGCATCTGCAGTAACTTGGAGAGGCTTGTGCAGGGTCCACAAGCTTCCTCCCTGCCAGAGATGGGGTGGGGGATTCGACTAGCCTGCAAAGCAATCTCGATGGACAGAAGCAGGATCCATACCAGCACTGTGATTTTCAGCTCACCCTGCTTCCCCTTGTGCCAGGGGTGGAGCTCAAATGACAGCTACCAACCTCTTCTGACTTGGATTATTTCAAACTGTATCTGTGCTTACAATTATACTCCAGCCTGCTGAAGTTACTAATCAGTAGGTGAAGTTGTGGACCAACCATCTCTTCCTCCCCCATTTTTGGGAAGTGGAGCTTCCCATTCCAGCCATGGAATATCTCCTAAGGCAACTTGTGCTGCCAGTGGAGGATGAGCACTACCCTGTGGAATGTGGAGGGCTCTACTCAGTCATTTTCTCTGCAGATGGGCAGTCTCCTCCTCCCATTCTTTCAAGGATGCTGCAAGATGCTCTTCTGGTCTCCTGGAAACAACAAACAGGTGCTTTAGAGAGCTCTGGGTAATTACTAACTGCCCTGTAGCACTAACTGACTCTAGGAGCTCCTTACTCTCCCATCATCTTGATGGTTGTCCCTGAATTACTTTTATTAAAGGTGCAAAGTACACCTTTGAGGTTCATTGTCTTGTAAATGGATGACTAATGTGCCAGCATTATTTGTTGAAAAGACTTCCCTTTTTCAACTGAACTTCCTTGGACCATTGGAAGGAAAAATCAGTTGACTATATTAGCACAGGTCATAGCTGGACTCTGTATGCTGTTGGCTTGATAGATGTGCTTATCCTTTCCCCACAACTACACTCTCTTGATTATTTGGGCCTTATAATAAGACTTTACATTGGGCAATGTGAGTCCTCTGACATTTATCGTTTTCAGATACAGTTTGACTCTTCTAGTTTCTTCTCTTTATACATAAATTTTAGAATCTGTCAATGCCTATAAAATGATTTATGGGAATTTGTAATTAATTGAATCTCTTGATCAACTTGGGGGGAATTGACATCTTAACTAACGTAGAATGAATTTTGTACCACTGTTTGGACTTTGTGTTGGTCCACATTCTGGCAGGGATGGACCTATCTCTTCAAGATGCTTACTTTAGTTAAGGTGTGTCCCAACTGAATCAGGTTGGGCTTTAGTTCAGATTACTGGAATCCTTTATAAATAGAGTGAAAATCAGACACAGAGAGAAACCATGGGGAGCAACCAGAAGCCAAAAGTCAGTGGAGGGCCTGGTGACTGGGATTCCTGAAGGCTATGTTGTGCTGGGGAGTTCCCAAGCCCTGAGTAGGCTGTTTCAAGAGCTTGCAGTATGGGAGGTGTCTGGAAGTCAATTTGGTGAGACAGTGAAGGAGGAGATTCTTGCGAGTGGTGGAATTTTGGGTTTCTGTCACAGAGGTCAGAGGTTCTGGGTGGAGCCCCTCCCCCTCGGGCTGGCGGCTGGGCCTTGGTGATCCCTGGGATCTTTGTTGTGTGGAGTGTTCCCAAACCCTGAGCAGGCTGTTTCGGGGGCTTGCAGGGCAGGAAGTGTCTGGATGTTGATTTGGTGAGACAGTGATAGAAGAGATTCTTGCAAGAGGTTGAACTTTCAGTTTCTGACACAGAGATCAGAAGTTGTAGGTGGAACCCCTCCCCCTTGGGCTGGTGGCCAGTCCATGGTGGTCCCTGAAAACTTTGTTGTTCAGTGGCACTCCCAAAGCCTGAGTGGGCTGTTTTGGAGGCTTGCAGGGCAGGAGGTGTCTCGATGTCGATTTGGTGAGACAGTGAGAGAAGAGATCCTTGTGAGAGGTGGAATTTTTTGTTTCTGACACAGAAGTCAGAGGGTGTGGGCAGGACCCCTCCCCCTAGGGCTGGCACCCAGGTACGGGGATCCCTGAAGGCTGTGTTATGCTATGGTGCTCCCAGGCCCTCTGTTAACCAGATGCGTGGTTCCCAGGTCTGTGTCCCTAAACCCTGATGGCTCATGCTCCAGAGACTCACACACCTTGAGTCTGCAATATTACAGAGTTCCCATCCCTGAATCCACCGTGCCCTGAGGTCCATCTGAGGTCCTTGATTACCCTAGCCCTAGGCTTTTGTGTTTTGCTTTTTTTTTGTTTTGGTTGCTAATATTGCATTGTCTCCTGGTCTTTTCTCCCACTTTATCCCCCAAGGTCCTTTTTCATTTATTTAGGTTTTTTTTCTCTTTTATTTTTCTTGCTTGTTTCCCACCCCTTTCTTTGCCCACCCCCTTTTTCTCTTCTCTTTTTTCTTTTCTCTCTTCTTCTTCTTCTTTTCTTTTCTTTATATATAGGTGCTGCAGGGAGCTTCACACTTGCTATGTTTCCTCATCCTCCATTTCCTCTTTTCTGTGTTTTTTGATTTTAGCCACCAACACTACTCCCTTTCCCCCACATCTTTCCATCATCAATCATCTACTGTTTCTATTACATTGCACCTCCCTTTCTTTGGCCCCCAAATTGTCTGAATTTTAATTTCTAATACCTTTTTTCTGTTTTCTGTCTTTTATCCACTCTTGATATTATTGTCTTTCTTTTCTCTTTCCCTCTCTCATGAAAACACTGGCATTTTAATTCATACTATATTCCTCCCCATATTCAGTTGACTCTCTCATTATAGGTACTCTATTTACTGCTATAACTCTACACAACTTACATGAGTCTAATATCCATTCTCCTGGACCTCACATTGTTGCACTGTTAACATTTAATACCAATACTACTTTACACATTTTCTTTTCTTACTCCTTTTGCTTTCCCTGACCCTAATATTTTCCTTCAACGTGAACTTAGCCAGCAACAAGAAAATACAGTAAGAAGAACAAAGTGACAAAGAGAAGACATATACTTGTCAAATTATCCAATGCTCAAGACAAAAAGAAAATTCTAAAAGCAGCAAGAGAAAAGAAAACCATCACATATAAGGGAGGCTCCATAAGATTAAGTGCTGATTTCTCATCTGAAACCATGGAGGCATGAAGGAAGTGGTATGATATAATCAAGGTATTAAAGAAAGAAATGTCCAACCAAGAATACTCTACCCAGCTAAACTTGTATTCTAAAATGATGGAGAATTCAAAATATTCACAGATAAAGAGAAGTTGAAAGAGTATGCCAATAAGAACCATGCCCTTCAAGAAATACTAAAGGGAGTTCTGCAGGAAGAAAGGAAAAAACAGGACAGGCAGCGTTGGAGGAGAGTGTAAGAGCAACAAAAAAGACAAAAATAGAAGGGAAAAAAAAGGAAACAAAATATGACAAACACAAGTTGAGTCAAAATATGGCTAATACAAATAATTTCTTGAAAGTAATAACACTGAATGTCAACAGATTAAACTCACTTGTCAAAAGATTCAGACTGGGAGATTGGATGAGGAAATATGACCCATCTATATGCTGTCTACAAGAAATACATCTTAGACCCAGGGATTCATGGAGGTTGAAAGTGAATGGCTGGAAAACAATCTTACAAGCAAACAATAACTAAAAAAGGCAGGAGTAGCTATATTAATATCAGACAAAATAGACTTTAAATGTGAATCAATTGTGAGAGACAAGGTAGGATAGTACATATTAGTGAAAGGGATAATCTTTCAAGAAGACCAAACAATCATAAATATTTATGCTCCTAACAAGGGCGCCTTCAAATACATGAGGCAAACACTGGAAAAACTAAGTGAAAGAATAGATGCCTCTACAATTATAGTGGGAGAATTTAATACACGACTATCAACATTGGCCAGAACATCTCAAAAGAGAATCAATAAAGAAGCAAAACTTTGAACAATATATTAGAGGAGCTGGACCTTAAAGACATATACAGATCATTTCACCTGAATATAGCAGGATATACATTTTTCTCAAGTGCACATGGATCATTCTCCAAGATAGACCATATGCTAGGCCACAAAGAAAGGCTCAATGAATTCAGAAAGTTCAAAATCATACAAAATAATATCTCTAACCACAGTAAAGTGATACTGGAAATCTGCAAGGGCCAGAGGGCCAGATTTCACACCAAGATATGGAAATTAAACAGCACACTCTTAGGAAAACAGTGGTTCAAAGAGGAAATCTCAGAAGTAATTAAAAACTACTTTGAAACTAATGAAAATGATAACACAACATAACAAAATTTACGGGATGCAGCAAAAGCACTACTGAGAGGGAAATTTATAGCCATAAATTCATACATCAAAAAAGAAGAAAGGGCAAAAATTGAAGAACTATCTGCACATTTGGAGGAATTAGTAAAAAAAAAGCAAAGTAACCCCACAGGAGGAAAAAAGAAAGAAAGAACAAAGATAAGAGCAGAACTAAATGAAATAGAAAATAAGAAAGCACTTGAAAAGGTAAAGAAAACCAAGAGCTGGATCTTTGAGAAGATCAGTAAAATTGACAAACCCTTAGCTAGACTAACAAAGAAAAAAAAGAGAGAAGATGCAAATACACAAAATAAGAAATGAAAAAGGAGATATCACCACTGACCCCACAGAAATAAAGACTATCATAAGAGGATACTTTGAAGAAATATATTGCAACAAAAATGACAAATCAGGGGATACAGACAAATTCCTAGTATAACATAAACAGCCTATATTGATGAAAGAAGAAATTGATGATCTCAAGAAACCAATCACAAGTAAAGAGATAGAATCAGTCAATAAAAACCTCACAACTAAGAAGAGCCCAGGGCCAGATGGCTTCACAGGTGAATTCTACAAAATATTCCATAAAGAACTAACAGCAATCCTGCTGAAACTCTTCCAAAAATTCGAAACAGAAGGAACATTGCCTAAATCATTCAGTGATGCCAACATTAGCCTAGTACCAAAGCCCAACAAAGACTCCACCTGAAAGGCAAATGACAGACCAGTTTCTCTAATGAACCTAGATGCAAAAATCCTCAACAAAATACTTGCTAACCTTATTCAACAACACATTAAATGAATTATACACCATAATGAAGTGGGATTCATTCTGGGTATGCAAGGATGGATCAACATAAGAAAGGCAATCAATGTAATACAACATATAAACAGATTGAGGGAAAAAATCACATGATTATATCTATAGATGCAGAAAAAGCATTTGACAAAACACAGCACTTTTTCTTGATAAAAATACTGCAAAAGATCAGAATACAAGGAAATTTTCTGAACATGATAAAGAGTATATTAAAAAGCACATAGCCAACATTGTTTACAATGGTGAAATCCAAAAATCCTTCCCTCTAAGATGAGGAACAAGACAAGGATGCCCACTTTCACCTCTTCTATTTAATATTGTCTTAGAAGTACTTGCTCAAGCACTGAGGCAAGAACCAGATATAAAAGGCATTCAAATTGGAAAGGAAGAAGTCAAAATTTCATTATTTGCAGATGGCATGATCATATACATAGAAAAACCTGAGAGGTTACAACAAAGGTTCTAGAACTCAAATGAGTTTAATAAAGTCGCAGGTTATAAGATCAGTGCACAAAAATCAGTAGCATTTCTGTACACAAATAGTGAGCAAGCTCAGGAGGAAATCAAAAAACAAATACCATTTACAATGCTAAATAAAAAAATCAAGTATCTAGGAATAAATTTAACTAAAGATGTGAAACACTTATACACTGAGAACTATAAAAGACTGTTCAAGGAAATCAAAGAAGATCTAAATAAATGGAAGGATATTCCCTTTTCATGGATAGAAAGACTAAATATTATTAAGGTGTCTATCCTGCCATAACTGATGTACACATTCAATGCAATCCCAATAAAAATCAGAACAGCCTTCTTTAAGGAACTAGAAAAACTAGCTTTGGATTTTATTTGTAAAGGGAAGAGGCCCCGAATAGCCAAAGACATATTGAAAAAGAAAAACGAAATTGGAGGAATCACACTACCTGACTTCAAAACATACTACAAAGCTACAGTAGTGAAAACAGTATGGTACTGACACAAGGAGAGACACACAGACCAATGGAACCGAATTGAGAGTTCTGATATAGATCCTCATATATATAGTCATATAATATTCGATAAAGCCATCAAACCCTCTCAACTGGGAGAGAATGGCCTATTCAACAAATGGTGCCTGGAGAACTGGATATCCATATGTAAAAGAATGAAAGAGGATTACCATCTCTCACCTTATACAAAAATCAACTCAAAATGGGTCAAACACCTAAATGTAAAAGCCAAGACCATAAAGACTTTGAAAAGCAGGGTAGGGAAGCATATACAAGACCTTGTAATAGGAAATGGTCACATCACCTTCACAGCAAAAGCAAGAGCAGCAAAAGAACAAATAGATAAATGGAACCTCCTCAAAATTAAAGCCTTCTCCATTTCAAAGGAGTTTGTCAAGGAAGTGAAAAGGGAGCTTACACAATGGTAGAAAATATTTGGTAATCATATATCTGATAGGTGTCTTATAACCTGAATATATATAAAGAACTCCTATATCTGGAAAATAAAAAAACAAACAACCCATTTAAAAAATGGGAAAAAGATTTAAACAGACACTTCTCCAAAGAAGAAATACAAATGGATAAAAAGCACATGGAAAAATGCTCTGAATCTCTATCTATAAGGGAAATGCAAATCAAAACTACAAAGAGACACCATCTTACTCCCATAAGATTGGCAGCTATGAAAAAAACAGAAGTCCACAAATGCTGGAGAGAATGTGGAGGAATAGGAACACTTATCCACTGCTGGTGGGAATGCCAATGGATCCAGCCATTCTGGAGGGCAGATGGCGGTTTCTCAAAAAACTAGTTAAAGATTTGCCATGTGACCCAGCAATTCCATTGCTGGGTATATACCCAGTAGAACTGAAAACAAGGACACAAACCGATATATGCACACCAATGTTCATAGCAGCATTGTTCACCATTGCTAAAATTTGGAATCAACCTAAATGGCCATCAACAGATGAATGGATATGTAAAATGTGGTATGTACATACAATGGAATACTACTCAGCTTTAAGAATGAAAACACTACAAACACGCATGATAACCTGGATGAATCTTGAGAACCTTTTGTTGAGTGAAGCAACCCAGGCATTGAAGGACAAATACTACATGACCTCAATGACATGAAACAAGTAAACCAAGCTGCCTCAGAGAGCTAGAGACTCGATGATAGGCTTAAAGAAAATTGGAGGGTAGAGGAAGGATATAACCTGACACCTACATGGGAGAAATCTATCATAAGTTGGAGGTAAGTATTTTTACAAGAAATGGATAAAATGGGGGCATAGGGTTACCTTTGGGTGGGGCTTGTGAACTTGACGGGTGCTAGGGATGGGAGGATGTGTAATATTGCCCAAGGAATTGGGGGGAGGGTGGGGCAACAAACGAACACAGGAGATTGTCAGTATTAGGTTGAGAGTATAATGCTTGAAAACTTTCTCAAAAATGTAATAAGGAAGGTTACCTGTTTAAGATGCTTAAAGGGGATAATCTGTCACAGGACAGGCTCCTAGGGAAAATGTGAATGCTCATTTTGGCATAGTCTGTTATATCATTGGATAGAGATCCATATAATGAGAGTGACGGTATATCCACATCAAGGGGAGGACTGATGCCCTCAAACAGAGGAAATTGTATCTCTTGAGAGAATTGGTGGCTCCCAGTGCATTAGGGCAGTTGAGCATGTCAAGCCCTCAACACTGTTGCAGTATCTCTGAACATGGCCCTTCAAGCAATGAAGATTGACTGTCACTGTGGACCCTAAGGGGGGGAGGAAAGAGGTATTGAATAGATGGAACCAATGTAACTGTGTGGGCAATAAAATTTTTCCACAAGAGTATGCAAGGATGTATATAAGACATGTAATATTACACCAAAAATATATGGGGGCTGATAGGTTAAAATGCAAATCATAATGTAAAACATAAGATAACTAAAAACTTAGAAAATTGTATAGTCTAAAATATAAACCACAATGTAAACCCAAATGTTACCTTGTTTGAAAGCTATTGTCTCAATATCTGTATGTCAGTTTCAGTAAATATAGTATGAATAAGTAAAAAGATTATTGTTGTCGAAGGGAAAAGTTTTTTATGGTTGATATGTGGGAGTACTGTATATTGTGTATATGAATTACTGTGATCTAAAACTTTTGGGAAGATAAGCTTAATAAGTAGAAAAAAAAGGAAAAGGATGTAGACACTGAGGAAAAGATGGAAAGACAACACTTATGGCAGTGATGGAAGGCAAAACATGAAAAAAAATCTTTTGCATTTTTTATTTTTTTGATACCCCAATTTATTTTTAACTTAATTTTAAAAAATTAATATGTATTCTATATCTAACCTTTAAACTCATCACTCTATTCCATTTTACTATTAATGGAACCTGGCAATATATTGGGCTTCACTTTTGAAGATGTTTTGGATTACAGAAAGTTTCAACTATGGCAGCGGAGGAATACTGCTGTGGCATGGTATTGACATGGGACACATGGTTGGCAGGGAGTTCTGCAGGGCATATATCCAGGGTACATAAAAAAGTTTGGATATTTTCATAGTGGTTAGAATTAAAAACAACACCTGAGGGAGTGCTGAGTTTCTAGGCAGGGGAGCTCTATCAGAGTCCCTAAAGGAACAGGAACAATCCCCCAAGTGCAAGGGCAAAGACCAAAAAAGAAGGAAGGTCCAACAATGAGCCCTTGGTACTAATGACTATGCTTGTGAGCCTGTGCACCTGAAATAAGAACAATGCCTAGAGCTGCAGGGTGCCTAAGAGTTACCTTCCGAGAGCCTTCATGTTGCTCAAATGTGACTTGTCTCGAAGACAAACTCAGCATGTAAATGCGTTGCCTTCCCCCCAGCATGGGATGTGACTCCCAGTGATGAACCTCCCTGGCCCCGAGGGATTACTACCAAGTACCAGCTGATGATGTAACTATAAAATGACATTGAACTAAACGGTCAACTCGGACCAGCAGAATATCTCAATCTTCATATAATACCAGGAGTTAAAAATGCTTTTTAACCTGAATAAAAGTGGGAAATCGAAAGGACAAATGAGTTTATAGGGCTATGTGTCTCCATAAGAGCCAGGAGGTTATCAGAGGTGTTGCTCTTATGCACACCTGAACCGAGTCCCAGAGACAGATAAAGCAGATACAACTAGGTACTGGTTTTTCTGAGGGCTACAGAGACCCACAGGTTCTATGGTCATGGCAGATGGAGTTCAGCGTCATGTCAGTTGGCCCTACTTTGGAGTTTGTGTTTTTGTTTGATGGAGCTGGACTCAGATGTGATCTTTGTATACAAGCCTCTCCTATTACTTTTACTGGAACTGTAGTTGGTGCTGGGATAATGTATACCCAGGGGACCTGAATCTCTCTACTGACCATATGATAGACAGTCCCTGAGCCTCAAAAGACTCGCAAGTCCTACACTCAGGTTTATTGAACTTACCCCACTCAGCTAACATGGGGGTGAAGAAGGTCAACCACCACACCAGAGAGCCAAGATTGCCTTCATCTGAAAGCAGGAGAATTGCATCCAGCATCCATGTGGAATCTAAGCCCCCTCTTGATATAGATGTGGGGTGGACATAAGCTTTCTAAGGTCCACAGGTTGGAGGAATAGTGTATGGATTAGAATGGACTTACTTATATTCTTTTCATGAACTATTGTGATTAGTAATCAAAGAAAATGTGGCTTCAGAGTGCAGAAAGTAGCCATGGTGGCTGCTGGGGGTGGGGAGTTGGAGGACGGGAGGTGATGTGGGTGCATTTTCAGGGGTTGAAGTTGTCCTGGGTGGTGCTGCAGGGACAGTTACCAGACATTGTAAGTCCTCCCATGGCCCACTGGGTGGACTTTGGGAGAATGTGGGCTATGATGTGGACCATTGATCATGAGGTGCATCAGTGCTCAAAGATGTATTCACCAAATCCAATGAATGTCTCATGATGATGGATGGAGGTTGTTGCTGTGGGGGGAAGAATGGGGTGAAGGAGGTGGGGGATATATTGGGACCTCATATTTTTTGAATGTAACATTAAAAAATATATAAGACAAAAAATTTAAAAATTAAAAAATAAACTACCTGAAAAAAAGATTTATGTTTAACTGAAAAGACTGAGTCTCATGACTTAGGGAGGGCCTGAAACTATCTAATATTCCATTGACTATACATATAATTTCAGGAAAGAATAGCTACCCTTAGTATGCATGATTCAGTCTGATACTATTCTACTTCCATTGCATTCTTTATTTTCTGTTAAAATGATAATATTTAGAAAGGAAGCCCTGACAAATTGTATTAGTTTCTTGGCTGCTCAAACAAATACCATAGAAGAGGTTGACTTAACAACAGTAATTTATTGGCTCATGGTTTCAGAGGCTAGAAGGATGGCTTTCTCCCAGGGTTGGTATCTTCTCGGTGGCTGGCAATCTTTGTTATTCCTGGCTTTTCTGTCACCGGGCAATATACATGGCAATGTCTTCTTTCCCCTCTTAATTTTATTGACTTCCAGCTTCTGGCTGCTCCCCATGGCTTCTCTTTGTGCATCCAATTTCCTCTACATATAAGCCATGCTGGATTAAAGCCCACCTTCATTCATTTGGGCACAGTGTAACTAATAACACCTTCAAAGGTCCTATTTACAAATCACTCTACACCCACAGGGCCTTGGGTTGGTGCCTGAATATGCCTTTTGTAGGGATTATAAGTCAATCCCCAATACTCACTGTATTAGTCAGCTAAAAAGATGCTAATGCAAAATACCAGAAATCAGTTGGCTTTTATAAAGGATATTTATTTGCTGTAGAAACTTACAGTTACCAGGCCATAAAGCATAAACTAATTCCCTCACAAATGTCTTGCCACATGTTAGAGCAAAATGTCTGCTGATGTCTGCAAGGGTTTAGGCTTCCTCTTCCTCTCAAGCATCTGTGGTCCCAGCTTCTTCCAATCTCAGCCATAGGCTGGGACAATTCTAGTCTCCCCCTGGGGCTCCTTTCTCTCCGGGCTCAGCTGCTCTATTCTCTCTGTAAAGCCAGCTGTAAATTCTCAGGTGAACAGCTCGTGTCTCTTCCCAGGGCCTCTGCTGTGTCTCATGGAGCATTCTCTCTGTTGGAAAGTGAGGCATGGTGGTCTTGCAAAGGGAGATGTGCTGTTTCCATGGGTACACTTTTAACATAAGAATGCAGCAATTATGCCTTTCGAGTCAGCAGATAGTGCTGTCCGGGGCAGGGAGAAATGCGAGCAAATGCACTTTGTAGTTTGAAAGGAATACTAAATCTTTGTACTTTGAGATAAGTTCTTTAATTTATGATTCTTGTTAATGTGTAGTTACAGTGCTTGTTATCTCAATATTTTGAGTATATATAATGTAGAAAATATAGTTGTCACATGTAGAAAATAAAGTTGTCTGAGGAGTCATTACTCGCAGACTCCCTGATCCCAGCTCCCTCTCTTTCTTTCTCTCTTTGTTTCACTCTCTCTTTTTCTCTTTCTTTCATTCCTGATACCCTTTGGGTCCAAATCTCCAACATCTGGTGCCCAATATGGGGCCTGAAGAAGTTAGTAAGTCTTCCAAATCAGTATCAGGAACTGCAGAAAAGACCTCATTGAGGAGACACAGACCTGGGAACCATGAATCCAGTTAACAGGGAGCCTGGGAGCATTGCAGTGCAACACAGCCTTCAGGGATCCCCACAACTGGGCGCCATCCCTATGGGGAGGGATCACACCTGCAACTCTGACCTCTGTGTCAGAAACCCAAAATTCCCCCTCTCACAAGAGTCTCTTCTGTCACTGTCTCGCCAAGTCGACATCAGGACACCTCCCACCCTGCAAGCCCTCGAAGCAGCCTGCTGGGGGTGCTGCGTACTACAGATAATTCGGGGACTGCTGCAGATGGAGGAATAGAGTATGGATTAGAGTGGACTTACTGATATTCTATTCATGAACTATTGTGGTTAGTAATTGAAGAAAATGTGGCATTGGTGTGGAGAAAGTGGTCATGGCGGCTGCTGGGTGTGGGGAATGGGAGGAAGAGATGAGATGTGGAGGCGTTTTCAGGACTTGGAGTTGTCCTGGGTGGTGCTGCAGGAACAATTACCGGACATTGTAGATCCTCCCATGGCCTTCTGGATGGACCGTGGGAGAGTGTGGGCTATGATGTGGACCATTGACCATGAGGTGCAGCAATGCTCAGAGATGTATTCACCAAATGCAATGAATGTGTCATGATGATGGAGGAGAATGTTGCTATGGGGGGAGTAGTGAGGTGAGGGGGATGGGGGTATATGGGGACCTCATATTTTTTGAATGTAATATTAAAAAAATGAATTAAAAACATAAAGAAAATTAATTAAAAAAAAAAGACCTCATCAAGGGTCGTGTGTGATGTCCAAAGCAGAGTGACTCGAGTTAAGTAAGTAACATTTCCACGAAGTCATCAGGGTAATTGGTAATCAAATGGGACATGTGGAAGCATATTCACAAGTGTTAGGAACTTTACTGAAAGTTAATGGGATGCCTGTAAAAAGCTATGAATTACTAGAATTGTTAGGTTTAATATGAAAGCATTGTTGCTTGCTTCAGCCTCAGGGATGTAATGTTTTAAATTTGAAACAGTGGAGATGTGTAATGAAAGCTTTACAAAGAGCATATAAAAAAAGGGAATTCATTCCATTATCAGTATGGGCCTTATGCCACCAAGTAGCCACAGCTTTAGATCCTTTACAGTCTGAAGAAGGAGAGAAAGATGAAATTACTATATTTTCTAAGCCCATAAGTAAATTTGAAATGAAAGAAAGTAAATTGGAACAAGAACAGGAGCTTGAGGTGATTGGGGAACCGTCAGGTGTTTTCCCTCATTCTGATATTAACCCTTTCATCAACAAAAGCTCAGTGAAGTGTCCTAATGAAATACCTTCTATGTATCCAGTCAACCCTCTGCACCTACTGAATTGCCTTCTGTTATTAAGCCTAAGTTAGAAATGTTTTCAGATGTTGCCAGTGCTTTGCCTTATGTTAATTATTATTTGCTTTCCCCGTAACATTACATGTGATATCACCAGATACAAATAATCTGCAAGGGGGTTTCGAGTTTCATCCTGAGCCAAAACCTTTTAAACTACTGAAAGACTTAAAATGGACAAAAATACTAAATAAAGTCCTTGTTAGTGAAATCAGGCTTTTAAGAAAACTCTCTGTTAAAGTGTTAACTAAGATAAGGAAACTATTCTGGCAGCAACTCTGCAAACCCCCTGCTGTCCACATGACAATGTAGCTGTGGGCTAGTGGGAGTTAATAGAGTTAAGCCACTTGAAAAAGAGAAAAATTTGGCAACATTGGTGTTCTGTTTTGTTTCCATGCTAACTCTGATTGGGCCTATTTAGCCAAGATAATAAAATTAGTACAAAATTTTTATCAAGGTTAAAAAGGAATTTTCAGTTTTAAATCTGTAGTTTACTCCTGGACTTCAAGTCTCAGTATAGTCTTACAGAGTAGTAATCCAAAAATGTATGTTAATAGTCTGTCTAAACTGCTAAATAAGAGCTTAACTACATTTATGCAGCTCAAGTTATCTTAACTGATTGCTGATAACTAATAAAAATGTTTTCAAGTAAAAGCTTGCATGTTACAGGCAACATGGGTTCCAGAAGAGATATTAAATACAGTAAAATCTATGATGTAAAATAATGGAGAACTTAAAAACAGCTATACCAAAAAAGTAAGAAAGTAAGAATTATGAGTTAATTGTAAACTGTATGTTTCTGTTAATGTGTTGTAATTGTTTTGTGTTTGTCTGTTCATTCAATGCCAGTGTATATTTTGATACCTCCAGATGGTAATATAAATTAATAAAAATTTTTAAAAGAGCTCTATTCAAATGGCCAAAAATTAAATAAGTGCTTATATTAATACTTAAGTTTAAATGGTTAATAAGATAAAAATTGTAAGTCTTGAATAAAAAAATTACTATAAGTCTTTTCATAAAACGTTGTTCTTGCCTAGATTGAAATGAATAGTTTATTTTTCTTCACAGGATAAAATGAAGGATGTAAAACTTAAATAAATATTAAAGAAGGTTAAAAGCTTGTGGGAATGCTGACTGAAGTTTAGTAAGTTTTTTCTAAAAGGTGTGTTTTGTCCTAAAGTAGAATGGCTAATTTTCATAAACTCTTGGAACTTAAATGCATGTAGCAAGTTGTAGAAGATATTGTGGTAACTTTAAGTAAGGAAATGTGTTCTGTAAAGGGAAAATTTGTCTTAAAATAATATAATTATAGTCTATATGGTTATAAATAATTATAAGGAGTTTAATAAAGCATTGCTTAAATTACAGTGTTTAAATGGCTAATTCCAAAACATCATTATTAAACAAACCTGAATTAATAATAATAATAATAATAAAAGGTAATTTTATAACAGGAAAACATGTCATCAGCCAACCTCCCCTACCAACTTGCTTCTAGGGGACTGTTTCTGGTACTGCATGCTACAAAGTATTTAAAGTGAAGAAAATTTCATTATTTTAACAAGTTTTAGTGTTGATAATTATACATTGTAAGAAGTTTGCCTGGTAACTTACCTCCGTGGAATGTATGGAATGTGTTTTTGTTATTAAGGAAACAGGAGATGATTTTGTCCTAAGATAAAATGATTGATTATTGGGAAAGAGTAGACTGTGGGACAAAACCTAGATAAATACTGAAAGTGTAGAAGGTTTGTGGAAAAGAAATTTTTATGATTAAAGTTAAATAATAATTGATGAGTTTATCTATAAAATTTTAAAAGGTTTAGTATCAAGTAGTATACTAATGCAAAGTAAAAATTTTGTTCCTTCTCAAAGTCTCTCAAGTTGTTAGTTTGTTTTAGTAAAAGTTTTTATCCTGGATAATCAGTATACAAAAAAGGTCTGTTTTATCAAAATAGCTACTTGTGCTTTAACCTCATCATTTCCTCGGTGTTCCAAGAAGGAAAGGTCCTATCCCTTTTAAAGGAACATAACGTTCAAACCTGCTGTCTGAAAATCAAATCCTGAAAAGCAGCCTTTCATTCCAAACAAATTACAAGAGATTTGTTCTTTTACCTTGAAAGAAAAATTAAAGTAATAGCTAAGTTCATTTAATATGTTATATAAGTCGAATGGTAGGTGTTTAAAAGTGTTATAAAATTAACAGGTGTTTTTTTCTTTAACCCTCTGTTAATTAAAGTTGTATGAGTAAAAGGTTCCTATGAATAATTAACAGTGTATGAATTTACCAATATTTCAGCATAATATTAAACAGAAGTACAATGTGGTTAATTATGGTTTTAATTATTATAAAAAGGTATGTGTCACAGAAACAACCCCTTATTATAAATTAAAATAACAACACTGTAGTATGCAGCAGTCCCAAATACTGCCAGTTTGTTGCAAGAAGTTAATGTCCAGCTGTGTCGCTATCACTTTGTTTTAAAACTTGCTAAGACTTTCTTTAGTGTCTCCTTAGACAGGTCAAGCCAGCCTGCATTCTCCTATCTGTGGAAAACCCAACAATGGACATTTGCAGTGCTTTTCAGGGCTATGTGCATAGCCCAACCATCTCTCCTGGCATGGTAATAATAATCTGGCTGTGTACAAAAAATCTGTGGCTGAAAACCTACTGATAATGTTAACCAGTAATCCTTTTTTTCAGAATTAAAAGAAACATCAGACACAATAATATCTTATCTTAAGAGCCTAAACTAGGCAAACAATTGGAACAAGATGCAAAGTCCTTGCTGTTCTATCAAATTCTTAAATGTTGTTTAGTTGGGTAAGATAAAACTATACTTTCTGCTGTAATTAATAAAGTACAATGTTTTCTCATGTTAATATAATTTGTAATATTGTTAAAATACTAAAAATATTTCATTCCTCATTTAGCTCAAATATTAAAACCATTGTATGTATTAATTGAGAAAAGTCCTTCACAGAAGTAAGAAAACCTCCAGCAAGCTGCTTTAAATAATTATAAAAGAAAAGTAAATTGTGGAAATTAACTTAGCCTATGAATTGGATGTGGCAAGCAGCAATATTGGCTTTGGGTGGAGTTTGTGGCAAAGGCAAATCTAAACAAGTACCCCTTGGTCTTAATCACAATTCTGGAAGAAGGCCAAAAGTACAATATAAAAAAGCAATTGTGTGCAGCATAGGAGGTCCTGCTAAAAGTAAAAGATTTAACCCAATAGTGTCTGGTCACTCTGAAGACTGCCACCCCTATCCAGGGATGGATTGCAAATGATAAAAGCAAGACAGAAATAATGAACTGTTGTAAATCACCCTCAGATCTATGAAAAAACATCTGGGATACTGCTAGTAGTATAACAGGTGACTGTCTGTCATGTCCCTGCCCACCCCACTAACATCCCTTTTAGAACTGTTAATGCAGATGCCTTTGTGAAGATCCAGGTCCCTCCCACTAAAACCTGAGAAAAGGCAAAGATGCTCCACTAAAAAAACAAACATCATGAGTACCAAACCTTCTGATGCCTAGCCCAGCAGCTGTGGCTGCCTGTTACTTGCCAACAGCTCAGACATCCCCCTTAACTTCCTTCATGCTTACTCCAATGACTGTGACATCAAATCCCTTCTGCTCTTGAGAGGAATAAGCTCTCAGATGCACAATTCAAATTCTCCAGGGAATAATACAAAAAAAATTCACCCAAACTGTAGTCATTACTTTACTAAAACAAAAACGGGGAAAAGTGGAACTATGGATGGAGGTTAAAATACTTCACTGAAACCTGTGGCAATTGCTGCCATGCATCACATTAACTTTACAAATCCTGGAACTATGAACTTGCAGCTGTGTCTGCCTATGGACTTTGGGCCTGTGTGCCCTCTCCTTATGCTATTGTGGCAAGAAATGTTAACATTACAAAGGAAAATGGATACCGGCCCTTGGGCTAATGACACTCATAGTCATAACCTACAAAAGAATTTGTAGAAAATATTTCTTGGGATTACACCTACTTATGAATAGTTGAGAAATATAAATAAGACAAAACAGTATTTGACCCTTAATGAAACATATCATCTTAAAGCATGTGTTAAAGATCCATTTGTTTTCATAACTGGTAAGATAACTATTAAGAATGACTCATTGTTTTATGAAGATGGTGCCTTCCTTGTACACATGTCTATCAGAAAGTGTGTTGCAGGATGGGGAAACAATAGCAATGGACAGAAGAAGAAAAGGCATCTGGATACCTGTGAGAATAATGCAGATTTGGCAGTCATCGCCTGAAAGTCAGTTATTGCTACATATGGTACAAGAATTCTTAAAATGGACTAGACGCTTTATTGGACTGCTTATTATAAGCATTTTGGGACTGATTAAAATCATTACAGCTGCTGCTACTGCTGTGGTAGCTTTAAATAATTGAGTTAATGATTTAGAATTGGCTACTTTGCATATTGGAGATCAATTGTATAATTTAAACTTAAGGGGATTGAACTGTGATTGGAATGAAAGCAACTTTTAAATTACTCCTCTTGCTTATAATTCATCTGATATAGAATGGGAAAAAATTGAGAATCATTTATTAGGCCATAAAAGTAATATCTCTTTGGAAATAATTGAATTACAAAGAAAAATATTAAAAATGTCTCAAAATCAAATTCATGTGGCCAATGATAAGGATATTTTCTCAGATATTATTTCACATATTACAAAATTTAACCCAGTTAATTGGTGGAAATCACAGCATTTCCTGTCAACTTTAGGAATAGGGCTAATCATATTTGTTCTGTTGTTCATGATTTTCATCTGTGCCAGACAGTGCTTTTGAAGAAAATTGCAAGTGTAACAGCCATGGGACATGCAAATAATCTGGTTCTAGCAAAGCACTTCAATAATTTCCCCAAGTCAAAGAGCTTGGCTGGTAGTCAATGATGGGTAAGACTCTCAAAAGGTGGGCAATCTAAGACAGGCACGGTCACCTCAACTAAAACAAAAAGGGGGAAATGTTGGAAACTGAGGCATGGTGGTCTTGCAAAGGTAGACGTGCTGCTTCCATGGGTATGCTTTTACAATAAGAATGCAGTAATTAAGCCTTTCGAGTCAGCAGGATAGAGCCATCTGGGGCAGGGAGAAATACGAGCAAACACACTTTGTAGTTTTAAAGGAATACTAAATCTTTGTGCTTTGAGATAAGTTCTTTAATTTACGAGTCTTGTTAATGTGTAATTACACTGCTTGTTATCTCGATAGTTTGAGTATATATAATGTCACATGTAGAAAATAAAGTTGTCTGAGGAGTCATTACTCACAGACCCCCTGATCCCAGCTCTCTCTTTCTCTCTTTGTTTCACTCTCTCTTTTTCTCTTTCTTTCATTCCTGATACCCTTTGGGTCCAAATCTCCAAAACTCTCTTTCTTTATGTATCTGCTTCTTTATGTATTTACTTCCAAGGGGTCCAGAATTAAACTCCAACTAATTCCTTTGTCATGTTGTTTTCTCTGAGTTCCCTCCCACCAAGGGGGCAGAGACTCGTTGTCATACTAACATGGGCCAATCATAGCCCTAATCATAATTTAATCAATTAATAGTGAAACTTCTGAATCCAATACAATCTAACATGCCCAGAGGAATATACCTGTTCACAAACATAATTCAGTATCTATTTTGGAATTCATAAATAATATCAAACTTCTACACCCATTAAAGTAATTAAGTGGTTTCAGGTGGTTATTGGCACACTCTATCCAATCATACTGCCTCAATTAACCCTATATTTCCTGCCTTTCTGGTATCACTCCCTTGGCCTTCTGTGTTCTGAGGTCCTGCCTCAGCTTTCTGCTGTGAAGCAGGGGCAGAAGATTAAAAGTCTATTGAGGGAAGTGGATGTGGTTCAAGTGATAAGGCCTCCTCCTACCATATGGGAGGACCCTGGTTTTATCCCTGTGACCTCCTGGCAAAAAAAAGGAAATTGTGCCTGCATGGTGAGCCAGCGTCCATTTGGTGAGCTGAGTGCTTCTGTGAGTGCCCATGTGGTGAGTGAAGTGCCCATGTGATTGCCCATGAGGTGAGCCAGTGTCCATGCAGTTAACCAGTGCCTGCACAAGTGAGTCACACACCAAGATGATGATGCAACAAAAGAGAGACAAAGGGGTGAATCAAAGTTAAGCACTGAAGAGACCAGGAACTGAGGTGGTGCAATTGCCAGGATACATCTGTCCACATCAGCAATCCCCAGGATTGAATCCCTCTGAATCCTAGATGAGAAAGATGAGAAGAGAGGCCAAAAATGAAATAGATACAGAAGGTCACACAGCAAAAAGATGCAGACAGCAAAGAAAAGAAAAGAAAAGAAAAAAATGCAGGGCAGGAGAGGGGACTTTTTGTAATTTTAAAATTAAATCTAAAAAAAAAAAAAAAGGCTATTGAACCTCCCCTAACTTTGCTGCAGTTCCAAATGTCCTGTTTCTGAACACAAGAGCCAGTTCAACATAGTCTTCATTCTCTCCAGGGGTTCCTGTGTTCTGTATTGATTTTGTTGTTAGTATATTTTTTTCCATTCTCCATTCTATAGTTTTCAAAGGTTGATTTTGGGAGTAGAAGCCAGCATCCCAAACTTGGTTGTCATTTTAACACCTATAAGTATTGCACTAAAACTGCACATAATTTTAGAATAATTAATGTCTTTCAGTACTCTGTTCTCCATCAATGACATATGGTACACTACTCTGTTTATCTGAAATTCTTTTACCTGAAACTATGTAATTTTTATAGTCACTTCAAGAAACATCTATGCATATTTCATGTTCTTTATTTTCTTTTAAATGTTACATTAAAAAAATGAGGTCCCCATATGCCCCCCACCCCACCCCTCACACATCAACAACCTCTTCCATCATCATGGCACATCCACTGCACCTGGCGAATACATTCTGGAGCAATGCTACACCACATGGATGGTGGTCCACATTGTAGTCCACACTCCCCACTAGTCCACCAGTGGGCCATGGCAGGACACACAACGTTCAGCATTCGTCCCTGCAGCACCACCCAGGACAATTTCAAATCTTGAAAATGCTCCCACGTCATATCTCTCCTACCATTAAATGCTTTTGATATGACAGCATCAGTAGGGTATATACATCAGGGTTGAATCCCCACCCTCTGAGTGGGCTATATACACAAACACTCAAGAAGACACAGGGAAGAAGGCAAAAGAAGGAAAAGAGTTCCATAGACACAGAAGAGAAGAAAAGTTGGTCATTTCTGTCCTGACATGTGAAAGTAAGGAGAAGGTTCAGAGAGCTATAGACCTGGAGAGAGATGAGCCATTCGCCTGATGGGTTACAGCTCAAGAGACAAGACTGAGAAAGAAATTAGCCCTCCAACCTATAGCTTCCACTTCCTCTACAATACTTCTTATTTTTGTTTCTTAAAAAAGTCATCCTTGATGGTGTGAAGTGGAACCTTACTTTGGTTTTGATTGTTTTGTCTCTAATGCATCATAATGTAGCTATATTTTCATATGCTTGTTGGGCATCTGTAAATACTCTTTGTATAAATGTCTGTCCTAGTAGTTTGTCCATTTTCCAATTGGGATTTTTGACTTTTTGTCATTTAGTTCTCAAAGCTCTTTATATATTCTGGATATTAAGCCATTCTCAGATACTTGATTAGCAATTCTTTTCTACAGTTATTAAGTTATCTTTTCACTTTCTTTGTGCATGCCTTCTCATGCACAGAAGCTTTTAATTTGGAAGAAATAAAAATAGGCCATTTTGTTTTATTGATAGTGCTTTTGGTGCCATATCTAAGACTTCATTGCAAAATCCAAAATCATGTAGCTGTTCCCCTATGTTATCTTCTAAGAATTTTATGGTTTTAGCTCTTTGTTTAGGTCCTTGATTCTTTATATTAATGCCCAAGAAATTGGGGGGAGGGTAGAGTAACATATGAACATAGGAGACTGTCAGGTATTTGGTTGAGAGTATAATGCTGAGAAAACTTTTTCAAAAATATAATAAGGAAGGTTACCTGTTGAAGATGCTTAAAGGGGATAATCCGATGTAGAACAGGCCCCTAGGGAGTATGTGAATGCTCATTTTGCCAAAGTGGGTTATATATTTGGATAGAGATCCATATAATGAGAGTGAAGGCATACCCTCATCCTGGGGAGGACTGATGTTCTCAGAGGAAATTGTATCTCTTGAGAGAAATGGTGGCTCCCGGTGCATTAGGGCAGTTGAGCATGTCAAGCCCTCAACACTGTTGCAAGTATCTCTGAACATGGCCCTTCAATCAGTGAAGACTGACTGTCACTGTGGGCCCTAAGGGGAGGTGGAGAAAGGTATTGAATAGATGGAACCAATGTAACTGTGTAGGCAATAGAAGTGTTCCAGAGGATTACGCAAGGATGGATATAAGACATGTTAAATTACACCAAAAATATATAGGGGCTGATAGGCTAAAATGTAAATCATAATGTAAAACATAAGATAACTAAAAATTTAGAAAATTGTATAGTCTAAAATACAAACCAAAATGTAAACCCAAGTGTTACCTTGTTTGAAAGCTATTGTCTCAAAATCTATACATCAGTTTCAGTAAATATAGTATGAACATGTATGAAGATTATTGCTGTGAAAGGGAAAAGGGTTTATATTGGATATCTGGGAGTACCATATATTGTATATATGAATTACCATGATCTAAAACTTTTATGAAGACAAGCTTAATAATTAGGAAAAGAAAAAAGAAAAAGAAAGGATGTAGACACTAAGAAAAGATGGAAGAAGTTGCCTTGCCAATTTTACATACAGGGCAACAATTGTTGCAGTGATGGACAGCAAAAACAAAGCTTTTACATTTTTAAAAATTTTTGATACCCCAATATATTTTACCTTAATTTTTCTAAATTAATATGTATTCTATATCTAACCTTTAAACTCATCACTATATTCTATTTTACTATTAAGGGAACCTGGCAATATATTGGGCTTCATTTTTAAAGAAGTTTTGGACCACAGAGAGTTTCAACAATGGCAGGGGAGGAATACTGGTATGGGATGTTATTGACAGGGGACACATGGTTGGCAGGGAGTTCTCCAGGGCATGTATCCAGTGTAAATAACCATGTTTGGAAATTTTCACTGTGGTTACAGTTAGAAATAACTGAGGGAGTGCTGAATTCCTAGCCAGGGTGCTCTATCACATTCCCTAATGAAGCAGCAACAATCCCCCAAGTGCAACAGCAAAGACCAAAAAAGAAGGAAGGTCCAAGAGTGAGCCCTTGATACTAATGACTATGCTTAAGAGCCTGCGTGCCTGAAATAAGAACAAGGCTTAGAGCTGCACGGTGCCTAAGAGTTATCTCCTAAGAGCCTCCATGTTGCTCAAATGTGGCTAATCTCGAAGCCAAACTCAGCATGTAAATGCATTGCCTTCCCCCCAACGTGAGACATGACTCCCAGGGATGAGCCTCCCTGGCCCCAAGGGATTACTACCAAGTACCAGCTGATGATGTAACTATAAAATGACATTGAATTAAAAGGTCAACTCGGACCAGCAGAATATCTCAATCTTTCTATAATACCAAGAGTTAAAAATGCTTTTTGATCTGAATCAAAGGGGGAAATGGAAAGGACAAATGAGTTTATATGGCTATGAGTCTCCAAAAGAGAGCCAGGAAGTTATCAGAGGGGTCACATTTATGACACCTGAGCAGAGTCCCAGAGAGAGCTAAAGTAGATACAAGCCCGGGTAATGGTTCTTCTGAGGGCTACAGAGACCCACAGGTTCTATGGTCATGGCAGATGGAGTTCAGTGCCATGTCAGGTGGCCCTACTTTGGAGTTTGTGTTTCTGTGTGATGGAGCTGGACTCAGTGGTGATCTTTGTTCACAAACCTCTCCTGTTACTCTTACTGGACCTGTGCTTGGCGCTGGGGTTTAGTGTATAGCCACGGGACCTGAATCTCTGGACTGTCCATGTGATAACCAGGCCCTGAGCCTCAACAGACTTCAGATCCTACACTCTGGTTTATTGGACTTACCCCACTCAGCTAACATGGAGGTGAAGAAGGTCAACCACCAAACCAGGGAGCCAAGAGTGTCTACAGCTGAAAGCAGGAGGATTGCATCCAGCATCCATGTGGAATCTAAGCCCACTCTTGATATAGATGTGGAGTGGACACAACCATTCCAGTGTCCACAGAATGGGGGAATAGATTACGGATTAGAGTGGCCTTACTGATACTCTATTCATGAACTATTGTGATTAGTAATCAAAGAAAATGTAGCATTGATTTGGAGAAAGTGGCCATGGTAGTTTCTGAGGTTAAGGAGTGCGAAGGAGAGTCGTGACGTGAGGGCATTTTCCAGACTTGGAACTGTCCTGGCTGGTACTGCAGGGACAGTTACCAGATACTGTATGTCCTCCCATGGCCCATTGGGTGGACTGTGGGAGAGTGTAGACTATAATGTGGACCATTGACCATGTGATGCAGCAGTGCTCAGAGATGTATTAACCAAGTTCAATGAAAGTCCCATGATTATGGAGGAGGTTGTTGTTACGAGAGTAGTGGGGTGAGGGGGTGTATATGGGGACCTCATATTTTTTGAATGTAACATTAAAAAATAAAGAAAAAAACTTAAAAAATAAATAAATCGGCTCTATAGAATTGTAAAGTGTGCACATGCCAAATTAACCAGTCCGCTCCTCATGGATACAAAAGTTGTTTCCCAAATTTTGCTATAGTTAACAGAACTGAAACCAATATCTATGAACATGAATTCTTGGACAAATATGCATGTTTTCTGATGAGTAATATATATTAAAGTGGACACTGGGTGGAAGTGGAAAGAGTTGAATAGTTTAATTTTTAAAAATCTTCCTACAATATTACCCCCAAAATGCTGTATCAGTCTGTGTCCCCACAAATTATTGTTTGTGAACATCCCACACTCTTACAAATATTTTATTTTACCAGTCTTTCACATTTTGATGAGAATTAAGGAAGAAAAATATTGTTTCAGTGTTATTTGGTCTCTCCATGTACTAATTAGGTTAAATGAACATTAACTTTCATCCTCCACCCATACAAAACTGTATTAATGCAATGATATTGCGAGTAACAGGAACCATCTGTGAATGATTTAAGATTCTGAAATGTCAACAAGGCACTTTCCCTTTACTTTGAGAAACAAGGATTCAGTCAGAATAAGTAGGAGCAAGGGAATCGGGCCAGACAGGACACTCCCAACCTGCTAGGGGTGGGGAGAGCAAGTGCCAGAGTCCATGAGAGAGAGCACATGCAAGACCAAGTCCAGAGAGACCCAGGCAGGCTGGCAGACAGGGCTGTAACCCAGTGGTCAGGGCAGGATGGAGAAGGGAGCAGGAGGAGAGAAGGGGGTAATCTGAATGGAGGTTATAGGACAACTTACATGAGTGGGCTTGGGAAATCTCTACACCATCATCACCAGCTGGAAGTTGCAGCATCATCTATGAGAAGAACAGATTAAAATCATGGTAGACACCCCTCCTTATCTTACAGTCCTCCCTATCACCTGTCAGGAGGAGTATTGCTGGCTCCCCTGTATAAATCTGGGTGAGCTACATCTCTTGAATACTCTAGTGGTCTGGTGGCCTCTTGCCAGTGTCCCAGGGCTGGAAGCTCTCTTGATGCCTGCTGGAGGCTGATATTTTTGTACCTGGGTAAGTGGGCCCCCTCCACAATGTTTGGGGCTATGTGAGAGCCTGGGGTAGGTGGCAGATGACTGCCAATTGAGACAGGCCAGGAATACTGACTGGTGTTGGAAGGTGACAGTGACACTGCGAGACGGGGAAATCATATGGGGGAGCCATGATACTAATTACCTCAGGACTCTGACAACAAAGGTTTTGGTGTGGATATGTCTTGAAAAATGATCCAGATGGTGTTTCCAGCTTAAGCTTCCTCCCATGGCTTCTGAGCTCTTGGCACAAGTGTCCTGTGACTATGATGGCTGACCTATGTTGTCAACAGATGCTGTAGGAGATAGAGGCTTGGCCTGAGGTGCTGCCATTTGCAAGGAAGATGAAAAACCCCTGGAGAGGGTGCACTTCCTTATTAATCTGCCTGCGGGTGGCTGGGATGTGGAGGGTCCAATGCAGGAAGAAGCATGGACCTTCCTGTTGTGAACATCTCCAAATCCAAGATGGTATTTGGTCTGGGGAGGAGATTTCCAGAATGACATTGTCAGTGGGGTTTTACCATGGCGGGGGCAGGCTATATGGCTGGAAAGAGCAAATGTGACCCTCTGAGACTGAGTCATTCATTCATTCATTTATATAACCAGCATACATTTATTAAATACACTCAACATAAACCACTAATGAAACCAAACAAAAGGAATGACAAGGCTCTTAATTCAGAGTACAGGTAGGAGGAAGTGAGGAGGAGACAGATTTGAGAGAGCTTTAGGAAGTTAGGCTCAGTGTGAAAGGTCCAGGGAAGAGTCTTTAATGATTCTGAGTTCTGAAGACTGGATGAGTAGGTAGAAGCTCTTCCTCTTTGCTGAGACTGAGGATAAATGAGGACTAATTGGTAGTGATGTGAGTTAAGGGTAGAGCTGATGAAGGGTGTGGAGGATGAGGTCATTGTCGGCTCTACAGGTAGTGAAATTCTGTCAGCTGTCCAGGTGGTGCTTTTCCAGTGGGTATGAAACAAGGGTCTGATGATCAGGAGAGGGACATGGGCTGGACATTTAGTTAGATTGCACCAGTCAAGGTCACTTGAGGCCATAGATTTCATGAAAATCAAGTGAGTATTGTGAGGCTAAGTGGCCTACTTGTTGTAGGCTGTCATCTCCTCTCCTGCATGCACATTGGAAACTAAAATCACACAAATTTTAATAAATCCAGGGGAGATATTAAATGGAGAATGTACTCAACACCAGTCAGACTGTGAATGTATACACTATGCTCATATGCATATGTAGTATATGGCTGATATTATGTATACAGTTACACATAGTGAATTTTCAAGCCGACATCTGTTATCTCAGGTCACTATTAAGACTACTATTGGCATCCTTTGTCCAAGGTTGGGCTTGCATTCAACTGACACTTATCTCCTCTAGCCTATTGTTTCTGTTTTAGGAGCTGGTGTCTCCCAGGAATTATGTTTCTGGTGGCAAACAGCAAGGTGCCTGGGGCAATCTTGGAGCCAGGTACCTGGAAGCTGAGGCACCGTGAAGCATCCCATACTAGAGAGTGGCTGTCAACATTTTAGACATGGTCCTCTTATTCCAACTGAAGCCTTCCACAGAAACCCAACTCATGGGCTTGAGTCAGGCAGGGCCTTGTGGTTGAAGGGAAGACTGGAGGCCCAACCAACACTTCTTGCTCTTTGGTGCAGTGGGCCCTGGCACCCCACCACAGAAGTCTAGGGCCCCTCTGGGCCCTGCTGGGAAAGCTCTGTGCTAGAGACCCTCCCTCAGACATGGACTTCAACATGCTCCCCTATAGGCATCCGTGTCTGTGGACTCCACTTTGCCTAGAGCACTGAATCCCAATTTGGCTGCCTGGTTTTCCAGAAGCTTGTGCTCCCCAACCTCTGAAACCCGGCATTTCTTGTTTCCCCAACTCCTCGTTGCCTCTAGCCCCATCCTAAGCACATACAGGTACACAATGTCCTCCAACTCTTCTATTCTCTATTCTTGGTGTGGAGAAAGTGGCCATGGTGGCTGCTGGGGGTAGGGAGTGGGAGGAAGAGATGAGATGTGGGGGCATGTTCAGGACTTGGAGTTTTCCTGGGTAGGTGCTGCAGGGACAGTTACCAGACATTGTATATCCTTCCATAGACAACTGGGTGGACTGTCAGAGAGTGCAGGCTATGATGTGGACCATTGACCATGAGGTGCAGCAGTGCTCAGAGATGTATTCACCAAATGCAATAAATGTCTCATGATGATGGAGGAGATTGTTATGGGGGGAGGAGTGGGGTGAAGTGGGTGGGGGGTATATGGGAACCTCATATTTTTTGAATATAATATTAAAAAAATAAATAAAAAAACAATGGCAGGGGAGGAATACTGGTGTGGGATGTTAGTGACAGGGGACACATGGATGAAAGGGAGTTCTGCAGGGCATATATCCAGGGAACATAAAAAAGTTTGGATATTTTCATAGTGGTTAGAATTAAAAACAATTCTGAGTTTCTAGCCAGGGGAGCTCTATCACAGTCCCTAAAGGAACAGGAACAATCCCCGAAGAGCAAGGGCAAAGACCAAAAAAGAAGGAAGGTCCAACAATGAGCCCTTGGTACTAATGACTATGCTTGTGAGCTTGTGCACCTGAAATAAGAACAATGCCTAGAGCTGCAGGGTGCCTGAGTTACCTTCTGAGAGCCTTCATGTTGCTCAAATGTGGCTTGTCTCAAAGAGAAACTCAGCAGGTAAATGTGTTGTCTTCCCCCCAGCGTGGGACATGACTCCCAGGGAAGAGCCTCTCTGGTGCCAAGGGATTACTACCAAGTACCAGCTGATGATGTAACTAGAAAATGACCTTGAATAAAAGGGTCAACTCGGACCAGCAGAACATCTCAATCTACATATAATACCAGGAGTTAAAAATGATTTTTCGACCTGAATAAAATGGGGAAATGGAAAGGAAAATGAATTTATATGGCTATGAGTCTCCAAAAAGAGCCTGCAGGTGATCAGAGGGGTTGCCCTTATGCATACCTCAGCAGAGTCCCAGAGACAGATAAAGTAGATACAACCCCAGGTATTGGTTCTTCTGAGGGCTACAGAAACCCACAGGTTCTATGATCATGGCAGATGGAGTTCAGTGCCATGTCAGTTGGCCCTACTTTGGAGTTTGTGTTTCTGTGTGATGGAGCTGGACTCAGATGTGATCTTTGTTCACAAGTCTCTCCTTTTACTTTTATCGGAACTGTATTTGGTGCTGGGGTTTAATGTATACCCAGGGGACCTGAATCTCTGGACTGACCATGTGATAGTAAGGCCCTGAGCCTCAACAGAATTGTAACCCCTACACTCTGGTTTTTTGGACTTACCCCACTCAGCTAACATGGAGTTGAAGAAGGTCAACCACTACACCAGGTAGCCAAAAGTGCCTACAACTGAAAGCAGGAGAATTGCATCTAGCATCCATGTGGAATCTAAGCCCCCTCTTGATATAGATGTGGGGCTGACACAACCATTCTAAGGTCCACAGAAAGGAGCAATAGAGTGTGGATTAGAGTGGACTTGCTGATATTCTACTCATGAACTATTGTGATTAGTATTCAAAGAAATTGTGGCATTGGTGTGGAGAAAGTGGCCATGGTGGATGCTGGGGGTAGGGAGTGGGAGGAAGAGATGTGATGTTGGGGCATTTTTGAGGGTTGGAGTTGTTCTGGGCAGTGCTGCAGGAACAGTTACCAGACATTGTATGTCCTCCCATGGCCCACTGGGTGAATTGCGGGAGAGTGTAAACTATGATGTGGACCATTGATCATGAGGTGCAGCCGTGCTCAGAGATGTATTCACCAAATGTACTGAATGTCTCATGATAATGATGGAGGTTGTTATGGGGGGAGGAGTAGGATGAGGGGTTGGTGGGTATACGGGGATTTCATATTTTTTTGAATGTAACATTAAAGAAATAAAGAAAAACAAAAGAGTTCCTACATCTGTAAGAAAGAGAATTGAATCCATTATCCATGTGGAATCTAAACCCCATCTTTATGTATAGAGGGATTGGACATAGCCATCCCAGGTCCTCAAGATGGAGGATTAGAGTATGGATTAGAGTGGACTTAATGGTGTTCTGCTGGGGAATGTTTGTGATTAGTAAGGGAAGAAATTGTAGTAGTGATGTGGACAGGGGGACTAGGTGGCTGATGATGGTCAGTAGAGGGAAGAAGAGACATGGTGTGGTGGCATTTTTGGATTTGGAGTTGTACTATGTGGTCCTTCAGGAATGGATGTTGGACGTTGTGTGTCCTGTCATGGTTCACTGGGTGGACTGGGGGAGAGTGTGGAATACAAGTTGGACCACTGTCCATGTGCTGCAGCAGTTCTCCACAATGTATTCACTGGGTGCAGTGGATGTGTCACAATGAAGGAAGAGTTTGTTGATGTGGGGGAGCTGGTGTGGTGGGCTGGGGGGTACATGGGGACATCATATTTATTGAATGTAACATTTAAAAGAAAATAAATAAGAAAAAAGACCCATCAAGGTAAAATGATGACCAGAAAGTAACAAAAAAGTGCAAACCAAACCAATAATCAAGAAAACACGGTCCAAAGCAATGAACAAACTAAAAACCAGGAAGAAGAGCAGAAAATTGGACAAGTAATTAAAGCTCTGAAAACATATATTAGCAACCAGTTTGATGAAGTAAAGGAAGAGATTAAGAATATGAAGAATACACTTGGAGAGAATACAGAAGAAATTGAAATCATGCACAAAAATAATGGATATAATCAGGATGAACAGTACAATTCAAGAAATCGAAAATACACTCTCAGTAAATAACAACAGATTAGAAGAGGCAGAGGAGAGAATTAGTGATGTGGAGGACACTACATCTGAAATCAAACAGATAGTAGAACTGATTGATAAAAAGAGAAAAAATCTAGCTGGGACTTAGGGACCAGAATGACAATGCAAAATGAGCAAACATATGCATTATAGGCATCCCAGAAGGAGAAGAGAATGACAAAGGAAAAGAAGGGGTTTTGGAGGAAATAATGGCTGAAAAGCATCCAAATCTACTGAGGGAGATGGATGTACATGTCCTGGAAACACAACACACCCCAAACACCGTAAATCCCAACAGGCCTATGCCAAGATATATATTTGTAAAATTATCCAATGCTCAAGTCAATGAGAACATTCTACAAGCAGCAAGAGAAAAGAGAACCATCACATACAAAGGAGGCTGCATAATATTAAGTGCTGATTTCTCATCTGAAACAATGGAGGCAAGAAGGCATTGGTATGACATAATCAAGATACTAAAGGAAAATATTTCCAACCAAGAATACTCTATCCAGCTAAATTAGCATTAAAAAATGATGGAGAGTTCAAAATATTTACAGATAAACAGAAACTAAAAGAGTATGCCAACATTAACCCTGCCCTTCAAGAAATACTAAAGGGAGTTTTGTAGGAAGAAAGAAAAAAACAGGAGAGGCAGAGCTGGAGGAGAGCATAAGAACAACTAAAAAGACAAAAAGAGAAGAAGAAAACTAACAAAATATGACAAACAGAAGTCCAAAGGAAATATGACAAACAAATAATTCCTTGAAAGTAATAACACTGAATGTCAATGAATTAAACTCACCTGTCAAAAGATTTAGAGTCAGATTGGATAAGGAAATATATCACATCTATATGTTGTCTACAGAAACACATCTTAGACCCAGAGATTCAAGGAGGTTGAATGTGAATGGCTGGAAGAAATCTTACAAGCAAACAATAACTAATAAAGGGCAGGCGGAGCTGTATTAATATCAGACAAAATAGACTTTAATGCAAAACAATTGTGAGAGACAAAGATGGACACTGCATATTAGTGAAAGTGATAATTTTTCAAGAAAAATGAACCATCATAAACATTTATGCTCCTAACAAGGGCGCCTCCAAATATGTGAGACAAACACTGGAAAAATTAAGTTAGAGAATAGATGCCTCTACAATTGTAGTTTGGGACTTTAATGCACCACTATCAACTTTGGACAGAACATCTCAAAAGAGAATCAATAAAGAAACAATAACTTTGAACAGTATATTAGAGGTGTTAGACCAAATAGACATATATGGAACATTACACCTGAATACAGCAGGATATACATTTTTCTCAAGTGCATATGGATCGTTCTCCAAGATAGACAATATGGTTGGCCACAAAGAAAGTCTCAATGATTTCAGAAAGATTGAAATCATACAAAATTATTTCTCTGACAACAGTGGAGTGAAGCTGGAAATCTTCAAGCGCCAGAGGCCCAGATTTCACACCATGATATGAAAATTAAACAGTACACTCCTAGAAAAACAGTGGGTCAAGGAGGAAATCTCAAAAGAAATTAATAACTACCTTGAAACTAATAAAAATAACACAATATACCAAACTTATGGGATGCAGCGAAAGCTGTACTGAGAGGGAAATTTACAGCTAAAAATTCATACATCAAAAAAGAAGAAAGAGCTAAAACTGAAGAACTAACTGCACATTTGGAGGAATTAGTAAAAAAAACAAAAAAGGAACCCCAAATGCAGAGAAAGAAAGACATAACAAAGATAAGAGAAGAACTAAATCAAATAGAAAATAAACACTTGAAAAGATAAACAAAACCAAGAGCTGTTTCTTTGAGAAGATCAATATAATTGACAAACCCTTAGGTAGACTAACAAAGAAAAAAAGAGAGAAGATGCAAATACTCAAAATAAAAAATGAGAAAGGAGATATCACCAGTGATCCCACAGAAATAGAGTATCATAAGAGGATACTTTGAAAAAATGTATTCCAACAAAAATGACAATTTAGAGGAAATGGACAAATTTCTAGAAATATATAAGCTGCCTACATTGACGAAAGAAGAAGTTGATGATCTCAACAAACCAATCACAAGTAAAGAGATAGAACCAGTCACTAAAAACCTCTCAACAGAAAAGAGCCCTGGGCCAGACGGCTTCACATGTGAATTCTAAAAACCATTCCAGGTGGTGGGACTTGGCCCAGTGGTTAGGGCATCTGTCTACCACATGGGAGGTCCACGGTTCAAACCCTATTCCTCCTTGACCCGTGTGGAGCTGGCCCATGTGCAGTGCTGATGCGCGCAAGGAGTACCCTGCCACGCAGCAGTGTCCTCCGCATAGGGGAGCCCCACGCACAAGGAGTGCGCCCCATAAGGGCAGCCTGCCCAGGAATGGTGCTGCACAGGTGGAGAGCTGACACAACAAGATGACACAACAAAAAGAAACACAGATTTCTGTGCCACTGACAAAAACAGAAGTGGACAAAGAGGATGCAGCAAAGAGACACAGAGAACAGACAACTGGGGTGGGGGCGGGGGAAGGGGAAGTAAATAAATAAATAAACAAACAAACAAATAAATAAATAAATCTTAAAAAATAAAAATAAAAACCATTCCAGAGCGAACTAACGCCAATCTTGCTGGAACTCTTCCAAAAAATTGAAACAAAAGGAATATCACTTAACTCATTCTATGCCAACATTACCCTAGTACCAAAGCCAAAGAAAGACACTGCAAGAAAGAAAAATTATAGACCAAGTATTCTAATGAACCTTGATGCAAAAACCCTCAACAAAACCCTTGTTAATCATATTCAACAACACATAAAATGAATTATACACCATGACCAAGTGGGAATCCTTCTGGGTATGCAAGGATGGTTCAAGATAAGAAAATCAATCAAGGTAATATATCATATAAAAGACTGAAGGGCAAAAATCACATGAGCATATCTATAGCTGCAGAAAAAGCATTTGACAAAATACAGCACACTTTTTGATAAAAAACACTGCAAAAGGTCAGAATAAAAGGAAATTTTCTGAGCACCATAAAGGGTATATATGAAAAACCCACAGGCAACATTGTTTACCATGGTAAAATCCTAAAATCTTTCCCTCTAAGATCAGGAACAAAACAAGGATGTCCACTATCACCTGTTCTATTTAACATTGTCTTAGAAGTATGTGCTCGGGTACTGAGGCATGAACAAGATATAAAAGGCATTCAGATTCGAAAGGAAGAGGTCAATATTTCATTATTTGCAGATGACATGATCCTATACATAGAAAAACCTGAAAGGTCTACAAGAATGCTTCTAGAACTCATAAATGAGTTCAGTAAAGTCACATGTTATAACATCATTGTGCAAAAATCAGTAGCATTTTCTGTACAACAATAATGAGCAAGCTCAAGAGGAAATCAAGAAACAAATACCATTTACAATAGTAAATTAAAAAATTAAATACTTAGGAATAAATTTAACTAAAGAGGTAAAAGACTTATACACACAGAACTACAAAACACTCTTCAAGGAAATCAAAGAAGACCTAAATAAATGAAAGAATATTCCCTGTTCATGGATAGGAAGAATAAATATTATTAAGATGTCTATCCTACCAAAACTGATGTACACATTCAATGCAATGCCACTAAAAATCAACAAGGCATTCTTAAAGAACTGGAAAAATTAGCTATGAAATTTATTTGGAAAGGAAAGAGGCACCGAATAGCCAAAGAAATAATGAATGAGAAAAAAGAAATTGGAAGTATCACACTACTTGACTTCAAAACATACTACAAAGCTACAGTAGTGAAAACAGCACGGTATTGGCACAAGGAGAGACACACAGACCTATGAGCCAAATTGAGATTTCTGATATAGATCCTCATATATACAGTCATATAATATTCAATAAAGTCACCAAACCCTCTCAACTGGGAGATAATGGCCTCTTCAAAAATGGTGCCTGGAGAACTGGGTATCCATATATAAAAGAATGAAAGAGGATTACCAACTCACACCTTATAAAAAATAAACTCAGGAAGGATCAATTCCTAAGTATAAGACCCAAGAGCATAAATCCTTTGGAAAGCAACGTAGGGAATCATCTACAGGACTTTGTAATAGGAAATGGCTTTATGAACTTCACACCATAAGCACGAGGAGACAAAGAACAAATAGATAAATGGGACTTCCTCAAAAATAAAGCCTTCTGTACCTCAAAAGTGTTTGTCAATAAAGTGAAAAGAGAGCCTACACAGTGGGAGAAAATATTTGGTAACCATATATCTGAGAGGAGACTTATAGCCTGCATGTATAAAGAACTCTTATATCTTGAAATTAAAAAGACAAACAACCCATTTTAAAAATGGGAAAAAAATTTAAGCAGACACTTCTCCAAAGAAGAAATACAAATGGCCAAAAAACACATGAAAAAATGCTCCAAATCTCTAGCTATTTGGGAAATGCAAATCAAAACTACAATGAGATACCATCTTACTCCCATAAGATTGGCAGCTATGAAAAAACAGATGACACCAAATGCTCAAGGGGATGTGGAGGAATGGGAACTCTCATACACTGCTGGTGGGAATGCAGAAGGATTCAATCATTCTGGAGTACAGTGTAGCCGGTTCTCCACAAACTAGCTATATATTTGCCATATGACCCAGCAATTCTACTGCTGATTATATACCCAGTAGATCTAAGAACAAGGACAAAAAAAACGATATATGCACACCAAAGTTCATAGCAGCGTTGTTCACTATTGGCATAAGATGGAATCAACCCAAATGCTCATCAACAGATGAATGGATAAATAAAATGTATATACATACAATGGAATACTACTCAGCTTTAAGAATGAACACACTATAAACACATGTGATAATATGGGTTAATCTTGAAGAATTTATGTTTAATGAAGCAACCCAGACATTGAAGGACAAATACTACATGACCTTAATGATATGAAATAAGTTAACCATGGTGCCTCAGAGAGCTAGAGACCAGATGATAGGCCTGAAAGAATTTGGGTGGTAGAGGAAGGTTGCTAGCTGAAACCTACCTGGGTGAAATCTATGATAAGCTGTGGTAAGTATTTGTACTGGGAAGGGATAAAATGGAGATATAGGGATACCTTTGGGTCGGGCTTTGCGGGCTTGAGGGAAGCTAGGCATGGGAGGATGGGTAGTAAAATAAACTTGGGGGAGGGTGGGGGTACATATGAATATAACAGATTATCAGGTATGTGGTTTAGATTATAATGCTGAGAAAACTTTTTCAAAAATACAATAAGGAAGGTTATGCCTTTAAGATGCTTAAAAGGGAGCATCTGACACAGGACAGACTTCTAGGGAGTGTTTGAGTGCTCATTTGTGATAGTGGGTTATATCATTGGATGGAGACCCATGCAATGAGAGTGAATGTATACCCACATCCTGGGAGGGCTGATGGTTTCAACGAGAGACTATTGTATCTCTCGAGAGAAACGGTGGCTCCCAATGCATTAGGTTACTAGAGCATGTCTAGCCCTCAACATTGTTGCAAGTATCTCTGAACGTGCCCCTTCAAGCAATGAAGATTGTCACTGTGGGCCCTGAGGGGAGGGGAAAAGAGGTTTTGAATAGATGGAATCAATGTAAATGTGGAGTAATGGAAGTGTTCCACAAGATTATGCATGGATGGATATAGAACATGTTAAATTACACCAAAAATGTATAGGGGTCTATATACTAATATGTAAATCATAATGTAAAACATAAGATAACTAAAAATCTAGAAAATTGTATAGTCTAAAATATAAATGACAATATATACCCAAGTGTAACCTTGTTGGAAAACTATTGTCTCAATATCTGTACATCAGTTGCAGCAAATAGAGTATGAACATGTAAAGAGTTTATTGCTGGGGAAGGGACAAAGCGTCTTATGTTGGATATGTGGGAGTACCTTATATTGTATATATTAATTACTGTGATCTAAAACTTTTGTGAAGAGAATCTTAAAATTAGGGAAAAAAAGACACAAAGAATGGATGTAGACACTGAGGAGGAGATGGAAGGAGTTGCCTTTCCAATGTTCATACAGGGCTACACTTATTGCAGTTATGTAAGGCAAAACATCAAAAACAAAGGTTTTGCACTTTAATTTTTGATACCCCAATATTTTCTTAACTTAATTTTTCTAAATTAGCATGTATTCTATATCCAACCTTTAAACTCATCACTATATTCCATTTTACTGTTAATGGAACCTGGCAATAATTTAGGCTTCATTTTGGATCACAGGGAAGTTAAACAATGGCAAGGGAGGAATACTGGTGTGGGATGCTATTGACAGGGTCACATGGTTGGCCGGGAGTTCTCCAGGGCATATATCCAGGGTACATAAAACTGTTTGGATATTTTCATAGTGGTTAGAGTTAAAAATGACACCTGAGGGAGTGCTGAGTTTCTAGCCAGGGGAGGTCTATCACATTTCTTAATGGAACAGCAACAATCCCCCAAGTGCAAAGGTAAAGACCAAAAAAGAAAGATGGTCCAACAATGAACCCTTGATACTACTCACCATGCTTGTGAGCCTGTGTGCCTGAAATAAGAACAAGACCTAGAGCTGCAGGGTGCATAAGAATTAACTCCTGCGAGCCTCTGTGTTGCTCAAATGTGGCCAGTATCAAAGCCAAACTCAGCATGTAAATGCAATGCCTTCCCCCCAATGTGGGACATGACTCCCAGGGATGAACTTCCTTGGCACTGAGAGATTACTACCAAGTGCCAGCTGATGATGTAACTAGAAAATGACCTTGAATAAAAGGGTCATCTCAGACCAGCAGAATATCTCAGGCTTTTTGGCCTAGAATAAAAGAGGGAAATGGAAAGGACAAATGAGTTTATATGGCTATGAGTCTCCAAAAAAGAGCTTGGAGGTCATTAGAGGGGTTGCCCTTATACATACCTCAGCAGAGTCCCAGAGACAGATAAAGTAAATACAACCCCAGGTATTGATTCTTCCGAGGGCTACAGAGACCCACAGGTTCTAAGGTCATGGCAGATGGAGTTCAATGCCATGTCAGTTGTCCCTACTTTGGAGTTTGTGTTCCTGAGTGTGATGGAGCTGGACTCAGAAGTGAACTTTGTTCACAAGCCTCTCCTGTTACTCTTACTGAACCTCTGGTTTTCTCTGGTGTTTAGTGTATACTCAGGGTACCTGAATCTCTGGACTGTCCATGTGATAGCCAGGGCCTGAGCCTCAAAAGACTTGCATCTGTTTCACTCTGGTTTATTGGACTTACCCCATTCTGCTAATATGGAGGTGATGAAGGTCAACCACTACAACAGGGAGCCAAGAGTGCCTACAACAGAAATCAGGAGAATTGCATCCATCACCAATGTGGAATCTAAGCCCCCTCTTGATACCGATATGGAGTGACCATACCAATTCCAGGGTCGACAGGATGGAGGAATGGAATATAGATTAGAGTGGACTTACTGATATTCTATTCATCAACTATTGTGATTAGTAATGGAAGAAAATGTAGCATTGATGTGGAGAGTGTGGCTATGGTAGCTGCTGAGGGTAGGGTAAGGGATGTGATGTGGGGACATTTTCAGGACTTTGAGTTGTCCTCTGTGATACTGCAGGGAGAGTTGCTGGACATTGTATGTCCTCCCATGGCCCACTGGGTGGACTGGGGGAGAGTGTAAACTATAATGTGTACCATTGATCATGTGGTGCAGCAGTGCTCAGAGATGTATTCCCCAAGTGCAATGCATGTCCCATGACGATGGAGCAAGTTTTTGTTATGGGAGGATTGGGGTGAGGGTGGGTTGGTGTATGGGGACATTTTTTTTGAAAGTAACATTAAAATAAATAAATAAATAATAAAATTAAAAATTATCAGTTAATAAAAAAAAAAGGCCAACAGATTTCTGGTACTTTGCATCAGCACCCTTTTGGCAGACTTATACACCCTTTTCCACATTTTCCATTCTTTGTTAACATCTACTTTTAGTCTCTATTAATTTTCTATTTCTCTATATTCCCTATCTGTGGAATCATTCAGTATTTGTCCTTTCTTGTTTTGGTAAGAATATTGTTTTCAAGTTGTAGCATGTCTCAGAATTTCATTTATTTGTATGGACAAATAATATTTATTTATTTTTGTACCACAGTTTTTCTCTCCATTCACCAGTTGATGGGCATGTGCATAATTTCCAATTTTTTTCTGCTGTGAATAATGCTGCTATGAACATGGGTGTAAGGAACCTGTTTGACTTCCGGTTTTCAATTTCTCTGAATATATACCTAACAGTAGAATTGTTGGGTAATATGTTAATTTTCTTTTTAAATTTTTGAGGGAGAGTCATCCCAATTTGCACAGTGGCTGTACCATATTACATTCCCACCAACAATGCACAAGTGTTTCAATTTCTCCATATCTTTTCCAATACTTGTTATTTTCATTTTTTTAAAAATCATCCATGAGGGTGTGAAGTGGTATCTTATTGTAGTTTGGGTAGGGTTTTCTCTAATAGATAATAATGTTGACTATTTTTTCATAAGCTTATTTTTTAAATTTTTTGTCTTCCTTTATTTTTTTAATGTTACATTATGTTACATAATGTTAAAAAAATATGAGGTCCCCATATGCCCCCACCCCCCTCACCCCACTCCTTCCATAACAACCTCCTCCATCATCATGGGACATTCATTGCACTTGGTGAATACATCTCTGAGCACTGCTAGTACCACATGGTCAATGGTCTACATTATGGTTTACACTCTCCCCCAGTGCAACCAGTGGGCCATGGGAGGACATACAATGTCCAGTAACTGTCCCTGCAGTACCACCCAGGACAACTCCAAGACCTGAAAATGCTCCCACATCACATCTCTTCTTCCCACTCCCTACCCTCAGCAGCTACCATGGCCACTTTCTCCACATCAATGCTACGTTTTCTTCAATTACTAATCACAATAGTTCATGAAATCCTCTTTATAAAGGTTGATCCTAGTAGCTTGTCCATTTTAAAATTGGTTTGTTATAATTTTTGTCATTTAGTTTCAAAAGTTCTTTTTCTATTTTGGATGTTTCTCAGATACATGATTTGCAAGTATTTTCTACAGTTTTGTAAATTATCTTTTCATTTCCTTAATAATGTCCTCTCATGAACAAAAACTTTAAATTTTTTAAGGAGATACTTAGGATTGAATTCACCCCACACATGTGATGTAGGCACTCAAATACTAAGTTACATCCACTCACCAAATGGCTTAATTTTGACGATGTAAAAATTGACCATTTTTTAAAAATTAAAATTAAGATTTTAAATTTTTCTCTATTTTTTAAAATTTTACACTCAGAAAACTTAAGAAGTCCCTATATACCCCCACCCCCTCACCCCATCCTCCCACATCAAGACCCTCTTTCTTCATCGTGGAAATTCTTTGCATTTGGTGAATATATTCTGGAGCACTGCTGCATTACATGGATAATGGTTTACATTGCAGTTTACACTCTCCCCCAGTCCACTTAGTGGGCCATGGCAAGACATACAATGTTTAGCATCTGTCCATGCAGTACTACCAGGACAACTCCAAGTCCTGAAAATGCCCCCACATCATATATCTTCTTCCCTCTCCTTACACTTAGCAGCTATCATGGCCACTTTTTCCACATCGATGCTACAACTTCTTCCATTACTAGTCAGAATAGTTCCATAGTAGAATATTAGTAATTCTACTCTAATCTATACTCTATTCTTCCATACTGTGGACCCTGGGATGGTTATGTCCACTCCACCTATATACCAAGAGGGGGTTAAAATTCCACATGGATGATGGTTGCAATTTTCTTGCTTGCATTTTCAGGAACACTTGACTCCCTGGTTTGGTGGTTGACCTTCTTCAACTACCTGTTTCCTGGTCAGGATAAGTACAATAAACCAAATGGTAGGAGCTGCAAGTTTTCTGAGGCTCAGGGCCTGGCTGTCACACAGTCCAGAGATTTAGGTCTCTTGAGTATACCCAAATCCCAGCACCAACCACAGGTCCAATAACAGTGACAGAAGGTTTATATGTAGAACTGTCACATCACAGTACAACTCCAACACACTCAGTAACACAAACTTCAAAGTAGGGCCAACTGACATGGTACTGAACTCCAGAGCCATCTGCCATGACCATAGATCCTGTGGGTCTCTATAGCCCTCACGAGAACCAGTGCCTGGGCTTGTATCTATTTTTGCTGTCTCTGGGACCCTCTGAAGTGTGCATCAGTGTGACTGCTCTTATGTCCTCATGACTCTTTCTTGGAGACTCATAGCTACGTAAACTCATTTGTCTTTCCATTTCCCCCTTTTATTCAAGGTCAAAAAGCGATTTTTAACACTTAATGTTATATGTAGGCTGAGATATTCTTCTTGTCTGAGTTGACCCTTTCATTCAAGGTCTTTTTCTAGTTTCATCATCAGCTGGTGCTTGGAAGTAATCCCTCAGCACCAGGAAAGTTCATCCCGTGGATTCATGTCACACACTGGGGGGAATGTAATGGATTTGCATGCTGAGTTTGTCTTAGAGAGTGACCACATTTGAACAACATGGAGGCTCTGAGGAGGTAACTCTTAGGTACCCTTCAGTTCAGGCACACAGGCTTATAAGCATAGTCATCAGTATCAAGGACTCATTTTTGGACCATCCTTCTTTATTGGTCTTTGCCATTGCACTTGGGGGATTTTTGCTGTTCCATTGGGGAATGTGATAGAGCTACACTGCCTAGGAACTCAGCACTCCTATGTACCCTGTATACATGACCTGGAGAACCGCTCCCAACCATGTACCTCCCATCAGTAACACCCCAGAACATTGTTCCTCCCCTTCCATAGTTGAACCTCTCTGTGGTCCAAAACTTCTTTACCAATGAAGCATAATATAATGCCAAGTTCCATTAATAGTAAAATGTAACATCGTGATGAGTTTAAAGGTGAGATATAGAATACACACTAACTTAGAAAAGTAAATAAAGAAAAATTAATTGGGGAATCAAAAAATGAAAAAATGGAAAAGATTTGTTTTTGATGTTTCGCCTTTCTTTGCTGTAATAGATGTTACCCTGTATGTACAGTGGCAAGGCAATTTCTTTCATTTCTTTCTCAGTGTCTACATAATTTCTTCTTTCTTTTTATTATTATTTTGTCTTCACAAAAGATTTACATCACAGTATTTCACATACACAATATAGGGTACTCCCACATATCCAACATCAAAAACTTTGTCACTTCTCCAGCAATGATCTTTTTACATGTTCATATTATATTTGTTGCAGATGATGTACAGATACTGAAACATAGCTTTCAAATATTTGGGTTTACATGATGGTTTATACTTTAGACTATACAATTTTCTAAATTTTTAGTTATATTATACATTATGGTTTACAGTTTAGCCTATAGACTTTTATATATTTTTGGTGTAATTTAACATGTCCTATATCCATCATTGCATGATCTGGTGGAACACTTCTATTGTCCCACATTTACACTGATTCCATGTATTCAACATCTCTTTTCCCCTCATCTCAGGGCCCACCACAACAATCAATCTTCATTACTTGAAGGACCATATTCAGAGATACTTGCATCAATGTTGAGGGCTTGACTTAATCAACTGCCTTAACCCATTGGGAGCCACCAATTCTCTCTCGAGAGACAAGTCCCTCTGTTTGAGAACATCAGTCCTCCCCAGGGTGATGGTATACCTTCACTCTCATTGTATGGGTCTCCACCCAATGATATAACTCATTATGCCAAAATGAGCACTCACACATTCCCTAGAAGATTGCCTTGTGTCATGACCCTGTTTAGCATCGTTAATAGGTAAAATTCCGTATTATATTTCCTAAAGAGATTTCTCTGCATTATAATTTCAACCACATACATGACAAGCTCCTAGGTTCAAATGTTTCCTCCCTGCTCCCCCCAATTTCTTAGGCCATCTGACCCATCCTCTGATCCCTAGCACCCCTCAAGCCCACAAAGCCCCAAAACAAAGATATCCCTATGCCATTTTATCCCTTCCCTGAACATATATTTAACTCCGCCTTATAGATTTCACCCAAGTATGTGTCAGCTCGCAACTTTTCCCTATCCTCCAAATTCCTTTAAGTTTATCATCAAGTCTCTAGCTCTCTGACACAGCTTGGTTTACTTATTTCACATCAGAGTGGTCGTGTAGTATTTGTCCTTCAATGCCTGGGTTGCTTCACTCAACATAATGTTCTGAACATTCATCCATGTTATCACATGTGTTTGTACTGTATTTGTTCTTATAGTTGAGGAGCATTCCATTGTATGTATACATGATATATTATTTATCCATTCATCTGTTGATGGGCATTTGGGTTGATTCCAACTTTTGGCAATAGTGAACAAGGCTGCTATGAATATTGGCGTGCATATATCAGTTTGTGTCCTTGTTTTCAGTTCTTCTGAGCATATACACAGCAGTGGAATTTCTGGGTCATATGGTTAACCTATAGCTCATTTTTTGAGAAACCACCAAACTGTGCTCCAGAATGGCTGAATCCCTCTGCATTCCCACCAGCAGTGGATGAGTGTTCCCATTTCTACACATCCTCTTCAACAATTATAGTGTTCTGTTTTATTCATAGTTGCCAGTCTTATGGGAGTAACATGATATCTCATTGTTGTTTTGATTTGCATTTACCTAATAGCTAGTAATTTTGAGCATTTTTCATGTGTTTTTAGCCATTTGTATATCTTCTTTGGAGAAGTGTCTTCACATTTTTTTCCCCCTATTTTAAAAATGGGCTGTTTGTCTTTATATTTTTAAGATACAGGAATTATTTATATATGCAAGATATGTCAACTATTAGATATATGGTTACTTTTGGTGTGAAATTCATGAAGCCATTTTCTATTACAACGTTCTGTAGATGATTCCCTACATTGCTTTCCAAGGTCTTTATGGCCTTTGCTCTTATACTTAGGTCTTTGATCCATCTTGAATTGATTTTTGTGTAAGGAGTGAGTTGGAAATCCTCTTTCATTCTTTTAAATATGGATATCCAGTTCTCAAGGCACCATCTGTTGAAGAGGCCATTCTCTCCCAGTTGAGAGGTTTTGGTGGCCTTGTCAAATACCATATGGCTGTATATATGAGGATCTATTTCAGAACTCTCAATTATGTTCCAATGGTCAGTGTGTCTTTCCTTGTGACAATACCATGCCTTTTTCACTACTGTAGCTTTGTAGTATGTTTTGAAGTCAGGTAGTGTGATTCCTTCAATTTCATTTTTCTCATTCAATATGTCTTTGGTTATTAGGGGCCTCTTTCCCTTCCAAATAAATTTTATAGTTAGTTTCTCTAGTTCATTAAAGAATGCTGTGTTGATTTTTGTTGGGATTGCATTGAATCTGTAGATCAATTTGGGTAGGATAGACATCTTAATAATATTTAATCTTCCTATCCATAAACAGGGAATATTCTTCCATTTATTTAGGTCTTCTTGGATTTCCTTGAACAGTGTTGTGTATTTATCTGTGTATATGTCTTTTACCTCTTTAGTTAAATTTATTCCTAGGTATTTGATTTTTTTATTTACTATTGTAAATGGTATTTGTGTCTTGATTTCCTCCTGTGATTGCTCATTATTGGTGTACAGATATGCTACTGATTTTTGCACATTGATCTTATAACCTTCGACTTTACTGAACTCATTTATGAGTTCTAGAATCTTTGTTGTAGGCTTCTCAGGGTTTTCTATGTACAGGAACATGTCATCAGCAAATAATGAAATTTTGACTTCTTCCTTTCCAATTTGATGTTTTAATGTCTGGTTCTTGCCTCAGTGCTTGAGCAAGTACTTCAAAGTCAATATTAAATATATGAGGTGATAGTGGACATCCTTGTCTTGTTCCTGATCTTAGAGTGTAAGATTTTAGGACTTCTCCATTGTAAATGATGTTTGCTGTGGGTTTTTTATATATACCCTGTATCATGCTTAGAAAATTTCCTTCTACTCCTATCTTTTGCAGTGTTTCTTTCAAGAAAGTGTGTTGTATTTTGTCAGATGCTTTTTCTGGATCTATAAATATGATCATGTAATTTTTTTCCTTAAATCTGTCTATATGGTGTACTGCAGTGATTGATTTTCTTATGCTGAACCATACCCAGAATGAATTCAACTTGGTCATGGTTTATAATTCGTTTAGTGTGTTGTTGAGTACGATTAGCAAGTATTTTGTTGAGGATATTTAAGTCTAGGTTCATTAGAGAAATTGGTCTGTAATTTTCCTTTCTTGTCGTGTCTTTGTTTGGCTTTAGTACTAGGGTGATGTTGGCATCATAGAATGAGTTAGGCAATGTTCCTTCTGTTTTGATTTTTTGAAAGATTTTCAGCAAGAGTGGCATTAGTTTGTTGCCAGAATGCTTTTTAGAATTCACCTGTGAAGCCGTCTGGCCCTGGGCTCTTCTTAGTTGGGAGGTTTTTAATGACTGATTCTATCTCTTTACTTGTGATGGGTTTTTGAGATCATTAATTTCTTCTTTCATCAATATAGGCTGCTTATGTATTTCTAGGAATTTGTCCATTTCCTCTAAATTGTCCTTGTTGGAATATAGTTTATCAACATATCCTCTGATGATAGTCTTTATTTCTATGGGGTCAGTGGTGTTATCTCCTTTCTCATTTCTTATTTTGTGTGTTTGCATCTCCTCTCTTTTTTTCTTTGCTAGTCTAGCTAAGGGTTTGTCAATTTTATTGATCTTCTCAAAGATCCAGCTCTTGGTTTTCTTTATCTTTTCAAGTGCTTTCTTATTTTCTATTTCATTTGGTTCTGCTGTTATCTTTGTTCTTTCTTTCTTTCTTCTTCCTGTGGGGTTACTTTGTTCTTTTTTTACTAATTCCTTCAAATGTGCAGATAGTTCTTCAATTTTTCCTCTTTCTTCTTTTTTGATGTATGAATTTATGGCTATACATTTCCCTCTCAGTAGTGCTTTTGCCACATCCCATAAGTTTTGGTATGTTGGGTTATCATTTTCATTAGTTTCAAGGTAGTTATTAATTTCTTTTGCGATTTCCTCCTTGACCCACTGTTTTCCTAAGCATGTGCTGTTTAATTTCCATATATTGGTGCAGAATCTGGGTCTCTGGCCCTTGCAGATTTCCAGCTTCACTCCACTGTTGTCAGAGAAATTATTTTCTTTGGTCTTTGTCAATTCACTGATACTTTCTTTGTGGCCTAGTATATGGTCTGTCTTGAATAATGATCCATGTGTACTTGAGAAAAATGTATATCCTGCTGTATTTAGGTGTAATATTCTGTATATATATTTATTAGGTCCAGCTCCTCTAATATACTGTTCAAAGTTTTTTGTTTCTTTTTTTTTTTTGGCTTTTATAAAGTATATTTATTAGGGGTGAAAGTCCACAGTTACCAGGCAGGTATAAATTACTTCCCTCACCAAAATCTGTTGCCATCTGTTGGAGCAAGATGGCTGCCAACACCTGCAAGGGTTCAGGATTCCTAGGTTCCTCTCTTCCTGGAGCTAGTTCCTCTCTTCCTGGTGTTTATTTTTCTCCAGGCTCAGCTCCTTTGCTCTTTCCACAAGGCCTTATCTTGAGTATCAGGCATACCACTTGTCCCTCTTCCTGCAGCCTCTGCTGTGTCCAATTGAACCTTCTCTTATTCCTCACATATCTGCTTCTCCATGCACTTTCCTCCCAGATCTGGGATCAAAACTCCAAACAGCCTTCTCTGCAGTGAGGTTTCTCTGTGAGTGCCCATTCACCAAGGGGGTGGGGAATCAATGTCCTACCGACATGGCCCAATCAAAGCCTCAATCATTATTTAATCAAATAAAATTGAAATCTCTGAATCCAATATAATCTAATATGCCCAGAGGAACAAACCATTTGACAAATATAATCCAATAATTATTTTTGAAATTCATAACCAATATCAAACTACTACAGTGGGTGTATAATCAATTATTGTTGATATGAAAAATTGCAGAATAGGAATTAAATAGTAAACTAAAGCATGCTAATTTCTTCATATGAAGAGGATAGAAGACTTTTTTTTTTAAAGATTTATTTATTTATTTAATTCCCCCCCTCCCCTGGTTGTCTGTTCTCTGTGTCTATTTGCTGCGTCTTGTTTCTTTGTCCACTTCTGTTGTCGTCAGTGGCATGGGAAGTGTGGGCGGCGCCATTCCTGGGCAGGCTGCACTTTCTTTTCACGCTGGGCAGCTGTCCTTACGGGCACACTCCTTGCGCATGGGACTCCCCTACGCGGGGGACACCCCTACGCGGGGGACACCCTTGCGTGGCACGGCACTCTTTGAGTGCATCAGCACTGCGCATGGGCCAGCTCCACACGGGTCAAGGAGGCCCAGGGTTTGAACCGCGGACCTCCCATGTGATAGACAGATGCCCTAATCACTGGGCCAAGTCCTTTTCCCTAAAAGACATTTTCAAAAACTGAGCTTTATAAACTCTATATGTTAAAGTTTTACCTATAAGAATAGAAGTATAATTTATATCTCCAAGACAAGGAAAATAATTTGCAAAGATAAAATCTGACAGAAGAGAGAAAAGGAGCAAAAAATGAAAATCAAACATGAACACATGCATTTATCTAAGTTGTTAATAATAATACAACTATAAACACGGGGAAACTAAAATGTGTGAGATAAAAATGACAGAGAAGAAAATTTTAAAACAGGAATATGGCTAGCATATGGGTGAATGGTAAGTGATATTGCAGAACAAAGAGAGATGGAACTTTACTGAGTACAGTAGGAGTGCACAAGACAACAAGTATAATTCTACTAACTCAGAAAGTTTCATGAATTTGAGACATCTGGGACTCTGGAAGGCAGTATGATGATGTGTGGAGATCAAAACAAAGTTTGAGTAAAAGTCCATGTAAGGCTAACTTGGATATGGAGATTCACCCTGTACCAGCACACAGCCATGCTTATTCCACTCTCTCTAACAAGACTGGGATGCAGTTAGTTTTTTAAATACACATTTTTATTAGGATATAATATTCATATATATATATACATGCACACCTTGAAATATCCCTAAGCCCAAGTGTTCGATTTTGCTATGTGTTTCATATGTACTTGAAAAAAATGTATAGTAAGCAATTGTTGACTTATTGTCCTTTTGCTGTTAGTTTGAGCAAGGTTTTTAGTCTTGTTTTTCAAATATTTTAATTCCTACTGATTTTCATTTTTTTTCCAACCTGCTTGTTAAATCAGCTATTAAAAAAGGTGTAATAAAATCTATCACTATGTTAGTGGTTTGTCTATTTGTTTTTGTAGTTCTGGCAATTTTTACTTTATATACTTTATGGCTATGTAATTAGGTACATGAAAATTTAGATATGTTTTATCTAACTTGGAAATTAACTTGATTATAAAATGTTACTCTTCATCACTAATAATGCCTCTGCCTTGAAGTTTAATTCATCTGATACTAATAAAGCTATTTCAGTTTTCATTGGTTTGTGATTGCATGGAAATTTTTTTGTCTTTATTTATTTTTTAAATATTACATTAAAAAAATATGAGGTCCCAATAAACCCACCACCACCCTCACCCCTTTCCTCCCCCCATAACAACAATCTCCTCCATCATCATGAGACATTCATTGCTTTTGGTGAATACATTTCACAGCAACGCTGCACCTCATGGTCAATAGTCCACATCATAGTCCACACTCTACCACATTCCAAACAGTGGACCATGGGAGGACATACAATGTCCAGTAACAGTCCCTACAGCATCTCCCAGGACAAATTCAAGTCCCAAAAATGCCTCCACATCTCATCTCTTCCTCCAATTCCCTACACCCAGCAGCCACCATGGCCACTTTATCCACACCAATGCCACATTTTCTTCGATAACTAATCACAGTAGTTCATGAACAGATAATCAGTAAGTCCACTCTAATCCATACTCTATTCCTCAATCCTGTTGACTTTGTGATATAGATGTGGAGTGGTTGTGTTCACTCCACATCTATATCAAGAGGGGGATTAGATTCCACATGGATGCTGGATGCAATCCTCCTGCTTTCAGTTGTAGGCACTCTTGGCTCCCTGGTGTGGTGGTTGACCTTCTTAAACTCCATGTTAGCTGAGTGGGGTAAGTTCAATAAACCAGAGTGTTGGAGCTGAAGTCTGTTGAGGCTCAGGGCCTGGCTAGCACATGGTCAGTCCAGAGATTCAGGTCCCTTGGGTATACATTAAACCCTAGCACCAAATACAGTTCTGGTAAAAGTAACAGGAGAAGCTTGTGAACAAAGATCACCACTGAGTCCAGCTCCATCACACAGCAACACAAACGCCAAAGTAGGGCCAACTGACACGGCACTGAACTCCATCTGCCATGACCATAGAACCTGTGGGTCTCTGTAGCCCTCAGAAGAACCAATACCCGGGGTTGTAAATACGTTATCTGGTTCTGGGACTCTGCTCAGCTGGGCATAAGGGCAATCCCTCTGATAGCCTCCTGGCTCTTTTTGGAGACTGAGAGCCAATAAACTCATTTGTCCTTTCCATTTCCCCCTCGATTTAGGTAAAAAAGCATTTTTAACTCCTTGTATTTTATGTAGTTTGAGATATTCTGCTGGACCGAGTTGACCCTTTTATTCAAGGTCATTTTCTAGTTACATCATCAGCTGGTACTTGGTAGTAATCCCTCAGCACCAGGGAGGCTCATCACATGAGTCACGTCCCATGCTGGGGGGATGGCAACGCATTTATATGCTGATTTGGCTTCGAGACTGGCCACATTTGAACAACATGGAGGTTCTCAGGAGGGAACTCTTAGGCACCCTACAGCTCTAGGCCTTGTTCTTATTTCAGGTGTACAGGTTCACAAGTGTAGTCATTAGTATCAATGGCTCATTGTTGGACCTTCATTCTTTTTTGGTCTTTGCCGTTGCACTTGGGGGATTGTTGCTGTTCCTTTAGGGACCATGCTAGAGCTCCCCTGGCTAGGAACTCAACACTCACTCAGTTGTTGTTTTTAATTGTATCCACTATGAAAATCTCCAAACATTTTTATGAACCCTGGATATATGCCCTGGAAAAATCCCTGCCAAACATGTGTCCCCTGTCAATAACATTCCATGCCAGTATTCCTCCCCTGCCATTGTCGAATCTCTCTGTGATCCAAAACCTCCTGAAAAGTGAAGCCCAATATATTGCCAGGTTTCATTAATAGTAAAATAGAATATAGCGATGAGTTTAAAGGTTAGATATAGAATACATATTAATTTGGAAAAATTAAGGTAAAAATTATTTAGGGTATCAAGAAATTAAAAAGCAGAAAAGCTTTGTTTTTGATGTTTTGCCTTCCATCTCTGCAATAAGTGTTGCCCTGTATGCAAATTGGCAAGGCAACTAATTACTTCTTTTCCTAAGTGTCTATGTCCTATTTCTTTTCTTTTTTCTAATTATTAAGCTTATCTTCACAAGAGTTTTAGATCACAATAGTTCATACATACAATATACAGTACTCCCACATATCCACCATAAAACCTTTTCTCTTCCACAGCAATAATCTTTTTACATATTCATACTATATTTACTGAAACCGATGAACAGATATTGAGACAATAGCTTTCAAACAGGTAACATTTGTGTTTACATTGTGGTTTATATTTTAGACTATATGACTTTCTAAATTTTCAGTTATCTTATGTTTTACATTATGATTTACATTTTAGCCTATCAGCCCCCATATATTTTTGGTGTAATTTGACATGTCTTATATCCATCCTTACACACTCTTGTGGAACACTTCTATTGCCCACACAGTTACGTTGGTTCCGTCTATTCAATACCTCTTTCCCCCTCCCCTTAGGGTCCACAGTGACAGTCACTCTTCATTGCTTGAAGGGCCATGTTCAGATACTTGCAACAGTGTTGAGGGCTTGACATGCTCAACTGCTCTAATGCACTGGGAGCCACCATTTCTCTTAAGAGATACAATACCCTCTATTTGAGGGCATCATTCCTCCCCTGGATGAGGGTATGCCTTCACTCTCATTATATGGGTCTCTATCCAATGATATAACCCACTTTGACAAAATGAGCATTCACATATTCCCTAGGAGCTTGCCTCCATCAGATTATCCCCTTTAAGCATCTTAAACAGGTAAACTTCCATATTATATTTTTGAAAAAGTTTTCTCAGCATTATACTCTCAACCAAATACCTGACAATTTCCTATGTTCGTATGTAGCTCCACCCTCCCCCCAATTTCTTGGGCAATATTATCCATCCTCCCATACCTAGCCCCATTCAGGCCCACAAAGCCCCACCCAAAGGTAACCCTATGCCCCCATTTTATCTCTTCCTTGTACAAATACTTAACTCCAGCTTATCATAGATTTCACCCAAGTAGGTGTCAGCTTACATCCTTCCTCTACCCACCAATTTCCTATAAGCCTATCATCCAGTCTCTAGCTCTCTGAGGCAGCTTGGTTTACTTATTTCATATCATTGAGGTCATGAAGTATTTGTCCTTCAATGCCTGGGTTGCTTCACTCAACATAATGTTCTCAAGATTCATCCATGTTATCACGTGCTTTTGCATTGTATTCGTCTTAAAGCCGAGTAGTATTCCACTGTATGTATATACCAATTTTATTTATTCATTCATCTGTTGATGTGCATTTGGGTTGATTCCAACTTCTGGCAATAGTGAACAATGCTGCTATGAACATTGGTGTACATATATCGGTTTGTGTCCTTGTTTTCAGTTCTGCTGGGTATATACCCAGCAGCGGAATTGCTGGGTCATATGGCAAATCTATGGCTAATTTTTTGAGAAACCACCAAACTGTCATCCAGCAAGGCTGGATCCTTCTGCATTCTCACCAGCAGTGGATGAGTGTTCCCAATCCTCCACATCCTGTCCAGCATTTGTAGTCTTCTGTTTTTTTCATAGCTGCCAATCTTATGGGAGTAAGATGGTATCTCATTGTAGTTTTGATTTGCATTTCCCTGATAGATAGAGATTTGGAGCATTTTTTCATGTGTGTTTTAGCCATTTGTATTTCTTCTTTGGAGAAGTGCTGTTTAAATCTTTTTCCCATTTTTTTAAATGGGTTGTCTTTTTATTTTCAAGGTATAGGAGTTCTTTATATATGCAGGTTATAAGTCTCCTATCCGATATATGGTTACCAAATATTTTCTCCCATTGTGTATACTCTCGTTTCAGTTTCTTGACAAACTCCTTTGAGGTGCACAATGCTTTAATTTTGAGGAAGTCCCATTTATCTATTTGTTCCTTCGCTGCTCGTGCTTTTAGTGTGAAGGTCATGAAGCCATTTCCTAGTACAAGGTCTTGTATATGCTTCCCTACACTGCTTTCCAAAGTGTTTATGGTATTGACTCTTATATTTAGATCTTTGATCCATATTGAGTTGATTTTTGTTTTTTTGTTTTTTTAAAAATTATTTATTTATTTTTTTTATTTTTTTTCATGATTCTTGCTTTTATTTTTAGTTTTTTTTCTTTTTTTATTAAAATTATTTATTTTTACAAATTACATTAAAAAAATACGAGGTCCCAATCAACCCCACATTAAAAAAATATGAGGTCCCATTCAACACCACCGCCCCCACCCCCCACTCCTCCCACAGCAACACTCTCTCCCATCATCATGACACATCCATTGCACCTGGTAAGTAAATCTCTGAGCATCACTGCACCCCATAGTCAATGGTCCACATCATAGTCCACATTCTCCCACGTTCCATCCAGTGGGCCCTGGGGGGATCTACAATGTCCCATAATTGACCGTGAAGCACCACCCAGGACAATTCCATGCCCTGAAAATGCCTCCCTGTCTTATCTCTTCCTCCCATTCCCCACACCCAGCAGCCACCATGGCCACCCTTCCCACTCCCATGCCACATTTTCTCTGTGGACATTGGATTGGTTGTGTCCATTGCACATCTATGTCAAGTGGGGGCTTAGATTCCACATGGATACTGGATGCACTCCTCCTGCTTTCAGTTGTAGACACTCTAGGCTTCATGGTGTGGTGGTTGACCTTCTTCAACTCCATGTTAGCTGAGTGGGGTAAGTCCAATAAATCAGAGTGTAGGAGCTGACGTCTGTTGAGGCTCTGGGCCTGGGTATCATATTGTCAGTCCAGAGATTCATATCCCCTAAATATATCTTAAACCCCAGCACCAACTACAATTCCAGTAAAGTAGCATGCAAGTCTTGTGAAAAGAGATCCCCTCTGAGTCCAGTTCCATCACACAGAAACACCAGCTCCAAAGAAGGGCCATCTGCCATGGCAGTGAACCCCATCTGCCATGACCATAGAACCCGTGAGTCTCTTTAACCCTCAAAAGAACCAATACCTGGGGTTGTATCTACTTTATCTGTCTCTTAGACTCTGCTCAGTTGTGCATAAGGGCATTCCTTCTGACAACCTCCAGACTCTTTTTTAGAGACTCGTAGCCTTATAAACTCATTTCTCCTTTCCATTTCCCTCTTACATTAGGTCAAACAGCATTTTGAAGTCATGTTATTATATGTAGACAGAAATATTCTGCTGATCCGCATTGAACCTTTAATTCAAGGTCATTTTCTAGTTGCATCTTCAACTGGTATGTGGTATGATCCCTCAGTGCCAGGGAGGCTCATCCCCGGGTGTCATGTTCCACGTTGGGGGGAATGCACTGCATCTACATGCTGAGATTGGCTTTGAGAGTGGCCACGTTTGAGTAACATGAAGGCTGTCAGGAGGAAATTCCCAGGCACAATGCTACTCTAGGCCTTGTTCTTATTGCAGGTGTATAGGCTCACAAGCATAGCCATTAGTATCAGGAGCCCACTGTTGGGCCCTCATTCCTTCCTGGTTCTTACCGTTGCACCTGGGGGACTGGCGCTGCTCCCCCAGGGCCCATGACAGAGACCCCCCGGCCAGGAACCCAGTACCCCCCCAGCTGATGTTTTTAATTGTTTCCACTATGAGTATATCTAAACATTACCATGTACCCTGGACATATGCCCTGTATAACTCCCTGTCAACCATATATAGCCTGTCAGTAACATCCCATATCAGTATTCCTCTGCTGCCATTGTTGAACCACTCTGTGATCCAAAACTTCCTGTAAAGTGAATCCCAACATAATGCCAGTTTCCCTTACTAGTAAAATGGAATATAGTGAATAGTTTAAAGGTTAGATCTAGAGTACATATTGATTTGGAAAAATTTCTACATCCTATCTTTTTCTTTTCTTTGTTGTTGTTGTTGTTGCAGTTGGTGTATATCTTTTTTTTCTTTTCCCAACCTGTTCCCCGCCCTTTACCCACCCCCTTTTTCTTTCTTCCTTTCTTCTCTTTTTATTTTTTTCTGTTTTTTCTCTCTCTCTTGTCCCTCATTTTCTTCTTATTTTATTTTATCTTAATTATACAATAGGTGCTGCAGGGAACACCTCACATTTGCTGGGTTTCCTCAGCCTCCACTGCCTCATTTCTGTGTGAATTGATTTTGGCTACCTCCACTAGCTCCTTTCCCCTACATCTTGATATCCTCCATCATCTACTGTCTCTCCTATATTCCACCTCCCTTTCTTTGATCCACAAAGTGTCTAAGTCTTAATTTCTAATACCTTTGTTTTGTTTTCTGCCTGTTATCCACTCTTGAAACTATTACTTGTCTTTTCTCTTTCCCTCTCTCACGAAAATACTAGCTTTTTAATTCATATCATATTCCTCCCATATTCAGTCGACTCCCTCATTATAGGTACTCTATCTACTGGTATAACTCTACACAACTTACATGAATCTAATATCCATCCTCCCAGATCTCATATTATTGCTCTTTTAACATTTATCACCAATACTACTTTACATTTTTCCTTGCTTACACAATTGCCTTTCCCTGGCCCTAATACTTTCCTTTAAAGTGAACTCAACCAGCAATAAGAAATTAGAATAAGAAGAACAAAGTGGCAAAGAGAAGATATAACACTTACGCAAAGACAACAGCTAATTAATCCCCAAGACTAGACAAAGAAGCTTAGGAACTGATTAAATCCATCAAGATAAAATGATAACCAGACAACAACAAAAATCTACAAACCAAACCAGTAATCAGGAAAACATAGCTGAATTCAATGAACAAACTAAAAATCAGTAAGGGGAGCAAAACTTCGCACAAGTAATTAAAAATCTCAGAACATATATCACAGACAAATTTAATGAAGTCAAGGAAGAGTTTCACAGCATGAAGACAACACTTGGAGGGGAAATTGCAGACATACGCAAAAAGATAACAGATATGAGGGAATGAACAGCACAGTTCAAGAAATCAAAAATACACTTGCAGCAAATTTCAGCAGACTAGAAGAGGCAGAGCAGAGATTAGTGATGTGGAAGACAGTACATCAGAAATCAAACAGATAGTAGAATTGGACGATAAAAAGATAGAAAAAATCCAGCTAGGATTAGGGACCTGAATGATAATGCAAAACGCTCAAACATACGTATTATAGGCATTCCAGAAGGAGAAGAGAAGGGAAAGGGGTCAGAAGGAGTGTTGCAGGAAATAATGGCTGAAAACTTCCCAAATCTACTGAAAGAGACAGATGTAAATATCCAAGAAGCACAGCGCACCCCACTGGTCATAAACCCCAACAGGCCCACTACAAGACATATACCTGTCAAATTATCCAACGCTCAAGATAAAGAGAAAATTCTAAAAGCAGCAAGGGAAAAGAAAACCATCACATACAAGGGAAGCTCCATAAGATTAAGTGCTGATTTCTCATCTGAAACCATGGAGCAAAGAAGGCAGTGGTATGATATAGTTAAGGTACTAAAGGAAAAAAATTTCCAACCGAGAATACTCTATCCAGCTAACCTAGCATTCAAAAATGATGGAGAGTTCTAAATATTCGCAGATAAACAGAAACTGAAAGAGTAATATTTGCAGATAAACAGAAACTGAAAGAGTATGCCAACAAGAAACCTCCCCTTCAAGAAATTCTAAAGAGAGTTCTGCAGGAAGAAAGGCAAAAACAGGAGAGGCAGAGTTGGAGGAGAGTGTAAGAGCAACAAAAAAGACAAAAAGAGAAGGGGAAAAAAGGCAAACAAAATATGACAATCACAAGTCCAATCAAAATATGGCTAACACAAATAATTCCTCGAAAGTAATAACACTGAATGTCAACAGATTAAACTCACCTATCAAAAGATTGAGCCTCCTCTTGACATAGAGGTGCAATGGACACAACCAATCCAATGTCCACATAGAAGAGGTGGCATTGGATTGGGAAAAGTGGACATGGTGGCTGATGGGTATGGGGAAATACAGGAAGAGATGAGAGGTGGAGGCGTCTTTGGGACATGGAGCAGCCCTGGATGGTGCTTCAGGGGCAATCACCGGACATTGTAAATCCTCACAGGGCCCACTGGATGGAATGGGGGAGAGTATGGGCCATGATGTGGACCATTGACCATGATGTGCAGAGGTGCCCAAAGATGTACTTACCAAATGTAAAGGATGTGTCATTATGATGGGAACGAGTGTTGCTCAGGTGGGAGAGGTGGGTTGGGGGGGTGGGGTTGAATGGGACCTCATATATATATTTTTAATGTAATATTATTACAAAGTCAATAAAAAAAAAGATTCAGACTGGAACATTGGATAAGGAAATATGACCCATCTATGTGCTGTCTAAAAGAGACACATCTTAGATCCAGAGATTCGTGGAGGTTGAAAGTGAATGGCTGGAAAACAATCATACAAGCAAACAATAACCAAAAAAAGGCAGGAGTAGCTATATTAATATCAGATAAAATAGACTTTAAATGTGAAACAAGTGTGAGAGACAAAAAAAAAATACTACATTTTAGTGAAAGGAACAATCTGTCAAGAAGATCGAACAATCATAAATATTTATGCTCGAAAAAAGGGTGCCTCTAAATACGTGAGGTAAACTTTGGAAAAACTAAGTGAAAGAATAGATGCATCTACAATTATAGTGGGGGATTTTAATGCACCACTATCAACTATGGACAGAATATCTCAAAAGAGAATCACTAAAGAAACAAAACATTTGAACAGTATATTAGAGGAGCTGGATCTAATAGACATATATAGATCATTACACCCAAACACAGGAGGATATACATTTTTCTCAAGTGCACATGGATCAATCTCCAAGATAGACCATATGCTAGGCCACAAAGAAAGGCTTAATGAATTCAGAAAGATCGAAATCATACAAAATAATATCTCTGACCAGAGTGGAGTGAAGCTGGAAATTTGCAAGGGTCAGAGGCCCAGATTTCACACCACGATTTGGAAATTAAACAGCACACTCTTAGAAAAACAGTGGGTCAAAGAGGAAATCTCAAAAGAAATCAATGACTACCTTGAAACAAATTATAATGATAACACAACATACCAAAATTTATGGGATGCAGCAAAAGCAGTACTGAGAAGGAAATTTATAGCCATAAATTCATATATCAAAAAAGAAGAAAGAGCAAAAATTGAAGAACTAACTGCAGATTTGGAGGAATTAGAAAAAAAACAACAAAGTAATCCAACAGGAAGAAGAAGGAAGGAAATAACAAAGATAAGAGCAGAACTAAATGAAATAGAAAATAAGAAAGCACTTGAAAAGATAAACAAGACCAAGAGCTGGTTTTTTGAGATCAACAAATTTGACAAACCTTTAGCGAGACTAACAAAGAAAAAAAGAGAGAAGATGCAATTACAGAAAATAAGAAATGAGAAAGGAGATATCACCAACGACCCCACAGAAATAAAGACTATCATAAGAGGATACTTTGAAAAACTATATTTGAACAAAAATGACAATTCAGAGGAAATGGACAAATTTATAGAAACACATAAGCAGCCCATATTGACGAAAGAAGAAATTGATGATCTCAACAAACCAATCACAAGTAAAGAGATAGAATCAGTCATTAAAAACCTCCCAACTAAGAAGAGCCCAGGGCCAGACGGATTCACAGGTGATTTCTACAAAATATTTGGAAAAGAACTAACACCAATCCTGCTGAAACTCTTTCAAAAATTCGAAACAGAAGGGTCATTGCCTAACTCCTTCTATGATGCCAACATTACCCTAGTACCAAAGCCAAACAAAGACACCACAAGAAAGGAAAATTACAGACCAATTTCTCTAATGAACCTAGATGCCAAAATACTTAACATGCTAATCTTATTCAACAACACATTAAACGAATTATACACCACGCCAAGTGGGATTCATTCCAGGTATGCAAGGATGGTTCAACATAAGAAATCAATCAATGTAATACACCATCTAAACAGATTGAAGGGAAAAAAATAACATGATTATATCTGTAGATGCAGAAAAAGTATTTGAGAAAATATAGCACACTTTCTTGATAAAAACACTCCAAAAGATCGGAATACAAGGAAATTTTTTGAACATGATAAAATTGTAAATCCTCACAGGGCTCACTGGATGGAATGGGGGAGAGTGTGGGCCATGGTGTGAACCATTGACCATGGGGTGCGGGGGTGCCCAAAGATATACTTGCCAAATGCAATGGCTGTGTCATGATGATGGGAGGGAGTGTTGCTGAGGGGAGGGAGAGGTGGGGTGGGGGAGGTAGGGTTCAATGGGACCTCATATATATATATTTTTAATGTAATATTATTACAAAGTAAATAAAATAAAATAAAATAAAATAAAGAGTATATATGAGAAACCTACAGCCAACATTGTTTACAATGGAGAAATCCTAAAATCCTTCCCTCTAAAGTCAGGAAAAAGAGTAGGCTGCCCATTGTCTCCCCTTCTATTTAACATTGTCTTAGAGGTACTTGCTCGAGCACTGAGGTAAGTACCAGATATAAAAGGCATTCAAATTGGAAAGAAAGATGTCAAAATTTCATTATTTACCATGATCCTATACATAGAAAACCCTGAGAGATCTACAGCAAAGTTTCTAGAACTCATAAATGAGTTTAGTAAAGTCGCAGGTTATAAGATCAATGCGCAAAAATCAGTAGCATTTCTGTACACCAATAATGAGCAATATCAGGAGGAAATCAAGAAACAAATACCATTTACAATAATAAATAAAATAATCAAATATTTAGGAATAAATTTAACTAAAGAGGTAAAAAACTTATACACTGAGAAGTATACGAGACTGTTCAAGGAAATCAAAGAAGACCTAAATAAATGGAAGAATATTCCTTGTTCATTGATAGGAAGACTGAATATTATTAAGATGTCTATCCTACCAAAACTGATCTACACATTCAATGCAATCCCAATAAAAATCAACACAGCCTTCTTTAAGGAACTAGAAAAACTAACTATGAAATTTATTTGCAAAGGAAAGAGGCCCTGAATAGCCAAAGACATATTGAAAAAGAAAAACAAAATTGGAGGAATAACACTACCTGACTTCAAAACATACTACAAAGCTACAGTAGTGAAAACAGCATGGAATTGGCATAAGGAGAGACACACAGACCAATGGAATTGAATTGAAAGTTCTGATATAGAACCTCATATATAGCCATATAATATTTGATAAAGCCACCAAACCCTCTCAACTGGGAGAGAATGGCCAAATCAATAAATGGTGCCTGGAGAACTGGATAGCCATATGTAGAAGAATGAAAGAGGATTACCATCTCACACATTATACAAAGATCAACTCAAGATAGATCAAAGACCTAAATATAAGAGCCAAGACCATAAAGACCTTGGAAAGCAGTGTAGGGAAACATCTACAGGACCTTGTAGTAGGAAATGGCTTCATGATTATCACACCAAAAGCACGAGCAGCAAATGAACTAATAGATAAATGGGACTTCCTCAAAATTAAAGCCTTCTGCACTTCAAAGGAGTTTGTCAATAAAGTAAAAAGGGAACCCACACAATGGGAGAAAATATTTAGCAGCCATATATCTGATAAGAGACTTATAACTTGCATATAAAAAAAACTCCTATATCTTGAAAATAAAAATATAAACAACCCATTTGAAAAATGGGAAAAAGATTTAAACAGACACTTCTCCAAAGAAGAAATACAAATGGCTAAACGCACATGAAAAAATGCTCCAAATCTCTAGCTATCATGGAAATGCAAATAAAAACTACAGTGAGATACCATCTTACTCCCATAAGATTGGCAGCTATGAAAAAAACAGAAGAATACAAATGCTGGAGAGGATGTGAAGAAATGGGAACACTCATCCACTGCTGATGGGAATGCTGAAGGATACAAACTTTCTGGAGGACAGTTTGGCGGTTTCTCCAAAAACTGATAATAGATTTCCCATGTGACCCAGCAATACCACTGCTTGGTATATACCCAGCAGAACTGAAAACAAGGACACAAACCGATATATGCACACCAATATTCATAGCAGCATTGTTCACTATCGCCAAAAGTTGGAATCAAACCCAATGCCCATCAACAGATGAGTGGATCAATAAAATGTGGTATATACATACAATGGAATACTACTTGCCTTTAAGAACAAATACACTACAAACACACGTGATAACATGGATGAATCTTGAGAACCTTACACTGAGTGAAGCAACCCAGGCATTGAAGGATAAATACTACATGACCTCAATGATAGGAAATAAGCAAGCTGCCTCAGAAAGCTAGAGATTGGAAGATAGCCTTACAGGAAATCTGGGGTGGAGGAAGGATGTGAGCCGACGTCTGCCGGGGTGGAATCTATGATGAGTTGGTGGTAAGTATGAGCACAAAGAAGAGATAAAATGGGGGCAAGGGATTGCCTTTGGGTGGAGCTTTGCGGGTTTGAGGGGGGCTGGGGATGGGAGGATGGGTAATAGTGCCCAAAAATTCGGGGGAGGGAGGGGCAACTTACGAACATAGGAGAGCGTCAGGTGTTGGTTGAGAGTAAAATGCTGAGAAAACCGTATTAAAATATACTTAAGAGGGTTACCTGTTTAGGAAGCTCAGAGGGGATGGTCTGACACGGGACGGACTCCTGGGGACTGTCTGAATGCTCATTTTGCCAGTGTGGGTTGCATCATTGGATAGAGACCCAAGTAGTGAGAGTGGGGGTAGACCCATATCCTGGGGAGGACTAATGCCATAAAAAAAGAGGGAACTGTATCTCTCGAGAGAAAGGATGGCTCCCAGGGCATTAGTGCAGTTGAGCAAGTCAGGCCCTGAACACTGTTGCAAGTATCTCTGGACGTGGCTCCTCAGGAAATGGAGATTGGCTGTTGCTGTGGGCCCCAAGGCGAGGGGAAAATGTATGTTGAATGGATGGAACCAAGGTAAATGTGGGGGTAGGAGAGGAGTTTCATGAAAGTACACAAGGATGGATATAAAACATGTAATATTACACCAAAAACATATGGGGACGACAGACTAATAATGTAAACCATAATGTAAAACATAAGATAAGTAAAAATTTAGAAAACTGTATATCCTAGGGTATGGACCACAATGTAAGCACAGATGTCACCTTGTTTGAAAGGTATTGTCTCAGAGTCTGTACATCAGTTTAAGTAAATATGATATGAATCAGTTATAAGAATATCGCTGTGAAAGAGAAAAGGTTTTGTGGTGGATGTGTGGGAGTACTGTATATTGTATTTATGAGTTACTGTGATCTGAGGCTCTTGTGAAGAGAAGCTCAATAATTAGGAAAAAAGAAAAGAAAAGGATAGGATGTAGAATTTTTCCAAATCAATACGTATATCTAACCTTTAAACCCATCGTTATATTCCATTTTACTAGTAAGGGATCCTGACATTATATTGGGCTTCACTTTTCAGGAAATTTTGGATCACAGAGTGGTTCAACAATGGCAGCGGAGGAATACTGGTATAGGATGTTATTGACAGGTGATATATGGTTGACAGGGAGTTATACAGGTCATATGTCCAGGGTGCATGGTAATGTTTGGATATACTCATAGTGGCAACAATTAACAACAACAGCTGGGGGGGTACTGGGTTCCTGGCTGGGGGTGCTCTGTTGTGGTCCCTAGGGGAGCAGCGACAGTCCCCCAGGTGCAACGGTAAGGACCAGGAAGGAATGAGGGTCCAACAGTGAGCTCCTGATACTAATGACTATGCTTCTGAGCCTATACTCCTGAAATAAGAACAAGGCCTAGAGCAGCACTGTGCCTAGGAGTTTCCTCCTGACAGTCTTCATTTTACTCAAATGTGGCCAGTCTTGAAGCCAAACTCAGCATGTAAATGCAATGCATTCCCCCCAGCGTGGGACATGACCCCTGGGGATGAGCCTCCCTGGCACCAAGGGATCATTACCAAGTACCAGCTGATGATGCAACTAGAAAATGACCTTGAATTAAAGGTTCAATATGGACCAGCAGAATATCCCTGTCTACATATAATAACAGGAGTTTAATATGCTGTTTGACCTAAAGTAAGGGTAAATGGAAAGGAGAAATGAGTTTATATGGCTATGAGTCTCTAAAAAAGAGTCTGCAGGATGTCAGAAGGATTGCCCTTATGCACACCTGAGCAGAGTCTCAGAGACAGATAGAGTAGATACAATGCCAGGTATTGATTATTTTGAGGGTTAAAGAGACCCACAGGTTCTAAGGTCATGGCAGATAGGGTTCACTGCCATTTCAGTTGACCCTTCTTTGGAGCTGGTGTTTTTGCGTGATGGAGCTGGACACAGATGGGATCTCTTTTCACAAGACTTTCATGCTACTTTACTGGAATTGTAGTTGGTGCTGGGGTTTAAGATATATCTTGGGCATTTGAATCTCTGGACTGACAATATAATAGCCAGGCCCTGAGCCCCAACAGACTTCAACTCCTACACTCTGATTTGTTGGACTTACCCCACTCAGCTAACATGGAGTTGAAGAAGGTCAACCACCACACCATGGAGCCTAGAGTGCCTTCAACTGAAAGCAGGAGGATTGCATCCAGTATCCATGTGGAATCTAAGCCCCCACTTGACATAGATGTGCAATGGACACAACCAATCCAAGGTCCACAGAGAAAATGTGGCATTTGTGTGGGAAAAGTGACCATGGTGGCTGCTGGGTGTGGGGAATGGGAGGTGGAGATGAGATGTGGAGGCGTTTTCGGGACTTGGAGTTGTCCTGGTTGGTGCTTCAGGGACAATTACCGGACACTGTAGATCCTCCCAGGGCCCACTAGATGGAACGTGGGAGAGTGTGGGCTCTGATTTGGACCATTGACCATGGGGTGCAGCGATGCCCAGAGATGTACTTACCAAATGCAATGGATGTGTCATGATGATGGGAGAGAGTGTTGCTGTGGGGGGAGTGGTGGGGTGGGGGCGGTGGAGTTGAATGGGACCTCATATTTTTTGAACGTAATATTTTAAAAAAATGAATTAAAAAATTAAAAAAAAGGAAATGGTGGCTCGCATTGCATTAGGGCAGTTGACCAGGTCACGCCCTCAACACTGTTTCAAGAATCTCTGAACATGGCCCTTTAAGCAATGATGATTGACTGTCACTGTGGGCCCTAAGAGGAGGGAGAAAGAGGTATTGAATAGATGAAACCAATGTAACTGTGTGGGCAATAAAAGTGTTTCACAAGAGTATGCAAGGATGGATATAAGACATGTTAAATTACACCAAAAATATATAGGGGCTGATAGGCTAAAATATAAATCATAATGTAAAACTTAAGATAACTAAAAATTTAGAAAATTGTATAGTCTAAAATATAAACCACAATGGAAACCCAAATGTTACCTTCTTTGAAAGCTATTGTCTCAATATCTGTACATCAGTTTCAGTAAATATAGTATGAATATGTAAAAAAAATTATTGCTGTGGAAGGGAAAATGTTTTATGTTGTATATTTGGGAATACTGTATATTGTATATATGAATTACTGTGATCTAAAACCCTAGTGAAGATAAGCTTAATAATTAGAAAAAATAAAAGAAAATGATAGGACATAGACACCGAGGAAAGGACGTAAGTAGTTGCCATGCCAATTTGCATACACAGAAACACTTATTGCAATGATGGAAGGGAAAACATCAAAAACAAAGCTTTTGCATTTTTAAATTTTTTGATACCCCAGTTTATTTTTACCTTAATTTTTCTAAATTAATATATATTCGCCATCTAACCTTTAAACTCATCAGTGTATTCCATTTTGCTCTTACTGGAACCTGGCAATATATTAGGCTTTAATTTTCAAGAAGTTTTGGATCACAGAGAGATTCAACAATGGCAGGGGAGGAACTCAGGTGTTGGATACTACTGACAGGGGACACATAGTTGGCAGGGATTTCTCCAGGGCATAAATCCAGGGTACATAAAAATGTTTGGATATTTTCATAGGGCTTACAATTAAAAGCAACAACTGAGGAAGTGGTGAGTTCCTAGTCAGGGGAGCTCTATCACATTCCCTAAAGGAACAGGAAAAATCCCCCAAGTGCAAGGGCCAAGAATGAAAAAGAAAGAAGGTCCAACAATGAGCCCTTGATACTAATGACTATGCTTGTGAGCCTGTGCACCTGAAATAAGAACAAGGCCTAGAGCTGCAGGGTGCCTAAGAGTTACCTCCTGAGAGCCTCCATGTTGCTCAAATGTGGCCAGTCTCGAATCCAAACTCAGCATTTAAATGTGTTGCCTCCCCCCAGCGGGGGACATGACTCATGGGGATGGGCCTCCCTGGTGCTGAGGGATTAATACCAAGTAGCAGTTGATGATGTAACTAGAAAATGACCTTGAATAAAAGGGTCAACTCAGAACAGCAGAATATCTCAGTCTACATATAATACCAGGAGTTTAAAATGCGTTTTGACCTGAATAAAAGGGGGAAATGGAAAGGACAAATGAATTTATATGGCTATGAATCTCCAAAAAGAGCCAGGAGATTTCCAGAGGTGTTGCCCTTATGCACACCTCAGCAGAGTCCCAGAGACAGATAAAGTAGATACAACATTAGGTATTGGTTCTTCTGAGGGCTGCAGAGACCCACAGGTTTTATGGTCATGGCAGATGGAATGCAATGACATGTCAGTTGTCCCTACTTTGGAGTTTGTGTTTCTGTGTGATGGAGCTGGACTCAGATGTGATCTTTTTCCACAAGCCTCTCATGTTACTTTTACTGGATCTGTAGTTGGTGCTGGGGTTTAGTGTATACCCAGGGGACCGGAATCTCTGTACTGACCATGTGATAGCCAGGCCCTGAGCCTCAACTGACTTGCAACTCCTACACTCTGGTTTATTGGACTTACCCCACTCAGCTAACATGGAGTTGAAGAAGGTCAACCACCACACCAGGGAGCCAAGAGTTCCTACAACTGAAAGCAGGAGAATTGCATCCAGCATGCATGTGGAATCTAAGCTCCTTCTTGATATAGATGTGGAGTGGACACAACCATTCCAAGGTCCACAGGATGGAGGAATAGAGTATGGATTTGATTGGACTTATTGGTATTGTATTCATGAACTATGTGATTAGTAGTTGAAGAAAATGTGACATTGGTGTGGATAAAGTGGCCGTGGTGGCTGCTGGGTGTAGGGAGTGGGAGGAAGAGATGTGACGTGTGGGCATTTTTGGGGGCTGGAGTTGTTCTGGGTGGTCCTGAAGGGACAGTAAATGGACACGGTATGTCCTTCCATGGCCCACTGTGTGAACCTGTTGAAGAGTGTGGGCTATGGTGTGGACCATTGACCATGAGGTGCAGCGGTGCTCAGAGATATATTCACCAATGCAATGAATGTCTCATGATGATGGAGGAGGTTGTTTTTATGGGGGGAAGAGTGGGGTGCGGGGGGTGGGGTTATATGGGGACCCCATATTTTTTGAATGTAACATTTAAAAATAAATAACGACAAACATAAAAAGAACGTGAAAGACTATCTATTCGGTGGGAGAAAATAGTTGGTATCCATATATCTGATAAGAAACTCATATCCAGCATATAAAAATAAATCCTGTATATCAAAAATATAAAGACAAACAACCCATTTTAAAAATGGGCAAGAAATTTGAACAGACACTTCTCTGAAGAAGAAATAGAAATGACTAAAAAGCACATGAAAAAATGCCCAACATCACTAGCTACTGGGGAAATGGAAATCAAATCTACAATGAGATACCATCTTACACTTATTAGGCTGGTGACTATAAAAACAAAAACAAAAACAAACAGAAGCCTACAAGAGTTGGAACGGATGTGGAGGCATGGGAACACTCATCCACTGCTGGTGGGGATGCAGAATGATCCAGTCATTCTGGAGGACTGTTTGTGATTCCTCAATGTCCTAGCTATGGTTTTGGTATATGAGCCAAGAATTCCACTGCTGGGTATATACCCAGAAGAAATGAAAACAAGGACACAAACTGATATATGCACACTAATACTCATAGCAGCATCATCCACTATTGCCAAAAGTTGGAATCAACCCTATTGCCCATCAACAAATGATTGGATAAACGATATGTGGTATATACATACAGTGGAATATTACTCATTTTAATGTTGAATGAAGCAACAGGTATTGAAGGACAAATCCTACATGTTCCCTCTGATATGAATTAATAAAATCAAACTCTTTTAGAGAGCTAGAGACTTGATGATAAGCTTAAAGGAAATGGGGGTAGAAGAAGTTGTGAGCTGATGCCTACACTGTTGAAATCTGATAAAGTGGAGGTAAGTAGTTGTGCAGTGAAGGGATAAGACAGGGGCTTAGGGATACTCTTGGATGGGGCTTTGCAGGCTTCAGGGAGACTAGGTTTGGGAGGATGGGTCAGATGGTCCATGGAATTCGGGGGAGGGATTCGAGGGAGCAGATGAACACGGGAGAATGTCAGGTACATGGTTGAAACTATAATTGTTACTGGATTTTATTTAGGTTCTTGACTTATGCTGCAGAAATGAATTTCAAGTGCAGGTCAGGTAAGATAGGTCAGTAATTTATTCAGGTAGGGAAGGAAGAGAAATGGGAGAAAATAACAGATCAGGGGTTACAGGTAGAGAGGATGGGGGTGAAAAGGTATAAAGAGGGCTGATTTACAGACTACAATTCCCCATTACATTTATAAATCCCTAGGTTTACTTGTGTGGCCACATGGCAGAGGAAAAATGGCAAGAGTGGTGTTCGGAGGGCAGGAACAGGTCCAGAGGCAAGTCAGCAGGTGTGAGCATGCTCAGGCCTTGAAATCGGCTTTATAAACTATTAATTGCTCCTCCCCCTTGATACTGGCAGTGGAGGGGTTCCAGTTGTTTGCTGTTTTGCTTGACCAGCCCACCTATCAATCCTCCAGTGAGGACGTAATAATAAAGTCCTTGGTGAATATTCAGGGCTTTTCCTTGTTTCCAGAAGAAGTTTTTGTTCTGGGTAGAAGAATTGTGGGGGTGAGGGTGTTCCAGGAGCCATCTTGGGGCTTACTGAAGTCCATGTGGACTATCTGCCAGCTTCCAGACCCATCTATTGATTCCCTATCTTACTAGCTTGCTTCATAATGTTGAGAAAACTTCATCTAGAGCCCAAGTCGTTCCTGTTCCTAACAGCCCAAGGCAAAATATTTCTCTTCTCACTACACAATAGTGTCTCTTAGGGAACACAATGGGACCTGTGGCCAAGGCACTAGAAATTCATAGTATCTTTTGCAGAACATGCTTTAATTTTGATAAAGTCCAATTAATCATCTTTTTTTTTCATTCATCATACTTTTGGTGTGGTATCTGAAAAGTTTATAGTTTTATGCTTGCATTAGATTGATGGTCCACACTGAATTATTTTTTAATTTATTGAAGTATAACCACTCATACATAAGCATACATAAAGAATAAGTGTATAGTAATGTTTATGAACTTACAAAAAAATACATAACATCATACAGGACTCTCATACCTCACCCTACAAACAATACCTTGCATTATTGTGAAACATTTTAAATTAATTATTAAAGAGCATCCTCACAGTATTACTACTAACCAAAGTATCTTACATTTGGTTATTTTCCCCACAAACCACCCTATTATTATTATTGTTATTATTTCTATTTTATAACACTTATGCAGGAACATACATAAACAATAGGTATATAGTAAAAGTTGTGGACTTACAAAGCAAACATGCATAAAATCAAATACGGGTCCCATACATCAACCCACCACAAACACCTTGCATTGTTAAATTGAGGCATTCTTTCAAATTATGAAAGAATATTGTCAAAATCTTCTTATTACCTATAGTTTTTATCTTACATTTTTTGTATTATCCCCTTACCCAACCAATTGTTATTTTTTAAATATGTTTTTATGACAGAAGTAATAAAATTATAAAACAATTATGCACATGTGCAGAATTCCCATACACCACCACTCTAGCAACTCACCACACCACGATGGAACATTTGTTCCAGAGTATGAGATAATATCATCAGCTTATTACCAGGTACAGTGTATATTTGCCCCATTTTTTCCATACTCCCCCATTATCAACACAGTACATCTTTGGCATAGAGGCAAGGATATATTACTATTGTTAACCACATTCCATCGGTCACACAAGTTGCATTTTCCCACACTTCTCCACATTCCCACCACCTTGCAACACTGATGCTCTTCTACTCCAGCTTACAAAGGACACTCTTGCATATATACCATCAACCACAATTCTGAATCCACCTCTGAGTTTACTGTGTTATTCAGCCCCTAGATTATTCTCCAACTTTCTGTCAATTGACATTTATATCCAGAATCAACACTTTTAAACTACATTCCCATTTATAAACCAGATATTACTCACTATAATGTGTTGCCATCAACTCTATGTTATAATTTCCACACTTTTACTGTATGGTTAATTAAAACTTCTACATATATTAAGCATCAGTAGTTCTTGGTAGTCCTCCTCTTATCTCCTTAAATAATCCACCATCTCCCACCAGGTCTGATGATATTTTCGTACATTATCTTCTAGAAGCATTTATATTTAGGTTTTTATCCATTTTGAGTTAATTTTTGTAAGGTGTGAGATAGGGGACTTCTTTCCTTCTTTTGACTATGGATATCCAGTTCTCTCAGCACCATTTGTTGAATGGACTGGTCTACTCTGCCAAAGCTAGGTGGGATTGACAGGCTAGTCAAAAATCACTTGACCATTAGAAGTGAGGATCTGTTGCTGAACTATCGGTGTGTCTTTCATTGGTCAGTTGTCCATCTTTATTCTGGTACCATGCTGTTTTTATCATTGTAGCTAGGTAATAAAATTTAAAGATAAGAAGTGAGAGGCCTCCAACTTTGCTTTTCCTTTTTAAGATATTTCTGGCTATTTGGGACTCCTTATCCTACCAAATAAATTTGATAATCATGTTTAGCATTTATTTTAAAAACCAGTGAAATTTATTGGGATTGCATAGAATCTGTATATCAATTTGAGTAGAATTGACTTTAACTTCTTTTAGAATTGACATCTTATTGATATTTAGCCTTCCTATCTATGAGCATGGAATGTTCTTCCAAATTATTTACATCTTTTTTATTTCTTTTAACATCAAATTTAGTTTTCTGAATACAAGTGTTTTACATTGTTCGTTAAGTTAATCCTAAATATTTGGGTTTTATCTGTCATATTTTTTTTCACCATGCTTTGACAATTTTAGCTACTTTTATTGATATAATCATTATTTTAGACTCTCTTCCAAGCTCCTCTCTCCGTCTTTTCTTTTCAGACTGCAGCACACCCTTTAGTATTTCCTACAAAGCCAGTCTCTTTGTTACAAACTCTCTGAGTTTCTGATTATCTGTGAATATTCTAAAGTCACCTTCATTTTTAAAAGACAATCTTGGTTGATATGATTCTTGGCTTGAAGTTTTTCTCTTGCAGTATCTTATACATTACCACTGTTATATTGCCTCCATGGTTTCTAAGGAGAAATCAGCACTTAATCTTACTGGGTATCCCTTTTATATTACTCATTGCTTTTCTCTTGCTGCTCTCAGAAAACTCTTTGTCTTTGGCATTTGACATTCTGATTTGGAGGTATCTTGGTATTGGTCTTTTTCAATTTATTCAGCTGGACGTGCATTGGGCTGCTTGGGCATAGGTATCTACCTCCTTCAATAGAGTTGGGAAATTTTCTACCATTATTTATTCAAATATGCTTTCTTCCCCTTTTCCCTCCTCTTCTTCATCTGGAAAACCCATGACACATATGTTTGCACATCACTTGCAGTCATTTATTTCACTGAGACCTTGTTCAATTCTTTCCATTCTTTTCTTCATTGGTTCTTTTGTAGGAGGTAATTTCTTCAAGTTCACCAATCCTTTCTTCTGACTCCTCATACTGCTATTATATAATTCCAGTGAATTTTTAATTTTGGTTATTGTGGCTTCATTTCCATAAGATCTGTTATTTTCCTGTTTATCCTTTCAAATTCTTCATACTGCTCATCCAATATCTTCTTTCTTTTTTTATTTTTAGCTCTTGTTTTTATTTAAAAATTTGGGAATTAAACAGATAAGAACAAAACACCAACTCCTCTTGGAACTTAAATACTATCTGCTTCACTTTCAAAACCAATATCTCTTTTACCTTAAACTCTACCTAACCTTTTCTCTGTACATTATTTCCCAAGACATCTTTTTGTTTTTTTATTTTTTTAATGTTACATTAAAAAATTGGAGGTCCCATTATATCCCCCCAAATCCCTCACCCCATTCCTTCCCCCATAACAACAACATCCTCCAAAACCATGAGACATTCACTGCACTTGGTGAATGCATCTCTGAGCATCATTGCACCTCATGGTCAATGGTCCACATCATAGCCCACACTCTACCACGTTCCATCCAGTGGGCCATTGGAGGACATACAATGTCTGGTAATTGTCCCTGCAGCACCACCCAGGACAGCTCCAAGTCCCGAAAATGCCTCCACATCTAATCTCTTCCCCCCATTCCATACACCCAGCAACCACCATGGCCACTTTCTCCCCACCAATGCCACATTTCCTTTGATTACTAATCACAATAGTTCATGAATAGAATATCAGTAAGTCCACTCGAATCCATACTCTATTCCTCCATCCTGTGGAACTTGGATTGGTTGCATCCACTCCACATCTATATCAAGAGGGGGCTTAGATTCCACATGGATGCTGGATGCAATCCTCCTGCTTTCAGTTGTAGGCACTCTTGGGTCCCTGGTGTGGTGGTTGACCTTCTTCAACTCAATGTTAGCTGAGTGGAGTAAGTCCAATAAGCCAGAGTATAGGAGTTGAAATCTGTTGAGGCTCAGGGCCTGGCTATCATATGGTCAGTCCAGAGATACAGACCCCTGGGTATATATTAAGCCCAAGCATCAACTACAATTCTGGTAAAGTAACAGGAAAGGCTTGTGAAAAAAGATCACATCTGAGTCCACCTCCATCACACAGAAACACAGACTCCAAGGAAGGGCCAAATGACATGGCACTGAACTCCATCTGCCATGACCATAGAACCTGTGGGTTTCTGTAGCCCTCAGAAGAACCAATATCTGGGATTGTATCTACTTTATCTGTCTCTGGGACTCTGCTGAGGTGTGCATAAGGGCGACCCCTCTGATAACTTCCCGTCTCTTTTTTGGAGACTCATAGCCATTTAAACTAATTTGGCCTTTCCATTTCCCCTTTGATTCAGGTCAAAAAGCATTTTTAACTCCTGTTATTATATGTAGACTGAGATATTCTGCTGTTCTGAGTTGACCCTTTTATTCAAGGTCATTTTCTAGTTACATCATCAACTGCTACTTGATAGTAATCCCTCAATGCCAGGGTGGCTTATCCCCAGGAGTCATGTCCCAAGCTTGGGGGAAGGCAACGCATTTACATGCTGAGTTTGGCTTCGAAAATGGCCACATTTGAGCAACACGGAGGCTCTCAGGAGGTAACTCTTAGGCACACTGCAGCTCTAGGCCTTGTTGTTATTTCATATGCACAGGTTCACAGCATAGTTATTAGTATCAAGGACTCATTGTTTTAACTTCATTCTTTTTTGGTCTTTGCCGTTGCACTTGTGGAATTGTTGCTGTTCCTTTAGGGACTGTGCTAGAGCTGCCCTGACTAGGATATCAACACTCCCTCAGTTGTAGTTTTTAATTGTTTCCACTATGAAAATATCCAAACATTTTTATGTACCCTGGACAATGCCCTGTAGAACTCCCTGCTAAACATGTGACCCCTGTCAATAACATCCTACACCAGTATTCATCCACTGCCACTGTTGAACCTCTCTGTGATCCAAAATTCCTGAAAAGTGAAGTCCAATATATTGCCAGGTCCCCTTAATATTAAAATAGTATATAGCGATGCATTTAAAGGTTAGATATAGAACACACATTAATTAGAAAAAATTCTACATCCTATCTTTTTCTTTTCATTTTTCTAATTATTAAGCTTATCTTCACAAGTTTTAGATAACAGTACTTCATATATACAATATACAGTACTCTCACATATCCAACATAAAATCTTTTCCCTTCCATAGCAATAATATTTTTACATACTCATACTATATTTACTGAAACTGATATACAGATTTTGAGACAATAGCTTTCAAACAAGGTCACATTTGTGTTTACATTGTGGTTTATATTTTAGACTATAAAATTTTCTAAATTTTTAGTTATCTTATGTTTTACATTATGATTTACATTTTAGCCTATCAGCCCCTATATATTTTTGGTGTAATTTTACATGTCTTATGTCCATCCATGCGTACACTTGTGAAAAACTTCTATTGCCCACACAGTTACATTGGTTCTATCTATTCAATACCTCTTTCCTCCTCCCCTTAAGGCCCACATTGGCAGTCAATCTTCATTGCTTGAAGGGCCATGTTCAGAGATAGTTGCAACAGTGCTGAAGGCTTGACATGCTCAACTGCCCTAAAGCACTGGGAGCCACCATTTCTCTTGAGAGATACGGTTCCCTCTATTTGATGGCATTAGTCCTCCCCCAGATGTGGGTCTACCTTCACTCTCATTATATGGGTCTCTATCCAAATAATATAACCCAATGTGGCAAAATGAACATTCAGATATTCCCTAGGAGCCTGTCCTGCATCAGATTATCCCCTTTAAGCATCTTAAACAGGTAATTTTCCTTATTATATTTTTGTAAAGTTTTTCTCAGCATTATACTCTCAACCAAATACCTGACAATCTCCTATGTTCATATGTTGCCCCACCCTACCCCAATGTCTTGGGTAATATTACCCATCCTCCCATCCCTAGCCCCCCTCAAGCCCGCAAAGCCCCACCCAAAGTTAACCCTATGCCCCCAATTTTTCCCTTCCTTGTACATAAACTTACCTCCAGCTTATCATAGATTTCACCCATGTAGTTGTCAGCTTACATCCTCCCTCTACCCCCCGATTTCCTGTAAGCCTATCATCCAGTCTCTAGCTCTCTGAGGCAGCTTGGTTTACTTATTTCATATCATTGAGGTCATGTAGTATTTGTCCTTCAATGCCTGGGTTGCTTCACTCAACATAATGTTCTCAAGATTCATCCATGTTATCACGTGTGCTTGTAGTGTATTTGTTCTTAAAGCCGAGTAGTATTCCATTGTATGTATATACCACATTTTATTTATCCATTCATCTGTTGATGGGCATTTGGGTTGATTCCAACTTTTGGCGATAGTGAACAATGCTGCTATGAACATTGGAGTGCATATATTGGTTTGTGTACTTGTTTTCAGTTCTACTGCGTATATAACCAGCAGTAGAATTGCTGGGTCATATGGCAAATCTATGGCCAGGTTTTTGAAAAAAACGCCAAACTGTCCTCCAGAATGGCTGGATCCTTCTGCATTCCCACCAGCAGTGGATGAGTGTTCCCATTCCTCCACATCCTGTCCAACATTTGTAGACTTCTGTTTTTTTCATAGCTGCCAATCTTATGGGAGTAAGATGGTATCTCATTGTAGTTTTGATTTACATTTCCCTGATAGATAGAGATTTGGAGCATTTTTTCTCATGTGTTTTTTAACCATTTGTATTTCTTCTTTGGAGAAGTGTCTGTTTAAATTTTTTCCCCACTTTTTAAATGGGTTGTTTGTCTTTTTATTTTCAAGATATAAGAGTTCTTTATATATGCAGGTTATAAGTCTCCTATCAGATATATGGTTACCAAATATTTTCTCCCATTGTGTAGGCTCTGTTTTCACTTTCTTGACAAACACCTTTGAGGTGCAGAAGGTTTTAATTTTGAGGAAGTCCCATTTATCTATTTGTTCCTTTGCTGCTTGTGCTTTTGGTGTGAAGTTCATGAAGTCATTTCCTATTACAAGGTCTTGTATTTGCTTCTTTACACTGCTTTCCAAGGTCTTTATGGTCTTGGCTCTTATATTTAGGTCTTTGTTCCATCTTGAGTTGATCTTTGTATAAGGTGTGAGATGGTAATCCTCTTTCATTCTTTTACATATGGATATCAAGTTCTCCAGGCACCATTTGTTGAATAGGCCATTCTCTCCCAGTTGAAAGGGTTTGGTGGCTTTATTGAATATTATATGGCTATATATATGAGGATCTATATCAGAACTCTCAATTCGGTTTCATTGGTCTGTGTGTCTCTCCTTGTGCCAAAACCATGCTCTTTTCTCGAATGTAGCTTTGTAGTATGTTTTGAAGTCAGGTAGTGTGATTCATCCAATTTCGTTTTTCTTTTTCAATATGTCTTTGGCTATTGGGGGCCTCTTTCCTTTCCAAATAAATTTCATAGTTAGTTTTTCTAGTTCCTTAAAGAAAGCTGTGTTGATTTTAATTGGGATTTCATTGAATGTGTAGATCAGTTTTGGAAGGATAGACATCTTAATAATGTTTAGTCTTCCTATCCATGAACAGGGGATATTCTTCCATTTATTTAGGTCTTTTTTGATTTCCTTGAACAGTCTTGTGTAGTTTTCTGTATTTAAATTTTTTACATCTTTAGTTAAATTTATTCCTAGGTATTTGATTTTGTTATTGACTATTGTAAATGGTATTTGTTTCTTGATTTCCTCCTGAGCTTGCTCGTTATTGGTGTACAGAAATGCTACTGATTTTTGCGCATTGATCTTATAACATGTGACTTTACTAAACTCATTTATGAGTTCTAGAAGCTTTGTTGTGGACCTCTCAGGGTTCTATGTATAGGATCACGTCATCTACAAATAATGCAATTTTGACTACTTTCTTTCCAATTTGAATGCTTTTTATAGCTCATTCTTGCCTCAGTGGTGCAAGCAATTACTTCTAAGACAATGTTAAAAAGAAGGGGTGAACATGGGCATCCTTCCTTTGTTCCTTATCTTAGAGGGAAGGATTTTAGGATTTTCACCATTGTAAATGATGTAGGCTCTGGGTGTTTTATTTTGTTGTGTTTATTATTATATTTATTTTAATTTATTTTATTTATTCATTTTTTTAAAAAATGTTACATTAAAAAAATATGAGGTCCCCATTCACCCCCACCGCCCCCCACCCCACCACTCCCCCCAAAGTAACACTCTCCCCCATCATCATGACACATCCATTGCATCTGGTGAGTACATCGCTGCGGTATCGCTTCACCCCATGTCCTGTGGTCCACACCATAGCCCACACTCTCCCACGTTCGAACCAGTGGGCCATGGGGAGGAAATACAATGTCTGGTAATTGTCCTCCTTCAGCACCACTCAGGACAACTCCAAGTCCCGAAAATGCCTCCACATCTCATCTCTTCCTCCCATTCCCCGCACCCAGCAGCCACCATGGCCATTTTTCCACACCAATGTCACATTTTCTCAATTACTAACCACAATAGTTCATGAATAGAATATCATTAAGTCCACTCTAAACCTTACTGTGTTCCTCCTTCCTGTGGGCCTCGGTTTGCTTGTGTCTATTCCACATCTATGTCAAGAGGGGGTTGAGATTCCACATGGATATTGGATGCAATCCTCCTGCTTTCAGTTGTAGGCACTCTAGGCTCCATGGTGTAGTGGTTGACATTCTTCAACTCCATGTTAGCTGAGTGGGGTAAGTCAATAAATCAGAGTGTAGGAGCTGAAGTCTGTTGAGGCTCAGGGCCTGGCTATCATATTGTCAGTCCAGAGATTCAAATCCCCTAGATATATCTTAAGCCCCAGCACCAACTACAATTCCAGTAAAGTAGCATGAAAGTCTTGTGAAAAGAGATCCATCTGAGTCCAGCTCCATCACGCAAGAAACACCAGCTCCAAAGAAGGGCCAACTGACATGGCAATGAACCCCATCTGCCATGACCATAGAACCTGTGGGTCTCTTTAGCCCTCAAAAGAACCAATACCTGGGGTTGTATCTACTTTATCTGTCTCTGAGACTCTGCTCAGGTGTGCATAAGGGCAATCCTTTTGACAACTTCCAGACTCTTTCTTAGAGACTCATAGCCATATAAACTGATTTGTCCTTCCAATTCCCCCTTACTTCAGGTCAAACAGCATTTTTAACTCCTGTTATTATATGTAGACAGGGATTTTCTGCTGCCTCCGTGTTGAACCTTTAATTCAAGGTCATTTTCTAGTTACGTCATCAGCTGTTACTTGGTAGTGATCCTTGGTGCCAGGGAGGCTCATCCCCGGGTGTCATGTCTCACACTTGTGAAAGGCATTGCATTTACATCCTGAGTTTGGCTTTGAGACGGGCCACATTTGAGTAACATGAAGGCTGGCAGGAGGAACTCCTAGGCACAGTGCTGCTCTAGTCCTTGTTCCTATTTCCAGTGTATAGGCTCACAAGCATAGTCATTAGTATCAGGGGCTCACTGTTGGACCCTCATTCCTTCCTGGCCCTTGCCATTGCACCCGGGGGCTGCCGCTGCTCCCCTAGGGACCACAACAGAGACCCCCCCGATCAGGAACCCAGTACCCATCCAGGTGTTGTTTTTAATTGTTTCCACTATGAGTATATCCAAACATTTCCATGCACCCCTGGACACATGCCCTGTATAACTCTCTGTCAACTATATGTGCCCTGTCAATAACATCCTATACCAGTATTCCTCTGCTGTCATTATTGAACCACTCTGTGATCTAAAACTTCCTGAAAAGTGAAGCCCAATATAATGCCTGGTTCCCTTAATAGTATAATGGAATATAGCAATGAGTTTTAAGGTTAGATATAGAATACATATTGATTTGGAAAAATTCTACATCCTATCTTTTTCTTTTCTTTTTTCCTAATTATTGAGCTTCTCTTCACAGGAGCAATAGATCACAGTAATTCATGTATACAATATACAGTACTCCCACGTATCCAATAAAAAAACTTTTCCTTCCACAGCGATAAACTTTTAACTTATTTGTAATGTTTACTGAAACTGATGTACAAATATTGAGACAATAACTTTCAAACAAGGTAACATTTGTGTTTACATTGTGGTTTATACTTTAGGCTATACAGTTTTCTAAATTTTTAGTTATCCTATGATTTACATTATGGTTTACCTTATTAGTTTTTAGTCCCCCATATGTTTTTGGTGTACTATTACATGTTTTATATCCATCCTTGTGTACTCTTTTGAAACGCTTCTTTTCCCCTCACAGTTACTTTGGTTACATCTATTCAATATCTATTTCCCCCTCCCCTTGGGGCCCACAGTGGCAGTCAATCTTCATTTCTTGAAGAGCCATGATCAGAGATACTTAAAATAGTGTTGAGGGCTTGACTTGCTCAACTGCAACTGCCCTAATGCCCTGGGAGCAACCATTTCTCTTGAGAGATACAGTTCCCTCTATTTGATGGCATTAGTCCTCCCCAGGTTGTGGGTCTACCTTCACTCTCATTATATGGGTATCTACCCAGTGATATAACCCACTCTGGCAAAATGAGCATTCAGATATTCCCTAGGAGTCTGTCCTGCGTCAGATTATCCCCTTTGAGTATCTTAAACAGGTAACTTTCCTAATTATATTTTGAAAAGGTTTTCTCAGTATTATACTCTCAACCAACACCTGACAATCTCCTATGTTCGTATGTTGCCCCACCCTCCCCCCAATTTCTTGGGCAATATTATTCATCCGCCCATCCCTAGCCCCCCTCAAGCCCCCAAAGCCCCACCCAAAGGTAACCCTATGCCCCCATTTTATCCCTTCCTTGTACACATACTTACCTCCAGTTTATCATAGATTTCACCCATGTAGATGTCAGCTTACATCCTTCCTCTACCCCCCGATTTCCTGTAAGCCTATCTTCCAGTCTCTAACTCTCTGAGGCAGCTCGTTTATATCATATCACTGAGGTCATGTAGTATTTGTCCTTCAATGCCTGGTTTGCTTCACTCAACATAAGGTTCTCAAGATTCATCCATGTTATCACGTGTGTTTGTAGTGTATTTTTTCTTAAAGCCGAGTAATATTCCATTGCATGTATATACCACAATTTATTGATCCACTCATCTGTTGATGGGCATTTGGTTTGATTCCTACTTTTGGCGATAGTGAAACAATGCTGCTATGAACATTGGTGTATATATCAGTTTGTGTCCTTGTTTTCAGTTCTGCTGGATATATACCAAGCAGTGGTATTGCTGGGTCATATGGCAAATCTATGGTTGGTTTTTTGAGAAACCACCAAACTGTCCTCCAGAATGGTTGGATCTTTCTGCATTCCCACCAGCAGTGGATGAGTGTTCCCATTCCTTCGCATCCTCTCCAGCATTTGTATTCTTCTGTTTTTTTCATAGCTGCCAATCTAATGGGAGTAAGATGGTATCTCATTGTAGTTTTGATTTGCATTTCCCTGATAGCTAGAGATTTGGAGCATTTTTTCATGTGCTTTTTATTGTAAATGGTATTTGTTTCTTGATTTCCTCCTGATCTTGCTCATTATTGGTGTACAGAAATGCTACTGATTTTTGCGCCTTGATCTTATAACCTGCGACTTTACTAAACTCATTTATGAGTTCTAGAAGGTTTGTTGTAGATCTCTCAGAGATCTAGGATGTATAGGATCATGTCATTTGCAAATAATGAAATTTTGACTTCTTCCTTTCCAATTTGAATGCCTTTTATATCTGGTTCTTGCCTCAATGTTAAACAGAAGGGGAGACAGTAGGCATCCTTGTCTTGTTCCTGACTTTAGAGGGAAGGATTTTAGGATTTCTCCATTGTATACAATGTTGACTGTAGGTTTTTCATATATACCTTTTATGTTCAAAAAATTTCCTTGTATTCCGATCTTTTGGAGTGTTTTATCAAGAAAGGGTGCTGTATTTTGTCAAATGCTTTTTCTGCATCTATAGATATAATCATGTGATTTTTTTCCTTCAATCTGTTTAGATGGTGTATTACATTGATTGATTTTCTTATGTTGAACCATCCTTTCATACCTGGAATGAATCCCACTTGGTCATGTTGTATAATTCGTTTAATGTGTTGTTGCTTACGATTAGCAAGTATTTTGCTAAGTATCTTTGTGTCTAGATTCATTAGAGAGATTGGTCTGTAATTTTCCTTTCTTGTGGTGTCTGTGCTTGGCTTTGGTACTAGGGTAATGTTGGCATCATAGAAGGAGTTACACAATGTTCCTTCTGTTTTCATTTTTTGGAATAGTTACAGCAGGATTGGTGTTAGTTCTTTCCGGAATGTTTTGTATAATTCACCTGTGAAGCCGTCTGGCCCTGGGCTCTTCTTAGTTGGGAGGTTTTTAATGATGGATTCTATCTCTTTACTTGTGATTGGTTTGTTGAGATCATCAATTTCTTCTTTCATCAATATGGGCTGCTTATGTGTTTCTATGAATTTGTCCATTTCCTCTGAATTGTCATTTTTGTTCAAATATAGTTTCTTTTCAAAGTATCCTCTTATGATAGTCTTTATTTCTGTAGGGTCAGTGGTGATATCTCCTTTCTCAGTTCGTATTTCGTGTATTTGCATCTTCTCTCTTTTTTTCTTTGTTAGTCTCGCTAAAGGTTTGTCAATTTTATTGATCTTCTCAAAAAACCAGCTCTTGTTCTTGTTTATCTTTTCAAGTGCTTTCTTATTTTCTATTTCATTTAGTTCTGCTCTTATCTTTGTTATTTCCTTCCTTCTTCTTCCTGTTGGATTACGTTGTTTTTTTTTTTTCTAATTCCTCCAAATGTGCAGTTAGTTTTTCAATTTTTGCTCATTCTTCCTTTTTGATATATGAAGTTATGGCTATAAATTTCCCTCTCAGTAGTGCTTTTGCTGCATCCCATAAATTTTGGTATGTTGTGTTATCATTATCATTTGTTTCAAGGTAGCCGTTGATTTCTTTTGAGATTTCCTCTTTGACCCACTGTTTTTCTAAGAGTGTGCTGTTTAATTTCCAAATCGTGGTGTGAAATCTGGGCCTCTGACCCTTGCAAATTTCCAGCTTCACTCTACTGTGGTCAGAGATATTGTTTTGTATGATTTTGATCTTTCTGAATTCATTAAGCCTTTCTTTGTGGCCTAGCATATGGTCTATCTTGGAGATTGATCCATGTGCGCTTGAGAAAAATGTATATACTGCTGTGTTTGGGTGTAATGATCTATATATGTCTATTAGATCCAGCTCCTCTAATATACTGTTCAAATATTTCATTTCTTTAGTGATTCTCTTTTGAGATGTTCTGTCCAGAGTTGATAGTGTTGTATTAAAATCCCCCACTATAATTGTAGATGCATCTATTCTTTCACTTAGTTTTTCCAGCGTTTGCCTCACGTATTTAGAGGCGCCCTTGTTGGGAGCATAAATATTTATGATTGTTCGATCTTGACAGATTGTGCCTTTTACTAAAATGTAGTATCCTTCTTTGTCTCTCACAATTGTTTTGCATTTAAAGTCTATTTTGTCTGATATTAATATAGCTACTCCTGCCTTTTTTGGGTATTGTTTGCTTGTATGATTGTTTTCCAGCCATTCACTTTCGGCCTCCATGTATCTCTGGGTCTAAGATGTGTCTCTTTTAGACAGCACATAGATGGGTCACATTTCCTTATCCAATGTCCCAGTCTCAATCTTTTGATAGGTGAGTATAATCCTTTGACATTCAGTGTTATTGCTTTCAAGGAGTTATTTGAGTTAGCCATATTTTGATTGGACTTGTGTTTGTCATATTTTGTTTGCTTTTCCCCCCCTTTCTCTTTTTGTCTTTTTTGTTGCTCTTACACTCTCCTCCAACTCTGCCTGTCCTGTTTTTTCCTTTCTTCCTGTAGAACTCCCTTTAGAATTTCTTGAAGGGGAGGTTTCTTGTTGGCATACTCTTTCAGTTTCTGTTTATTTGCGAATATTTTGAACTCTCCATCATTTTTGAATGCTAGTTTAGCTGGATAGAGTATTCTTGGTTGGAAATTTTTTTCCTTTAGTACCTTGACTATATCATACCACTGCCTTCTTGCCTTCATGGTTTCAAATGAGAAATCAGCACTTAGTCTTATGGAGCTTCCCTTGTATGTGATGGTTTTCTTTTCTCTTGCAGCTTTTAGAATTTTCTCTTTGTTTTGAGCATTGGATAATTTAACAAGTATATGTCTTGGGGTGGGCCTGTTGGGGTTTATGACAATTGGGGTGCCCTGTGCTTCTTGGATATGTACATCTGTCTCTTTCAGTAGATTTGGGAAGTTTTCAGCCATTGTTTCCTGCAACACTCCTTCTGACCCCTTTCCCTTCTCTTCTCCTTCTGGAATGCCTATAATACATATGTTTGAGCATTTTGCATTATCGTTCAGGTCCCTACGTCCTAGGTGGATTTTTTCTATCTTTTTATCGACCAATTCTACAATCTGTTTGATTTCTGATGTACTGTGTTCCACATCGCTAATTCTCTACTCTGCTTCTTCTAATCTGCTGTTATTTGCTATCAGTGTATTTTTGATTTCTTGAACTGTGGTGTTCATTCCCATCATATGTGTTATCTTTTTGCATATGTCTGCAATTTCCTCTCCAAGTGTTGTCTTCATGTTGTTAACCTCTTCCTTTACTTCATTAAATTTGTCTGTGATATATGTTCTGATATATTTAATTACTTGTGCGAAGTTCTGTTCCGCTTCCTGGTTTTTAGTTTGTTCATTGGATTCAGCCATGTTTTCCTGATTACTGGTTTGGTTTGTAGACTTTTGTTGCTGTCTGGTCATCATTTTATCTTGACAGGTTTAATCAGTTCCTTAGCTTCTTTGTCTTGACTTGGGGAAATTAGGTGTTGTCTTTGCGTAAGTGTTATATTTTCTCTTTGCCACTTTGTTCTTCTTATTCTAATTTCTTATTGCTGGCTGAGTTCACTTTGAAGGAAAGTATTAGGTCCAGGGAAAGACATTTTTTGAGAAAGGAAAATGTATAAAGTATTATTGGTTATAAATTTTAACAGAGCAACAGTATGAGATCTGGGAGGATGGATATTAGATTCATGTAAGTTGTGTAGAATTATAGCAGTAAGTGGAGTAATTATAATGAGGTAGTCAACTGAATATGGGAGGAATATGATATGAATTAAAAAGCTAGTGTTTTCATGAGAGAGGGAAAGAGAAAAGAAAGGCCATAGTTTCAAGAATGGATAAAAGGGAGAAAACAAAACAAAGGTATTAGAAATTAAGAGTTAGACAATTTGGGGATCAAATAAAGGGAGGTGGAATATAGGAGAGACAGTAGATGATGGAGGATATCAAGATATAGGGGAAAGGGGATAGTGTAGGTAGCCAAAATCAATTCACACAGAAATGAGGCAATGGAGGATGAGGAAACCCAGCAAATGTGAGGTGTTCCCTGCAGCACCTATTGTATAATTAAGATAAAATAAAATAAGAAGAAAATGAGGGGCCAGGGGGGCTCTGTCATGGCCCCTAGGGAAGAGCAGCAGTCCTCCAGGTGCAACGGTAAGAACCAGGAAGGAATGAGGGTCCAACAGTGGGCTCCTGATACTAATGAGTATGCTTGTGAGCCTATACACCTGCAATAAGAACAAGGCCTAGAGCAGCATTGTGCCTGGGAGTTTCCTCCTGACAGCCTTCATGTTACTCAAATGTGGCCAGTCTCGAAGCCAAACTCAGCATGTAGATGCAGTGCATTCCCCCCAGTGTGGGACATGACACCTGGGGATGAGCCTCCCTGTCACTGAGGGATCACTACCAAATACCAGCTGAGCTGAAGATGCATCTAGAAAATGACCTTGAATTAAAGGTTCAATGTGGATCAGCAGAATATCCCTGTCTACATATAATAACATGACTTTAAAATGTTGTTTGACCTATTGTAAGGGGGAAATGGAAAGGAGAAATGAGTTTATATGGCTACGAGTCTCTAAAAAAGAGTCTGGAGGTTGTCAGAAGGATTGTCCTTATGCATACCTGAGCAGAGCCTAAGAGGCAGATAAAGTAGATACAACCCCAGGTATTGGTTCTTTTGAGGGATAAAGAGACCCACAGGTTCTATGGTCATGGCAGATGGAGTTCACTGCCATGTCAGATGGCCCTTCTTTGGAGCTGGTGTTTCTGCGTGATGGAACTGGACTCAGATGGGATCTCTTTTCACAAGACTTTCATGCTACTTTACTGGAATTGTAGTTGGTGTTGGGGTTTAAGATGTATTTAAGGGATTTGAATCTCTGGACTGACAATACGATAGCCAGGCCCTGAGCCTCAACAGACTTCAACTCCTACACTCTGATTTATTGGACTTACCCCACTCAGCTAACATGGAGTTGAAGAAGGTCAATCACCACACCATGGAGCCTAGAGTGCCTACAACTGAAAGCAGGAGGATTGCATCCAGTATCCATGTGGAATCTCAGCCCCCACTTGACATAGATGTGCAATGGACACAACCAATCCAATGTCCACAGAGAAAATGTGGCATTGGAGTGGGAAGTCTGGCCATGGTGGCTGCTGGGCGCGGGGAACGGGAGGAAGAGATGAAATGGGGAGGCGTTTTCGGGACTTGGAGTTGTCCTGGGTGGTGCTTCACGGACAAGTATGGGACACTGTAGATCCCCCCAGGGCCCACTGGATGGAACGTGGGAGAGTGTGGGCTATAATGTGGACCATTGACTATGGGGTGCAGTGATGCCCAGAGATGTACTTACCAGGTGCAATGGATGTGTCATGATGATGGGAGAGAGTGTTGCTGTGGGGGGAGTGGGGTGTGGCGGCGGTGGGGTTGAATGGGACCTCATATTTTTATAATGTAATATTTTTTAAAAACATGAATTAAAAAAAAGAAGTAAATGAGGGATAAGAGAGAAAAAAAAGAGATAAAGAAAGAAAGAAAAAGGGGGGTGGGTAAAGGGGGCAGAACAAGTAAGGAAAAGAAAAAAAGGTATAGAACAACAACATCAGCAACAACAAAAACCCCCCTAAATAACTGAAAAAAAAGACCTTGGGGGATACAATTGGAGAAAAGACTAGGAGATAATGCAATGTTAGCAATCAGGACAATTAAAAAATAAAAAATTAAAAAATTAAAAAAACAAAACGAATCAGATCAAAAAAAAACAAAAAAGAAAAAACGCAAAGTTTGAGTGCTAGGACATTTAAGGACCTCAGATGGACCTCAGGGCATGGTGGATTCAGAGATGGAAAATCTGTGATATTGCAGACTCAAGAGGTATGAGTCTCTGGGGTGTGGGCCACCAGGGTTTAGGGGACACAGACCTGGCAACCTCAAATCTGGTTAACAGGAAGCCTGGGAGCACCACAGTGCAACACAGCCTTCAGGGATCCCTGTACCTGGGTGCCAGCGCTATTGGGGAGGTCACATCCACAAACTCAGACCTATGTGTCAGAACCCTGCAATTCACCCTCTCACTAGGGTCTCTTCTATGGCTGTATCAGCAATTCGACTTCAGGACACCTCCCACCCTGCAAGCCCTGGAAACAGCCACCTGGGGGTGCCTCTACACAGCAGCCAATTTAATGGCGCTGAAGATCAGCAGCCAGGCCCAGGGGGTGGGGCTCCAGCTGGAAGCGCCGATATCAGTGTCCGAAACCAAAATTCCCACGTCTTGCAAAAGATTCCCCTAATCTGCTTCCAGATGTCCCCCACTCTGCAGGCCCGTGAAACAGCCTCCTGGTGACGTCTCTTTATGGTGAGCAATTTAAGGCCGCTTCAGATTGGCAGCCTGCCTTGGGGGTGGGGCTCTAACTGGAAGCGCTATTGTTCAGGTCAGAAATCAAAAATTCCCTGCCTGGCACAAAATTCCCATCTGTCTCCCCAAATCAGTCTGTGAAGGCCTCTTGCCTTGTTAGCCCCCCAATAGCCCACTCAGGGCTTATGAATTCCCCAGTACTGCAGAGCCTCCAGGAATTGCCACAGCGCTGCCGGTGCTGCAGCTCCTCCCACCCCAGGAGGGAGCATTCCGTGCGCAGCCCCCACCTCCGTGTAAGAGAGCCTCAATTTTATCTTATATACTAATTTTCTCTGTTACCTTCCCACTAAGTTGATGTCCAGACACATCCTGCCCTGCAAAATCTTGAAACAGCCTAGTCCTGAAGAATTTCCAACACTGCCCAGCCGCTTCTTTGCAGGAGATACTATCAGGAGCGCTCACTCAACCAACATCTTACCCTGCCCCCCATCTTCTGCTCTTGATATTCATCCCTGAAAGGGTGAAAAAACAAGCCCTAGACTGGGAGGAAATATTTCCGAGCCAACTAAATGATATATTTCTTATAGCTTGAATAAAGAATCCTCAAAACTCAATAAAATGGACTCCAACAACTGTGCAAAAAGGGGGCAAAAGCTTTAAACAGACTCTCCCCTTCAAAGACATACAGATGACACATAATCACAGGAATAGAAGGTCAACATCATTAGCCACAAGGGAAATGCAAATCATAGACAGAAAGAGATACTACCTCACACCTATTACAAAGGCTAAGATGACCAGACAACTGTTGGCAAGGATAGGGAACACTGGAACTCTCATGTACTTCTGGTGAGAATGTGAAATGGTACAATCATTTTCAAAACTGTTTAGCAGATTGTTATAATTTAAACACACCCCTGACATATAATACAATTCTCCAACTCCTAGGTGTGTATGTGTATAAAAACATTTTTTAAGGAATTGAACCTGGGATAATGTACATGCAAACAGGCTCTCAAACACTGAGCTACACCCATTCCACTATATATAAGTTTGTTTTTAATTTATTGTAGTATATCTTTGATACATAAAGTTACATAGATAATGAGTGCAATACATGTATAGTAATAGTTGTGAACTTATAAAACAAACATGCAAAACATCATATAGGGCACTCAGATCTCACCCTACCACCAATACCTTGCATTGTTGTGAAACATTTTTAACTAATGATGAAAGAGCATCCTCAAAATATTACCACTAACTAAAATATCTTATATTTGTTTTATTATTAGCACTACCCACTTTATTATTATTGTTGTTGCTGTTATTATTATTATATTATTTATACACAAACATACATAAACAGTAAGTGTATAGTAAAAGTCATGTACTTACAAAACATGCATAACATCATAGAGGAGTCCCATACATGAAGACCCAACCAACCCCTTGCATTGTTGTGAGAAATCTGTAACAAATTATGAAAGACAATTATCAAAATCTTACCATTAACTATAGTCCATATTTTACATTTGGCGCTTTTCCCCCCAACCCACCCTATTATTATTTTTTAAAGAATATTTTTATTACATAAGTTGTGAACTTACAAAATAATCATGACGTGCAGAATTCCCATACAACAACTCTCTGTCAATACACTACACTGTGGTGGAGTATTTGTTACAGATTATGAGATAATATCATCAAACTATTACCACCAACCATGGCCCAAAAGCTTCTATTGGCACACCATTTCCATACTCCCCATTATCAACGCAGTACATCTTTGGCATAGATGCATGAATATTACAATATTGCTGTTAACCACAGTCCATGGGTCACTCCAGTTATATTTTCACATGTTTTTCCAAATCTCACCACCCTGCAATAGTGAAGTATATTGGCTCTAGCTTACAAAGGACACTCTTGCATCGGTACCATTGTAGCAGTTTGGTATTGTTTATGAATTCCAAAAATAAATATTGGATTATGTTTTTAAACTGGTCTGTTTCTCTGGGTGTATTCGACTGTATTAAATTCAGAGATTTTACTTTTACTTGATTAAATAATGATTAAGGCTTTGAATGGGCAACATTGGTAAGACCAAGGGGCAGAAACTCACAGAGAAAACTAGATGGCAGAGGAGTTAGTTGGAGTTTTGTATGCTAGAACCCCAGAAAGTAAACAAACAGGAGAAGAACAGAGAGAAATACTGACAGCTCTATAGAAATGGCAGAGGCCCCAAGAAGAGAATCTGATAGGCTACAGCTGTCCTTGTGGAGAGAACACAATAGCTGAGCCTGGAGAGGAATGAGAGCCAAGACTTTTCGCAGCCTACAGGTGACATTGGAAGAAGCTGGGACTACAGGATGGTCCAGCAATGAGACCTTGACACTGATGACTATGTTTGTGAGCCTGTGCACCTGAAAAAAGAACTAGGCCTAGAGTAGCAGGGTGCCTAAGAGTTATTTCCTGAGAGCCTTCATGTTGCTCAAATGTGGCCACTCTCGAAGCCAAATGCAGCATGTAAATGCAGTACCTTCCCCCCAGCATGGGACATGACTCCCAGGGATAAGCCTCCCTGGCACTGAGGGATTACTACCAAGTACCAAGTGATGATGTAACTAGAAAATGACTTTGAATAAAAGGGTCAACTCAGGGCGGTGGACTTGGTCCAGTGGTTAGGGTGTCCATCTACCACATGGGAGGTGCATGGTTCAGAACGTGGGCCTCCTTGACCCCTGTGGAGCTGGCCCATGCGCAGTGCTGATGTGCACAAGGAGTGCCGTGCCATGCAGGGTTTCCCCCATGTAGGGCAGCCCCACATGCAAGGAATGTGCCCCATAAAGAGAGCCACCCAGGGCAAAAGAAAGTGCAACCTGCCCAGGATTTGTGCCACTCACACGGAGAACTGACATGACAATATGACACAACAAAAAGAAACACAGATTCCTGTGCCACTGACAACAACAGAAGTGAACAAAGAAGATGATGCGACAAATAGACACAGAGAACAGACGGCTGGGGTGGGGGAGGGAAGGGGAGAGAAATAAATAAATAAATCTTAAAAAAAAAAAGGGTCAACTCAGACCAGCAGACTATCTCAGGCTATATGTAGTAGCGGGTGTTAAAATGCTTTCTGACCTTGAATAAAAGGGGGAAATAGAAAGGACAAATGAGTTTATAAGGCTATGAGTCTCCAAAAAAGAGTCAGGAGGTCATCAGAGGGTTTGCCCTTATGCATGACTCAGCAGGGTTCCAGAGACAGCCAAAGTAGATACAAGCCAAGGTATTTGTTCTTCTGAGGGCTACAGAGGCCTACAGGTTCTATGGTCATGGCAGATTGAGTTCAGTGCCATGTCAGTTGGCCCTACTTTGGAGTTTGTGTTCCTGAGTGTGATGGAGTTGGACTCAGATGTGATCTTTTTCACAAGCCTCTCCTGTTGCTTTTACTGGACCTGTGGTTGGTGCTGGGGTTTGGTTATACTCAGGGGACCTGAATCTCTGGACTGTCCATGAGATAGCCAGGCCCCGAGCCTCAACACACTTGTAGCTCCTACCTTCTGGTTTATTGGATTTACCATAGCCAGCTAACAGGGAGGTGAAGAAGGTCAACCAAAACACCATGGAGCCAAGAGTGCATACAACTGCAAGTAGGAGAATTACATCCATCATCCATGTGGAATCTTAGTCTCCTCTCAATATAGAGGTGGAGTGGATATAACCATCCCAGGGTCCACAGGATGGAGGAATAGAGTATGGACTAGAGTGGACTTACTGATATTCTACTATGGAACTATTGTGATTAGTAATGGAAGAAAATGTAGCATTGATGTGAAGAAAGTGGCCACGGTAGCTGCTGAGCATAGAGAAAGTGAAGAAGAGATATGATGTGGGGACATTTTCAAGACTTGGAGTTATCCTGAGTGGTACTGCAGGGACAGTTGCTGGATATTTTATGTCCTGCCATGGCCCCCTCTGTCGACTGGGGGAAAATGTAAAGTATAATGTAAACCATTATCCATGTAGTGCAGCAGTGCTAATAAATGTATTCGTCAAATGCAATGAATGTCCCATGATTGTTGATATGGGAGGAGTGGGGGTGAGGGGGGTGGGGGGTATATGGGGACCTCATTTTTATAATGTGACATTTAAAAAAAGACAAAAATTACTGATGTTCTAGGAACACTTGAAGACAAACATACTTAATTTAAGGAATAAAGCATCTGAATAGTTAAAAGAAAAAAGAGGAAGAAGGAGGCTGAACATTTGCAGCCATTGGCAGTCATTTTGCTCTAACATGTGGCAACAGACTTTGGTGAGGGAAGTAAATTACACTTTGTGGCCTGGTAACTGTAAGCTTCTACCTCAAATAAATATCCTTTATAAAAGCCAACATATTTCTGGTATTTTGCGTCAGCACCCATTTGACTGACTAATACAACCATCAACCACAATTCTCATCCACTTCTAAGGTTACTCTTATTCAGTCCCTAGATTATTCTCTAGCTTTCTTTCAGTTGACATTTACATCCCTAGACAAACCTATCCAGCTGTGGGAAACAAAGGCATGTAGTTTCCATGGTAGCAAGTTACTTTCTGACCACTGGGTCATGCTGTCCCTAGAGATATACGTGCAGGTGGCTAATCTCTCTGGGAAACATAACATTCCAGCAGAACCCAGACTTGATATTTCAAGTAACCTGGGCAACAAGATTAATGACTACATTTGTTTCAATAATATAATAGAACATTATGAGTTTTGGTAACTATCTTATCCACTATGCACTGTGTTATTTAGAATGAGGTAATGGGAATATTTAGCTAGAATAGTTGCTGGTTCTCACAATTGTTTGGGGTATATAAAGAAGCCCCTGAAATTAATAAATTTGTCTGATGAGCTTGAGAAATCAATGCTCGCAGATCCCCTGAACCCAATCTTTCTTTATCTTTCATTTCCGATACCCTCGGGTCCGTCGACTCCCACATCCAGCCACTTTCTTATTAATAAACCTGTTGTTACTCACTATAATGTGTTACTATCAAGTCTATACATTTCCACATTTTTACAGTGAAAATTAAAACTTCTACATACATTAAGCATCAGTAGTCCATCTCAGTCCTCTTATCTCGTTTAAGAATCCATCAGCTACCACAAGGTCATGAAGATATTTTCCTACATTTTCTTCTAGAAGCTTTACAATTCTTGCTTTTATATTTATGTTTTTGATCCATTTTGAATTAATTTTTGTATAAGGTGTGAGATAAGGGTCCTTTTTCTTTCTTTTGGCTATGGGTATCTAGTTTGCTCAGCAACATTTGTTGAATGGAATCTTCTGTCGAAGATGGGTGGGTTTGACAGGCTTGTCAAAAATTACATGACCATAGGTGTAAGTGACTGGATCTGAGTGATCAATTAGGTTGCATTGTCTATGTTTCTGTTTTTATGCTGGTACCATGATGTTTTTTATACCACTGTAGCTAGGTATTATGATTTAAAGTCTGGAATTGAGCATTCTACAACTTTGCTTTTACTTTATAAGATGTTTCTAGCTTTTCAGAACCACTTATCCTTCCAAATAAATTTGATAATTGTATTTTTCATTGATTTAATAATTCCCTTCAAATATTTAATAGAATTTCAATGAATCTGTATATTAATTTGGGTAGAATTGATATCTTAATGATATTTAGTCTTCCAGCAAATGAGCATGAAATATTCTTCAAATTATTTAGGTCTCTTTAAATTTATTTTAACAATGCATTGTAGTTTTCTGAATACAAGTGCTTTACCTCATTGGTTAAGCTTATTCCTAAATATTTGATTCTTGTGGTTGTTATAGTAAATGGAATTTTTTCCTTGATTTCCTCCTTAGATTGTGCATTGGTAGTGTCTTTTTTTCTACAATTTCTTTATTTTTTAAAAAATATTACATTCAAAAAATACAGGAGGTTACCATATACTCCCCATCCCCACTCACCCCACTCCTCCCACATCAACAACCTCTTTCATCATTGTGGCACATTCATTGCATTTGGTGAATACATTTTGGAGCACTGCTGCACCACATGGAAAATAGTTTACATTGTAATTTACACTCTCTCCCAATCCATTCAATGGGTTATGGCAGGATATATAATGCCCAGCAGCTGTCCCTGCAATTTAATTTAGGACAACTCCAAGTCCCGAAAAGGTGCCCATATTGCATTGGTTATTCCCTTTTCCTGCCCTCAGCAACTACCATGGCCACTTTCTCCACATCAGTGCTACAGTTTCTTCCATTGCTAGTCACAATAGTTCCATAGTAGAATATCAGTTAAGTCCACTCTAACCCACAGTTTATTCCTCCTTCCTGTGGACCCTGGGATGGTGATATCCATTCCACCTCTATAATGAGAGTGGACCTAGATTCCACGTGGATGATGGATGCAATTCTCCTGCTTGCAGTTCTTTCTAAAATCTATTTCATCTAATATAATTATACCCACACCAGCTTTTTTTTTTTTGTTACTATATGCATGGAATATCTCTTTCCAGCCTTTTACTTTCAATCTATTGGTGCCCTTGGGTGAGTCTCTTGCAAACAGCATATAGGTGGCTCATATTTTCTCATCCATTCTGTCAGTCTCTGTTTCTTGATTGGAGAGTTTAATCTATTAATGTTCAATGTTATTAATGTAAAGGTAGTTCTTATTTAACTCATTTTGACCTTGGGTTTTATCTGTCATATTTTATTCTCACCAATCTTTTAACACTTTTAGTTATTTTTAGTGATATATTTTTCATTTCTAGATTCTCTTCCAAGTCCCTCTCTCCTGTGTTTTCTTCTCAGACTGTAACCCACCCTTTAGGATTTCCTGCAAGGCTGGTCTCTTGGTTACAAACTCTCTCAGTTTCTATTTATCTGTGAATATTATAAACATGCCCTCATTTTTGAAAGATAATCTTGCTGGATATAAGCTTCTTGGCTGGCAGTTTTCTCTTGCAGTATGATTTGGCCAAATGAATAGAGCATCTGCCTACCACATGAGAGGTCCGAGGTTCAAACTCAGGGTCCCTTGACCCCTGTGATGGGCTCACCCATGCGCAGTGCTTATGTGCGCAAGGAGTGCTGTGACCCGCAGGGGTTTCCCCCACTTAGGGGAACCCCACGTGCAAGGAGTGGACCCGGTAAGGAGAGTCACCCAGTGTGAAAAAAAGTGCAGCCTGCCCAGGAATGGCACCGCACACACGGAGAGCTGATGCAGCAAGATGTCACAACAAAACCAGACACAGATTCTGGGTGCCGCTGACAAGAATACAAGTGGACACAGAAGAACACACAGCAAATAGACAGAGAGAGCAGACAACTGGGTGGGTGGGGCGGGGAAGGGGATATATACATATCACATCATAGCTTTTTTGCCTCCATGGTTTCTGAAGAAAAAATCAGCAATTAATCTTATTGGGTATCCCTTACATGTTATGCATTGCCTTCCTCTTGCAGTTCTTGGAATTTTCTCTTTGTCTTTGGCATTGGACATACTGTATAGCATGTGTCTTAGAGTTGGTCTAATCAGATTTATTCAGATGACAGTACATTGTACTTCGTTGACATGGATATATATGTACTTAAACAGGGTTGGGAAATTTTCTGCCATTATTTCTTCATATATTCCTTCAGCCCCTTTTCCCTTCTTTTCTCCTTCTGGGACACTTTGGACACATATGTTTGCATGGCTTTTGCAGTTGCTTAGGTCCATGAGACCTTGTCCAATTTTTTTCCATTCTTTTTTCATCTGTTCTTCTGTATGTTTGCTTTCAAGGGCTATATCTTCTTGCTTCTCAAATCTGGTCTTATATGATTCCCATGCATTTTTATTTTCACTCATTGCACCTTTCATTCCTGTAAAATCTGCTATTTTTTAGTATGCTTTCAAATTATTCTTTGTGCACATACAATATCTTCTTAATATCCTTAATCTCTTTAGCATCTCATTGAATTTATTAAGGAGATTTGTTTGAACATCTATGATTAGTTGTCTCAACCACTTTAAGTCATCTGGAGGCATATGTTGTTCCTTTAACTGGGCCATATCTTTCTGTTTCTTGGTATGGATCGTAATTTTTTTCTTGCATCCTTGGCATCTGGCTTACTAGGTGTATTTATTCTGGGTGCATTTTCTTTACTTTAGGGCTTTCTGTTGTTGAAAATTTTATGGAACAGAGATGGAGAGAAGAGTCAGCAGTCAGGATAATTGGTAATAAGGAGGACTGAAGCTCTCTCAGGCATTCAGCAAAGCAGAGTCAGCTCCGTGCTTTTATCTCATGTGAGTACAATGGTGTTTATATACGAAGTTATTTTTAGAATTTTATGAAAACAGCAGATGTCTTTAATTCTGCCTCCAAGAACATGCCCTCTTTTAATTAACCGGATGAACATCCTTATAAACAAAAACAGTCACTTCAGCCAAGAGTGTAGTTCATGGAATTGTTTGCATTTCCTGTCCTGTTTTGACCCGCATACAGGTACATAACAGGGAACATGAACTCTTGACTTCATCATAACCTCCTTTGCTCGCTACATTTCCCCCTTTTTGTTTAAATCCATTTTGTGAAGGAATACAGAAAAGACAGCTGCATTTTGTGAATTTAATCATTGCTTATTTTTGAATCTTCAGTAGACTATAGATAAAACAAAAAACAGACAAAGGATTATAAACCAAGATCCTATAGAAGATTCAATAAATCCCTTAAAATAAACAGGATTTAAAGTATTCAATCCTTTCAAGACAGAATCAATTATCTCATTTTCCGTTATTGTTGTAAATGATTAGCAAAAGTATTATGAATTTGACTTTGTAAATTTATAAAATAATTAGTAAGATTTTCATGGTTTAATAGATGTTTTTTTACACAATCCCATGGAAATTCAGATTCATTATAAGGTACAGGAGTAACACAAAATGTAGTGGGATTCTAGTCACACTTCAATGACAAAGTTCCTTTAACACTTAACAATTGATCACTTAACAAAGAAACTGCTTGAGTAACATCAGCAATTTCAGCTTGCATTTCAGCATCTATTTGTCGTTGAGCATTCCATAATCTTTCGGAATTTGCTTGCCAAGTCTGTACAAAATCAGCAGTTTGAATACTATTTTGTAATGCCAAGCTAGCGGTAACTGCTGTGGCAGTAATTGCAATAAGCCCAATTATTAAAGCAGTTATTAAGCCTAAAGCTCTTCTAGTACGATGTAATAATTGTTGTGCTATTTTTTCTAAGAAATACTTTGCTTGACTATCCTGCCAATGTCGAGTCATTGTTATAGGCATCCACAAACCAGTACGCTGACAAAGAAGAGAAATGCTTTCATTTGATTGATTAAAATTCATAGATGAATTAAGACAAGTATATAAAGAACAGTTTTGACAAGAAAGTTCTCCATTATTTTCATTCCAATTAACATTTCATTTAAAAAATAAATATGGTAATGGAACACACACTCATGTATGATGACTAATATTCTTAAAAAATGTGAGTGTAAAATTCCCTGATTTATTGTGTATTTGCCCAACCCATGAACTAATAGAATAAAAGGTATTGGCAATTTTCCATAAATGTGGATGGGCATGATAATTTTCCAAAAAAGGAGAAGGGACCCCAAACCCTCCACCATGCCAAACAATAGAATGGTTAGAACTGGTATTTATATATACATGATGAAAATCAGTATCATTTTGATGCCATCTCAAATCAGCTCCCAGGCCTTGTGATCAAGCAGAACCAAAAGGGCTCCAATCAATAACTTTTCCATAGGAAGAATTAATTAAAACTCGACCTTCAGCTCCTCGACATTGAGTCCAATGAACCCAATCAGTAAGCTGAGAGACCACTGGGAGATGACATGGTGGCAAGTCAGGACTAGATGAATTCGTTCTTTCAGAAAAATTAAAAGCATAAGCAGTTAGTAAATATAAATGACGAACAGCTTCATTTTTTGTCGAATTTCTCTGAATTGACAACCATGCCTGCATTTTATACTTTAAACAAGAAGACGGCTGTCCTAAACAAATCGGAAGGCCTGCAACTCCAGTGGTATAATTTGGCAATTTAGTCCCTTCTTCATGTGGAAATAAAGGGCCACGACTATCACAGGGTTCCGGCATCCAAAAAGTTTCATTAGTATATATAGGAACAGCAGGGTCAGTCCATGACACTCCTTTCATTAATGGTGGATTAGAAAGATAAGCCCAATAACTATAATTAGAAGTCTGACATGAACCAACCTGAAAAGACACAAGAGATGACATAGCTAAGAAGAGAGTTGTAGGGCTTTTGACAGTATTTATTTCTTCAATCAGTTTTTCAGCATTTTGGGTGAGCTTTTTCAATTGTCCCCATATCGTAGGTTGAGTTCTTTGTGTTCGAGGCAGCGGCACTCTAAAATAAGTCTTTCCATTCTCCAGCCGCATCATCTTAAACTGCTGTTGAACATCCTCCATTTCTCTTTTGGCTGCCATCTAGCTTCAATCTCTTGTCAGGTACCCACATTTTCTCTTGACCTTTAGAAATATAAGCATGACCCCGTCCCCATCGTAATACAGTAACAGGTATCCATTGATTAGTAATGACATCTAAATAGAAAGCAGGTTGGGACAAATCCTCCATAAACCTCTTGATCCATTGTTTTTCTGCTGCCGTGGATCCATCTTTTCCTATATCCAAAAAATTTATTTTAAAAAGAGCAACAGCAATCTTTCTTCGAGGAGAATCTATATATTTTCCCCCTTTTTCTTTAAACAAAGCTTCTTTCAATGAACGATGACAACGTTCAATAATTGCTTGCCCTGTGCTATTATAAGGAATGCCAGTAATATGTTGTATAGAATAATCTTGAAAAAAATGTACAGCATTTTACAGAAACATAAGCAGGAGCATAATCAGTTTTTATTATGGAAGGAACTCCTAGAACAGCAAAAGCTTCTAATAAATGTAATATAACTGCATCAGCACGTTCGGAATTTAAAGGAGTGGCCCATGAAAATCCAGAAAATGTATGGATAGAATGATGCACAAACTTTTGTTTACCAAAAGAAGGAATTATAGTAACATTCATTTGCCATATGCATAAAGGTTTGTTACCTTTGGGATTAACTCCAGGAGACAATGAAGGCTTATTTGTAATAATACAGGTAGGGCAAGAACGAACTATAGCTTTCGCTTGAGCCCAAGTAATATGGTGCTTGCGTTTAAATGAAGTACTATTATTATGAATAAGAGCATGTTCATGCTCTGCAGATAACACAGAACCTATTAATGAATCAATGAAATGGTTACCTGCACTGAGAGGACCTGGAAGATTAGTATGAGCACAAATATGAGTTACATAGACAGGATCAGAACGTGCACGAATTAACGTTTGTAAAGATAAAAACAAATTTTGAAGTTCTGTAGAATCTGTTGGAATAAAAACTGTTTCAATATTAGGGACAGTAAATGCAGCATATTGAGAGTCAGTAACTACATTTAAAGGAATATTAGAATAATCTTGTAATAAAGGAATTATAGCATGAAGTTCTGCTTTCTGTACAGAAGCATAAGGACTCTGAATAACTTTAGAAGTAACTATATCAGTATATCTCACAATTCCTAATTTATTGGCATCTGTAAAAAAGGTGCGAGCATTAGCGATAGGTTTAGTTATTACCACAGATGATAATATCCAATTGGTCAACTTTAAAAATTATATTAATTGAATTTTTGGATAAATATTATGAATATTGCCTAAAAAATGAGTTAAAGCAAGTTGTCAATTTTCATCTAAAGCAAATAACTGTTGAATTTGTTGATTAGATAATGGTACTATAATTGCAGAAGGATCTAATCCAGTTAATTGATGAAGTCGAAGACGTCCTTTCATAAAAATGTTACAAATTTTTTCTATATAAGTATGCATCGATTTTAAACTTTTATTAGGTAAGAACAACCATTCAATAATATGATTATCTTGCATTAATATTCCTGTAGGAGAATGTACAGTATGTATCACTATTAATTGTAAATTTTCTAAAGAAGTAATATGATGCAGTTGCGCCTTTTGTACATATTCTTCAATAAGCGTAAATTCTTGTTCATCCTCAGAGGTTAAAGTACAAGGGCTATTTAAGGAAGGGTCTCCTTCTAACGTCTTAAATAAATGAGTAAGAGAATATGTAGGAAGACCCAAGGAAAGACGTATCCAATTAATATCTCCCAGTAATTTTTGAAAATCATTTAATGTTTTTAACGAATCTCTGCGTATTTTTATTTTCTGTGGAATCACTGTTTGTTCAGTTATTCTTTGACCTAAACACAAAACCAGCGTTTGCCATTGTATTTTTTCTTCTGAAATTTTCATACCAAAACTTGTTTTGCATAAGGAAAAATAGAATCTTTATTATTAGTTGCTGGTATGGCAAAAAGAATATCATCCATATAATGTATTACTCTAATATTTGGAAATTTAGAGTGTATCATTTGCAGTGGTTGATGAACAAAATATTGACACATGGTAGGACTATTTAACATACCTTGAGGAAGAACTGTCCATTGATACCGAGCAGCCAGAATGGTAAAAGCGAATTTTTGACTATCTTCAGGATGCAAAGGAATAGTAGAAAAAAATGCATCCTTTAAATCTATAACCATTATTTGCCAGTCTAAAGGAATCAATGATAAATTAGGAAGGCCAGGTTGTAAAGGTCCATCGGCTGAATCAGTCAACATACACCATTTTCCAGATTTCTTTTTGATACCAAAAAACGGGGTAATTCCATGGACTGGAACTTTCAATTATATGTTTTTGATTTAATTGTTCATTGACTAATGCATGAAGCACTATTAATTTCTCCTGGGTAAGGAGCCATTGTTCAATCCATACAGGCTGTTCAGTAATCCAAGTAAGTTTTAGAGCATAGAGCTTCTCAACAGCAGCCCCTAATAAAAAGGATGATCATCATCTTCTTCAGCAATAACAGACTTGCATCTTTTTTGATTAAATAAATTGCACTTTCATACCTTCATTTATAGAGGGAATACGAAGAGAAGCTCCCCACTGTACGAAAAGATCTCTTCCCCAAAGAGTAGCAGCAATATCAGCAACATAAGGTTGCAAAGTAGCTTTTTGACCACCGCGCCTCAACATTTTAAAATTTGAGAACTTTGTTGAATTTCAGAGAAAGTTCCTAATCCAGTAAATGTAGCTTGAACAGTATGTGTAGGCCATTCTTTTGGACATTGTACGAGAGAAATGATAGAAACATCAGCTCCTGTATCTACTAACCCCTCTATATTTATTCCATTAGGAAATTGCAACGTCCTTTTAGGTCGATTTTCGGTAATTAAAGTATGCCAAAAGATATGATTATTTGTACTCCCAAAACCTCCATTTCTTCTACAGGGAGACTTGGTTAAAGATTTATAAGGTAACAGCAATAAATGAGCAATCTGCTCTCCTTTAGAAAAATTTTTAAGGACTAATGAACTCATCATAACCATTATTTCTCTTTCATAGTTAGAATCAATTATACCAATATGCATTTGAATTCCTGACTAGTTAAACTACTTCTTCCTACTATCATTCCTACTATCCCAGATTCTAATGGTCCATAAATATTAGTAGGAACTTTAACAATTCCATGTTCGGGAGAAATAGTAAATGAATTAGGGCTCGGAATATCTAAAGCCGCACTTCCCTCTGTAGCATGATAAAGATCTTTAACAGTTAACTTTCTTAGCTGTCCGTCAGTTCCATTACTGGAAACTGAGAAGGTTTTTTCTGATTGTTGCTCGATATTAGTCTGGGGCCTCGAGCTCGGTCCGTCGTTGAGTTTCCCGAATTAGTAACAAGACTAGCACCATTATGATCTTTGACTGAAGGACATTCATTTGTCCAATGCCTCCCTTTTCCACATCGACGACATAACCCCGGAGCAGGAGAAGATTTTATATTTGGATTATTTCCTTTGGCCAATAAATTAGTTTTAGTCTTACAATTTCTTTTTACATGACCAGGTTTTCCACAATTATGACATCTTAATTCTTTTTTATTTAGACCATTCTGTAATGCAGAAGCCAACAAATGTGCTTGATAGGAGCTAGAACCTACATCTTTACAAGCCTTGGTATATTGATCTATACCTCCACCAGTATTTTTTACTGGAAGCATTGCTTTCTTACAATCAGCATTAGCATTTTCAAAAGCAAGAGTATCTCATAATATAGCTTAAGCATTATCATCAGAAATAGACCTTTTCAAAGAATTACCTAATCTTGCCAAAAAATCTGTATATGGTTCTTGAGTTCCCTGTATAATTTTTGCAAGTGATTGAGCAGATTTTGCTGAAGATTCAATTTTCTGCCAAGCTCTTAAACATTTTGCCTTTATCTGCACCAATGCAGCATCACTTAAAACAGATTGTTGAATTAAAGTAGCATGAGTGCCAGTTCCTGTCAATTGATCTATGTCTGCACCTCCATGAGGAGCATTTAAACGAGCACTCTTCTCCGCTTCCTCATGCCATCATGCTTTAAATTGTATATATTGAGCAGATTCTAAGCAGGCTTTAGCAATAACTTCCTAGTCCAATGGCAACAACAAATTAGCATCAGCATAAGCCTGAACAACTTCTACCGTATAGGGAGAATTAACACCAGAAGTACTAGCAGCATGTTTAATGATTTTTTAACAAGGAAAAAGGAACCACTTCATGTTGTCCTTGATAATATCCTTGTGGATACTGAGCATTCCCAGGCATAAACTGTCGGATAATAGGAAAAGTTAACAAATCGTTAGTTTGGAGAGCATTAGAATTTTCCATATTATTGTCATCAAGTAAAAATTTTGACATCTCTGGGGAGATCACAGGCACTTGAAAACTGGTTCAACCATTTGCAGGGGCAGAAATTTCTGGTACAGGAGTAGCAGAAGGAGTTAAAGAAGTACTTACCTGTACTGGAAAAGTTTGAACAGGAGATGATAACTCTTTTAATTTTAGACTCAAATCTTCTAGTTGTTGTTGAATCTGCTGAATGAGGTCTATAGAAGCAAATCACACTGAATTATTAACATTTGAATCAACATTGGGAGAAGGTTCATTTTCAGAATCAAAATCATAAAGCACGCCCAACTTGTTTCCAAAGTTTAAGATTAAATTGATTTTTATGTTGCGGCGTAAATTGTTTCTGTATCTTTTTTATTAAACTTCTTAAAATATTATCTTTAACTGGTATTCCAGAAGACTTAAGCAAAGATTTCAAAACACTAATATAAGCATCTAAAGCAGAAGGGAATTTCCCATTCTGACACTTATCGCCTTACTAATTGCTGAGAATAGTATGACTCACCCATACATCCTTCTCAGTGCTAACTGTGCCCAACTCTTACCTTCAGGTCCCTGTTCGGGCACCAGATGTTGAAAATTTTATGGAACGGAGACGGAGAGAAGAGTCATCAGTCAGGATAATTGGTAATAAGGAGGACTGAAGCTCTCTCAGGCATTCAGCAAAACAGAGAGTCAGCTCCGTGCTTTCATTTCATGTGAGTACAATGGTGTTTATATATGAAGTTATTTTTAGAATTTTATGAAAACAGCAGATGTCTTTAACTCTGTCTCCAAGAACACGCCCTCTTTTAATTAACTGGATGAACATCCTTATAAACAAAAACAGTCACTTCAGCCAAGAGTGTAGTTCATGGAATTGTTTGCATTTCCTGTCCTGTTTTGACCCGCATGCAGATACGTAACAGGGAACATGAACTCTTGACTTCTTCATGACCTCCTTTGCTCGCTACAGCTTTCTTGCCCTTTCTCCCTTGCAGGTTGTATAGTAGGAGCCAAGGATGTATTTGGTGCTCTAAGCTTTGGAGCCCATATGAGTATTTAAGTTGCAAAATAATCTATCATGACAGAAATCAGATTAGTTGTAGCTTGGGCAGCAGAGTGCAGGGAGAGTTGCAGGAGAAACTACAAAGATTTAGGGAGAAATCTGTTGTGGTGATGGATATGTTCACTACCCTGTTAGAGGAGATGGGTTCTTAGATGTACATAGGTGTCACAAATTATTCAATTGGGAAGATTATTTAACACCAATCATATCTCAGTAACAATGGGTGCTGTAAAAAATCGTTTGGAAATAATTGATAAAATAAGATTTGTGGGAGGGGAGTATTTACTGCCTGTGTGCTTCATAATCCCCCTTATATTTTTGGGACTAGTTGCCTCACTTGCCTTGGTCTAATCCTTTTCCTGCTTCTAGATCTTTCATCTCTCAAGAGTTTGGAGGGTTTTACATTTTGTATACATGAGAGAGGACACTGCTTCACAAGAGCCCTGCCTTAGTACATTATACTTGACAACCTGTCAATCGGGCTAAGGAACGAAGAGGTGATTAAAAAGGAAAAATATGGGATTTTAAAGAAATTGAGTCCATGAAAATTCAGATTAGAAAGCCATGTCATGTGGGATCTAAGCTCTCACTCAATTTATAGATGGAGTGCACATCACCATCCCAGGGTCCTCAGGAGGGAGGAATAAAATATGGATTAGAGTGGAGTTACTGGTATTCTACTATAGAATTATTGTGACTCTACCAATGGAAGAAATTATATCATTGATGGGGAGACAGTGGCCGTGGGATTTGCTGAGGGTAGGGAGAGGTAAAAAGAGGTATGATATTGAGGCATTTTTAGGACTTGGTGTTGTTCTGGATGATATTGCAGGGACGGATGCAACACATCATATATCCTCCATAATCCAAGAAATGGACATGGAGAGCATGTACATGATGTAAATTGTAATCCATGCTGTGTATCAGTGCTCCAAAATATATTCATCAAATGCAAAGAATGTACCACACTAATGACAGAAGTTGTCGTTTGGGAGGAGTGGGGGATGTGGGGAGTTGGGAAGAAATATAGGAAACTCATATTTTTATTATAATGTTTTGTGTGGTTTATGTATCTTTAAAAAAGATAAAAAAGGAAAATCGTGTCATTATCTGCTCTTTACAATATTCCCCTAACAAATAATTCTTCAATTTGTATTGCCAGGTCAATAACCATCTCAATTTTTAAAGAGGCATTAAACCTTTACTTAAGGTCGCTCTGACACACCCAGGTATGGTCTCTTTTAGGGTGAACTTCTATGGTCATGAACAAAAGCAATGTGCTCTTCGAGCCCTTTGACAGGGGAGGCTGTGGGCGACCTGGTGAGGGGCAGCTGCCTTTCCAGGCCTTCTGTGAAGGAAGCGAGACTCAGGTACGTGGATTTCGGCCAGGCACCCCGTACCGGGAGTCACGGGCAGCATTACGGCAGTGATCCTGGGGCTGGGCTTGACGTGGCGTGTGGGACTTCATGGGACAGGACTGGGGGCTGCTCACCTCCATCGATGCACGGCCTCAGGCCGGCTGGAGCAGGCCCTAAGCTCGCAGAGGCCTGTTGGACTAGGAGATGACCGTGAGCACGGTGAACTGGTGGGCGGGGAGCCCCAAGAGTGTGTTGGAATTGGGGGCCTTCCTCAGTTAGAAGTCCTAGAGCAGCAGGTCCAGCAATGCTGCGGCGGGACCCTAGGAGGGAGACCTCGAGCTCGCCCAGTGCCTCACAGCGTTGCATTCAGCACCGCGGACAGCGCCTTCAATCCAGGGACAAATGCTGGGCCTGAGCCTGTCATGCTAGCGGACTGCAGTCCCGAGGGGCGAGCAAGCGTGGCCCTAGCCCGGCAGCAGAGCTGGAACAAGCCTGGGAGGGGTGCTATTGCCTGGGTAGTGGCAATGGCGGGTCTGGACCTGTTCTGCCAAGGTGCCGGTCAAGCCGGGCCTCCCCTGCTCTCCTGTGCTGGTTCCCAGAGCCCGCAGTCTGGGTTGGACATTGTGGGGAAAGTTCAAGGGGGAGCCCAGCGAGATGCCATGCAGAAGTGGACACCGCTCCCAGTCCACAAGGACACTGATCGAGCCCACCAACTCACTTTCTCACAGGTAAGCACAGGCCTTACTGAGGTCCGAATTCTTCCAGGCCAAGCCTTCTCCCTGCTGAGCAATTGTGAAGCTGGTTCCCCTGCTTATGGCTGGGCAGAGTTCAGTGTGGGTGGGCTCTGGTCTTTGGTTGACCACTGCAGGACACCAAGCTGTCTGCCAGACAAGGTGTGCTTTTGAATGCCCGTCCCCGGACTCCCTACGCTTTACGCTGCAGCGTCCCCACACCTCACACCATGACGCATACCATGTGCACCCATGTAGACACACCCACTTGACTCACACTTTCAGGCCCTGACTTCCAGGTCTTCATTGAGAAATTTTTGAAAATAGCTAATGGCATATTTAAAAGATTATATACCATGTTTAATTGGGAATCAGTGTAATATATTACATACATAGAACAAAGGGAAAAAAACTACATGATTATCTAAAAAGATGTAGAAAATGCATTTGGAATGTTGTTATGGGTGGAGGAGTGGGGTGAGGGGGGTGGAGGGTATATGGGGACCTCATATTTTTTGAATATAATATTAAAAAAATAAAGACAAAAAAAAGATAAAATTTTAATTAAAAATAAATAAATACATGTAAGTACTAATTATCTTCCCTTATGTGAAATAATGTATGTACTAGTACATAAATTGCAGAATTGTATAAGAGCAAATTGTTGGAAATAACCTAAACACCCATGAACAAAAGAGTTGATTAATAAATTATTATGCATTCATATGAAAAATAAATTAAGACTTTTAATGGCAAAAAAAAGAAAATGCATTTGGCAATATTCAGCACCATCTTTGATAAAAACACTCAATAAAGTAGGACTAAATGGGAACTTTCTCAACATTATAAAGGCCATTTATGAAAAACCCACATCTAACATCATACTCAATGGGGAAAGACTGAAAACTTTCCTACTAAGATCAGGAATGAGACAAGGATTCTTGCTAACACCAGTGCAATTTAAAATTGTACTAGAAGCTATTTCCTGGGTAATTAAGCCAAAAAAAAATATATAAAATGTATCCAGATTGGAAAGGAATAAATAAAAGTATCTCTTTATGGTGATGACACGATCATGATTATATATATACATACATACATATATACATACATATACATATATATATATACACAGAGAGAGAGAGAGAGAGATGGAGGAGATGAGATGGGGAGAGAGAGGGAGGGTGGGAGGGAATGAAACAAAAACAACAACAAAGGAATCCACAAGATAACTGTTAGAGATAAAAAATGAATTTAGGACAATGGCAAGGTACAAGATTAACACACACCCAGTTGTGTTCCTATACCCTAGAAATGTACCAAAAAGGAAATTAAGAAAACAACTCCATTTATAATAGTACCTAAAAATAAAATGTTCAGAATAAATTTATCTAAGGATACAAAAGACTTGTGTACTGAAAATTGCACAACACTGTTGAAAGAAATTGAAAAAGACCTAAGTAAATGGCAAGATAAAAGATGTTCATGGACTGGAAGAGGTAACATTGTAAATATATCAGTATTAGTCAAAACAATATACAAATTCAATTCAATGCAGTCCCTATAGAAATTGTAGCATCCTTTTTGGCAGAAATGGTAAAAATGATCCTCAAATTTATATGGAACTATTAAGATCCCCAGATAAAGAAGATAATTTTAATAAAAAGAACAGGACTGGAGAACACAAACTTCCCTATTTCAATTTTTATTACCCAGTAATAGTAATCAAAATTTTGTGCTACTGTCACAAAAATAGACAAATAGATCAGTGGAAGAGAATTGAAATCTCAGGAGTTGACCCACACCTCCATCAGAAATTGATTTTTGACAAGGGTGGTAAGCACATGCGGTGGGGAAAGAAAAGTCTTTTCCAAAAATGATGTTAGAAAAACTGGATATCCACGTTCAGAGGTATGAAATTAGAGCCCTATTTCTCCCCATATGCAATAATCATCTCAAAATTAATCAAAGGCCTTATATACGGGCTAAAACAGTAAAACTCTTAAAGGATAACATACAGGCAAACCCTCAAGAGTTGGGACTCCACAACAGATTCTTAGATACGTCACCAAAAGCATAAGCAACAGAGAAACAATAGATATATTTGATTTTGTCAAAATTAAATCCTTTGGTGAATGGAAGGAAATTACCATGAATGTGAAAAGATACCTTATAGAATGGGAGAAAAAATTTTCAATCATGTATCAGGTAAATTTTTTAAAAATAGAGGAGTTGTAGGTTTACAGAAAAATCATGCCTAAAGTACAGAGTCCCCATATACTACTCTATTATTAGCACCTTTTCTTAGTGAGGCACATTTGTACAATTCATAAATAACATTTTAAAAATTGTACTATTCGACATAGTCCATAATTTACAATAGGGTTCATTGTCTGGGTTGTACAATCCTGTTTCTTTTAAAATCTTTATTTTAGTAACCTATATACAACCAAAAATGTCCCTGAATAGCCACATTCACATATATAACTCAGTACTGTTAATTATGTTCAGAATGCTGGGTTGCCATTACCACCACTTATTACCAAAAGCTTATTATCAACCCATGTAGAAACTTTATGAAATTGAAGCTTTAACTCCTCATTGCCTGCATCCATCCTGTCCTGGGAACCTATAGTCTAAATTCTGACTCAGTGAGTTTACTTATTGTAATTATTTCATATCAGTGAGGGAATGCAATATTTCTCCTTTTATGTCTGGCTTATTTAACTTAACATGAGGTTTTTATGATTCATCCATGTTGACAAATGATCCAGAACTTTGCTCCTTTTCACAGGTGCATGATATTCCCTTGTATGTATACACATGTTTTACTTAGCTATTCATATATTCAATGCTTGGGTTGCTTCCATCTTTTGACAATTTTGATTAATGGCGCTATGAACATTGGTGTGCAAATATCTGTTAAAGTCCTGCTTTCAAATCTCTTGGGTATATACTTAGAAGTATGATTGCTGGGTCATATGGTAATTCTACACTTAACCTTCTGAGGAACTGCCAAACTGTCTTCCACAGAGGCTGTACCATTTTGCATTCTCACTAACAAGCAATGAGAGTTCCTATTTCTTTTTGTTCTCTCAAACACTTGTTATTTTCTCTTTGATTTTTCTTATATAGTAGCCTTTCTAGAGGGTGTGAACTGTTATCTCATTGGGTTTTGGTTTGTATTTTGTTAATAGGTAGTGATTTTGAACACCTTTTAATGTGCTTTTTCAGCCATTTGTATAACTTCTTTGGAGAAATGTCTATTCAAGTCTCTTACCCATTTTTTTTTTAGGCATCTCTCCTTTTTCTAAATTTATTTTTAAGTATCTGCTTTTGAAGATACGTAGATCACAAAATATTTACATTAAAAAATACAAGAGGTTCCCAAATATCTCACACTCACCCTCCCTCCCCTCACCCTCCCCGCATCAACAACCTTTTTCATCATTGTGGCACATTCATTGCATTTGGTGAATACGTTTTGGAGCACTGCTGCACCACACAGACAATAGTTTATATTTTAATTTGCCCTCTACCCCATTCCATTCAGTAGGTTATGACAGGATATATAATGTCCACCATCTGACCCTGCAATATCATTTAGGACAACTTCAATTAAAAAAATTGCCCCACATCACATCACTTCCTCCCTTTCCCTGCCCTCAGCATCTACCTTGGCCACTTTCTCCACAACAATGCTACAATTTCTTCCATTACTAGTCACAATAGTTTTATAGTTGAATACTAGTAAGTCCACTCTAATCCATATTTTATTCCTCCATCCTGTGTACCCTGGGATTGTGATGTCCACTCTAACTCTATATTGGGAGAGGTCCTAGATCCCACATGGTTGATGGATGTGATTCTTCTGCTTGCAGTTGTAGGCACTCTACCTTCCCTGGTGTGGTGGTTGGCCATCTTCACCTCCCTGTTACCTGAGATGGGTAAGTCCAATGAACCAAAGTGTAGGAGTTGCAAATCTGATGAGGCTCAGGGCCCAACTGGCACATGGACAGTCCAGAGAGTCAAGTCTTCTGAGTATACACGAAACCCAGTACCAACCACAGGTTCAATAAAAGTGACAGAAGAGGCAGGTGTAGAAAAGTCACATCTGAGCGGCGGACTTGGCCCAGTGGTTAGGGCGTCCGTCTACCACATGGGAGGTCCGTGGTTCAAACCCCGGGCCTTCTTGACCCGTGTGCAGCTGGCCCATGGAACAGTGCTGATGCACGCAAGGAGTGCCCTGCCACGCAGGGGTGTCCCCCACGTAGGCGAGCCCCACGCGCAAGTTGTGCGCCCTGTAAGTTGAGCCGCCCAGAGCGAAAGAAAGTGCAGCCTGCCCAGGAATAGTGCCGCACACACGGAGAGCTGACACAACATGACGCAACAAAAAGAAACACAGATTCCCGTGCCACTGACAACAGAAGCGGACAAAGAAGAAGACACAGCGAACAGACACAGAGAACAGACAACCAGGGTGGGAGGGGAAAGGGGAGAGAAATGAAAAAAAAAAGTTACATATTCTTAAAAAAAAAAGAAAAGAAAAGTCACATCTGAGTCCAACACCATCACATTCAAGGTAGGGCCTACCAAAAAGGCACTGATCTCGAGTCATCTGCCATGACTGTAGTACAGGTGTGTCTCCATAGCCCTCAGGAACACTGGTACCTGGGGTTGTATCTACGTTGGCTGTCTCTGTGATCCTGCTGAGGCATGCATAAGTTGGACCTGTCTGATGACCTCCCGACTCTTTTTGTAGACTCTTAGCCATATAAACCCATTTGTCTTTACCATTTCCCCTTTTTGTTCAAGGTATTTTTCTACTTGCATCCCTAGTTAGTGATTGGTAGTAATCCCTCCACTCTTGGGAGGCTTATCCCCAGGACTCATGTCCCACGCTGGGGGGAAGGTAATGAACTTACAGGCTGAGTTTGGCTTAGAGAATGGCCACATTTGAGCAAATGTAGGATCTCAGGAGGTAATTCTTAGGCACCTGTATCTCTAGGACTGGGTGAAATTTCAGGCACATGGGCTCATAAGCATAGTCATCAGTATCATGGGCTCATCATTGGACTATCCTTCTTCATTGGAATTTGCCATTGCACTTTGGTGATTGTTACTGTTCCATTGGGGAATGTGACAGAACTCCCCTGGTTAGGAGCTCAGCACTCCCTCAGTGTCATTTGTAACTGCAACTACTTTGAAAATACCCAAAGAATATCCAAACATATTTATATACACTTTTTACATGCCCTGGAGAACTCTCTCCCAACCATGTGTCCTGCATCAATAATAATCCACACCAGCGTTCCTCCCCTGACATAGTTGAAACCTTCAGTGGTCCAAAACTTCTTCAAAAATGAAACCTAATATATTGCCAAATTCTATTAGTAGGAAAGTAAAATATTAATGAGAGGATTAAAGATTAGAAATAGAATACCAACTAATTTAGAAAAACTAAAGCAAAGTAAAGAAATGGAATATTATAAAATGAAAAATATCATAAAACTTTGTTTCTGATGTTTTGCCTTTCATCTCTGTAATAGGTGTTGCCATGTATGTACAGTGGCAAGGCAATTTCATTCATTCCTTCCTCAGTGCCTACATTGTTTTTTTTTTAATTTATAATTTTGTCTTCAAAAAATGATTTAGATCACAGTGAAGTCACATATAAAATATAGGGAACTCCCAAATATACAACATCAAACTCATTTCCCCCTTTCCCCAGCAATGATATTTTTACATGTTCATGTTACATTTCCTGTACTTGATGTACAAATATTGAAACATAGCTACCAAACATGGTTCCATTTTGTTTTACATTATGGTTTATATTTTAGACTGTACAATTTTCTAAATTTTTAGTTACATTATGGTTTACATTATGGTTTACATTTTAGCCTATTGCATTTCATATATTTTTGGTGAAATTGAACATGTCCGATATCCATCATTGCATGATCTTGTGGAACACTTCCATTTCCCCCCGGTTACTCTGCTTCCATCTTTTCTGTTCCTCTCTCCCCCTATCCGCAGGGCTCACAGTGAAAACCAAGCTTCACTGCTTGAAGTACCAGATTCATAGATACTTGCAACAAAGCTGAGGGTGTGACACACTAAACTGTCCTCCCCCACTGGGAGTCACCAATTCTTTCAAGAGACACAATTCCCTATGTTTCTTCCATTACTAGTCACAGTAGTTCTATAGTAGAATACCAGTAAGTCCACTCTAATCCATATTTTATTCCTCCAATTTGTGGAGTCTGGGATATCATTTTTTATGACCTTTATATCTTCAAAAAATACAGTTAAAAATTTCCTATGTTTGAGAACATCAGGCCTTCCCACACATTGTATGGGTCTCTACCCAATGATGTAACACAGTATGACAAGATGAGCACTCACAAACTCCCTAGAAGCCTGCCCCTGTGCCAGATGCCCCTCTTTAAGCAATGTAAACAGGTAACCCTTCCTTATTATATTTTATAAAGACTTTTCTCAACATTAAAGTTTCAAACACATACCGACAATCTCCCATGTTCAACTGTTTCCCCAACCCTCACCCCTCAAACCTTCAAAGCCCCACCTAATAGTATCCCTATCCTCTATCTTATCCCTTTCCTGTACCAATACTTACCTCCATTTTATCATAGATTTCACCCATGTAGACGTCAGCTCACAAACTCCCTCTCACACACCCCAATTACCTGTAAGCTTCTCATCCCAGCTCTAGCTCTCTGAGAAAGCGTTGTTTGCTTATTTCATATGAGGGAGGTCGTGTAGTATTTGTCCTTCAATGCCTGGCTTGCTTCACTCATCATAAGGTCCTCAAGATTCATCCATGTTATCCCCTGTGTTTGTACTCTATTTCTCCACATAGCTGCATTGTATGTATGAACCACATTTCTTTTATCCATTCATCTGTTGATATGCAATTGGGCTGAGTCCAACTTTTGGCAAGAGTGAATAGGGCTGCTACGAACATTGGTGTGCATATTTCAGTTTGTGTCCTGGCTTTCAGTTCTACTGAGTATATATCCAGAAGTGGAATTGCTTGGTTGTTTGGCGAATCTATAGCTGGTTTTTTGAGAAACTGCCAAACTGTCCTCCAGAATGCCTGGATCTTTCTGCATCTCCACCAGCAGTGGATGAGTGTTTCCCTTTCTCCACATCCTTTCCAGCACTTGTAGTCTTCTGTTGTTTTGATAGCTGCCAGTCTTATTTGATTAAGATGGTATCTCATTGCAGTTTTGATTTTCATTTCCCTAATAGCTAGAGATTTGGAGCATTTTTTCATGTGCTTTTTGGCCATTGTATTTCTTCTTTGGAGAAGTGTCTGTTTAAATCTTTTTCCCATTTTTTAAATGGGCTGTTTGTGTGTGTGTGTGTGTGTGTGTGTGTTTTGAGATATAGGAGTTCTTTATATATACAGGATATACGTCTCCTATCAGATATATGGTTACCAAATATTTTCTCCCATTCTGTAGGCTCAATTTTCACTTTCTTGACAAACTCCTTTGAGGGGAAGAAGGCTTTAATTTTGAGGAGGTCCCATTTATCTATTTGTTCTTTTGCTATTCGTGATTTGGTGTGAAGTTCGTGAAGTCATTTCCTATTATGAGGTCCTGTAGATGCTTCCCTACTTTGCTTTCCAAGGTCTTTATGGTCTTGGCTCTTATATTTAGGTCTTTGATCCATCTTGAGTTGATTTTTGTATAACGTGTGAGTTGATAATTGCCTTTCATTCTTTTACATATGGATATCCAGTTCTCCAGGCACCATTTGTTGAAGAGGCCATTCTTTCCCACTTGAGTGGGTTTGGTGGCCTTGTCGAATATCATATGACAGTGTATATGAGGATCTATGTTAGAACTCTCAATTCGGTTCCATTGGTCAGTGTGTCTATCCTTGTGCCAATACCATGCCGTTTTCACTACTGTATCTTTCTAGTATGTTTAACCTACATTCCTAGTTTAAGCAAGGTAGTGTGATTCCTCCAATTTCATTTTTCTTTTTCAATATGTCTTTGGCTATTCAGAGCCTCTTTCCTTTCCAAATAAATTTCATAGTTAGTACTTCTAGTTCACTTAAGAATGTTGTGTTGATTTTTACTGAGATTGCATTCTACCTGTAGATCACTTTTGGTAGGAGAGACATCTTGATGATATTCAGTCCTCCTATCCATGAACAGGGAGTATTCTTCCATTTATTTAGGTCTTCATTGATTTTCTTGAACAGTGTTATGTAGTTCTCTGTGTATAAGTTTTTTTTATAGCTTTAGTTATATTTATTCCTAGGTATTTGTTTTTTTATTGACTATCAAAAATGGTATTTGTTTCTTGATTTCTTCCTGAGCTTGCTCTTTATTGGTGTACAAAAATGATACTGATTTTTGCACATTGGTCTTATAATTTGCGAATTTACTAAACTCATTTATGAGTTCTAGAAGCTTTGTTGTAGACCTCTCAGGGTTTTCTATGTATACGGTCATGTCATCTCCAAATAGTAAAATTTTCATTTCTTCTTTTCCAATTGGATGCCTTCTATAGCTGGTTCTTGCCTCAATACTCGAGCAAGTACTTCTAAGACAATGTTACATAGAAGGTGTGATAGTGGGTATCCTTGTCTTGTTCCTGAACTTAGAGGGGAAAATTTTAGGATTTCACCATTGTAAATGATGTTAGCTGTGGGTTTTTATATATATATGTTTTATCGTGTTCAGAAATTTTCCTTCTATTCCAATCTTTTGCAGTGTTTTTATCCATAAATGGTGCTGTATTTTGTCAATTGCTTTTTCTACATCTATCAATATGATCATGTGGTTTTTTCCTTCAATCTGTTTAAATGCTGTATTACATTAATTGATTTTCTTTGTTGAATCATCCTTGCATACCAGGAATGAATCCCACTTGGTCATGGTATATAATTCATTTAATGTGCTGTTGAATATGCTTAGCAAGGATTTTGTTGAGGATTTTCACATCTAGGTTCATTAGAGAGATTGGTCTGTAATTTTCCTTTCTTGTGGTGTCTTTGTTTGGCTTTACCCTAGTAATGTTGGCATCATAGAATGAGTTAGACAATGTTCCTCCTGTTTCTATTTTTTCGAAGAGTTTAAGCAAGATTGGTGTTAGTTCTTTCCGGAATGTTTGGTAGAATTCATCTGTGAAGCCATCTTGTAAAGGCTCTTCTTATTTGGGAGGTTTTTAATGACTGATTCTATTTCTTTACTTGTGGTTGGTTTGTTGAGATACTCAACTTCTTTTGTTAACGTAGGCTCCTTATGTGGTTCTAGGAATTTGTCCATATCCTCTAAATTGTCATTTTTGTTGGAATATAGTTTTTCAAAGTATCCTCTTATGATAGTCTTTATTTTTGAGGGGTCAGTGGTGATATCACTCGAGTTGTATTTTTCCGACATTTCTCCACATTCCCACTACCCTGCAATACTAATGCTCATCTGCTCCAGCTCAAAAAGGACACTCTTGCATTTGTACCATCATCTACAATTCTGAATCCACCTCTGGGTTTATTGGGTTATTCAGTCCCTAGATTATTCTCCAACTTTCTCTCGATTGACATTTACATCCTGAATTAACACGTTTAACCTAAATTCACACTTATAAACCAGCTGTTACTATAATGTGTTCCATCAATTCTTTGTTATTATTTCCACACTTTTCCGGTAAAGTTAATTAAAACTTCTACATACATTAAACATCAGTAGTCCTTGGCAGTCCTCCTCTTATCTCCTTTAAGAATCCACCACCTCCCACCAGGTCTGAAGATATTTTCCTACATTATCTTCTAGAAGCTTTATGATTCTTGCATTTATATTTAGGTTTTTATCCATTTTGAGTTGTTAATTTTTGTAAGGTGTGAGATAGGGGTCCTATTTCCTTCTTTTTTTATATCCCTCTTTTTTATTTTTGTCTTTATTTCATTTTTAATATTATATTCAAAAAAATATGATGTCCCCATATACCCCCCACCCCCTCACCTTATAATAATCCAGTTCTCTCAGCACCATTTGTTGAATGGACTGGTCTGCTCTGCCCAAGCTGGGTGGGTTTGACAGGCTAGTCAAAAATCACTTGACCATAGAAGTGAGGATCTGTTTCTGAACCATTGGTGTGCCTTTCATTGGTCTATGTGTCCATCTTTACACCAGTGCCATGCTGTTTTAATCACTGTAGCTAGGTAATACAATTTAAAGACCAGAAGTGAGAGTCCTCCACCTTTGCTTTTCCTTTTTAAGATGTTTTTTGACTATTTGGGACCCCTTATCTTTCCAAATAAATTTGATAATCATGTTTACCATATATTTTAAAAACTGGAGGATTTTTTTATTGGAATTGTATAGAATCTGTATATCAATTTGAGTAGAATTGACTTTAGCTTTTTTTAGAATTGACATCTTATTATATTTAGTCTTCCTATCTGTGAGCATGGAATGTTCTTCCAATTATTAGGTCTATTTTTATTTTTTTAACAAAAAAATTAGTTTTCTGAATACAAGTGCTATGCATTGTTGATTAAATGTATTCCTAAATATTTTTTTTTATCTGTCACATTTTTATTTTCACCATGTTTTGACACTTTTAGTTACTTTTATTGATATAATCATCTGTAGCAGAGTGTGGGGGTTTCGTCCTCGCTCAGGCCCAAGAGTCGGGGGGGCTTGCTCCTGCCGATCAGCCGGCGGGGGGTGCCCCAAGAGGGAGAACCGGTTCTCCAGGCGTGGGGGACGCGCGGTTGGGGAAAAACCACGGAGACCGCTTGAGCGCAAGAACAGGTCTGCTTTATTATGGAAGTACACTTAGCTATATAGGGTTGGGTAGAGGGAGGGGTGTGATGAAGGGAGGGTTGGCTAAGGGGCGGCTGTGGACAGGCTGAAGCTGATGGATAGACCTGAGGTAAGCAGTTACTGGGGAAGAGGGCAGATTGTGGGTTGGCAATATGGGCGGGACTGGCGGGAAGGACAGCAGGGGCTGGAAGGGGAGGAGGGGTGGAGAAAGGCGGCAACAATTGCTCCTTTTGTTTTTAAAAGGAAATAGAGGCAACAAGTTTTGGTGCGCACTGTGGGTGTGAATAACTCAGTGTGCGCAGCAACAAAAGACAAGGATTATGAGGAGGAGGAGGAAAAGGAGGTTATAAGGACGGGTACTGGAATAGGACGAGGGGTGGGGGGAGACCACGAGGACCGGCTGGCCGTGAGCGGACGACATAGCATCTGGCCAGGACGTATGTGCCCGCCATTAGGGTCGGCGCACGCCGGCGCCTGGCGCGCGCCGAGGCTTGCCAGCGAAACGGGCTCGTGATGTCCCCGGACCCCCTGCCCGAGGGGGAGGAACAGTTGGGGAGAAGTGAGGGGAGGAAGACAAGAAGCTATAGGCGTGCGGTCTGGAGTAGGTGGTGCGGGCGGAAGGGGCGATGTGGACGGCTGGGGGGGGACTCAGCGGTGGCGAGGCGTTGGTAGTGGACTTGTACAAAGGAGCTGAACACTGCATTGGCTTGATCTTTGGCAAGGTGGACTATCCTTCTGATGGCCCAGGGGCCCACAGTGAGGGCTAAGAGGATAATGATAAGGGGGCCTAGGAATGGGAGCAGGCACGGGAGGAGAGAGATAGGTAATATCTTGATCGACCGCCTGCCGGAGGGCAAGGGCGGCGATCCCCGTGCATGCTCCAGCGAGACCTAAAAGGGTGGCGACGGGAGGGGGCTGGGGCACAGAGTAGGGGGTAAGCGAGGCTTGGGGTTGTGGGAACTGAGGGAGGCAGTGGCGAGGGAGGTGCTGGGCGAAGGAGCGGGCGAGGTGGAGTGGGGCAGAGAAGGGGGCTGTGCTTTTGGAGGATTGAAAATTTGATTTGGGCCCACTGGGGTGGAACGTGTGTGAATTGGCTCCTTTTTTATAGTGATAATGGCGCCGTAATCGTAGCCTACTGCATACAGGCGGGCTCCCCACATGCGGCCTTGTAACCAGAGGTCGGAGTTGGGGTCTTTGACTGTGAGTGTGATGGTGTTCCATCGAGTAGCATTACGCTGGAGAGTGAGGTATGGGTCTTTGTTAGGGGCGCTGGACCATCCGTGGGCGATGGTTTCGCACTCCCAGGAAGGACAGTAATAGTGCGCTGGGTCATGGCATCCTCTGGCGGAGGATGGGCACATGTAGAAACCTGTGGCAGTGGGGTTGTGTCCCCCCCACTCATAAGACAGAAGGTTCGTGTGTCCAGTGAGGTTGGCGACATCAGTTGTGAAAGAGGGGGCGGAGGCGGTTACGTTTGAGGCGAGGAGCCTTTTTTGTTCGTGGCAGCCCTCGCAGGTCAAGAGGGAGAGGGTCCAATTGAAGGGCTGATGACTCAGGTTGACAGCAGCTGGGAGAGCGAGGGGAACCAGGACAAAGAGAATGGCCGCGAGGCTGTATGGAGGCATCATCTGATGGTGCGGCATCTTGATGATGGCTGGTGCTGGATCCGGGTGAACGGGGAGACATCTGGGCCATACCCACTGTCGATATTATCTCTCATCGAAGGCATAGGGTGCTGATCGTTCGGTGGAACTAGTGGGTCAGTGGCAGGCCGGATGCAGCGCCCAGGAATCCAGAGCGGCTGCGGCTCAGACTCTGGAAAGACACAAGCAAAGCCCCTCCCCTGTGCTAGGAGGGGAGCTGGATCTTGCTAACGATTTGTGGCAGGGTCTTTCCAATGGACAAGGGGAACTTGCGAGGGTTGCCACATGGGTCCCCAATGCTTATGGGTGGGGGAGAGTCCATGGCCATCGAAGGTTAGGAGATTGTGATGAATGAGGCAGGCAGTCACGACGTCGGCTGGGGCCTTGTGGGGAGAGGAGGCCCTTTGTTTTTGAATGAGTAGCTTGAGCTGTTGGTGAGTGCGCTCGATGATTCCTTGCCCCTGTGGATTGTATGGAATGCCAAAATGATGCGTGATGTGATACATCTGCACGAAGCTGGCGAAGGCGGCACTGCGATATGCTGGTCCGTTGTCTGTTTTGAGATCCCATGGAATTCCCATGAACAAAATAGCCTGGCGAAGCGCCTTAATGCAATGTTTGGTGCTCTCCCCTGCAAGAGGAGCTGCATAGCACAGATGCGAAAAGGTGTCAATTGCCACATGAAGATATTTGAGGCGGCCAAATGCGCTGACATGAGTGACATCTAATTGCCACCTTGAGTTTGGGCGGAGGCCGCGGGGGTTAACACCCTGAGGCTGCAAAGGCCCAAGTGGCAGCAATGGCACGCAAGTCCGGCACGGGTGCACAAGGTGTTTGCAAGTTTCAATGGGAAGGTCTGGGAAGAGCTTCCGGATGGACCGCGCGGAGAAGTGGAATTGGGAATGCAGGAGCTTGGCTTGATTAACAAAGTCTCCAAGCTGCGGCCCGTCGGCAGGGTTTTCATGTAGGAGGACCGGGTTTACCTGGCGGCTTGACACAGAAGCATCAGCGAGGTCATTCCCTTGAGCCAGCGGTCCTGGTAGGCCAGAGTGGCTTCTGATATGAGCAATGAACCAGGGCTGCTGCCTCGCCTCAAGCAGTCTCTGTACGAAGGCGAGCGCCCGATCGATGTTTGAGTCACCTGGTAGGAAAGTAGCAAGCGGGAGGCTGCGACACACCTGAAGAGTGTATAGGCTGTCAGTAAAGATGTTGAGAGGCTGGTCTGGGTGGAGATTGAGGACTGCAGCGACAGCTAGAAGCTCGCCCACTTGAACAGAAGAGTCATTTGCGAACAGCAGTTGCCGTGGCTCAGGATTCTCAGGAGTGTATATGATGGCAGCAAACGCCGTTTTTGAGGCATCTGTGAAGGCAGTGATAGCAGAAGGGATCGGGTTCCGTGCGGGCAATGGACGGAACGGGTTGGAAAACGCCAATTGAGACATTCCCTGCAGCAATCGGTGATGAGGATAGTGGTTGTCAAAGGAGCCGCGAAAGAGCTCTACCAGGCTCTGCATTTGGGCATTGTTCATAATGAGGGAGGTAACTTCCTTGGCATCTAAAGGCCAAACAATGGTGTGTGGCGGGATGCCATACGTTTGTATGGAGAGAAGTACTAAGTCAGTGGCCAGCGCGATCCAGGCCCTTGTAAAAGGGCAGATTTTCGGGAGTTTGCTCTTTGACGTATGCAGAAAAAGGAGAGGGCCATCTTGCCACAAGAGACCTGTGGGAGTGATTGGCGTTGGCAGAACTAAAGCCAAAATTGGAAGGTTAGGGGAGAACCGCTCCAGGCGGCACTGCTGCAGAGCGGCGCTAACTTGCTGGACGACTTCTCGAGCAGCAGGAGTGATGGTGATGCTGCGGGTGGCTGCAGTTGGTGGGCTGTCTTTGGTCTGCAAGAGCTCGAAGAGGGGTTGCATCTGCGCTGTTGTGATGGGCAGCGCTGAGCGAAGCCAATTGATTTGTCCGCAAAGTTGTTGGAGTTCAGTCAGCGTCATCTTGTGAGAGACATGAATTTGTGGGCTTGTGGGCTGAATGAAGTGATGAAAATGAAAGCCCAAAAACTGAAAAGGAGGTTGGAGGTTTATTTTGTCTGATTGCACGGTAAGTCCGAGGCTTGAAAGGTTTGTCATCACTGCAGAGAGCAGGTCATTGAGGAGCGCGCTGGAGCTTGCTGCTAAGAGAAGGTCATCCATATAGTGGAGAATGTATGTTTGCTCTGGATGAAACTTTGAGCGCAGCGGCTCAATGGCATGGTTGACATATAGCTGACATATGGTTGGGCTGTTCCACATACCTTGCGGTAGCACTCGCCATTGGAATCGAAGCGCTGCGCCCTGGTTGTTGGTGCGTGGGACTGTAAACGCAAATCGCGGACAGTCTCGCGGGTGAAGAGGAATAGAGAAAAAGCAGTCCTTGATGTCGATGGTCGCCACATGAAAATGCTGGGGGACTGCGGTGGGATGCGGGCATCCTGGCTGAGGTGACCCCATTGGCTTGATATGCTTGTTGATTTCGCGGAGATCGTGGAGAAGGCGGTATTTGCCGGTGTTCTTTTTGCTAATGACAAAGACTGGTGAATTGTAGGGACTAGTGGATGACTCTATATGCCCTGCTTGTAGCTGCTCTTCGACGAGGGCAGAGAGAGCTTGCAGCTTGTGAGCTGGCAAGGGCCACTGCTCGATCCAGATGGGCTCCTCTGTGTCCCATTCCAGAGGGATAGGATCAGGTTTTGAGATGGGAGCAGTGGCCCCTAGAAGGGGGGGGGCAGCGCAGCTGAGAAGGCTTCTGTGGTGATTCGGGCCTTTAGCTGGCTGAGGACATCTCTCCCCCATAAGATGGTTTGGACAGACGAAAGGACGAGTGGGCGAATTTGGCCTTCGTGGCCTTCTCGGTCGCTCCAATGCAGAGGCTGGGATGTTTTCCAGGAGGTGGCGGCCCCAGTGGCGCCGATGACTTGAGGGCCAGTTTCCAGGGGCCAGTGATTGAACGCAGCAACTTTGAAGGGAACACAGGAGACTTCAGCGCCAGAATCCAGGAGCCCATCGAGCCATTGCCCATCGATTTTGAGCTCTAATGAGGGTCTCTGGTGGCGCGTGATGGGCATTGTCCACATTATGGCTTGGGAATTCTTCTGAGGGCCTCTTGGGGGTGGGGCTGAGGCCTGCCCCACTGGGAGTTTAAAGGCTGCTGGGAACCTTGGGTGGAACGGCAGTCGCGGGCCCAGTGATATCCTTTCCCACAACGCGGACACGGCGTAGAAGGGCCCCTTGGCCATCGCATCAGCGGGTCTGAGCGAGGCGCTGGGCCTGGCTGGGAGCACTCGCGGACAAAGTGGCCGGGCTGGCCGCACCGAAAGCAGACGGAAGTGGGGCCGGATGAAACAGCCATGGCAGAGGCAAAGGCAGTAGTGAGTGTTTTGACTTGTGGGTCGACGTCACGGCAAGCAAGGACCCATTCGTGCAGAGCCTTGTCGCGTATGGGAAGGACTACGGCCCGGAACGGCACAAGGCACCCGTCAATGACTAAGTCTTTGGCTAATGCAAATTGGGCATCCTCGCTGGAAATTTTCCGTTGGCAAGCTTCCAGGACGCGGGCGACAAATGCTGGGAAGGTCTCATTGGAGTCCTGAAGCAGCTGCGCGAGCTTGGTGGGCTGCTTGGTGGAAACTAGAGAGAATGACCGCTGGACGAGGACTTTTACCTGGTGCCAAAACCCTGGGTCAATTTCGAGATAAGAACGAGGGTTTGCATAATTATTGGTGCCCGTGTATGCATCGGAGGGATCAAGGACGCCGGCCTGGGCATTTTCCACGATTTGCCGGTCAACAGCCGCTTGGTAATGGGCGCGCCATTCAATAAATTGACCCGGCGTCAGGATGGCACGGGCTAGCGCAATCCAGTCATATGGGAGAACAAGTTGGGCCCCCAACTCCTCAAGTAGTTGCTGCGCATAAGGGCTGCCAATTCCATCTTCCTTCACAGCTTTGTGGAGGGTCCTGACCTCTTCCGCTGTAAAGGGTAGCCAAGTTTGGGGTCGCTGCGGCATGGGCTGCGGATTTAGCGGATACAGCTGGGGGGTTTGAGAAGACGTGGCACCGGGGACTGATGGAGCAGCCAAGGCAGGTGAAGGGCTATTGCCGTACGGCGGCGGCAAGGGATAAGCGGAACACGGGTAAGAAAATGGCGGCTTAGCGGCTTCCGGGCGACAACAAAATGGCGGCGGGACCCTTCCAGGCGCCGGCGAAGATGGCGGAGCAGCGACATCTGGCAGCGGACAAGATGGCGCAAGGGGCGTTTCCGGTTTAGCGGAAGATGGCGACCATGCAGTTTCCGGGCCCGAACCGGATGCTGATTGGGCAGGAAGAGGCGGGTAGAGGCGGGAGGAGGACACTGGCGAAGAAGAAGCCGGATGCGTGCCATCTTGGGCAGAAGTGGGGGAAGAAGGCGGAAGTCCGCCATATTGGGGAGCGGCAGGAGTGGTTTCTGTCTGCTGCGGGGAGCTCGGGCGGGGAGGTTCGCGCTCGAGAGCGGCAGCAAGTTGGTTAGACAGAGAGTCAGTGTCGGCGGGCTCATCGGGATCACAGTCTAGAGGCTGTTTGGGAGAAGCTTCATAAACGGCCTCGGTCGGGGCGCCAAGGAGACAAGCGTGAATGGCAATGAGAACGGGTAAGAGGCCTGCTGGGAAGGTGCATTTCTCGTGCTCCATGGCGGAGGTGACTTGATCTATGAGTCGCGAATAGGTGTCCGGGCTCCAGAGTTGGCAGGTGGCGAGCCACGGATTAAAGGGGAGCAAGAGATCCCAGTACTTTTGGAGCTGCCGCAAGGAGACGCGGACTCCATTGGCATCGAGCAGGGCAGTGAGGGCCCTGACTTGCGGCGCCTGACACAATGACAAAGAGGCGCCCATGACGGGATAGGGACGGGACGATGGCGAGGGGTCCCTTGGGGCTCGTCCGGGCGAGGGGTCCCTACCTGGAGAGGAGGACGATCACAGCAGCAGCAGCGGCAGAGAGGGGCCGGGGGAGGAGCTGCCACTTTGGGCGCCAGTTGTAGTAGAGCGTGGGGGTTTCGTCCTCGCTCAGGCCCAAGAGTCGGGGGGGCTTGCTCCTGCCGATCAGCCGGCGGGGGGTGCCCCAAGAGGGAGCACCGGTTCTCCAGGCATGGGGGACGCGCGGTTGGGGAAAAACCACGGAGACCACTTGAGCGCAAGAACAGGTCTGCTTTATTACGGAAGTACACTTAGCTATATAGGGTTGGGTAGAGGGAGGGGTGTGATGAAGGGAGGGTTGGCTAAGGGGCGGCTGTGGACAGGCTGAAGCTGATGGATAGACCTGAGGTAAGCAGTTACTGGGGAAGAGGGCAGATTGTGGGTTGGCAATATGGGCGGGACTGGCGGGAAGGACAGCAGGGGCTGGAAGGGGAGGAGGGGTGGAGAAAGGCGGCAACAATCATCATTTCTAGAATCCCTTCCAAGCCCCTCTCTCCTGTCTTTTCAGGCTGTAGAATACCCTTTAGTATTTCCTTCAAAGCCAGTCTCTGGGTTACAAACTCTTTGAGTTTCTGATTACCTGTGAATATTCCAAAGGCACCCTCATTTTTAAAAGACAATCTTGGTTGATATGATTCTTGGCTTGAAGTTTTCCTCTTGCAGTATCTTAAATATACATTACCACTGTCATCTTGCCTCCATGGTTTCTAAGGAGAAATCAGCACTTAATATTACTGGGAATCCCTTATATATTACACATTGCTTTTCTGTTGCTGCTCCCAGAAAACTCTTTGTCTTTGGCATTTGACATTCTGATTAGTAGGTGTCTTGGAGTTGATCATTTTTGATTTATTCAGATGGAAGTGCATTGTGCTTCTTGGGCATAGATATCTACGTCCTTCAATAGAGTTGGGAAATTTTCTACCATTATTTCTTCAAATGTGCTTTCTTCCTCTTTTCCCTCCTCTTCTTCTTCTGGGACACCCATGACACGTATGTTTGCACATCTCAGGCTGTCATTTATTTCACTGAGAACTTGTTCAATTCTTTCCATTCTTTTCTTCATCGGTTCTTTTGTATGTTTGCTTTCAGAGGTCATTTCTTCATGTTCACCAATCCTTCCTTCTGACTTCTCAAATCTGCTATTATATGATTCCAGTGTATTTTTAATTTCAGTTATTGTGCCTTTCATTCCCATAAGATCTGCTGTTTTTCAGTGTATACTTTCAAATTGTAGTGCTCATCCAATACCTTCTTAATATACTTAATCTCTTTGGCCATCTCATTGAATTTATTAAGGAGACTTGTTTGAACATCTATGATTAGTTGCCTCAACTCTTATGTCCTCTAGAGGCTTTTCTTGCCCTTTTAAATAGTTGTATCTTCTTGCTTCTTGGTGTGGATTATAATTTTTTTTGTTGGTATGTTGGCAACTGGCTTCCTTGATATATTTATTCTGGGTGCACTTTCCCTCTTTAGTTTAGGGCTTTCTTGCCCTTTCTCCCTTGCTGGTTGTGTAGTAGGACCCAAGGATATAGTTGGTGCTAAGAGTGTATAGGCTCAAGCTGTCCTCATTACTACGGGACAGATGAAGCTTCTCCCAACTTTCTCCTTTGCCAAGGATAAGGACAGAGCCTTAGCTCTGTGTAATTATCCAAGTCAGGCAGACCTAGATGGTAACTGCCCAGAGAGACTGAAGAAGCTTCATACCCCTCTTCCCCCTGCCCAGGACGGGGATGGAACTGCAGCTGTGGGCAGCAATCTATGCAGGGCAGGTCCAAAATGACTGCACTTATCCTGGTAAACTTCTGACTCTCTCCAGCCAAGTGAACCTGATGTTACCAGCAGAGGCTGGAGCAGGGTCTGCCAGCTTTCTCCCTGCCAGAGGTGTGGCTCAAGCTTAGACTAGAGTTGCAATCCGAACTTGATGGAAAGGAACTGTTCCCTCCCAGCACTGTGATTTTCAATTCACCCTGCTTCCCCTTGTGCTGGGTGCAGACTTAAAATGGCAGCTACCAGCCTCTCAATTACACGGATCAGTTCAAACTTTAGCTCTTCTTAGGATTATACAATAGCCCGCTGAAGTTACTAATCAGTAAGTGAAGTTGGTGCCCAACCATGTCTTCCTTCCCCCTTTTTGGGAAGTGGCACTTCCAATTCCAGCAGCGGAATAGCTCCTGAGGCGGCTTGTGCTGCCGGTGGAGGATGGGCACTGGCCTGTGGGATGTGGAGGGCTCTACTCAGGAATCTTCTCTGCACATCAGCAGTCTGCTCCTCCCAAATTTCAAGGATGTTGGAGGATGCTCTTCTGGTCTCCTGGAGCCCCTAAACAGGTGCTTTAGATAGCTCTGGGTAATTACTAACTGCCCTGTAACACTAGCTGACTCTAGGAGCTCCTTACTCTGCCATCATCTTGCTGGTTGTCCCTGAATTATTTCTTATTAACTGTATAAAGTACACCTTTGAGGTTCTTTGTCTTGTAAATGGATGGCTAATGTGCCAGCATTATTTGTTGAAAAGACTTCCCTTTTTCAACTGAATTTCCTTGGACCCTTGGCAGCAAAAATCAGCTGACTATATTAGAAAGGGCCTAAGTCTGGGTTACATATGCTGCTGGCTTGATTGATATGCCTATTCTTTCCCCACAACTACACTGTCTTGATTATTTGGGCCTTATAATAAGAATTTACATTGCGTAAAGTTTGTCCTTTGACTTTTTTCTTTTTCAGATACCGTTTGAGTCTTCTGGTTTCTTCTCTCCACACATAAATTTTATAATCTGTCAATGTCTACTAAAATGATTAATGGGATTTTGTAATTAAACGAATCTATTGATAAACTTGTGGTGAATTGACATCTTAGGTAATGTAGACTGAATTTTGTACCACAGTCTGGACTTTGTCTTAGTCCACATTCTGGCAGGGGTGGAACCATCTCTTTAAGATGTACATGATAGTTAAGGTGTGTACCAACTGAATCAGGTTGGGCTTTAGCTGGATTACTGGATTACTGGAGTCCTTTATAAGCGAGTGAAAATCAGATGTAGAGAGAAACCATGGGGAGTAACCAGATGCCAAAAGTCAATGGAACCCAGAGGAGAAGGGAGAAGATATCACCAAGTGCATTGCAATGTTGCAGATGATCCAAGGAACAAGGATTGCTGCACATAACCCCAGGTACTATAATCTTCTGGGAGAAAGCATCACCTTGATGAAAATTTGATTTTGAATTTATCCTTTATTTTTTGAATGTAATATTAAAATAATGAATAAAGACAAAAAAATTTAAAAAAAGGAATTTATCCTTGCCTCAAAACCATGGGCCAAAAAATTCCCATTAATTTAGCCAACCAATTGTATGGTATTTGTTTAGCAGCTAGGAATGTAAAACAGTAGCACTGAGTATTGCAATCCATGAACACAGAATATCTCTTCACGTCTTTGGGTCTCTGATTTCTTTCATCAATATGTTGAAGTTTTAAAGATAAATATCCTGAATATATATACACACATGAATACTTCATTTTTCTGGCGCAATTCAAAATGGTATTGCATTGTTTTTGTTGTCTTTTTTATTTCAAATTCCAATTGTTCCTTGCTGGCATTTAGACATATAATTGACTTTTGTGTATTGACCTTGTGTCCTGCAAACCTTAGTACACTCACTTATTAGTTCTAGTTTTTTTTTTTGTATATTCTTTGGAATCTGCTACACAGACAATCATATCACCTACAAATAAAAAGTTTTGTTCTTTCTTTTGAATCTGGATGGGTTTTATTTCTTCTATCAACTCTTTTTACTAGCTAAGAATTTCACTGCTATGATGAATTGACATGGTGAGGGTATACATCCCTGTTTGGTTCCTTAGTTTATGGGAAAAGGATTCGGCTTGTCACCAGTAAATACGATGTGAGCTGTAGGGTTTATATGGATACTTTTTATTAGGCTAAAGAAGTTCCCCTCTTTTCAGAGTTTGCTGAGAATTTTTATAAAAACTGGGTGTAGAATTTTGTTGAAGGCATTTTCTGCATCAATCGATATGATGATTGGTGTTTCTTATTTGTCTCTTACCATGGTGGGTTTCATTGTCAACAGTTTTTTCAAAATTACAGCTATCATAGGTTATAGAAAACTCATGGAGAAAATACAGTTTCCATATATCACCCCCATTATTAACAATTTGCATTAGTGTAGTATATTTGTTACAATTGATGAAAGAATATTATTGTAATTGTAGTAACTGTAGTACATGGTTGACATTAGGAGTCTCAGTAACTTCTGTTTTTCAAGGAATTAGTCTACTGTATGTAAGTTATTGAATTTATGGCCATAGAGTTTTTGTACTATTCCTTAATTTGCTTAATGCTGTGGATTCATTAGAAATGTTCCAACTTTTACTTCTGACTCTTCTTATTCTTGTTTAGTCTGGATAGGGTTTATTCAATTTTATTGATCTTTTCAAGGACATTTTTTGTTTCACTGATTTTCTTTTTTTATTTTACTGTTTTAAATTAATTGATTTCATTCTCTATTCTTTATTATTTCCTGTCCTTGGTTGGAATTAGATCAAGTTTGCACTTTTCTTTGGCTTTCTAAGTTGGACATTTATGTTCTTGAATATAGATTATTTGCCTTTTCCAATATAAGCATTTAATGCCTTAGTAAACAGCCCAAGACCTCAGGCATAAAAATAAAAGAGGCGTTCACATTGTTTACAGCATGGCCCAGGGCTTCAGATATGGAAATCCACTCTTATCTGGCAGAACATTCTAAAGGCAAAGAACTTCCCTCCCAGGATCTAGCAAAGAGCCAGTCCTTAAGAAAGGATTTTATTTGGAATAGGTAGCTTTTGCATAACCCAAGTCTGCTGAAATAACCTTTTTATAAAACAATCCCATAAGGTAGCATTTATTTGAGGTGAACATAAAAGCATACAAATAAAATTTGTATAAATCACAAATCCACAACAAGGCATAACACAGATAACAAAGTAAAATCAAAGAAAACTAAGTGGCAGCTATATTCAGTAACACACACGTGTGTCTTGTACCCTAGAAAGACTTTTATGAAATAATCATCTTAGTTCAACAAAAGACCAATCTTCAATGTGGTCCTTCAAGATGGGTTATTTTAGCATTTGCTCCTCTTTTCTCCAATGTCCTCCTTTAGTATGGCTAGTAATGGTTTTGGTGATTGCCACCCCCTCCAGATCCCTTGCCATATGTGCTCTGTTGGCCACATTATTCTGCATATCCCTGCCCATATCCATTGCTTCCATAGTTATACCCAGTATCATCAGATTTGTCATAACCACTGTAGTTTTGATAAGCACCATAGCAACATCTGTAATTTTCATATCCTTGATTATAATAGTTATTCAATCCTTGGTTCCAGTTTTGGCCCTGACCTTGTCCTTGACCCCTACCACACTTCATCCATCAGCTACAGCCCCTCTTCCTCCTTTCTTTGTTGCTGCTGCTGCCTATATACCTCTTAGAGTTGTGCAACTTCAATTTCACACTTCCAAGATCCAACTTGATGGTATCTGCTCTGCAATAATTCCTTTACTGGCTCTTCATCTGTTTATATGATTAAACAAAATCCTCTTCTTTCATTTGTTTTTGTGTCCATAGTAAGTTCAATATTGTCAATCTCCGAATTGCTCGAAAATATTCTTTTATTTGTTCTTTGGAAGTATCTGCGCTCAACCCACCCACAAACACTTTTGGGGGGTGTTCTGCCCTTTTTTTATAAAAAAGATTTATGTATTCTTCCCCCTCCCCAGTTATCTGCTCTCTGTGTCATTCGCTGTGTGTTCCTCCATGTCCACCCGTATCCTCATCAGGTGGCTCTAGGAACTGACCTGGAACCCTCCGGAGTGGGAGACAGGTGATCACTCACCTGCACCTTGCACACTCTCTGCTTTGAAACACCTCCCACTGTTTGTCCTCTGTATCTGCCCCTGTTGCATCATCCTCTGTACCAGATCTCTGCACAGGCCCACATGCCTATGCGGTGCATCACCCCTGGGTGGGGCAGAACTCCTTTGCAGGGCAGCACTCCAGAGCGGGCACACCGTGTGGGCCAGCTCTCCATGTGGGCCAGCTTGTCCTCACCAGGAGGCCCTGGGCATTGAAGCCTGAACCTCCCATTGGGCAAAGAGGAACCCAACTGCTTGAGCAACACCTGCTTCCTAGTTTCTTTCCCTTTTAATGCTTCGACTATTTGGCGACTTTCAATTTATCACCTAGTTTGTGTCTCTTCAGATTGAAACCTTATCAACACTAGCAGCATTGAAGCTGGCTAGTAAGGTAGGGAATCAATAGATGGATCTGGAAGCAGGCAAGAAGTCTACATGGACTTCGATAACCGCAAGATGGCTGCTGGAAGACCCTCCCCCAAATTCTGCCAATTAGAACAAGATTTCCTCCGGAAGCCAGGAGAAGCACCAGATAATCCCCAAGGACTTTATCATTGGACCTTCCCAGGGGACTGATGGGTGGGTCATCATTCAAAACAGTAAAGAGCTGGGACTCCTTCTGTGCCATTAGCAAATGGGGGAATAATTAAAGAGTTCAAAAAGTAGGTGCAAGGCCTGAGTGCTCTCTCTTGCCTTCACCCTATCCCAATAAAAACCTGCTCTGTTCCTGCCCTCTGCACCCTGCTCTCACTGTTTCCCCCCACATGGAGCAACACACAAGTAAAACATGGACATTTATAATCTATAATGGGGAATTGTAGTCTGTAAATCAGCTCTCCATATCACTCTTCAGCCCCTTCCTCTCTACCTGGGACCCATGGTCTGTTATTTTCTCCCATTTCTCTTCCCACCCTACCTGAATAAAATACTGTCCTCACTCAACTGACATGCTCTTGAAATCCATTCTACAGCAGATGAATTTTGAACAACAATGCCAGTGTTGCACCCTTTCAAGGCATGGTCATGGGCTAATTCAGTTTCACAGTCAGGATGGCAGAAGTGCTGGCTAAGCCATCCCAACAGAATTAGCCTTTTCCCAAACCCCGGGTCATTATGGATGGCATCCTTACAGGTGGTCACGATTCAGTAATTTCCATGTTCCAAGTCAGTTCGGGACAAGCATAATCACCCTGTTTCCATTCACATGCTTTCACAGAGGCTTCTTTCCAATAAGTGCATTATGTAGGATGGCCCACCTCTCTCGTACAGGGAGGATGTGGATGTTATTCATAATTGTTCCTATCCCTGCTAACTGTGCCTGAGGATACGTTTTATTCTCATTAATCTCCAAGTGCAGGCAGTGATATTGCATCAATGTAAATTACCATTGCCCCAGTGAATGTCCATCAGTTTGGAGGTCCCTAAGATTCCATGGCTGTATCTTTGGGGCTCAGAAGTTTGGATGGTAGGCCATGGCCTGTTAGCTTTTTTGTCTTCCCTCTGAATTAAAATACTAAAGAATCTCTCTTGGGTCCTAGAATTACCCAGCATTATTTTTGCATTTCCCTGATCCTATTTGCCAAACAGCCATGATCTTTCTAGGCTCATTCCCATCATGTGCCTTACTGCTGGAAGAGAAGTTTCTCTATTCAGCTTATTCTCATTAACAAAACGTTCCTGCTGAATGCAACAACCCATTTAAACAGATTTCAGTTTGTACCACTGATTGTGGTAGATTGAATTAAGTACCCAAAAATAAACATGTTCTTTACCTTAATCCTCATTCTGATGGGTATGAACCCATTGAAAATAGGAACACTTGAAAAAGTATAGACCTTAGTCAGGATTACTGGAGGCTTTAAAAAGGGAATATGGAACCACAGAAGTAAGAAAGGAAAGATAATTGCCATGTGATGGGAGACAGAAATGCAAACCAAGAAACTGCAAGCCTGGCTGTCAGCCAGAATTAGAGCTCCACAGTCTTGGGGAGAAAGCAAGCCCTGTCCCTGTCTTGATTTGGGAATTGTTCTCACCTCAAAACCATGAGTCAATCAATTCCCATTATTCAAGCCAATTCATTTTGTGGTATGTCATGGAAACATGGCAAAAGTAAGACAGTTTGGGGTAGCAAAGTGAGGTGCTGTTATTACAAATCCCTAAAATGTGGTTGCAGCATTGGAGTTGGGTAATGGTTTAAGCCAGGAATGATTGTGAAGAGCTTGATGCAAAAAACCCTAAACTGCTTTCAAAAGCCTGTTGGTAGAAATGTGGACATTAAAATTATTACAAGTGAGTCCTCAGAAAAATATGATTAATGCAGTACCAGAAACTGTAGGCAAGGTGGTTCTTGTTATAAAGGGGTAGGGAACTTGGCAACGTGCTCTAATGCTGGATGGAAGGCAAAATCCACAAGTGATGAGCCTGAATATTTACTTGAGGAGATTTCCTACCTAAGTATAGTAGGTATGGACTGCTAGCTGCTTATGGTAAAACGGGAAAATCCAGAATTGACAGTGGCTGTGAAGGACAAGACATTGCCCTGTGACAGGAGGCTGAGATATTAGCCAAGAACATCAAGGATTTCTGGCAGCAAGCATCAGAAAGTGCCATTTTCAGTGAAAATGCAAGCCTTGCTAATGTTTGAATTTTGGATTTCATCTAGCCTCAAATCCATGAGCCTATAAAATCTGGTTATTTACACCAGCCCACTGTGTATCACTTACCATAGAGCCTGACAAACTAAGGCACCACATGTCATAGAACAGCCCATTTCTCTCCCAAACCCTTTTCTGCCTTGTGTGCCAGTGCTGTTTAATCCAGTTTCCCCTTTGTTGACAATGTGTACTAAAGGGCTGGGTTCAGTTGGGTACATGTTCTGTGCCCAAAGAATGTTCAGTCCCCCATAGAAGGTTAGGTGAGTGGTAGCCACACCTCTATGTAATTTAGTCTGAGTATTCTGTAGAGCCTAGCAAGCTTCCCTTGTGTTATGGGGGTTTCCATTCCCAGGGGAATTCAGACCCACCATATGGTGCCTATAGTTTGATTCACATCAGGAATCTATCATTCCTTTCTGTTCTTCCTATCCACATAGGAGAGAATGATAAGTGTTTCTGCACAGCACATTGGGAATGTTGGTCAGGCAACTGCTCAATTTGCCCCTAATAACCAGGGGCCTTTCTAAGTATTTGATCATTGAGATTTCGAGTTTCATGGTGATCAGTCTGCCAGGAGTTATACACCACTTTGCCTGATGGTCCGGAGAGGAGCAGGTCCCAGGAACACCTGCATAAATGATATTCTTTGTAATAGATGGAATCTGAAATATAATAAAGATACTGCCATATTACTAGAGTTGCCCTTAGCCATCTAAAATTGGTCCAGTCCATCATCATACCTTATGACCAAAATGTCTCCCAGAGCAATGCCATTTAGGTTTGCAGCTTTTTTGATTCTGGTTAGGTCCCTAAAGCATGGGTGGTCTTGGCAGGCATATGGCTCCAACATTTCAAGCATCTGATATAATTGTACTAAGAGACATTATCATTTTCTTGTTTAGAGCTTCTTTTGAGGCATTAGTGAAATATCAGATTTCCCTAATTACAGAATTCACTTATTCCTTCCTTTCCTCTAACAAATTATTTCTCCTTCTCTCTATTTGTCAATAGTTTTCAAAATTGTATTGTAGAAAAAATTCACGTGACCTAAAATTCACCATTTTAACCATTTGAAGTGTACAATCTAACAGCTGTTAATATATTCACCAAGTTGGAGAATCCTTACCACTACTTAATTCCAGAACATTTTCACTGGCCATGAAAGAACACATGGACCATATAAGCAGTCAGTTCCCCTCCCCTCTGCGCCCAGCTGCTGGATGACACAAATATGCATCTGTCTGTGAATTTGCCTGACCTGGGCATTTGACAGAAACAAAATCATGGAGATGTGGCCTTGGTGTCTGGCTTCTTTCATTTAGCATAACGTTTCAAGGCTCATCCATGCTGTAGCATATATCTGTACTTCATTCCTTTCTCTGCTGAACAATATTCCATTGTGTGTGTATATAACTTGTCCATTTTATTATCAAGCTTTATACTGATACTGCATCCATGATTAAAGCACTCTTCACTCCTCATAAAGGAGAGGACTCTCATTTTAAAAAAACCAAACTAAAGTCCATCATGATTTCAGATTATGAAATTTCAAAAAGCAAAATATAAGGAGACGTGTGCATGACCTTGATATAAATCGACTTTTAATTGTAGTTTATCCAGTTAACGTAGATATGCTCTTTGCTCACCATCTAATTCCTTTCTTTTCTTTCCTTTTTGAGATACTTTGTACTTATTCAAACACTAGCATATGAAAGGAGGATATCCAGGATAAACAACTGTGCAATATATGAGTTTCTATGATCCAGATTTAAGTTTAACAAGACGAATTTCCATGTTTTCTAGTTCAGATCACTGTGTGTTTAACTTGCTTCCCACTCATTTGGATTAAACAGGATTCGTTTAGTTCTGCTGCATTTTAGGGCATCACACATCTCCCTGCTGGCAACCTCATAGAAGCTCCTCGTCAGGATTTAACTTTGTAACCTCTCTGTCTGGCTGGTAGCCTGCAAAACCGGGAACACTGGTCAAGCGATGGCATTGGTAGGATCCAGGTAGTCCACTACCAGAGCTTGGCTGCCCACAGCTAACAACATAGCTTTCCTTTCTCCTGTCATTTTCTTATCCTCTCCAGCAGTGATTCTTCCTTCCAGCAAGGCAAGGTTGGTCCTCTTTCTCCCCACTCAAACATGCTACTGAGTGCTTCTCAATGCCCTGCACACAGCCCTGTGGTAATGCACATCCTACTCAGGGCTACTGTCTTCCCTAAAAAGGGGCATGCCACGTGTCTTCACCCAGGGAAGTGCCATGGGATGCACTACCATCCTCGCTCTTCCCTGGCTGATCACTTGAGTGAGAAATTCATGGGGCATAGCTCCCTTCCTTTAAAATGACCCTCTCTGTGTCATGAGGGAGATGATTCCTGTGCCCTTAGGAAACTCAAATCTTTTAGCAGTAAGGGAATTATGTCCAGGCTCTAGTTTTACCAGGAGGGTCACTTGTCCAGGAAGTTAAACAAAGCATGTAGACAGGAAAAGCAATAAAAGCACAGATATTGGAAAGGAAGATGTAAAACTACTTCCACTCCCTGAGGACATGATCCTTTATATTGAAAATTTCAAAGAATATTCAAGAAAACTCTTAGTGCTAATGAGCAGATTTAGTAAAATTTTAGGGACAAGATCAAAATGCAAAAATTAGTCGTGTACTATCCATCTGCAATAAACCATTCCATTTTAAATAGCATGTAGAAAATAAAAATTACTAGAATGTACTTAACCAAAGAGGTGAATGACTTTTACATGAAATACTACAAAACTCTGCTGAATGAAATTAAAGAACACCAAAGTAAATGGAAAGTCATCCTGTATTCATGGATTGGAAGACTTAATCATAAGATGCTAATGCTATGCAAAAGGATCTAGAGATTTAACACAACCCTTATCGGCATTCCATCAGCCTTTCTTTTCTTCTGAAATTCATAGGTGGATCCTTAAATTCATATGAAAGCAAAATGGGTTATGACTGGTCAATTTGTTCTTAAAAAGGAGAAAGAAATTTGGAAGACTCACACTTCCTCATTTCAAAACATTCTACAAAGCCACAGTAATCTAAACAGAGTGGTACTGGCATAAGGACATACACTTAGACCAACAGAATAGAATTAACAGTCCAGAAATGACCAATGCATTTAGGACAACTGACTTTCAACAAGGATGTCAAGTACATTAAATAACGAAAGAAGAGTATCATCCTCAGGTGGTGCTGGAAAAACTGGATATCCATATGAAAAGAATGACATTTTTCCCTAACAAGAGACCATTTTCAAAAATGTAATGAAAAGGATAAAAGACCTAAATAAAGAGTTAAAACCATAAAATTCTTAGAAGATAATATAGGGGAACAGCTACATGATCTTGGATTTTGCAATGAAGTCTTATATATGGCACCGAAAGCCCAATCAACAAAACAAAATGGGCCATTTATATTTCTTCCAAATTAAAAGCTTTTGTGTATGAGAGGGCATGCGCAAAGAAAGTGAAAAGATAACTTACAGAACTGTAGAAAATAGTTGCAAATTATATATTGGCACAAGTTTTAATATCCAGAATATATAAAGAACTTTAAGAACTAAATGACAAAAAGTCAAACATCCCAACTTGAAAATGGACAAAGTACTAGGATAGACATTTATACAAAGAGGATTTAGAGATGACCAATAAGCATATGAAAAGATAGCTACATTATGATCCATTAGAGAAAAAACACATCAAAACCACAAAAAGATACCACTTCACACCCTCCAGGATGACTTTTTTAGAAAACGAAAATAAGAAGTATTGGAGAGGAAGTGGAAGCTGTAGGCTGGAGGGCTCATTTCTTTCTGGGTCTGGTCTCTTGAGCTGTAACCCATCAGATGAATAGCTCATCTCTCCCCTGGCCTATGGCTCTCTGAGCCTTCTTCTTTCTCTTACGTGGCAGGACTGAAATGACCAAGTTATTTTCTCTTCTCTATCTATGGAGCTCTCTTCCTTTGCCTTCTTCTGTGTGTCTTCTTCAGTGTTTGTGTATATAGCCCACCAAGGGGGTGGGGATTCAATTCTGAGGTATACACCCTACTGATGTGGTCAAATCAAAAGCCCTTAACTGATTTAATTAAGTAAGCTTAAAACCTTTGAATGTGATATAATCAAAGGTTATCACACCAAGAGAAACAGATCACCTTACAAACATCATCAATACCTTTATTGGAATTCATAAATAATATCAACTACTACAGGAGGAACTGTTGACTATTGAGTGTATTATTTCCAAATTTTGTAAATTAATTTTCTGAGAACATAATCCTCCCTCCTTGCCTCCTTTGCGGATGGGCTTTTCCCACTGGCCTGGTCTTGGTAAGGCACTGTGCTATTCTCAGTTTTCCCAGAAGAAAGAGGTTTAAAGATTGTTGTATTTGGAATGCACACTATGTTTTTTCCTCTTTGAGAAGTCTGTTGATGAATTGAGTAGGGTGAAATGCCTGGCCTTCTGAGGACCTTTAGTTGCTTACAGCCTAGGGTGCACAGCAAGCCCCACCATGAGTTAGGGGGCCTGGAGGTGCTATATGTCTGCCTTTTTGCCCTAACCCACACCTCACCCCATCTAGGATCTGGTACTTGGTGTCACCCCCATCCTCACCACCTGCAAACACTCTTTGCCCATGGGCTAGTGTTAAGGAGGAAATTTGTCTTTATGCACAGTACTGTCCCAGGTATTCTACCTAATGTCTGGCTCACTGTGGACGTGCTGCTCTGACTGCCATCCCTACAAGACCCCACCTCCTCCCTGCTCACACCTGCCTCTTCCTCACAACCCACCATCAGAGAACTCGCAGACACACAGCTCCTTTACACAACTTGTACATTTTATTTGAATCTTCCCTCTCGGTATACTCTGTGGATTTCCCTCTCAGTGTACATTGTGGGTTTCCAAGTCAGGCACTGTGCCTGATTCAACCTGGCCCTTTCTCAGCAGGCAATCCTCAGGACATTCAGCAGACAGTTTCAAGGTCTCTGGTTTCACTCTCAAGGTGGGAAGTGGCTGCCTGCTCAGGTTGGTACCTGAAGTGGAGGGGAGCTCCAGGGTCTCTTGGGCCTTCTCTTGCACATTTTCATGCAGGTTCTTGCTCATTGGTTGATACTGCACAAGTAGTGCTGACACTTGAGTGTTCTTACACATCCTTGAAGGATTTGGAAAGGTGGCTCTTTTCATGAACTCCTCTGAAGAGGCCTTCAGACTCCCATGGTTTCCTTTCTTTTTTTCTCTCTCTCTCTTTATTTTTTAATAGGTTATATTAAAAAATATGAGGTACCCATATACCCCCCAGCCCCCTCACACCACTCCTCCCACATCAAAAACCTCTTTCATCATCATGGGACATTCATTGCATTTGGTGAACACATTATGGAGCACTGATGCAACACATGGATAATGGTTTACCTTGCAGTTTACACTCTCCCCCAGTTCAGCCAGTGGGCCATGGCAGGACATACAATGTCCAGCATCTGTCCCTGCAGTTTTCTTGAGCACCTGGAGGGACAACAGGAAGAGCACATAGGGCATCAGTTTTGGGTAAGAGTTAGGAGTTGGATGGAATGGGAAGGGGGCTTCAGGAGAATGGGTGAAGGGTGAGGAGGGGATTGTGGCAGGCAAGGACAGGTAGGGAGTCTTGAGGCTGGGGGTCAACGGGGAAGAAGAGGAGGCTCTTGGGTGGGTCATCTCACATCAACGTTCACACTGCCACTGCACCTGGCTGTATGGTGGCGGGCCTTCTCCTTCCTCCTTCCATTGGTTTCAGGATTTGGGGCTGCTTTTAGTTTGCTGATCACCCTCACCACCTGAAGTTCCCCAGGTACCTACCCCAGGGCTCCTGACCTCCCTATATATACCCTCCCCAGAACAATGGGGAGCCATGCCCTTCAGTCTGATTGGTTGTCAAGGCTCTCCCCAGCCAATGGGAACTCTGGGGTCTGAGTTTTCAGAAAGCACCATCTAACACCTCCACGGAGTGGTGGTGGGGGGAAGAGTCCTGGGAAGACAAAGATGTGGTGGTTGGAGAAAGGGATTTGTTGGCTCCCCTCTAGAGCATTCCAAAACTCCCAGCCAGCTGTCCAAACCTCCCCGTCTTCAATGCTGGAGGCGCACATGGCAGGGGGAAGGCATCTCCTCTAAGCCTTTCCCCATGCCACCCCCTTCATTGGTTCATTCCATTCTCTCATCCGTCACCATGACTTGGTTTGTGTGTGCCTTACCTAAAATCCCTCATTGAAATGCGGCTGGACTTAAGTCCCTGTGGATGTCAATCATCTCACTTCCTTCCTACAAATTTCTCTTATTCTCAAGACCCTTCACTTCTTAGCTACAGGGACTTTTCCAATCCTCCATTGCCAAGGTCCATGTAGCTCTCCTTGGTTTTCTGTTTTCCATATTGAAATCACTGCCTTCAGGCTGTCAGAACTCAGAGAATACACGTGCTCTATAGAGGATCATAGTTGTGTCCTGTCCAGGGTCATGTTCATCTCAATGAGCATAGAATCCATTTGAATTTTAACTGTGTAGGAGAGGGAGGCACAGTCCCACGTGCCGGAAGTCATGCTGAGTGTTTATGTGCAGAAAATTACACCGTAGCTGATGAGTGGGTATGTACGCGATGGGGACGTTGATGGGACATAATGGTGAGGTGGTGTTGTTTCATATTTTACCTGAGGGTCTGTACAGTGAAAGGGGAAAAAAGTACTCCAGATTGGAAAGAGAGAGGTAAAACTTTCTTTATTCACAGACCTCTATGCAGTCTATGTGGAAATTTCTATCAATCTGAAAAAATGATCTAGTAGTAAGAATTGATTTTAGGAAGGCTCAGGATGAAAGATCAATACACAAAAATTATTGTATTTTAATGTAGTAGCCATGAATAATTGAAAATTGAAAGAAAAATGGCCCAATTTAAATTACCAACAGATAATGTGGAATACATAGTTTAATCTGATCAAAGATATAGAAAACATGCTCACAAAAACCTAAAACTATTGTAGAGACTAATTAATAAAGGCCTATAAAAATGGGCTTTGATTTTAAGGACACGAAATTATCCTGAGTGATATTGCAGGGACAGATGCAAGACATTATATATCCTGCCACAACCCACTGAATGAATTGGGGGAGGGTGTAAAGTACAATATAAACTATAATCCATGCGGTACAGCACTGCTCCACAATGTGTTCACCAAATGCAAAGTACGTGCCACCCTGATTAAAGAGAATGTTGATGTGGGAGGAGTGGGGTGGGGTCTCCGGTATATGGGAACCTCATATTTTTTACTGTAAAATTTTGTGTGATCTATCTTTAAAAAAAAGGACAATTAAATAAAAAAAATAAATGGGCTTTGTTCACAGATCACAGTATTTTGAAGATATCGATGCTTCTCAAATTCCTCAATAGATTCAAGTCAGTCCCTATCAAAACCTAAGTTTGCAGTCTGATTCGAACATTCTCATGGAAATGCAAAGCACCCAGAACAGCAGAAGGAACATTAAGAAAGAGGAACAGTGCAGGGGGTTTACACTACTTGATTTCAGGGTTATGATAAAATGACATTAATCAGGGCACTGTGGTATTTTCATAATGATAAAAAGACAGCAAAGAAAAGAACAGAGTCTAGAAAAGGACTCACATGTATATACATATACAGACAACTGATTGTTGATGAAGACACAAAGAAAGATTCGAGGAGAAAGGATAGTTTTCTCAAAAAATGGATGCAGAATATTTGCATGTTGATATGAAAATAATGTGGGTTTTTTCTCTACTTTTTAAAATGTTACATTAAAAAATATAACAGTTCCCCATATACCCCTTACCCCCCTCACCCCACTCCTCCCACATCAACAACCTCTTTCATCATTGTGGGACATTCATTGCAGTTGGTGAATACATTTTGGAGCACTGCTGCACCATATGGATAATGGGTTTATATTTTAGTTTACACTCTACCCCAGGCAACCCAGTGGGCCATGGCAGGATGTACAATGTCCAGCATCTGTCCCTGTAGTACCACCCAGGACAACTCCAAGTCCTGAAAATGCCCCCACATCATATCTCTTCTTCCCTCTCCTTAACCTCAGCAGCTACCGTGGCTACTTTCTCCACATCAATGTTACGATTTTTTCCATTACTAATCACAATAGTTCCATAGTAGATATCAGTAAGGCCACTCTAATTCATACTCTATTGCTCCATTCTGTGGACCCTGGCATGGTTATGCCCATAAAAATGTTTGGATATTTTCATAGTGGTTACAGGTGAAAATGACAACTGAGGGAGTACTGAGTTCCTAGCCAGGAAAGCTCTATCACATACCCCAATGGAACAGCAACAATCACCCAAGTGCAATTGCAAAGACCAATAAAGAAGGATGGCCCAACAATGAGCCCTTGATACTGATGACTATGCTTATGAGCCTGTGTGCCTGAAATATGAATTAGGCCTAGAGCTGAAGAGTGCCTAACATTTACCTCCTAAGAGTCTCCATGTTGCTCAAGTGTAGCCACTCTCTAAGCCAATCTCAGTATGTAAATGCATTAACTTCCCCCAGTGTGGGACATGACACGCGGGGATGCGGCGGCTTGCTCGGTCGGTAGAGGTGGGGTCTGGCTGCGGACGAGGGTTCGGTCCAGCTCAGAACGAGGGGTCGGTCCCGCTTGGGACGAGGGATCAGTCCCGCTTGGGATGAGGGGTCGGTCCGGCAGCAGACGAGGGGTCGGTCTCACAGGGGTTGCGCGGTTCGGCTGACGGGGTCGCCCGGCGAAGCCGGCGACGAGGGGGTCGCCCGGAGAAGCAGGTGACGAACTGGGGACAAGGGAGGCCAGGCCCTTGTCGGGGGCTCTCAGGACTGGAGGGCGCATGGCAGAAGAACTACCGCGGAGACAAGGTAAACACGCAAGTCCACTTTATTGAGGGAGAGGCAACAGTTTTATAGGGGCTGGGGAAGGCTGATTGGTTGAAGCCACGCCCTGTTCTGATTGGTTGCCGGCGAAAGGTCAGTGGGCGGTACTGGACGGGGGAGGGGTGGTGGTTAGGGATTGGCTGTCACTGTTGCTGGGGGAAGGGGCAGGGTTTAGGGATTGGTGGCTGCTGTTGCTGGGGTGGAGGGCAGACTTGAGTTTCCCGCCCACGCCTGGCTGTTGCTGCTGTAGGGGGAAGGGAAAAGGGCAGACTGGATTTTTCCGCCCACGCCTGGCTGTTGCTGCTGTCGGGGGAGGGGAAAAGGGCAGACTGGAATTTTCCGCCCTGCGCCTGCGCAGGGAGAAAGAAGAAGAAGGGTGCCGCCCCACAGGCATCGTGTGGCGCCATCCGGGAGGAGGGGCGGCCGCGGAAGCATGGCTGCCGAGAAGGGGAGACCCGAGGGCACTCTGCGCCCATGCCGAGCTCCCTTCAGGGGTGGCGGTGAGTCCGACCAGCCACCCTATTATGGGGGCAGCGGCTTGGCCTGCCACGGCTGCTCCCCCGCCAGGCCAGCAAACCACACTTCAGCCCGAGGGGTGATTGCACGGGGATGAGTCTTCCTGGCAACAAGAGATTATTACCAAGCACAAGCTGATGATGTAACTAGAAAAAGACCTTGAATAAAAGGGCCATCTCAGACCATTGGAATACATGTAATATCAGGTGTTAAAAACTGTTTTTTTTTTGACCTTGAATAAAAGGGGGAAATGGAAAGGAGAAATGACTTTATATGGCTATGAGTCTCCAAAAAAGAGTGAGGAGGTCATCAGAGGAGTTGTGCTTATGCATGCCTCAGCAGGGTACCAGAGACAGCTAAAGTAGATAGAAGCACAGGTACTGGTTCTCCTGAAGGCCACAGAGTCCCACAGTTTCTGTGGTCATGGCAGATGGCTGTGGAGTTTAGTGCCATGTCATTTGGCCCTACTTTGGAGTTTGTGTTCCTGAGTGTGATGGAGTTGAACTCAACAGACTGGTGGTTGCTTTGTGAGCAGTGTGGAGGGAAGGTGCAGGATGGCACTAAAAAGGGCTATGAAGAAGATTTTGGTGGTACGGGATATTGTGTTGGTTTGAGTCTTTTATGGGGAACCCAGAAAATTCTATTCTTAAACTGGTCCCTTGCAGGCAGTGTGGGACCCTTTGTTTGGATGAAATCAGTTGGGAACCTTTCTAGTCTTACAGTGAGTGGGGCCCAGGGTGGGACTCATCCCTCTTGGTGGAGTTCTTTATGAACAGGAGAAACATGCAGAGAAGAACAGAGAAAGAGAACTGCCGGGTTACCCTGCCAGGGGAGAGAGGGCTCCAGGCTCACTTGTAGATGTAGAAAGACAGAGAAACCTGAGATGCTAAGAGGGAGACAAAAAGCAGAACATCGGAAGCTGAAGCAATGTGAAGGCAGAGACCATGGCAGAGACTGATGGTCACTGGGCCTTGCCACGTGGTAGGAGTCCAGGATTGGCAGCAGCTGACCCGTGGTGAGACAACATCTGAAAGATGCCTTGACTAGACTATTTGCACAGCCTTAGAATTACAAATATTGAACCATAATAAATTCCCATTACAAAAGCCAACCCATTTCTGGTATTGGGCATTGGCAGCTGTAGGAAACTAAGTCAGAAATTTTCACTATCCAGAATGTGGGGGTGGTTTCCCAGGGATACACATGTGTCAAAACTTATCAAATTGCTTAGACTATTTCATGTCAGTCATACCTCAGTAACAATTGGGTTTAGAAAAATATATATTGTCTGCTGAAAAAAATATATTTGGAAATGTTAGAGAAAATAAGATTTGGGGAGAGCAACTATTTAATACCAGGGTCCTTTTAGTAGTTTGATATGGTTATGAATTCCAAAAATAGATATTGGATTATGTTTGTAATCTTGTCTGTACATGGGCATGATTGAGTTATGATTGAGGCTTTGATTGGGCCACATCATTAGGATGTTGAGGTTTCTAAAAACCAACCCATTTTTGTTTTGCATCAGCACCCTTTGGCTAATACGTTATTTGGTACCAAGGAGTGGAGAAGTGCTTTTGCAATTACCAAAATGCTGGAATGGTTTCATAAATGGGTAAGGGATATTTTTTGGAGGAATTGTGAGATGCTTGGAAGAAAAGACCTACAGTGCTTTGAAAAGACTGTTAATAGCAATATGTATGTTAAAGAGACTTTTTATGGTGCCTTAGAAGTAAAGCATGAAGGTATTATTGGAATCTAGAGGAAAGGCAATCTGTGTTTTAAAGTTGCAGAAAATGCAGCAAGATGAACTCCTACTGATTTATGGAAGGCGCAATTTGAAAATGGCTAGCCTAGTCATTTAGATGAAGCAATTTCCAAAGGAAAATCAGAGAATGTGGCTTGGCTTCTCCTTGCAGCTTATAGCAAACTGTTAGATGAGAGAGATAGATTGAGGTCTGAACTGTTGGACATAAAGAAAAGAGAAACTAATTCTGGAAATTCCAAGCCTCTGAAATTCAAGCTCCCAGATGAAAGTGTCCCATTGGAGGACTTACTTACACTTGGAATTTGTAAGTCAGGTTTGAAGATGTAGTTATATAGGAAAGACTTGTGGATAGTCTTGCAGTGTGATGACTTGGACCCCTGCTTCCTACATGCCAATCCAACAAGGTTTTTGAGAGAGCTGTATGAACAAAACCACTGTCATCCTGGACTAAAAGGGACATGGAAAGAAGGGATTGAAGGTGAAACAGCTTCAAGAGGAAAACCATGGAAGATGAGATCTGGAATTAGGACATCACCTTGGGCCAAGGGAGGAACCCCACTCATGTGTACAGAGAGGGTGAGTTTGCCCCAGCAGTTGAAGAGGGTGGATGTTCCCACACCATGTTCTGGGAGAGTTATGTCACCCCAGGGTACAGAGAGGGTGGAGCACATTCCCCAAGGATTAGGGCAGTTAAGGTCAGCACTCCACAGTTCTGAGTAGAGTGGACCTGTCCCCCAAAGTTTAGGGAAGGCCAGGTAGTCAACTCATTGCTCTGAGAGGGTTGAGCTTGTATGCCAAAGGTTGGGGGGATGTTGTCTTCTCCCGCGGAAACGTCCCCTCCAGCGAGCTGCAGATCTACACTTGGATGGATGCAACCTTGAAAGAACTGACTAGTTTAGTAAAAGAAGTCTACCCAGAAGCCAGAAAGAAGGGCACTCACTTCAATTTTGCAATTGTTTTTACTGATCTTAAGAGAGCTGGCTATCGAGTAAAGGAGATTGGCAGCACCATGTCTGGCAGAAAGGGGACCGACAATTCCATGACCCTGCAGTCACAGAAGTTCCAGATAGGAAATTATTTGGATATAGCGATAACCCCTCCAAATCAGGCACCGCCTCGTTCTGGGCACATGAGACCATATTAAATTTTTATTTACTTTTTCTTGATTGTATTTTTCAGTCAGTTATGTAAAATAAAATTACACATTCTTCCCCTCCCCTGATTATTGCCATTAAGCCTTTAAACTGTTAAGCACATTGTAACCCATCTACTTTGGTTCACTTTGACTGTGCTATGGTGTGAATATTAAGAGAAGGTCCATATTGTTTCAAGCCCTTCTGTAAAATATGAAGAAAAGTGCTCTTAGCATTCTGTGTAAAACTAAATTGTTAAATATATGTCTGTAATCAAAAAAAAATTAATCTCCACTGTGCTAGGGGGGATAAAGACTCTAACCCAAAAATTGGGTAAGGTGTGGCAATTACCCCAACACTCTTGAATGGAGAGTTCTGGAGCTTGGTGGACACCCAGATACTTGATGGGGGTGAAACCAAGAATATGGCCATTGGGCAAGCCTGTGGAAACAGGAGTTCCCAGAAGGCCCAAAGAAGAAGAAACCATCACCTTAAGAATGATTCTCAGACTGAGATCAAATGGAGGATGCCCTGCAGGTTTCCTGAACTATAGAGGACCCGTGACTCAAGTGTTCCTCCCAATTTCTCCTTATTGTAATGAAAATGTTTACCTTTGTCTGCCCATTGTGTATTGGAAGTATATGAACTATTTTGTATGTTTCAACGGGCTATAGCAGACAGGACTTTGCCCCAAGACAAATGGTATTTCTTTAAATGGATTGTGATATGATGTAGTACTTGCATTGTTATCGATTTAAAGTTTTTTTTGAATACTGTAATGTCTTTTTTGAAATTCAGAGGGTGGAGTGTAGCAGTTTGATATGGTTATGAATTCCAAAAATAGATATTGGATTAGGTTTGTGATCTGATCTGTACCTGGCTGTGATTGAGTTATGATTGGGGCTTTGATTGGGCCATGTCATTAGGGTGTTGAGTCCCCGCCCCTTGGTGGGTGGGGACTCACAGGAAAAAGGCATGGCAAAGGACAGAGGTGAGGCTTTTAATGTTGGAGTTTTGAGGTTGGAGTCTGATGCTGAAGATGGAGTCCCAGGGAGAGAGACAGAGCCATTTGCCTGATATTCTACAGCTGACCATGTGGAGAGAGGCAACGCCTAGAAGGCCTCATAGTCTACAGCTGACCTTGTGGAGAAAACTGAGGCATGAGAACAGGGGAACCCAGGAAGCCTGAACCCTTGCAGACATCGGCAGTCATCTTGCTCCAACATGTGAAAACACTTTGGTGAGGGAAATAACTTCTGCTTATGGCCTGAAGTCTGTATGCTCCTATCCAAAATAAATACCCTTTATAAAAACCAACTAATTTCTGGTATTTTGCATCAGCACCCCTTTGGCTGACTAACACAGTCTTTAAGTATCCTCCCTATATTTTCAGACCTTGTTGTCTCGCTTGTCTTAGCCTAGTCCTTCCCCTGCTTCTAGATCATTCATCTCCTGGGAGTTGGGAGGCTTTACATTTTGTAGACATGAGAGAGGACACTGCTTTACAAGAACCCTGCCTTAGGACATTACATGTGATAACCTGTCAATCTGGCTAAGGAAAGGAGAGGTGATGGAAAGGAAATATATGGGATTTTAAAGAAATCGAGCCCATGAAAAGTCGGATTAGAAAGGCATGTCACTGTCTGCTCTTTATATTATTCCCCTAACAAATAACTCTTTACTTTGTAGTGCCAAAACAATAACCATCTCGATTTTTAAAAAAAAAAACGCATTAAATCTTTTCTAAAGGTTGCTCTGATGCCCTTAGGTAAGGCCTCTTTTAGGGTGAAGTTCTATGATCATGAACAAAAGCAATGTGCTCTTCGAGCCCTTTGACAGGGGAGGCTGGGGGCGACCTGTGGAGGGGTAGTGGCCTTTCCAGGCCTTCTGTGCAGGAGGCGAGGCTCCGGTGCATTGAGTTCGGCACACACCCCGTACCAGGATTCCACAGCAGCTCTACGGCAGTGTTTCTGGGGCTGGGCTTGGCGTGGGGTGTGGGATTTCCTAGGACAGGAGTGGGGGCTGCTCACCTCCAACAATGTATGGCCTAGGGCAGGCAGGATCAGGCCCTAAGCATGCAGGGGCCTGTAGGACTAGGAGATGACCGTGATCATGGTGAGCTGGTGGGTGGGGAATCCCAAGAGAGTGATTGAACTGGGGCCCTTCATCAGCGCTAAGCACTGGAGCATCAGGTCCAACAGCGCTGTGGCAGGACCCTAGCAGGGAGAACTTGGGCTCTGAGGAGTCCCCCTCCAGTGCCCCACAGTGCTGCATTCTGCACCACGTACAGCGCCTTCAGTCCAGGGCCCACTGCCTGGTTTGGGCCTGGCAACCTGCTAGACTTCAGTCTGGAGGGTGCAAGCAAGCATGGCCCAAGCCCGGTAACACAGCTGGGAGAAGCCGGAGAGGGATGTGCCTGTCTTGGTAGTGGCACTGGCTGATCTGGACCTGTTCCGCTAAACTCCTGGTCAAGCTGGGCATCCTCTGGGCTAAGTGGCAGTCCCCAGAGCCCATTGTCTGGGTTGGACATTGTGGGGGAGGGTCACGGGGGAGCCCAGAGAGATGCCAGTCAGAAGTGAACGGGCACTCACAGTCCAGAAGGACACCGATGGGGCCCACCAACTCATTATCTCACAGGTAAGCACAGGCCTAGCTGAGGTCCAAATTCTCCCAGGCCAAGCCTTCTTGTGGGCTGAACAAATATGAAGCTGGTTCACCTGACTTATGGCTGGGCAGAGTTCAGTGTGGGTGGGCTCTGGCCTTGGTTGACCACTGCAGGACACCAAGCTGTCTGCAGAACCTGGTGTGCTTTTGTATGCCTGTCCCCAGTCTCCCTATGCTTTCCACTGTAGCGTCCACACACCTCACACCATGAGGGGTACCAGGTGCACCCATTTAGACATACCAGCTCACATGCCCAAGCTCTGGACACATGCCCCAGACTTCCAGCCCCTGGTTCACCCCTTAGGACTCAGAGGACATGTCCTGGGTTCATGGCTCTTCATTGGGAGTCAGGACCCAGGGAAAATGCCCTCGGAGGACTTACAAGTGGGTTTGAAGTATGTAAACTGCCTTGGTCCCATGCACTCCATGCCAGGTGCTGGGAGACACGGGTGTCCTCAAAGCATGATGGGTGGGTTCCAAGAACACGCATCCCCAAAGATCAAGGCAGGAGTTTGTGGCTTCTATATGAGCTGGCCCTGAAGATGCAGGGCATCGATCACTTCTGCTGTATTCTCTTGGTTGATGCAGGTTCAGAGGCCTGCCTAAATTCAAGAGCAGAAAACACAGCCTTACAACCTCATAGGAGCAAGGCTAAGGTCACACTGTATTAAGAGCATGTGGGATAGCATTTATGGTTATGGCCACCTTTAGAAAATGCAACCTGTCGAAACAAGTTATAGGGCCAAACATAAATGAGGGTGTGACTTTTACTCAACATAGATGAAGAACATTGATCAAAACTCCAACTTGAAGCTAGTAACACACACCTCTTCTCAAGCACACAAGGAACGTGTTCAAAAAGTAAGGAAATATTAGGTCATAAAGCAAATATCAGTACATTCAACAAAAGAGAGAAAGCATATCCTCTAACCACAGCCCAATTAAAAGAGCAACGCAAAAGCCAAATGGGCCCTCCCACCTTGATATGGTAAAAATCCCCCTATCAAACAACTCTTGGGTGCAACGAGAAATATAAGCAGAAGGGTTAGAATCTCTGGTAAATTATAATAAATAAGAACACCATAAGTTAGAATCTACGAGATGTATTTAAAGTAGTGATCAGAGAAAAATTCTCAGCCACAAATGCTTATCTGTGTAAACATGAAAGAACAAAAGTCAATGAATTATATTTTCAACTCAAAAAGCTAGATACAAGAAAGTGAAGCCAAAAGAAATTATTAATTTTGAAATGTTGAAGACAGAAGCAGAAGTTAATGAGGGTGAAAACAAAACCACTGAATCAAACTGCACTTTTAAACAAACTAGACAAGCTACTAGGTAATTTAATCAAGGAAAAAGAGGAATTATATAGCATAAATATTAATATTGATATTGAAGAGGGAAGTTTGGAAAAACAAAATGAATTTTGGAAAATGCTGTTTACTCTATTTGATGCCAGGAGAGACATGCAGCTTTAAAGGACTCATTTTTTTACTGAAGAAATGAAGAAAATTATCCAGGAACTAAGCACATGACATCGCCAGATCCAGAGAGTGTCCCAGATGAATCCTGCAGCCATTCAAGACCATGCAGTTCCCAAATGACATAAGTCACAAATCAAATGACTTAAGCCGTTTTGGAGCATAGAAAACAAAGGAGAATTTCCAAATCATCTTTGTGAAGCAAGAATTACACACGAGAGTGGCAGCACCCACAAACAAAACTAAACACCACAGACTGGCCAATGTCCTTTTTAAAGATTAATGTAGAAATCCTAAATAAAATATTGTTGAACAGACTCAAAAGGACAATGAGAAATCAGTACAACATGGCCAAGTAGCATTTACTCCAGGAATACAAAATTGTTCAATATTAGGAAGCCTTTTCATATAATTTAACATCCAGCACCTATATATACTAAAAATTCAATTGTACATAAAGGGAAACCATCTGAGCCTTTCCTACCAAAGTAAAGGACAAGGCCAACTGCACACTGCCTCCACTGCCATTTAATGGAGGCTGGAACCTATGCAAGGAGCAAGAAAAAGCAATTAAAGGGAAGCGGACTTGGCCCAGTGGTTAGAGCGTCTATTTACCACATGGGAGGTCTGCGGTTCAAACCCCAGGTCTCCTTGACCCGTGTGGAGCTGGCTCATGTGCAGTGCTTGGTGCGCGCAAGGAGTGCTGTGCCATGCAGGGTTGTCCCCGAAGTAGGGGAGCCCCACGCGCAAGGAATGCACCCTGTAAGGAGAGTCGCCCAGTGCAAAAGAAAGTGCAGCCTGCCCAGGAATGGCACTGTACACACAGAGAGCTGGCACAACAAGATGACTCAACAAAAAAGAGACACAGATTCCCGTGCCGCTGACAACAACAGAAGCGGACAAAGAAGAACACATAGCAAATAGACACAGAGAACAGACAACTGGGGCGGGGGGGAAGGGGAGAGAAATAAATAAAATAAATAAATCTTTTTTAAAAAAGCAATCAAAGACAAGAGAGGGACGAAAGAATGAAAATGATTTCTCTCTGCGGGTGGGAAGATAATACACCTGGGGAACCCTAGAGAAACATTAATGGAATTCCACAAGGTTGTGTGATGCAGAATTACATTCAAAAAGTAAAAGCCTCAGCATATTAAAAAAATAACTGGTCAAAAAACACAAGGGAAAGCAGAATAAACTTCATTTATAAAAGCCAGAGAAAGGATAAAAGGTTTAGGAATGGTATCGATAAGACACTGTAAGACTTCTATTTAACACACTGTACAATGTTTCTTAAGACACAAAAGCAGACTTGGACAATAGAAAAGACACCTGTAGTCATTGGATTTTTTTTAACAGTGGGGACTTAGTGGTTTGTAAGCTTACAGTTTCGAATCTGAGGAAAATGTCCACATCAAGGCGATGTGGCAATGCTTTGCCTTTCTCCACAAGGTCAGCCTTATACTATCAGGCCAATGGCTCTGTCTCTTTCCCTGTGGCTCAAGCTTCAGCACCAAACTCCAATATCAAAACTTCAACATTAAAAGCCCCCAACTCTGTCCTTTGCCGTGTCTTTTATCTGTGAATCCCCACCCCTTGGTGGCACCAGGCCTGAGTTCTTTCTCTTGCCTCTGGATACCCACTCTAGCGGCAGTCTCCCCCGCTTGGATCACCACGCAAGAAAACCTGGGGATTTATAACCAGTAATGGGAAACTGTAGCCTGTAAATCAGCCCTCTTTATCACTTTTCAGCCCCTTCCTCTCTACCTGGGGCCCCTGATCTGTTATTTTCTTCTGTTTGTTTTCCCTCCCTACCTGAATAAATTACTTGCCTAATTCACCCGACATGCTCTTGAAATTCATTTCTACAGCATAACTCAAGAACCTAAACAAAATCTGGTAACACCAGCACCAACCACAGGTTGAGCAAAAGTGACAGAAGAGGCATGTGTAGGTCCAACTCCATCACACACAGGAGCACAAATTCCAAAGTAGGGCCCACTGGCAAGGCACTGAACTCCAGAGCCATCTGTCGTGACCATAGAACCTGTGTGTCTCCAAAGCCCTCGGGCAATTCTGATTATAGGCTACATAAAAAATTAATCAGAAAAATAAAGGAGTGATGAACATGTACGATATACACACACACGCACACACACACACACACTTATGTTTCTTAAGCAAGAAAAAGTCATACTGGACAAAAACATTGAAAGTTTATATTCCTTGAAATGAAAAAAACTTATACTTATGTGAATTAATAAATACACAGAGGGCATCTGAGGGTATTTATTTTACCTCTGTAACTGCTGGCAAAATTCTCATATATGGGCCTATTTTAGTCGGTTGAAAAATACTTAAAGTTTATATACCAATGTGCTTTGGCTTAAAAGGAAAATATAAAATGCGAAATTTAGGAATTTAAATGTTCAGTAAATGTCAGATATTCATTCATGGTAGAAGACTAATTTGTTCCTGCAGAAGTTACCACAGCTGTAAAATCAATAACTATGGGGACCTGTTTATGTCAACTTTGAAAATCGTAAAACAAAGAGAGGGGTGGAATATAGGATTGTTAAAATAAAATACTAGACAAGATATTACCATTGGAAATTTACTTGAACAGTTTACTATTCATGAAACAAGTAGCTTCCAAACTGCTGCTGGGAAGGAGCTCCAACAAAGGGGTGGAATGGGCTAGCTGATACAGGGCAAATGCAAGCAAAGACGTGAGTGAGGAAATGTTCTGATTGGCTGATTTTAAGTGTTCATTTTACAGGTGGGGAGGGGATTACAAAGTGGAGAGAAGATACACATTGATTAGTATGGTATGTTTGTCCATTCTGATTAGCAATTTCTACTGGACCCAAACTGGTTTATCACCAGGTATTGCTTATCTGCACTTCTGTAGAGGGCATCCCATTGTTTCATTTTCTTGGCAAACCCCTGTTGGCCAATAGCTTTTTTTTTCTTTTGGAGAATGCTTTCTCAAAAACAGGTCCTTCCTGGCAACACCCAATGCAGGTGGCCATTTTATTTTACTTAACAGGGGTAAAAATGGCAAATTAAAACTTACAGTACAACAGGAGAAAAGCCACTCCACTCCTCCTAAAGGGTATATATTAATATTTTTTGTATTAAATGATAAATTGAAAACTATTAAATCAGAAAAATAGTATTATTTAACTGTCATTCCATACAAATGTCAAGCAATTTCCTATTGAATCAAAAGTTACCAACTGATGATTTCACTATGTTTTAGTATATGTAAAAATTACAGGGAAGCAGAAGTGGCTCAAGCAACTGAGCTCCCGCCTACCACACAAGAGGTCCCAGGTTCGGTTTCTGGTGCCTCCTAGAGAAGATGAGCAAGCTGGAGTGATGGACTGGCACAGTGACCTGACGCAACAAGGAGACACAATGAGGAAATACAATGAGACACAATAAAGCAGGGCGCTGAGGTGGCTTAAGTGATTGAGCGCCTCTTTCCCACATGTGTGGTCCCAGGTTCGGTTCTTGTTCCCTCCAAAAGAGAGGACCAGCAGACACACAGAACACACAATGATGGACACAGAGAACAGACATTGAGGGCAATAATGAAACAACCGAGGAGGGGGGAGCTGCTATGGGAATGAAAGACTTGCACATCAAAACTCATACACAGGGAGGGCTCTGATTGGTTTATTTTTCTTGTTTATACATCATGTATCTTTGGATTTGGCCAAGGGCTGTGGTTACATTTCTCAAGGATGTATAGTCTTGGAACAAGAAACCTGGTTTCTAGACTCACATCCTGTCTAGCAACAGAAAGGGCAGGAGAAAGCCATTTTCATACTTCAAGCAAAAAGAGATAGCTTGTGCAGAGATAAGCAAAGACAGAGCTATTTTTGCTCTAAAGCAAGAACAGATGAGTTTAATAAATCACTTAATCATGCCCTTGCCAAGGTGGCGGAACTAATCCCATCCCCCCCCTTTCTTTTTTGAGTAAGTGGTTTTATTTGAGTAGCTGTATATACAGCAGCCAGGTGTTCATAGCGTTATGTGGTACACTGTCATACCTGGAAGAAGCAATGGCATTCTATAAATAAAACATGACAGAGACAAATCAATCCTCTTATTGTTGCCCACCATTTAAAATTTTGGTGGGAAAACCATGTTAAAGTGCTTAGCCATTGTAACTGTTCATCTAAGATTTTAGTATGGTTTGTTGAGTTTGATTTTTTAAGTTCCCTAATTGCCACTCTCACTGGAGATGGAGAGCCTCCACTTCATCTGATATATGAGTGGAGAAGGCACTTTGAAGATGTTTTTCTTATTGGTTCCAATTATTTTGGGTGTCATTCCATTCTAAAGGAGTGACACAAATGCTAGAATGCCTCCAGTCAATTTCATGTATTAGTGGCCCTACAGGAAGAACCCAGTATCCTCCTGTCCATGTTGAATAATTTGAGGATAACGGGGGCCCAGGTTCCCACCAGGAGGTGAGAGCAAATAGGGGTGGGTCTGTTATATGAGCCCAATAGGTGTGATTAGCAGTGCAGGGGGTAAAAGACATAAGGATGTGCAATAGGTATATTTTCCATGTTTCCACCTATCAGAAGCAGTGGTGAATACTGCCAAATAAGCTTAAAAAGTATTTTTAGGCATCTTAGGGCACCCAATTTGTGCCATAAGAGCTTGTGCTTGGTTGCCCAATCTTTTAAGACTCTTCCATGTAACCAGTTCAGCTCCTTGGGCAATCCTCAGGGGATGTTGGCCGAGTGCAGGTTGAGTGCTTCCAGGCTTGGTATTGGGTTGTGCTGCAGATTCCACCAGGCCATGGTATGGCTTTCCGTGCTTTGCCAGAAGCCAAAGAGATCCTCCTGGGGAGAGAATACATGCATATCCTCTTCCCATGTTAGTAAATTTATTGGACCATGTCAAATAACATTAGCTTCTTGTTCATCCAGGGGTTTGTGTAACACTTTAGGATAAATTTTTACAGTTGGTATCTGAAAATGTCATTTTGCTGTTGTATAACCATCCTCATTGCAATTTTAAAAATTTAAAGTATATAAGGCTATTTGTATGATGTCCTTTCGACTGGTTATTCCTAACACCCTATTCCCCCTTTTTTGTTTTGTAAGCATAGTTTTATGGTGGAGTGAGATTATTTTGTAAAAAAAAATATATATATATATATATATATATATATCTGTTAGCACAACAGTATTAATATAGCAAAAGAGGGTTAAAACTACAGGTTTTTTACACAGATTTTTGTTATTAAACTAGGATAGATGATTGGGTTATGCACACAGCTTTGGGAAAGCACTGTAAAATTTACTGTTGGCTTGTTCACATATGAATGTAGGCTGGCTTGACTTGCTTAAGGAGAAACTAGAGAAAGCTTTAGCAAGTTCTAAAATAAAGTGATAGTGACATAACTGGATATTAATTTTTGTAATAAACTAAAAATATTTAGGGTTGCTGCACATAGCAGTGGTGTTACTTTAATTTATAATAGCTTACTGTTACATATCACTGTGGCAGCAATCAGTGTGAATTAGGTGAGTATGAGTTGAAGCATTTGCTTTTTGATTTTTGAGAGGTTGTTTTTATGATATGTTATTTTTAATAATAAAAATTATGGTTAGCAACATATTTTTATTTAATATTATGTTGGAACATTATAAAATTTTCAGGAATTTTATATACTCTAAGTATTCATATGAACTTTTTACTCATACAAATTTATCAGAGGATTAAAGAATCATTTTAATTTTATAATTTTAAATATTATTCATTTAACTTACAATATATTAAATGAACTTAACTATTTTATTACTTTACTTCTTTCAAGGTAAAAGAACAAATCCTTTGCAAAAGCCTGAAATGAAAGGTATTCTTCAGGATTTGACTTTGAGAAACCATGTTTGAACACTGTTTTCTTAAAAGTGATAAAGACTTGTTTTTTTTAAACAGCCAAGGACATGATATGATTAAAGTAAAAGAAGCTATTTTGATAAAACTGACTTTCTTTATATTCTGATCATTCGTGAGAAAAACTCTCAATACAATTTTTATTGAAGTAGACTAATGACTTAAGAAACTTTAAGAAGAAAATTTAACTTTGCATTTTAAAACTTGATAGACCCATTAAATCTTACTTTATCCACAAAAATTCCTTTCCCACACACCTTCTGCACTTTCTGTATTTATTCAGGTTTTGTCCTAAATTTTACTCTTTCTTAATAAGTAGTCATTTTATCTTAGGACCTAATTATTTTTTGTTTCCTTAATAAAAAAAACACATTCTATACACCCTATGTACATAACTTACCAAAATGATTTTGGAAACTGTCTCCAAGCAAACTTCTTACAACATACAATTACCATCAACACTAAATAATAAATAAATAAATAAATAAAATAATGATTCAATTTGGTTGTATGCAAATATAACTTTTATTTATTCCAAATACCTAGTACCATGCAATAATAGAAAGTTTTTTAGAGGCAAGTTGGCAGGGGGAGGCTGGCTGCCAATAAGTTTTCCTGTTATGATGTTACTTTTTATTATTATCAATTCAGTTTCTGTTTAATAATGACTTCTTTGAATGAGCTATTTAAACACTTCAATTCAAACAATGCTTTCATAAACTTCTTATAATTACTTATAACCATTATAATTACTTTATCTTAAGACAAATTTTACCTTCACAGAACACATTCTCTCACTGAATGCTACCACAATACTTTTTACAACTTGACATATGCATGTAAGTTTTGTCTTGCATATTTCCATTTTGATTTTATGAAAACTAGCCATTTTATTTGAGGACAAAACACACTTTTTTAAACTAACTTATTATATTTCAGTTAGCATTCCCACAAACTTTTTACCTGTTTAAATATTCATATAAGTTTTACATTCTTCATTTTATCCTGTGAAGAAAAATAAACTATTTCAATTTAGGCAAGAACTATTTTTTGTGAAGAAATTTGTAGTAATTTCAGTAATCAAGATTTAAAATTTTTTACCATTGTAGAGATCTTATTGGTGTTTATACTTATGCATTAATATAAGCACTTATTTACTTTTAGGCCATTTGAATAGCTTTTTTTAAGATTTATTGATTTATTTCTCTCCACCCCCCACCCCCATTGTCTGCTCTCTGTGTCCATTCACTGTGTGTTCTTCTGCATCTGTCTGCATTCTTGTCAGCGAGTGGCACGGGAATCAGTGTCTCTTTTTGTTGCATCATCTTGCTGCGTCAGCTCTCCATGTGTGCAGCACCGCTCCTGGGCAGGCTGCGCTTTTTCACCCTGGACAGTTCTCCTTATGGGGGCACACTCTTTGTGCGTGGGGCTCCCTTACGTGGGGGACACCCTTGTGTACATCAGCACTGCACATGGGCCAGCTCACCCCACCGGTCAAAAGGCCCTGGGTTTTAACCCTGAGCCTCCTATAGGGTAGGCAGATGTTCTATCAGTTGAGCCAAATCCGTTTCACTTGAATAAAGCTCCTTTAGGAAATTTTATTAATTTATATTACCATCCGGAGGTATTAAAATATATACTGATATCGAACAAACACAAAAATAATTATAGCACACTAACAGAAACATAAAGTTTACAGTTTGCCTCAATTCTAGGTCTAGAGTTCCCATAATTCAAAATCTAAGGTTCCCTTGTCAGTAAGTACAGACAAAAAATCTGTACTGTTCGAAGCAATGTAATAATTTGTTCTTCTTTCACTTTACATTTAGCTACTTTCAATAGTGGTTGTAAAGTGTGGAGATAGATCTCCTGTTTCTCTGATAAGGTATTTCCCATGTTATACTAGCATCCGTGGTCAGCTTACCTCTCTCAGGGCCACTGATGGCCTGTCTGTGCAGGATGTGTAGTCTGGACCAATTTCACTCTGCAGACATGTTTCTATGACTGAACCCAGTGAGCAGCTTACCTCAAGGGCTGCTGGGATCACTGGCAGCGATGCATGGCTGGACTGTACTTACCCTGGGCTGTTCCCAGGGGCCCTCCTGAAAAATTACCCTCTGCTAGCGGGAAAATCAGCTGACCCATGTTTGGGCACCAATTGCCGCGGGAATGAAAGACTTGCACACCAAAATTCATATCCAGGGAGGGCTCTGATTGGTTTATTTCTCTTGCTTATATATCATGTATCTTTGGGTTTGGCCAAGGGCTGTTGTTAAAGTTAAATTTCTCAAGGATGTTTAGTCTTCGAATAAGAAACCTTGTCTCTAGATTCACATGCTATCTAACAGCAGAAAGGGCAAGAGGAAGCTGTTTTCAAACTCCAAGCGAAAATAGATACCTTGTGCAGAGATAAGCAAGGACAGAGCTATTTCTGCTCTGAAGCAAGAACAGATGAGCTTCAATAAATCATTTAACCATGTCCTTGCAGAGGTGGTGAAACTAATCCCCATGGGGGGTATAAATAAAAATGCACATTATGAAAGGTACAAGAATTATTCAACTTTGGAGATGGATATAAAATGAAACTTTGTAAACACACAATATTATAACTTGGAAAGCAAAACATTCTAGGCAATTTATCTCTATAGATAGATCTGAAATACTTAAACCAAAAGCAATTAAGTTTATACAATAAAAATGAAATACTTTTAATCAATGCTAAGTGTATGTGTCAATCAATATTGGACCAACCCTATCAAATGAAAAAAAGATTTTTTTTTTAGGCCAGGAAAAAGAATTTATTTGGGAAATGGGGGAAAGAACAGAGCTTAGAGCTTGCTTTGGACATGTCCCAGCTGTTACTGGTTACCCCACCTATGCAAAGGGGATGGGCACCAGTGTTATTGGTTACTCCACCTATACTAGGGTCCAATGGTGAGGCCTGCTAAATCAAATTTTGATGTCTTTGTAGAAATGGCATATTCGTAATGCATGTCTCAGAACTGATATTTATATGTCCTACTTAGTTGTCAACAATATTAAGCAGTCTAATTTATTCCACAACAAAAAACTTAAGCTGCTTTTAATAAGTTTTATAAGTCAACAGAACAGTTTTTCGTTGAAATCTTATTTTCATTGAAATTGGCTTTCTAACATAACGAATATATTAAAAGGAAGTACATATAAAAGAGATTTGGCATTCTTTCCCCCCAACACACACACCCAGGGAAGATAATTTACCCTTCTGTGCCTGTGTTTTTAACCTATTGTGACTCATACAGATACAATGAGACCCAAACCTAAAATTAAATATTTTTTATTGCTAAAAGCCACAATCTTTATTGCTAAAAGTCACTTGACAGTATTATGGAGAAAAATTTCATGACCCATATGACTTTAGAATTGCTGGTACTTACATAACTGTTTGGGTATTATTTGGAGTATGACAACAGAAAGGCGATTTTGCAGTTAAGAAACAAGGAAACGGTTAACAAGATGCAGTATTTTAAAGAAGAATTTCCAAATCACTATAATGTGGTTTAACAGTAGCTAATGCTATTGTAACAAGACATGTAACATAGTTTCAACTTCTTTCTTCAATGAGCTCAGAATGAAAGGGATCGAAGAGACTTCTGAACAACTGCCATCTCTAGAGTAACAGGGATTGAAGATACAGTTGAAGAAGTGCCATCTCTTGCTTTTGCTGTTACATGAAAGGAGATATTAAACATTTGCTTAATATTTAGATGTGTTATGCATATTTTTCCAACTAAAATATTTCAATGCTTACATTAATCTGTAGTTTTCAACGTTAAATAAATGTACTTACGGTTTCCATCCATATTGTCTTTTGTAACAGAGCCATTTCTTCTTTACGTTCTCTGTATGCCTCAGCACAAAGATTTTCATGACTCCTCTCCATGTCCTCGATACTCTAAAACAAAAAAAGTCTAGTTCAGTTACCTACAACCTCTTTTCCTCTCAAATTCCAAAGGTGTATGATTAAATTTCCAAAGCACGAACTTTAAAAATAGTCAAACGAAGTTCATTACTTATTCCAAATTAAAAAATATTCTAAATAATACTTGAAGACTAAAATGCCCACTAAAGAAATAAATGTCACATTTGGGTCAAAGATTACAGGCAGCCCAACTGTTGTACAGGGTGTGAAAAACAATGGGTTCATGAACTGTTAAGGTCAAGGGGGTAGGGGTGGGGGACTGGATGCTCAAAATCAGTAACTGCCATAATTTTGAAAACCTCTAATTAGCTTTCTAAACACAAGGCAACAACCTGCTTATTATGACTAACAGTCAATCTAATAGGATTTCATTAGAGGGAATAAAATGATCTGTGATATGAACTCTTCAAGTAATGAGAAATGGTAAGTTTTAAATCTTTACTATTCATTCAAAAACACTGGTGCCCTAGGGCCTACTATAAAAAAACAACACTGTGTTAAGTGCTGTGGTTGAATTAAAAAGAAAACCTGATCTCACCCTTATGCCAGTGAGACAAGGGCACTTACAATCAAAAATAACAGGAAAGTTTTTGATAGGTATGTAAATGGATCTGTGGCTATGTGACGAAAGATGGAAAAGAATTCTGATTTAGTTGGCAAAAGAACTAAAATAGGTAAAGGAAATGGGATTAAAATGGCCACAGTAGCTGCTGAGGGTAGGGAGAGGGAAGAAGAGATATGAGTTGGGGGCATTTTAAGAACTTGGAGTTGTCCTGGGTGGTACTGCAGGGACTGATGCTGGACACTGTATGTCCTGCCATGGCCCACTGGGTGGACGGGGGAGAGTGTAAACTACAATGTAAACCATTATCCATGTGGTGCAACAGTGCTCCAAAATGTATCCACCAAATGCAGTGAATGTCCCATGATGATGAAAGAGGTTGTTGATGTGGGAGGAGTGGGGTGAGGGGGGTAGAGGGTATATGGGGACCTCATTTTTTTGAAGGTAACATTTAAAAAAAATAAAGTGAGAAAAAATGGTATGCTAGGAGAAGAGCATAAGCAAAGTCAGGGAAGTATTGGTAAGTTAGTTCGGAGAAAGCACTTAAACTGGAAGGGTGGGAGTAAAGTAAGAATGTAGTACATGAAGCTTTAAAAGGGGGCCATATTATTATGGGAGGAACCTTGAAAACCAAAGGATTTACAATGGGAAGGCTCCTGAGGGTTTTTTCAGAAGGGAGAGATATTGTTTAGAAAGGTGATAGGGCAGACCTATGACAGATGGATTGGAGAGTAGAGAAATCAGTTAAGGGTTTTAATAGTATATAATCAAGGAATGATGAGGTACTGAACTAGGGCAGCAGCAGTGGGAATTAAAAGAAAGAAAGAAAATGAAGAACCACTGCAAAGGTATAACAAATTGCCTAGCCTGGTGGTAACTGGATGTAACAGACAGGGAGAATGGAGGAGTCAAAAGATAATACCCAAATTTCTACCTTACATGGTCACATTCAGTGACAACATGTAGAAGGTAACTTTTCTAGTACTTTGTCAAAACATCATACCAATTAATAATTGGTTCTCAGAGAGCAATGGGGAGAGCCAACAAGTTCTCTACTAGGAAACAACCTGTGTGTGTGTGTGTGAGAGAGAGAAAGAGAGACAGAAACAGAAAGAGACAGAGAGATATATATTATTTTAAAGCCCTTCAAATGATATTTATTTTAAAACTACTTTGCTAGTTTATTTAACCATCCTAATTAGCTTAGGAGAGTGACAATTTTCACATGTAGTTGAACAAGATTATCTAAAAGCAGTCCCTGACAACAATAAGAAAAGGGGTAAATACAGGATCCTACTGACTTCTATGAATATTTACTAAAAAATAAGCATATATCTGCATGAATGTGAGGTCAATGTCACTGACCACAATGTGCTAATGTGTGAAACATGCCAGTAGGTAATTCTCAATCCACAGAATGTTAATCCTCTGCTGGCTTTTTCATTCTATTATAGCCTGGGCCATCTTTTATGATTCTAAATTGACCTCTAGAGACATTTATAGTCATGTGACATAAAACACTCATATAATACACTTGAAAAGAAAAGAGAGATTGGCTCGTTACATTCACATACTTCCTACTTAACAAACATTGGTGATACAAAGACAATCAACCATTGAGAAATGAGTTACAGACTTACTGTTTTCAACTATGTATTTACCACTATTCTCCTGAAAAACTGAAAGGTGAACAGAAAACTATGATTAAACTGACAATGAAGTATTGGTTTTGTGCATGATATGTATGTTTATTTGCAGGTAAAGATCGCAATTCATCATTTCCTCTTTCGAGTAACTCCCACAAAACCATCAACGGATTCCAAATACAAAAATAAAGTTAGCATTTATGTTAAATCAGGCACAATGAATACAAAAAAGAAAATGGTAACGAATTGAAAATGTATAACCAAGATGGTTTTCCCCCATAAATTCAGAAAGAGAAAAAGGAAATTCTACTTCCATGTATACATCTATGTTTTACGAGAAATGTCCGTGTTATCAAATGCAACAGACCTTCATGAACTGCTCATGCAACTTCTCAAACGCTTTCAGTCTCTGGCTCTGAATAATTCTAGATTGCTGAAAAATCTTTTGTTGCTGTCGAATCACATCCTACAAATACAAAACAAAGCTGTGTTAAGAAATTGGGGGTAAAATTTAAAATTTAGCAAAAGTTAAGCTTAAAAAGAATAGTTTGAAAACCAAAGTTTTTAATGTTTTCTGTTGGAAAAACTATGGTGACTAAGTTTAAATATTTTTTGTTCACCGCAAATATATAAAAGCAATATAATGTTCCTATCTAGCACTCACTGAGTAGGAAATGTTGTTTCTTAAGAATATGAAAAACTTATGTCAATTCTTGGTGATTGCAATAGCCACGTATAATCCTATGAAAATTCTGCATTCACTGCAAACAGGCAACAAAAACAATATAATAGCCTTATTGGACGGTATTTTAGTAGTAAATACTCTTTCAATTTTGGAAACGTCTTAATTCTTGGTGATTTCAATACCCACACAGATTATCCTTCCAATAATGCTGGCCCTTCAGTTTCCTGACCCACTCTCTCCAGAAATGATTTGGTCCTCCCAGCTACTTTAGCCACTCAGTTACAGCCATTCTCCAGATTCTGTCATTACCAATAACTGTAACATGTATGTAGTATTTACAAAGCAAAGACTTACATCATAGCAACTTGTCTGAACCATTTCCAATACACTTATTGCAGATGAACTAATTTAATCGTCAAAATAAGCTGATGATACAGGTACTCTTATTATCTCCTTTTACTGATGAGGACACCAAGGCATAGTAATAATTCAACTGTGGTTTCATAGCTAGCAACGGAGCATACCAGAATTGGATGGCAAACAGCAAGGTGCCAGAGTCTAGGCTATTAACCATTATATTTTTCCATACATCCCACTATTCTACCACTATGCCCTACCTTTCTAAGCTCACTCACTTTAGTGCTACAGCTCAATAAAGGATCAAGACCTAAAACCCATGGATCCTAGAACTTTTCACCTCCCCCTTTGTGTACCCCCATGCCCTCACTTTCCTTCTTCTCAACTTAAGTCCCAGGTCAAAAATTATAACGACCCTCCTTGCACATATACCTTGCCCCCTTTCCACTTTCTCACACTTGCCTGGCTAAACCCCAGCCCTGGAAAATCCAACTCTCCAGCTAGACTGCCACAGCCATTCCAACTAGTCTCACTGTATATTCATGACTGCTAGTATCACTAACCTAAACTGGACCCTTAATGCTACTTGGCAACTATCTTTCCCTTGTTCATTCACTGGCCCACCCTGAGGAATCTATTTAATACCTTCTCCAATGTCCTCTAGAAGAAGCACCTCCTCCACCCAGCTTTACTCTTTCCTGATGATTTAACTATTTCATGTCCGCATGTGCTCATACACTCTGCCTTCTCTCCTATATTTATGGGTGAACTACCCTTCCTTGCTAAGGCCAAATTCTTCACCTGACCACTAGGGTCCATCTGTTCTCAAGAACTTTGCTCAGCAATTACCCCGCCTCTTTCCAACTGGTAGTAAGTGTAAGACTGCAGGAACTTGTCTTGATTGCCATACTGAGTGGGCCTAAGGATGCAGACACTGCATGACCAACCTTTCTCTACCCCCCATCCATCTAATCCTGAAGCTGATGTGTCCCCCTGGGCTTCATTAAACAAACGAGTAAGAATCCCTGTTTTGTCACTTTGCAAATTCATGTTACTGGGACTACATGAAGCTGAACCAGTACCAGGTTTTTAAGAGAATGGTGTATGCCTATACTTCTCTGGTTTATGGACATCAGGGCAAAAACACATAGCCAACAACGGGAAGTGGAACCTGGCTCACTTCCATGGGTCTACTACAAGGCCAGGCTCTCTATTCTTACTTGAGGCTTGGTTACAATAGAGTGCTTATAAAGCTAAGCCTGATACCAACCTTTAGTTTTTTTTCTTGCTCCCCAGCTTTCTGCACATCTATATGCCACTGATGAAACAAAGTCGAAAACTGCTGAGAATATTCATAATTAAGATTCTCCCTGCAAAACATTAATAGTGAACATGGTCATATTTCATAATGATATGAAAAAGTAAACACATTTAAAACAAAGTTGATCTGACATAGTTTATACTTTAAAAGAAGGAAATAATACTAGCTTAAATCTTCTTAGGGAAAATAGAGAAGTCAAATGGACAATTTATTCTGATTCCAAGACTATTCTTCTTAAGAGGCTAATAGAGGAGCTATCTCTCATACTATTAACTTTAGCTCTCAAAAACTAAAGGGGTTTTATTATAGGTAAAACTGTTTCAGAAACACTCATTTTATGTACGAGAAGATGCTGTTTTCATTTTCTCTTACTCAACTGCATACAGGTTCTGATATGCTAAACAGATTCAGTGGGGATAATGTATCTATTTATCATATAAGATTTCCAAACAGGAATATTTCACTTAACTTTTTCCCTACTTTGGGACAACACAGAATTTGAACAAAAGAAAAGTTATCCCAATTCGGCTGAAATATAAAAACTACTTTTATACAATGATTTCAAATTGCTTTTATAGTAAGAAAACTCACTTGTTATCAAAAGGGGCGGGGGAGGTTACTTTATCTACTGACCACTCTAAAGAACGGGTGGGTAGTGGAATTATTTGCATGTAGAAAAAAATCAAGACAAACATTTTCCACTAAAGATGCCAAAAAAAGAAGACAGCTATTTTTCCTTGCACTCAAGGATACTAAGAAATGATACAAATGTGGTGGCTCTAAAAAACCAACAATCTTACCTTTGCTGATGTTGTGTTCTCCAAGCATGCTCAATTTTCTGGTTACTGGTATTGAGCAAAGCATTGCTCTTCATTTCAAATCTTTTTCTCTTTGCAAGAAGAGACTGTGTAATGTCATCTATATCGATAACAAACATCCATTAAAATGTAATGTTGACGCCCAAGAGCAGGAGAAGCAGAAGGATCTATTTTGTGTGTGAGTGGAGGGAGAGTGGAATTAAGAAAGCAGGAGTATTTGTGCAGACAGGGGTAGAGAAAGCTAAGACGGACCCAGTATGAGATGCATGCTTAGAAAGATCCAAAAAGACCCTAAATGTTTATCTCAGGCTGACCTATAGGCTCGAGATAAGCTGGGCTAAGCTCGGAATGGGAGAGCCTCAACATGGAGTCAACTTACACTACAGCCTTTAATAATTAAAGAAAACAACAACAATAATAATAAAAGAACCAAGCAAGCAAACAAGCAAACAAACCCAGCAATTACTGGGGATAGGAGAGAATCTAATGTCCAGAGATAATGTATCAGAATATTCAAATGTCCAGAATTCAATTTTTTAAAAATCACAAGGCATAGAAAGAAATAGGAAGAGATGTCCCATTTAAGGAAAAAAAATGAAGCAACAGAAACTAACTCTGAGGGAGGCCATGCATTGGAATGACAAATCAAAGATGTTAAGTCAGCTCTCCTAAGTAAGTTTGACAATCTAAAGGAAAACGTGGACAAAGAACTAGAGAACATCAGGAAAATGACGTGTTAATAAAAGTAGAAATTCAAAAGAGAGAAGCTTTTAGAAGGTACAAAATAGACACTCTGGTGCTGAGGATCAAAATAACTAAATGAAACACTTACTATAGGAGTTCAAGAGCAGATGTGACCAGACCGAGGAAAGAATTCACAACCCTGACAAAAGGACAATGGAAATTATCCAGTCTGAGGAGCAGAAAGTAAAAATAATGGGGGAGCAAAAGCGAACAAAGCCTAAGGGACCTGTGGAACACCATGAAGTATACCAACACATGGATTACAGTTACAGGAGTCGCAGAAAGGAAAGAGAAAGAGACAGAGGCAGAAAGAATATCTGAAGATATAAAATGGTCAGAAACTTTCAAATTTGACAAAAGACATCAACAGACACAGCCCAAGAAACTCAACAAACTCCACATAGTATAAACTCAAAGAGTATCATATGGAGACACATTACAGTCAAACTGCCAAGGCCAAAGACAAAGAGAGATATCCTAAATAAGCAAAAGGAAGTGATTTGTCATGTACAAGGGAACCTCAATAAGATTAAGTGCCGATCTTTCCTCAGGAATCACAAAGGCCAGAAACCAGTGGGATGACATACAGAAAGTAGTGAAAGAGAAAAACCAAACCAAACCAAAACCAAACACAATCAGCCAAGATTTCTATACTTTATCGGGCAAAACTGTCCTTTAGACAACAAAGAGAAATCAAGACATTCCCAGACAAACTAAGCTGAAGAAGTCTGTTACTGCTACACCTACCCTACAAGGAATGAGAAATGGAGGCCCTTCAGGAAGAAAGAAAAGTATACTAGGCAGTAACTTGAAGCCATGTGAAAAGAAAAACATCCATGAAAAGATAACTGTATGGATCAATATAAAATGCCAGTATGCTTGTATTCTTGACTTGTCACTCTATTTTTCTTCCATGACCAAAAAATACATACATATGTATGAAATAATAATGGACAAGCACGCAAAATAAAAAGATGTAATTTGTGACAAGAACAACATAAAGGTGGGAAGGAAGGGTTTCAAAGCAGGAATTGTGTATGCTGCTAAAGTTGGATTGATATCAATTCAAACAAGACTGTTACAGACTTTCGATGTTAAATGTAAACCTCAAAGTAACCATGAGGAAAATGTCTAAGATTATACAGAGAAGGAAATGACAATGGAATCAAAACGTTTCACTACAAAAGGTAAATGAAACACAAAAGAAGGCAGCAAAGGAGTAAATGACGCTCAAAAAAAGTTTAAGAATTGCTAAAAGCAGATGACAAATGGCATCTGCCTCATCAACAACTACTTTGAATGTAAATGAATTAAACTCTCCAATCAAAGGGCAGAGACTGGCAGAATGGGTTTAAAAAGCATGATCCAAGTACATGCTGTTTATAAAAGACTCACATTTGACCCAAAGGCACACATCAGTTGAAAGTGAGAGGAGAGAGAGAGAAAAATAAATCCAAACAAAACCATTCCATGCAAGCACTTAAGCAAAGAGAGCTAGGGTAGCTACAGTAATATCAGACAAAAAGAGGCTTTATGTAAAGAACGGTTACAAGAGAGAAAAAAGGACATGACATTTTATATCAGTAAAGGGCCAATCAATCAAGAAAATACACGAAGTATAATTATATGTGCACCTAACACCAGAGCCCCCAAATACATGATGCAAACACTGACAGAACTGAAGGGATTAAAAAATGGAGAGTTCTACAAAAATAGTTGGAGACGTCAATATACCACTTTCAATACTGGAGAGAACATCTATATGGATGATCGAAAGGAAACAGGATGTGAACAACACGATAAACCAACCAGACCTAATATAGAGAGAAAACATCACCCAGCAACAGCAGAATACATATTCTTCTCAGGGGCAGATGGATCAATCTCCAGGCTAGGCCGTACGTTATGCCATGCAGCAAGTCTCGATAAACTGAACTCGTAAGATACAACTTTTCTGAACACAAAGGACCAAAGCAAGAAATCCCTCACAGAAGGAACAAAAGAAAAGTCACATATATTTGGAAACTAAAAACCATACTCTTAAACAACCAATGGATGACAGAAGAAATCAGAAAATTCTAAGAGACAAATGAACATGAAAACACAACATACCAAAACTTATGGGTGCAGCAAAAGTAGTGCTCAAAGGGACATTTATAGTTGTAAACACCCACATTAGAATAGAAGAACAACCTCAACTCAATCATCCCACTTCACATCTTCAGAACTAAAGCAGAGAATATCTAATATTAGCAGAAGAAAGGAAATAATAAAGATTAGAGCGAAGATAAATAAAATAGAGAACAGAGAAACAGCTGAGAGAATCAATGAAACCAAAAGTTGGTTCTTTGTAAAGATTAATGTAAGTGACAAACTTTCAGCCAGACTGACAAAGGACGAAAAAGAGAGCGAGTGAGCGAGCAATGGAGTGTGAGAGAGGAAATGCAAATGACTATCAGAAATTAAAACTGATCTTACAGAAATGAAAAGGATTATAAGAAAACACTATGAACAATTGCATGCCAACAAATAAGATAATTTCGGTGAAATGGACAAATTCCTAAACTGACTCAGAAGAAACAGAGGATCTTAGCAGACCTATAACAAGGACAGATACTGAATCAGTAATCAAAAAATCTCCCAACAAAGAAAAGTTGAGGAACAGACTGCTTCTCTTGTGAATTCTTCCAACAATTCCAAGGAGAATTAATACTGGCTGTTCTCAAACTCTCCTAAAAAATCAAAGAGGGGGCAATATTAACTCATTCTATGAGACCAGTGTTACTCAGATACCAAAGTCAGATAAGGGCATCACAAGAAAAGAAAACTACAGAGCAATTTCTCTTATGAACATAGATGCAAAAATCCTTGAATAAACACTAACAAAACAAATCTCACAGCATATTAAATGGATTTGATTTACCATGACCATGTGGGATTTGCACCAGAGCTTTTTTATAATGCATTTGTATCCCTCATTGCAGAATTTCATAAATTTTTCATTCCCCAAATAATGCATTGCTACGAATATGAGTGTATGTCATGGATCTTCCATCAGTACTTATTTTCCAATAGTTGTGCTCTTAAACAAACATTCTATACTTCCAGCATCCTCCAAAGTACTCCATTTACAAGAGAGTTCACAAAAGCAGTCCTTTTCATCACCAAATAGAGCAAAGCTTTCCAAAATACTTGCCTGTATGACTGATCCATATAGAGAACACAAAAACTGACTTTTTTTTTCAAGAGTACTGTCTCATAACACGGTTAGTGCAACTGGTATTTGGCGTGGCATTTTAAAACTGATGCATTTTTGGACGTGATTATGTCTCTCACTAGCCAGCAAAGCTGTCTTTAGTTGTCTACCACATAGTTTATTAATGGAAAACATAACAATCAAGAGTTATCGTGGAGGTTCAAATTTATACTACCCTCCCCCAACAAAAAGAACATAATTTTTCTAAAATTAGAAAATAATGAAATTGAGAAAATACAAAATTGATAAAAAAAACAACAAATGTATATCACTTACTCTGTGAAGACAAAGAGGGCAGAACATTTTCCCATCCATTTTTCTAATATCCCACAGTCCATTAAATTCACACGTGCATATAATAAAAGCATGGTTCTTACCTGCCCTTCTCACGCTTCACATCAACAATTTAAAAACGTAAGTAAGGAAATCTATGAAGCTGCATCACATTAAATACTTAGGTAAAATCCTATACACGAGAACAAGGCATTGGATTACATTCGTGAAGTCCATGGACTGACATTTCCCATCGTACAGGTCATATGGTTTAAAACAATTTTCCTGAAATACAAATATCTCCTAAAACATACCTCCCAATCTTTCCAACATACTTCTCACTTCATCCCTGTGAAGAAATTATGCGAAAATATTTTAATTAAGGTCACGTGAAATACTAAGCTTGTTTTGGAAGAAATAAGTCCAGCCAAGTGTTTTAAGTACAATACCCGTTACACGAATCAAAGTAGCCTTTTCTTGAAGTGCTTTACCTGACAGGCAAAAATTACTTTAAACACATTACCCCACAGCTTCCTCAGTTGTTTCTGCAGGCGGTGTTTTTTCCCCACGCTTATCAACTCCTGGGGTCTTTCCTGCATCGAGAATAAACAAGATGAAAGATTTTTAAGTTATGTAGGTTATTTTGGTGACTTTGGGTGGGGTGGACATCTTCACTGTGGAGTCTTTTAGGCTTTTCGCCAACCAAAAGTTTTCAAGTCGCCCTATAAACGGAATCCCTTCTCTGCCGGGCAGATGAGGTTAAATCAGGGTCCAGGACCACTTTGGAGAGGCAATCATGCAGGTCACTGCAAGGTCACTGTCCTAGTAAACTCTGCATTGTAAAGCAGACATTTTAGAAATCACGGGGCCTGTACAAGGCAAGAAGAGATGCTACAAAAGCTTCCGTCCCTCGGATAGGGGGCACGAGAATCGAAGGAGGAGCAAAGTACACGAAACCTTTGCCAAGAATACGGTTGTATTTGCGTAAGAAGTTGTGGGTTCAAAACGAGGGGGCTGTGGGAGACTTGCCACTGCCAGATGCGCCATATTTGCCAAGGTCTGGGGCGTACCGTACCTTGGGGGCCATCCTTCCCTGCACCCCTCGGGCCTGTGCTATCTTCTCTCCTCCTGTCAGGGGCTCCTGTCGCCGCCTCCTCCCAGGCTGGCGTCCCCGATTTCCTCACACGCTTTCTTCCACGGGACGCCATCCCCAGACGTTTCCTCGCTGTAGAAAGAGATCTCTTAAACCTCCAGAGTCCCGTACGCTTGAAATAAATCGGAGCTTTCCCTCGAGGACGTCGAGGGCGGATTCTCTCCGTTAAAGGCCAGCTCCGCGCCGTGCTCCCCGCGGCCCCGCCCGCCCGGGGTCGCCGCTGGGCCGGGCCGCTGCACCTCGGGCCGCGGGGACCCACGGCTTGGGCAGGGCCGCCGCCAGCAGGCCGGGAGCAGCGACGGCGCGAGCGGCGGGCGCCAGAGCGCACCCCCTGCACCCAGGAGGGCGGACGCGGCGGGAGCCGGGGCCCACAGGCCGAGGCGGCGCCCCGGAGCCCGGCCCGGCTGACCGGGGCTGGCCGGAGGGGGCCGCGCTCAGGCCCGCTCAGGCCCTCGCGGGAGCCGTCCAGCGCGCGGGCTGCCCCCTCGCCCCCGCCGCCCAGGCCCGGCCCGGCCCTCGGAGAGCCCCGCCTTCCCCTCAGAGGCCCCCGGCTGGGCGGAAGACTCGCCCCGCCGCCCCCGCGCCGCGCAGCCGCTTTCCCTCCTCACACCTGAAGAGGTGAACGCGAGGGCCGCCCCGCCGCCCCCCGCCGCCCCCCGCCGCGCGTCCCTCCTCACCTGAGGCCGCGGCTTCCTTCAGGCGCGACGCTCCCCTGAGGCGCGGCGCTCCACTCGGCGGGCCCCAAACAGCCAGCCACGCTGAGGCGGGCGCGGCGCTGATTGGTGGATGCAGCGCGCAGGCGCGAGGCGGGGCCCGGGAGCCCCGCCCCCTGGCGGTGACGGCGAGCGGTGACGGCGAGCGGTGACGGCGAGCGGTGACGGCGAGCGGTGACGGCGAGCGGTGACGGCGAGCGGTGACGGCGAGCGGTGACGGCGAGCGGTGACGGCGAGCGGTGACGGCGAGCGGTGACGGCGAGCGGTGACGGCGAGCGGTGACGGCGAGCGGGGCCCCCACCTCCCCGGCCGCCGGTGGGCTCGGGCCCGTGGCTGTGCGCGTTCTCGTGCCCAGTAGTTTTCCGTCTTACCGCCCCGGAACCTTAGCAAGGAGGGCAGGCTCCCGAAGAGCCCCCCGCGCCACGTGGGGAGCCCAGCTTCCCCGACGCCCCGTGGAAGTCCAGCCAGGCCCCCTCCCCGCCCGGCAGCGCCTGGCGCTGTGCGGGGTTTCGCGTGGAGGTCACGCCCTTCTCCCGCTTTCTCAGCTTGGCGGGAAAACCAAGGAGGGCCGTGTCCCTCAGCAGTGGCTCCCAGCTTCCTTGGTGTCGGCCTCTTCCCCGCGCACTCCGCCGCTCCCTGGTGGCTGCGGGGCTCGGGCTGGCTTGTGCTGGGCCGCCGGCTTCCTGTCCACTGCCGCCTGCCGGTCCTGGGGCTGCGCCTCGGCTGGGTCCTCCTGGCTCACGGCCGCGGGCGCCCGGGAACTGGGGGGGGGGGGGGGGGGGGGCTGCTTAATCAGCCACGCTGCCCTGGACAGTCTCACCTCCGGCACGAGCGCTGGCGCTCCGCACAGGCTGTGGGCCTGGACTTGCCAGGGCACAGGCTCACGGATGCCAACTCCTTCTCTGGTGCTCCTCCCAGCAGCAGATTGAGTTCCCGTGGCGACAGAGACGCACCAGCACCTCATGGAGCGGATTTCTTAGTTTTGCCCGTCTCCTGGCAGTACAGTGGTACTTGTGTGGGACCTTCTTCCACATTTCTGCCAGCACGAATAAGACTGGCATCTTTTGAGGCTGACCCGCCATTTGAATTCTTTGCTTTTCCTTAAAAGAGCTCTTTCTCCTCTTGGCCCTTTTTCAATGGGGCAGTGGATCTTCCTCCTGGGTTGACAGGAGGAATTGCTCTATTCCAGACATTGAGCCTCACGGCCGTGCTTTTCCTGAGTTGCTTAGAACAAATGCTGCTTCACCCTGAGGCCATAACCACTTTCTTCTCTACATCCTCACGAATGTTTTAGCTCTCATTCTTAAGTGTTTCTTCCGTGAGGTTTGTTTTTTGTGCCTGCTGTCAGGCACGGATTGTGGTGGTTGCCAGCTGTATGGGCCCCAGACAACCGAATCCTTTCCTGTGGGGGGGAATCCACTGTAGGTAGGACCTTTTGGGGGGTTCCTTCAGTTAAGAAGGTGTGTCCCAGCTCAGGCAGGATGGGCCTTAATCTTGTTCCTGGAGTCCTGTAGCAACAGAGTGAAATGGAGGCAGTTGTGGGGGGGTGGAGTGGGGGAAGGTACCTAGCGAGCAGCCAGAAGTTGAAACCCACAGAACCAGGAGGAGAAGTCAGAGGCCAGCAGAGGCCGCCAAGTGCCTTGCCATGTGACGGAAGAGCCGAGGATCACCAGCAGCCAGCACCAGAATGACTGTATTTGGGAAGGAAGCAGTCATCCCCTTGATGACATCTCGATTTGGAATTTCATTTCTCCTTGGAACCATAAGCTAATATTTATAAATACCTATTGCTTATGCCAGCCCGTGTGTGATGGTGTGAAGCTGTGTGGACCCCGGAAAAGGATGTTCTTAAAGTTAATCCCTTCCTGGGCGTGCAGGCCCAGTGTAAGTAGGATCTTTTTGGTGAATAGGCTCTTCACTTAGGATGTGGCCCACCTCATTCAGGAGGGTTCTTAGTCTTCTTACGGGAGTTCTTTAGAAGAGTATGGAATTCAGGCGGCGGACTTGGCCCAGTGGTTAGGGCGTCCGTCTACCACATGGGAGGTCCGCACTTCAGACCCTGGGCTTCCTTGACCCATGTGGAGCTGGCCCATGCGTAGTGCTGATGCGCGCAAGGCGTGCTGTACCATGCGGGGGTGTGTCCCGCGTAGGGGAGCCCCATGCACAAGGAGTATGCCCCATAAGGAGAGCCACGCAGTGTGAAAGAAAGTGCATCCTTCCCAGGAATGGTGCCGCACACACGGAGTGCTGACACAACAAGATGATACAACAAAAAGAAACACAGATTCCCGTGCTGCTGACAACAACAGAAGCAGACAAAGAAGATGCAGCAAATAGACACAGAGAACAGACAATCGGGGTGGGGGGGGAAGGGGAGAGAAATAAATAAATAAATAAATATTTACAAAACAGAAGAGTATGAAATTCAGACAAGGAGAGAGAAAGTCACAGAAGCAAAGAGCCAAAGGCAACAAGACCCAGAAGAGAAATGAGTGAGCAGCAGATCCCACCATGTGCCTTGCCATGTGACAGAGGAGTCCACGGTCACCAGCAGCCAGGCTTCAGGGAGAAGCCATCGCCCCACGATGCCTTGATGGGGACATTTTTCTCCGCCTTGAAACTGTACACTTGTAACCTAGTAAATTCCTGTCGTTAGCAGTCAACCTCTTTTACAGTGTCTGACTGAGCAGCTTTAGCAAACTTGAACAGATTGTGGTACCAGGAAAGTGGAGTTGCTGCTGGTGGAAATAACAACAACAACAAAAAGTTATGAAAGGCCTTTTGATTCAGTAAAGAACTACCAGGCGTTCAGTAGGAAAGGCCTAGATTGCTCTGAAGAGACTGTTGGTAGACATGTGGATGCTAAAGGTGTTTCTGGTGAGGCTATGGCAGTTTGAAATTCTTCTCTGAATCCCCCAAAGGAAAAGATTGTGTTCTTGAACTGAATCCATTCCTGTGGGTGTGGGGCCCTTTTGACTGGGTTGCCTCAGTGAAGTGGGAATCAAGTTGGGTCCCCGCCTTTTCCTGGAGCTGTACTTAAATGGAGACACGGAAGCCGGCAGTTTTGACCCTGCCATGTGAGAGAGAACTCGTGGACAGCTAGCAGCCTTGTGCTTAAGTGCGAAGCCCCCAAGAGGCTGGGCCTTTGGTGCAACTCAAGGCCTAAGAGACAAGACAAGCTATATGCCTGATAGCCCACAGCTGAACCTGGGAAGACAGCAGAGCAGGTGAGATCGAGAGAGGACCTCCACAAAGACTCAAGCCCTAGGCCTGGTTGCCCACAGCTGTGCTTTGGGAGATGGCAGGTTCTGGAGGGGAAGGCAGGGACCACGGCAGGGATCGGCAGCCATCTTTGCCATGCAGTGGGACACCAGGATCGCCCGTTGCTGACTTTGGTGAGAAGGCATATCAAGTGGTGATTTGAGCTGGACATTTCACAGCTTTTAAACTGTAAGCTTTTCCCTGAACTAAAACCCCCGATATACAAGCCAACTCATTGCCGATACTTGGCACTGGCAACGCTGTGTCAATGAAGACAGATGCCTTGGACAGAAATGGTGACTATGTCATTGCACCCCAGAAAGAAAAGGTGATCCTTGTTTGAAGGTGGCAGAGAACTTGGCACTATTGACCTCTGATACCAGAGGGAAGGCAGAACCTGAAAGTGATGAGGTTCCATATGTGGCCAAAAAGATATCTGGACTAACCGTGGAAACTGCTACCTGGCTCCTACTTGTGTCCTCCATAAAATGCGAAAGGAAAGGGTTAAGCTGGGAACCAAACTCCCAGGCACAAAGAAAGCAGAAAATTGTGGCTTGGGGAATTCCAAGCCTCCAGAGAAGGAGCACCCAGAGAATAGTGCTCCAGGTGAGGCTTTACCTGAACACAGAGCCGGTAGCCAATTCAGTGCAAGTTAGGATCAGAGGGGCATTTACTCAGGAAGGCTCTGTGGAAAGGACTGCCTTCTGGTGGTCTGGACCCCAGTGCACTACGTGCGAAACGGATGAGTTCTTTGTGAGATCTGTAGGAACGGAACAACTGCCAGCCTGGACTAAAGGGACAGCTTGAAGGAATAATGACTTCAAAGGGAGAACCATGGAAGCTGAGGTCTGGCCTGAAGACCTCGTCTCGGGCCAGGAGGGTAGAAGCACCCACGTATGTTGAAAGGGTGAGCAGGCCCCAGCTTGGAGAGGGCGGGCCTTCCGCCCCATCGTTCAGGAAGAGCCTCACTGCCCCAGGTTTCTCAGGGGCATCAGGAGAGGCTGGACACCACACCACTGTTGATGAGAGCACAGCTCAGAGTCCTGCTGCCACCCTGGTGCCTGATGAGGGTGGAGGGGAGAGCCTGGCCATCACCCCAGGGCTTGGAGGTATTGGAGCTTTCACCCCAGTGTTTGCGGTGAGCACAGCCACTGCGCAAGCCCCTGGATAGGGTGGAGCTGCTGCTCCATCCAGCCCAGCGGAGAAGGCATCGTTTTGTAGATGACTCTCAGACCTTGAAATCTAATGCAGTGTGCCCTGTAGGGTTTCGGAGTTGTTTGGGACCCATGAGCCCGGCTCTTCTTCCGATTTTTTCCCCATGGAAAGGGAAATTTTTATCCTATGACTCTCCCTCCATTACATATGGGAAGCAGAACTTGCTTCTTAAATTTCAAAGGTCCACAGTTGAGGGGAATTGTGGCCCAGACAAACCATACCTGCAAACCATTTTTTTTTTTTAAAGTAAACTTTATTTCAACTTCAAAGAATAAAATAACAGACAAAAGGCAGCTTAACAAATTATGGAAAAATACCTTAAAAAATTCTGTCCTGGCACATTTATCTTATTTAATCCTAAAAACAAATGCAATTATTTCTCCCACATTCAGAAAGATAAGTAAATGAACACAGACTCTTTAAATGATGTGACCAAGGTCTCCTTGTTAATGAAGAAAATGAAGAAAAAAATGCTTAATCATATTCATATCTCATAAAACTAAATTTCATATTCTTTTTTACCTTTAAAGTTGATATAGTACCTTCTATGTCTTTGCTATAAAAATATTACAATATTACTGTTAACTATAGATTATAAATTATGTTAGTTACATTTTTTCATGTATCATCATATTCTTAACAACTTATAAGAGGTACATTTTTGTATTTATATTATTTTTTTAATTTTTTATATTTTTTTATTGACTTTGTAATAATATTACATTAAAAATATATATGTGAGGTCCCATTCAACCCCACCCCCCCACCCCCCTCTCCCCCCCCAACAGCACTCGTTCCCATCGTCATGACATATCCATCGGATTTGGTAAGTACATCTTTGGGCACCTCTGCACCTCATAGACAATGGTCCACATCATGGTCCATACTCGCCTCCATTCCATCCAGTGGGCCCTGTGAGGATTTACAATGTCCGGTGATTACCTCTGAGGCACCATCCAGGGCAGCTCCATGACCCAAAGACGCCTCCACCTCTCATCTCTTCCTGCCTTTCCCCACACCCATCGTTCACCATGTCCACTTTTCCCAATCCAATGCCACCCCTTCTTTGTGGACATTGGATTGGTAGTGTCCATTGCACCTCTATATCAAGAGGAGGCTCAGATTCCACATGGATGCTGGATGCAATCCTCCCATTTTCGGTTGTAATCACTCTAGGCTCCATGGTGTGATGATTGTCCTTCTTCAACTCCATCTTAGCTGAGTGTGGTAAGTCCAATAAATCAGATTGTAGGTGCTGGAGTCTGTTGAGGCTCAGGACCTGGTTATCACATTGTCGGTCCAGAGATTCAAATCCCCTAAATCTATCTTAAACCCTAACGTTAACTGCACCTCTAGCACATTAGCATGAAAGTCTTATGAAGGGAGATCCCATCTGAGTCCAGATTCCTCACACATAAACACCATTTCCAAAGAGGGGCCATCTGCCCTGGTAGTCAACCCCATCGGCCATGACCATAACTCTCATGGGTCTCTTTAGCCTTCATAGGAACCAATATCTGGGGGTTGTATCTGCTTTATCTGTCTCTCTGACTCTGCTCAGTTGTGCATGAGGGCAATCCTTCTGCCAGCCTCCAGACTCTTTTTTAGAAACTCGTAGCCATATAAACTCATTTCTCCTTTCCATTTCCCCCTTACTTTAGGTCAAACAGCATTTTAAAGTCATGTTATTTTATGTAGACATGGATATTCTGCTGATCCGCATTGAATCTTCCATATAAGGTCCTTTTCCAGTTGCATCATCAGTTGGTATTTGATAGTGGTCCCTCGTTGCCAGGAGGCTCATCCCCGGGTGTCATGTCCCACGCTGGAGGGAAGGCATTGCATTTACATGCTGAGTTTGGCTTCGAGACTGGCCACATTTGAGTAACATGAAGGCTGACAGGAGGAAATTCCCAGGCACAATGTTGCTCTATGCCTTGTTCTTATTTTAGGTTTATCAGCTCACAAACATAATCATTAGCATCAGGGGCTCACTCTTGAACCCTCACTCCCTCCCGGTCCCCTCCGCTGTACCTGGGAGACTGTCGCTGTTCCCCTGGGGACCACGACAGAGCACCACTGGCCAGAAACCCAGTACCCCCCCTGCTGTGGTTTTTAATTGTTGCCACTATGAGTATATCCAATCATTGCCATGCACCCTGGACATATGTTCTGTACAGCTCCCTGTCAGCCATATATCACTTGTCATTGGTATCCCATACCAGTATCTCTCCATTGCCATTGTTGAAACACTCTGTGATCCAGAACTCCCCAAAATTTGAGGCCCAATATAATGTCGTGGTCCCTTACTAGGGAATGGCATATAGCGATGGGTTTAAAGGATAGATAAAGAACTTGGATAAAGTTAGATAAAGAACTTAAAGAATGTTGACTTGAAAAAATTCCACATCCTATCCTTTCCCCCCCCCCCCCCAAATTATTCAGCATTTCTTCATAGGAGTCCTAGACCACAGCAATGCATATATATAATATACAGCATTCCCATACATCCACCATATAACCTTTTTCCTTCCACATCGATACTCTTACACCCTATTCATATCATATTTACTTAAGGTGATGTACAGAGTCTGAGATATTAGATTTCTAACAAGGTAATATCTGTGCTTACATTATGGTGCATACTTTAGGATACACAGTTCTTTACATTTTTAGTTATCCTATGTTTTACATTATGGTTTACATTATCAGTCTGTCATCTCCTATATGTTATGGTGTAATATTACATGTTTTATATCCGTCCTTGTGTACTCTCAAGAAACTCCTCTCTTTCCCCCCATTTACTTTGGTTCCACACATTTAACGTCCATTTTCCCTTCCAGCTTGGTGCCCACAGTGACAGCCAACCTCCGTTTCCTGAGGAGCCACTTCCAGAGATAGATGGAATAGTGTTCAGGGCCTAATTTGCTCAACTGCCCCAATGCCCTGGGAGCCACCCTTTCTCTCGAGGGATAGAGTTCCCTCTATTTGGTGGCATTAGTCCTCCCCAGGATGTGGGTCCACCCCAACTCTCACTACTTAGGATTCTACCCCATGGTGTCACCCACTCTGGCAGAATGAGCATTTAGACATTCCCCAGGAGCCCGTCCTGCATCAGACCCTCCTCTCCGCGCACTCTAAACAGGTAACCCTCTTTATTACATTTTGTTATGATTTCTCGGTATTTTACTCTCCACCACCTCCTGTCCCTCTCCTATGTTGGTATGCTACCCCTCCCTCCCCCCACTTTGGGCAACGTTACCCAACCGTCCCTCCCCAGCCACCCTCAAACCCGTAAAGCCCCAACCAAAGGCAACCCCTTGCCCCCATTTTATCTCTTCTTTGTGTTCATACTTACCACCATCTCATCTTAAATTCCACCCCTGTAGACATCGTCTCATATCCTTCCTCCATTCTCTGATTTCCTGTAAGCCTATCGTTCAGTCTCTTGCTATCTAGGGCAGCTTGTTTATTTCATATCATTGAGGTCATGTAGTATTTGTCCTTCAATGTCTGGGTTGCTTCACTCAACATAAGGTTCTCAAGATTCATCCATGTTATCACATGTGATTGTAGTGTGTTTGTTCTTACAGCCGAGTAGTATTCCATTGTGTGTATATACCACATTTTATTGATCCACTCATCTGTTGATGGGCATTTGGGTTGATTCCAACTTTTGGCAATAGTGAACAATGCTGCTATGAACATTGGTGTACATATATCGGTTTGTGTCCTTGTTTTCAGTTCTGCTGGGTATATACCCAGCGGTGGTATTGCTGGGTCATATGGCAAATCTATGGCTAGATTTTTGAGAAACCTCCATACTGTCCTCCAGAACGGCAACCCATTTTTGATAACTCTTTTTACTTAATATTGGTACTGAAATTATTGAAGTCTTTGGGGGTATTGTGAGGGAATGGATGTATCGTGCATATGGAAAGAACATGTCTGTATGGGGTCTGGAGCGTGGAGTCGATGGTTTGTGGCTGTATGGAGCCCAGAAATGTGTGTATCCTTAAAGTTAATCCATTCCTGCAGGTGTGGACACATAGTAAGTCAGATCTGTGGTGAGGAGGCACTTAACTTAGGATGTGATCCACCTCATTCAGCCTTGGTCATAGTATTCTTACTGGAGTCCTTTATAAGAGTATAACCTTCAGACAAGGAGAGAGAAGGGCATGGAAATAAGAAGCCAAAAGCAGCAAAACTCGGAAGCAAAGAGAGAGAGCAGCAGATGCGCCACTCACCCTGCCCTGTGACAGAGGAGTCCAGGATTGTTGGCAGCCGTTATTCAAGGAGAAAGCATTGCTACATCGCTGTGATGTGGACGCTTTCCTCAGCCTTGAAACACTAAGCTAATAAACCACTAAGTCTCCATGGTTTAAAAAATCCAATGACAACAGGTGTCTTTTCCGTTGTCCAAGTCTGCTTTTGTGTCTTAAGAAACACTGTATGGTGTGTTAAATAGAAGTTTTACAGTGTCTTATTTGATACCATCCCTAAACCTTTTATCCTTTCTCTGACTTTTATAAATGAAGTATGTTTTGCCTTCCATTGTGTTTTCTGACCAGTTATTTTTTTAATATGCCGAGGCTTTTGGTTTTTGAATGTGAATTCTGCATCATACAACCTCGTGGAATTCTTTAATGTTTCTCTAGGGTTCCCCAGGTATATTATCCTCCCACCCGCAGAGAGAGATTCAGTTTCATTCCCTTGTCCCTCTCTTGTCTCTAATTGCTTTTTCTTGCAATTTGCATAGGTTGTAGCCTCCATTAAATGGCCGTGGAGGCAGTGTGTGTTTGGCCTTGTCCTTCACTTTGGTAGGAAAGGCTCAGTTGGTTTCACATTAATTACAGTTGAACTTTTACTATATATGGGTGCTGGATGCTAAATTATATGAAAAGTCTTCCTAATATTGAACCATTTTGTATTCCTGGAGTAAATGCTACTTGGCCATGTTGTACTGATTTCTTATTGTCCATTTGATGTCTGTTCAACAATATTTTATTTAGGATTTCTACATTAATCTTTATAAAGGACCTTGGCCAGTTAGTGGTGTTTAGTTTTGTTTGTGGGTTCTGCCACTATCAGGTTAGAGAATTACGTAATTCCTGCTTCACAAAGATGATTTGGAAATTCTCCTTTGTTTTCTATGCTCCAAAATGGCTTATGTCATTTTACTTGTGACTTATGTCATTTGGGAACTGCATGGTCTCAAATGGCTGGAGGATTCACCTAGGACACTCTTTGGATCTGGTGATGTCATATGCTTCATTCCTGGATAATTTTCTTCATTTCTCAGGTAAAAAATGAATCTTTTAAAGCTTTTTGTCTCTCCTGTCATTAAATAGAGTAAACAGCATTTTCTGAAGAAACCGTGTATTTCATTTTGTTTTTCCAAACTTCTCTCTTCAATATCAATATTGATATTTATACTATATAGTCTCTCTTTTTCCTTGATTAATTTACCTAGTAACTTGTCTATTTTTTGGGTTTAAAAACATGATTTGACTCAGTAGTTTTGTTTTTGCCCTGTTAATTTCGAATTCTGTCTTTAGTATTTCAAAATTTATAATTTCTTTTGGCTTCACTTTCTTGCATCTAGCTTTTTGAGTTGAAAATATAATTGGTTCACTTTTATTTCATGTTTACACATAAACATTTGTGGCTGAGAATTTTTCTCTGATCGCTAGTATAAATACATCTTGTAGATTCTGACTTGTGGTGTTCTTATTTATAATTTACCAAAGATTTTTACCTTCTGCTTATATTTCTTGTTGCCCCAAAGAGTTGTTTGATAGGGGGATTTTTAACATGTCAAATGGGAGGGCTAATTTGGCTTTTTCATGGCTCATTTGATTGGACCGTAGTCAGAGAATATGCTTTCTCTCTTTTCCTGAAAATACTGAGGTTTGCTTTATGACCTAATAGTTCTTCACTTTTTGTACACGTTCCTCGTGCGCTTGAGAAGAAGGTGTGTGTTCTAGCTTCAGGTTGGAGTTTTGATCGATGTTCCTCATCTATGTTGGTAAAAGTCACACCTTTATTTATATTTGGCTCTGTAAGTTGTTTCAGCAGGTTGCGTTTTCTAAAGGTGGACAGAACCATAAATGCTATCCCACATGCTCTTATTACAATGTGACCTTAACCTTGCTCCTATGAGTTTGTAAGGCTGTATTTTCTGTTCTTGAATTTAGGCAGGCCTCTGAACCTGCATCAACCAAGCGAATACAGCAGAAGTGATCAATGCCCTGCATCTTCAGGGCCAGCTCATATAGAAGCCACAAACTCCTGCCTTGATCTTTGGGGATGCATGCTCTTGGAGTCCACCCATCATGCTTTGCGGACACCCATGTCTCCCAGCACCTGGCATGGAGTGCATGGGACCAAGGCAGTTTACATACTTCAAACCCACTTGTAAGTCCTCCGAGAGCATTTTCCCTGGGTCCTGACTACCAACGAAGAGCCATGAGCCCAGGACATGTCTCTGAGTCCTAAGTGGTGAACCAGGGGCTGGAAGTCTGGGGCATGTGTCCAGAGCTTGGGCATGTGAGCTGGTGTGTCTACATGGGTGCACCTGGTACCCCTCATGGTGTGAGGTGTGGGAACACTGTGGTGGAAAGCATAGGGAGACTGGGGACGGGCATACAAAAGCATGCCAGGTCCTGCAGACAGCTTGGTGTCCTGCAGTGGTCAACCAAGGCCAGAGCCCACCCACACTGAACTCTGCCCAGCCATAAGTCAGGTGAACCAGCTTCATATTTGTTCAGCCCACAAGAAGGCTTGGCCTGGGAGAATTTGGACCTCAGCTAGGCCTGTGCTTACCTGTGAGATAATGAGTTGGTGGGCTCCATTGGTGTCCTTCTGGACTGTGAGTGCCTGTTCACTTCTGACTGGCATCTCTCTGGGCTCCCCCGTGACCCTCCCCCACGATGTCCAACCCAGACAATGGGCTCTGGGGACTGCCACTTAGCCCAGAGGATGCCCAGCTTGACCGGGAGTTTAGCGGAACAGGTCCAGATCAGCCAGTGCCACTACCAAGAGAGGCACGTCCCTCTCCGGCTTCTCCCAGCTATGTTACCGGGCTTGGGCCATGCTTGCTTGCACCCTCCAGACTGAAGTCTAGCAGGTTGCAAGGCCCAAACCATGTAGTGGACCCTGGACTGAAGGCGCTGTCCGTAGTGCAGAATGCAGTGCTGTGGGGCACTGGAGGGGACTAGTCAGAGCCCGAGTTCTCCCTGCTAGGGTCCCGCCACAGCGCTGCTGGACTTGAAGCTCCAGTGCTTAGCGCTGATGAAGGGCCCCAGTTCAATCACTCTCTTGGGGCTCCCCGCCCACCAGCTCACCATGATCACAGTCATCTCCTAGTCCTACAGGCCTCTGCATGCTTAGGGCCTGATCCTGCCTGCCCTAGGCCATACATTGTTGGAGGTAAGCAGCCCACACTCCTGTCCTAGGAAATCCCACAGCCCACGCCAAGCCCATCCCCAGAAGCACTGCCATAGAGCTGCTGTGGAATCCTGGTATGGGGTGTATGCCGAATTCCATGCACCTGAGGCTTGCCTCCTGCACAGAAGGCCTGGAAAGGCCACTACCCCTCCACAGGTCGCCCCCAGCCTCCCCTGTCAAAGGGCTTGAATAGCACATTGCTTTTGTTCATGATCATAGAACTTCACCCTAAAAGAGTCCATACCTAAGGGCATCAGAGTGATCTTTAGAAAAGATTTAATGCCTTTTTTAAAAAATCAAGATGGGTATTGTTTTGGCACTACAAAGCGAAGACTTATTTGTTAGGGGAATAATATAAAGAGCAGACCGTGACATGCCTTTCAAGACCGATTTTTCATGGGCTTGGTTTCTTTAAAATCTCTTATATTTCCTTTCTATCACCTCTCCTTTCCTCAGCCAGATAGACAGGCTATCAAGCATAATATCCTAAGGCAGGACTCTTGTAAAACAGTGTCTTCTCTCATATCTACAAAATGTAACCCCCCCCCCCCCCAATACTCATGAGATGAATGATCTAGAAGCAGGGAAAGGACTGGGCTAAGGCAAATGAGGCAACGAGATCTGAAAATATAAGGAGGGTAGTGAAAGACAGTATTAGCCAAATGGGTGCTGATGCAAAATACCAGAAATTGGTTGGTTTTTATAAAGGGCATTTGTTTGTGATAGGAGCTTACAAATGCAAGGCCATAAGCATAAGTTACTTTCCTCAGCAAAGTCTATATTCACGTGTTGGAGCAAGATGGCTGCCAATGTCTGTAAGGGTTCCCCTGGGCTCAAACATACGTTTTCTCCACAAGGTCAACTGTAGACTATCCAGCAAATGGCTCTATCTCACTGGGGCTCCTGCTTCAGCATCAAACTTCAACCTCAAAACTCCAACATTAAAAGCCTCAACCCTGTCCTTTGCCATGCCTTTTACCTGTGAGTCCCCACCCACCAAGGGGCGGGGACTCAACACCCTAATGACATGGCCCAATCAAATCCCCAATCATAACTCAGTCACACCCAGGTACAGATCAGATCGCAAACATAATCCAATATCTATTTTTGAAATTCCTACCCATATGAAACTACTACACTCCACTCTCTGAATTCTAAAAAGACACTACAATATTAAAAAAAAACTTTAAATCAGTAACAATGCAAGTACTCAATCATGTCACAATCCATTTAAAGAAATACCATTTCTCTTGGGGCAAAGGCCTGTCTGCTATACCTCTGAAACTTACAAAATAATTCATCTACTTCCAATACACAAATGGACAGACTAAAGATAAACATTTTCATTACAATAAGGAGAAATCGGGAGGGACACTTGAATCATGGGTCCTCTACATTTCAGGAAACCTGCAGGACATCCTCTCTTTGATTTCAGTCTGAGAGTCATTTTTCTTTTTTGCAAATATTTCATTTTTATTGGTCTGCAGAGGTAAGCTATACATTTTATGTGTTGGAGATTTGGACCCGAAGGGTATTGGGAATGTGAGAAAGAGAAAGGAAAGTGAAAGAAAGAGAATGAAAGAAAGAGAGAGAAAGAAAGAGAGAAAGAGAGAAAGAGAGAAAGAAAGAAAGAGAAAGAAAAAGGAAGAATGAGAGAGCTGGGTTTAGGGGGTCTGTGAGTAGAGACTCATCAGACAACTTTGTTTACAAGGGGCTCTCTATATACCCCAGTCTACATGACAACAAGCAGGAACACATAGCCTACGAACTCTTAATTACTGCATTCCTTAGGGTGCAAGTGTAGCCATGGAGATAGCACTAGCATGGAGACAGCACGTCTGTCCTTGTGAGGCCAATGTACCTGTTTCCAACATCTCGCCCTTTTTGTTTTAGTCGAGGTGACCATGCCTGTCTTAGGTTGCCCTCCTCTGAGAGGCTTACCCATCATTGACTACCAGCCAAGCTCTTTAGGGGAAGTTATTGAAGTGCTTTTGCTAGCACCTGATTATTTGCATGTCCCATGGCTGTTACGCTTTGCAATTTTTGAAAGCACTGTCTGGCACAGGCAAGAATCATGAGCAACAGAACAAATATGTTTATCCCTATTCCTAAAGCTGACAGGAAATGCTGTGATTCCACCAATTAACTGTGTTAAATTTTGTAATATGTGAAATTATATCTGAGAAAATATCCTTATCATGGGCTACATGAATTTAATTTTGAGACATTTCTAATATTTTTCTTTGTAATTCAATTATTTCCAGAGATATATTACTTTTATGGCCTAGCAAATGATTCTTAATTTTAATTCTCTATATCAGATGAATTATAGGCAAGAGGAGTAATACAAAAGTTGCTTTCATTCCAATCACATTTCAATCCCCTTAACAAGTTTAAATTATACAATTGATCTCCAATATGCAAAACAACTAATTCTAAATCATTAACCCGATTATTTAACTGTTCATCAATGTGCTCTTGGCTATGCCACAAATCACTAGCATTTTTATGCCAATCATGCACGTATTGTTGAGTCTGAACAGTCTCATGCAAAGTGAAAGCAGCGGTTGCAGCAGCTGTGATGATTCTAATTAGTCCCATTATACTAATTATTAGGAGTCCAATAAATCTTTTTGTCTGTTTCATGATTTCTTGCACCACGTGAAGCAATAGCTGACTTTCAGGTGATGACTGCCATATTCGGTTCATTTGCATGGGAATCCATATACCCTCGTCATCTTCTGGCTATTGTGACAGTGTCTCTATCCTGCAACACACTTTCTGACAGACATGTATACAAGGTACCATTTTAATAAAACAAGGCATTATCTTTTATAGTTATTTTTCCAGGAATGAATATGAAAGGATCCTTGACACATGCTTTCAATTGATAGGTTGATTTAATTGTAGATATTGACCTGTTTGACTGTAATTATCAATCCATTCATAAGTAGGGGCAATTACAAGAAATACTTTCCACAAGTTTTTATGTATATTAAGACTATAGGGGGAAGCGGACTTGGCGCAGTGGTTAGGGAGTCCGTCTACCACATGGGAGGTCCACGGTTCAAACCCTGGGCCTCCTTGACCCGTGTGGAGCTGGCCCATGTGCAGTGCTGATGTGTGCAAGGAGTGCTGTGCCACGCAGGGGTGTTCCCCACGTAGGGGAGCCCCACGCACAAGGAGTGCGCCCCATAAAGAGAGCTGTCCAGCGTGAAAGACAAGTGCAGCCTGCTCAGGAATGGCGCCACACATACGGAGAGCTGACACAACAAGATAAAACAGAGTCCCGTGCCACTGACAACAACAGAAGTGGACAAAGAAGATGCAGCAAATAGACACAGAGAACATACAACCGGGGCGGGGGGGGGGGGGGAAGTGGAGAGAAATAAATAAATCTTAAAGAAAAAAGACTATAGGTGTCATTAATTCAAGGGGTTGGTAACCATTTTCCTTTACATTTCCAAATAGTAAAATTGTTAGTATATACCACCCAAGAATAGAGATTCTGAAAAAGGATATTGCATATTACTAACTTGTTGACCCTTGTTGTTAAGTCCATGCCATATAAATCTGCCATTATATTCTTTGGGGTTCTCCATAGGAGCACTTTCCCACACTATTCTATACGAATCATTAAAAATGACAGATCCTCTTCCTATGTGGCATTCCTGCCATCCCTCTTTCTTTTCAGGTTTTATGGGTGGACAATTATAATTTTGCTTTTTAGTTACCAAGGAATTATATGAAGGAAACAAAGTTATTAATTTTGTACCATTATATTTCACGGTAAACATAGCCCGATTTTTTTGTTTGCATGCAAGGGGGACTTTTTCCAGTACATAATGGTCTATGATCAAAAGAAAGGATAAGATTATGTATTTCCTTCCCTTCTTCATCAGGTTTTAAGGGTAGTCTGTCATCTATAGGCCCAGGAAACACATGTGTTTTATTCAAAAATATATGAAATGATGGGGCTCTCTATGATAGAGTACGTACTAGAGGTGGGTTAGGAATATATGCCCAATAAGTATGATTTTCACCTGCATGACCCAGAGTTACCATTAATATGATCAGGAGAGGAGAAATCATTGTTAACATTCTCTTTCTTCTCTTCTGTATGTTGTTTAATCCGTCGAGCTAGCAGCCAAATTTGTTCTCCGTCTTCTGTAATGACAAGAGCATATCCTCGCCCCCATACTTTAACCTTTACCTTTTGCCAAGTGTTATTTAGTACATCTTTTCAATATATTGGCTGATATTCAGCTGAGTCATACAATACCTTTTCTTTATTCTTATTCAATGCATAATGCCATTCAGTAGGCGATATTGAATTATATACATTAAGGAAATTTAAAGTGAATAAAGCTTTTGCCAATTGGTCCTTTAGTACTATAATGCCATCATTTCTGTCTTGCTTTTAGTATTTGCAATCTACCCCTGGATAGGGATGGCAGTCTTTAGAGTGACCAGACACTATTGGGTTAAGTTTTTTACTTTTAGCAGGATCTCCTAGGCTGCACACAATTGCTTTTTTATATTTTGCTTTTGGTCTCTTTACAGAATTGTGATTAAAACCCAAGGGTTACTTGTTTAGAATTTTGCTTTTGCCACAAACTCCACCCAAAGCCAATATGGGTGCTTGCTACATCCAATTCATAAGTTAATGTCCACAATTTACCTTCTTTACTTATTATTTAAAGCAGTTTGCTGGAAGTTTTCCTACTTCCATGAAGGACTTTTTCCAATTAGTACATGCAATGATTTTAATATTTGAGCTAAATGAGGGATGGAAGATTTTTAGCACTTCAACAATATTACAAACTCTGTTAACATGAGAAGACATTGCACTCCATCAACTACAAAGAGGGCATAGTTTTATCCCACCCAGCCAAACCACATTTAGGAATTTGATAGAGCAGCAGGGACTTTGCAGCCTGTCCCAGTTGTTTGCCTAGTTCAGACTCTTAAGATAACATACTATTGTCTCTGACGTTTCTTGATGTTTCTTTTCATTCTGAAAAAAGGATTACTGGTTAACATAATGTCATTAGTAGAGTTTCAGCCACCAATTTTTTCTACCCAGCTAGATTATTATCACCATGCCAGGACAGATGGTTGGGCTATGCACACAGTCTTGGAGAAGCACTGCAAAAGTCCATTGTTGACTTTTCTACAGATGGGAGAATACAGGCTGGCTTGATTTACCTAAGGAAATACTAAAAGTCTTAGCACATTTTAAAACAAAGTGATAGTGACATAGTTGGATATTAATTTTTTGCAACAAACTAGCAATCTTTGGGACTGCTGCATACTAGAGTGTTATTATTTTAATTTATGATAAGAGGTTGTTTCTGTGACACATACCTTTTTATAATAATTAAAACCATAATTAACCACATTGTACTTTTGTTTAATATTATGCTGAAATGTTGGTAAATTTATACACTCTTAAACTTGAAACTTTTACTCATACAACTTTAATTAACAGGGGGTTAAAAATCTTGTTAATTTTTTTAAAGATTTATTTATTTATTTCCCCTTCCCCCCCACCCCAGTTGTCTGTTTTCTGTGTCTATTTGCCATGTCTTCTTTGTCCGCTTCTGTTGTTGTCAGCGGCACAGGAATCTGTGTTCTTTTTGTTGTGTCATCTTGTTGTCAGCTCTCTGTGTGTGTGGCACCATTCTTGGGCAGGCTGTACTTTCTTTCGCACTGGGCGGTTCTTCTTACGGGGCACACTCCTTGCGCGTGGGGCTCCCCTACGTGGGGGACAACCCTGTGTGGCATGGCATTCCTTGCACGCCTCAGCACTGCACATGGGCCAGCTTCACACGGGTCAAGAAGGGCCAGGGTTTGAACCGTGGACCTCCCATGTGGTAGACGGATGCCCTAACCTCTGGGCCAAGTCCACCACCTCTTGTTAATTTTATAACATATTTAAACACTCTCTACTTAATTTATATTAAATGAACTTAACTATTTTATTACCTTAATTTTTCTTTCAAGGTAAAAGAACAAAATTTTTTGTAACTATTTTGAAATAGAAAGCTACTTTTTAGGATTTGATTTTGAGAAACCAGGTTCGAATATTATTTTCCTTTAAAAGAGATAAGATCCTTTCTTCTTCAAACACTGAGGAAATGATGATGTTAAAGCACAAGAAGCTATTTTGATAAAACAGACCTTCTTTGTATACTGATTATTCAGGAAACTTTTACTAAAACAGACTAATGACTTGAGAGACTTTGAAAAAGGACAAAATTTTTAACTTCATATTAGTATACTATTTCATACTAAACCTTTTAAAGCTTTATAGATAGATCCATCAAATCTTACTCCACTTTAATCATAAAAATTTCTTTTCCATGAACCTTCTACACTTTCAGTATTCATTCAGGTTTTGTCCCACACTCTACTCTTTCCCAATAATCAATCATTTTATCTTAGGACAAAATCATCTTCTATTTCCTTAACAATAAAAACACATTCCATATATCCCACATACTAAGTTACCAGGCAAACTTCTTACAACATGTAATTGCCATCAACACTAAACAAGCTTGTTAAAATAATGAACTTTTCTTCACTTTAAATACTCAGTAACATGCAATACCAGAAACAGTCTTTTAGAAGCATGTTGGCAGGGGTGGCTGGCTGCCAAGTTTTCCTGCTATAAAATTACCTTTTATTATTATTATTATTATCAATTCAGGTTTTGTTTAATAATGACTTTCTGGAATTAGTCATTTAAATACCTTAATTTAAACAATGCTTCATTTAACTTCTTATAATTATTTATAACCATATAGACTATAATTATATTATTTTAAGACAAATTTTACCTTCACAGAACACATTCCCTTACTTAAAGTTACCACAATACCTTCTACAACTTGCCACATGCATTTGGGTCCCTTGAGTTCATGAAAATTAGGAACCCTATCTTAGGATAAAACACATCTTTTTAAAAAAACTTATTAAACTTCAGCCAGCATTCCCACAAACTTTTAACCTTCTTTAATATTCATTTAAGTTTTACATCCTTCATTTTACCCTGTGAAGAAAAAGAAACTATCCATTTCAATCTAGGTGAAAACTATTTTTTTTGAAAAGACATATTAATTTTGTTAATCAAGACTTAAAATTTTTATCATTGTAGAGATCTTGTTAACATTTAAACTTAAGTATTTATATAAGTGCTTATTTAATTTTTGGCCATTGAATAGAGCTCTTTTAAATTTTTTTTAATTATTAATTTATATCACCATTCAGAGGTATCAAAATACACTGACATTGAACAAACAGACAAACACAAAACAATTAAAATACCAATACAAACATACAGTTTACAACTGACTCATCAACAATGCTTTTGTATTAAAGCAAACAATTCTAGTAATTCATAACTTTTTACAGGCACCCCAATAACTTTCAGTAAAGTTTTTAACACTTGTGAATATGCTTCCACACATCCTGTTTGATTACCCATTACCCTGATGACTTCGCAGAAAATGTTACTTACTGAAATAGAAGACTCGAGTCACACTGCTTTGGACATCACATTTGACCCTCAATGAGGTCTTTTCTGCTGTTCCCAATACTGATTTGGAAGACTCACTAACTTCTTCAGGCCCCATGTTGGGTGCCAGATGTTGGAGATTTGGACCCAAAGGGTATCAGGAATGAGAGAAAGAGAAAAAGAAGAGTGAAAGAAAGATAAAGAAAGAAAGAAAGAAAAAGGAAGAACGAGAGCGCTGGGATCAGGGGTTCTGTGAGTAGAGACTCATCAGACAACTTTATTGTTTACAAGGGGCTCTCTATATACCCCAGTCTACATGACAACAAGCAGGAACACATAGCCTATGTGACAACAAGCAGCAACATGCAGTTAACTATCAGCATTACTCAAAGTCTAAGGAAGTAAAAAAGTTCTTGTCTCAAGGTACAAAGTCTTAAGTGTTATATTCACCACAAAAGGTATGTGCTCATCTTTTCTTTCAGCCTTTAATAGCTTCATCCCATTTGCTGGGAAGTCTTAATTACTGCATTCCTTAGGGTGCAAGCGTAGCCATGGAGACAGCACTAGCTTGGAGACAGCACGTCTCTCCTTGTAAGGCCACTGTGCCTGTTTCCAACATTTATGCAGTAAATTAATAAAGTCAGTACTGTGTCTAAATACATGTCAGCTCTCCAATACTTGGAAATATGAAAAAAATTTGAGGTCCCCATATAGCCCCCACCCTGCTCATCCCACTCCTCCCACATCAACAACCTCTTTCATCATTGTGGCACATTCATTGCATTTGGTGAATACATTTTGAAGCACTGCTGTACCACATGGATAATGATTTACATTGTAGTTCACACTCTCACCCAGTCCACACAGTAGACCATGGCAGGACCTACAATGTCCAGCAACTGTCCCTGCAGTACCACCCAGGACAACTTCAAGTCCTGAAAATGCCCCCATATCATATCTCTTCTTCCCTTTCCCTAACTTAGGTGACTACCATGGCCACTTTTTCCACATTACTGCTACATTTTCATCCATTACTAATCACAATAGTTGCAGAATACAGTATCAATAAGCCCCTCTAATCCATATTCTATTCCTCCATCCTGTGGACCCTGGGATGGTTATGTGCACTCCACCTCTATATCAAGAGGGGGCTTAGATTCCACATGGATGATGGATGCAATTCTCCTGCTTGCTGTTTTAGGCACTCTTGGCTCCCTGATGTGGTGGTTGACATTTTTCACCTCCCTGTTAGCTGGCTGGAGTAAGTTCATTGAACCAGTGGGTAGGACTTGCAGGTCTGTTGAGGCTCAGGGCCTGACTATCACATGGACAGTCCAGAGATTCAGGTCCCCTGAGCATACACCAAACCCCTTGCGCCAACCACAGGTCTGGTAAAAGTAATAGGAGAGGCTTGTGAACAAAGATCATATCTGATGAAAGTCATTCTTAAGATGATGTTTTCTTCTCCTTGGGGCCTTATGGGAACTCAACCTTTCCACATGTTTGCCCAATGGACATATTCTTGGTTCCACCATCATCAAGCATCTGGATGTCCACCAAGCTCCAAACCTCTCCCTCCAAGAGTGTTGGGGTGATTGTCAAACCTTACTCAAGCTTTGGGTTACAGTCTTAACCCCCCTAGTGCAGTGATTTGAAGGAAACATTCCCCCTCACCTTAGGCATAGAGGCTCAACCCTCTCAGAGCAATGAGTTGACCACTTGGCCTTACCTAACCTTTTGGTGACAGGTCAACCCCACTCACCCCTGTTTGGTGCTGACCTTAATTGCCCTAATCTTTGAGGAAAGTGCTCCACCTGCTCTGTAACCTGAGGTTGCATAACTCTCCCAGAACATCTTGTGGGAAGATCCACCCACTTAAACTGCTGGGGCAAACTCACCCTCTGTATATATGGGTGGGTTCCTCCCTTGGCCCAAGGTGATGTCCTAATTCCAGATCTCATCTTCCCTGGTTTTCCTCTTGAAGCTGTTTCACCTTCAATCCCTACTTTCCATGTCCCTTTTCTTCCAGGGTGACAGTGGTCTTGCTCATACAGCTCTCTCAAAAAGCTTTTTGGCTTGGCATGTAGGAAGCATGGGTCTAGCCATCAGACAGTAAGACTTTCCACAATTCTTTCCTAGATAACTGCATCTTAAAACCTGACTTACGGGAAACGGACTTTGGCCCAGTGGTTAGGGTGTCCGTCTACCACATGGGAGGTCCGTGGTTCAAGCCCCGGGCCTCCTTGACCCATGTGGAGCTGGCCCATGCACAGTGCTGATGCGCACAAGGAGTGCCGTGCCACACGGGTGTCCCCCACGTAGGGGAGCCCCACGTGCAAGGAGTGCACCCATAAGGAGAGCTGCCCAGCGCGAAGGAGGGAGCAGCCTGCCGACGAATGGCACCGCCCACACTTCCCGTGCCGCTGACGACAACAGAAGCGGACAAAGAGACAAGACGCAGCAAAAAGACACAGAAAACAGACAACCGGGGGAGGGGAGGGGAATTAAATAAATTTTTTAAAAAAAGTTAAAAAAAAAAACAAAAAACAAAAAACCTGACTTACATGTTCCAAGTTTAGTTAAATCTTCCAATGGAACACTTTCATCTGGGAGCTTGAATTTCAGAGCCTTGGAATTTCCAGAATTAGTTTCTGTTTTCTTTGTACCCAACAGTTCAGACCTTAGTCTTTCTCTCTCGTCTAACAGTTTGCTATAAGCTGTAAGCAGAAGCCAAGTTACATTCTCTGGGTTTCCTTTAGAAATTTATTCACCTAAATGCCTAGGCTAGCCATTTTCTTATTTTGCCTTCTGTAAAACAGCAGGAGTTCATCTTGCTACATTTTCTGCAACTTTAAAACACAGATTGTCTTTACTTCATATTTCAAAAATACTTTCATCATTTACTTCTAAGGCAACATAGTCTCTTGAGCATACATGTTGCTATTAATAGCCTCTTTTTTTACAAAGATTTATTTATTTCTCTCCCCTTCCGCCCCCACCCCACCCCAGTTGTCTGTTCTCTGTGTCTATTTGCAGCATCTTCTTTGTCCACTTCTGTTGTTGTTAGTGGCATGGGAATCTGTGTGTTGTCTTGTTGCGTCAGCTCTCCGTGTGTGCGGTGCCATATCCTGGGCAGGCTGCACTTTCTTTCATGCTGGGCAGCTCTCCTTATGGGGTGCACTCCTTGCATGTGGGGCTCCCCTACACAGGGGACACCCCTGCGTGGCACGGCACTCTTTGTGCACATCAGCACTGTGCATGGGTCAGCTCCACATGGGTCAAGGAGGCCCAGGGTTTGAAACGTGGACCTCACATATGGTAGACGGATGCCCTAACCACTGGGCCGAGTCTGCCGCCTATTAATAGCCTCTTCAAAGCACTGTAGGTCTTCTCTTCCAAGCATTTCACAATTCCTCCAAAAAATATCCCATACCCATTTATGAAAACTTTCCAGCATTTTGGTAATTGCAAAAGCACTTCTCCACTTCTTGGTACTACATTCTGTATTAATCAGCCAAAAGGGTGCTGATGCAAAATACCAGAAATGGGTTGGTTTTTATACAGGATATTTATTTGGGATAGGAGCTTATAGATACCAGGCCATAAGCAATCCTACATAGATGGTGCTGTAAAAACTGGATGTTCATATGAAAACAATGTAATTCACACCCTAAAAGACACCATTTTCAAAAATTTAATGAAAAGGATCAAGGACTTAAGCAAAGAGCTAAAACCATAAAATTTGTAGAAGATAATATAGGGGAACAGCTACATGATCCTGAATTTGGCAAATCAAGTCTTATGTATGACACCAAAAGCACAATCAACAACAAAAAAAATGGACAATTTTAATTTCATCCAAATTATAAACGTTTGTGCATAGGAGGGAGTTATCGAAGAAGTGAAAAGATAACCTAAAGAACTGTAGAAAATAGTTGCAAATCATATATCTGAGCAAACCTTAGCATCCTGAATATGTAAAGAACTTTGAGAACTATGAAAAAAGCCAAACATCCCATTTTGAAAAGAGACAAACTACTATGATAGGGATTTATACAAAGAGGTTTTACAGATGGTCAGTATGCATATAAAAAGATAGCTACATTATGATCCATTAGAGAACAAACAATCAAAATGAAAATACGATACCAATTTACACCCTCAAGGATGACTTTTCTAGAATATGAAAATAACTAATATTCTGCGGCGGCTTGCTCGGTTGGTAGAGGTGGGGTCTGGCTGCGGACGAGGGGTCGGTCCAGCTCTGGACGAGGGGTCGGTCCCGCTCGGGACGAGGGGTCGGTCCCACTTGGGACGAGGGGTCAGTCCGGCAGCAGACTAGGGATCAGTCTCACAGGGGTTGCGCGGTTCGGCTGACGGGGTCGCCCGGCGAAGCCGGCAACGAAGGGGTCGCCCGGAGAAGCAGGCGACGAAGGGGTCGCCCAGAGAAGCAGGCGACGAACTGGGGACAAGGGAGGCCAGGCCCTTGTCGGGGGCTCTCAGGACTGGAGGGCGCACGGCAGAAGAACTACCGCGGAGACGAGGTAAACACGCAGGTCCACTTTATTGAGGGAGAGGCAACAGTTTTATAGGGGCTGGGGAAGGCTGATTGGCCGAAGCCACACCCTATTCTGATTGGTTGCCGGTGAAAGGTCAGTGGGCGGTACTGGACGGGGGAGGGGTGGTGGTTAGGGATTGGCTGTCGCTGTTGCTGGGGGAAGGGGCAGGGTTTAGGGATTGGTGGCTGCTGTTGCTGGGGTGGAGGGCAGACTTGAGTTTCCCGCCCACGCCTGGCTGTTGCTGCTGTCGGGGGGAGGGAAAAGGGCGGACTGGATTTCTCCGCCCACGCCTGGCTGTTGCTGCTGTCGGGGGAGGGGAAAAGGGCAGACTGGATTTCTCCGCCCACGCCTGGCTGTTGCTGCTGTCGGGGGAGGGGAAAAGGGCAGACTGGAATTTTCCGCCCTGCACCTGCGCAGGGAGAAAGAAGGCATCGTGTGGCGCTATCTGGGAGGAGGGGCGGCCGCGGAAGCATGGCTGCCGAGAAGGGGAGACCCGAGGGCACTCTGCGCCCATGCCGAGCTCCCTTCAGGGGTGGCGGTGAGTCCAACCAGCCACCCTATTATGGGGGCAGCGGCTTGGCCTGCCGCGGCTGCTCCCCTGCCAGGCCAGCAAACCACACTTCAGCCCAAGGGGTGACCGCAATATTCAGAGGAAGTGGAAGGTGTAGGCTGGAGTGTTATTTCATTTCTGGGTCTGGTGTCTTGAGCTGTAAAGAATCAGGCAAATTGCTTATCTCTACCATGGGCTGTAGTGCACTTGTTTATAGTAAGAGTTAGGGGTTGGATGGACGGGGAATTGGTCTTCAGGAGAATGGGTGAGGGGTGAGGAGGGGGTTGTGGCAGGTAAGATCAGGGATGGAGTCTTGGGTGATGTGGGCCAATGGGGAAGAAAAGGAGGCTCTTGGGTGGGGTCATCTCACATCAGGCTTCACTCTGCCTCTGTGCCTGGCTCGACAGCGACAGGCCATCCCCTTCTTCATTCTGTTGGTTTCAGTCTTTGGGGCTCCTTCAAGTTTCCTGGTCTCCCTTGCCATCTCATGTCCTCCTGGTGTCTACCCCAGGGCTCATGTCCCGCCTGTATAAACCCTCCCCAGGACAATGGGGAGCCACACCCTGCAATTTGATTGGTTGTCAAGGCTCTCTAGAGGCAATGGGAGCTTTGAGGGGCTGAAACATCACAAAGTACCATCTGACAGCTTCACGGAGTGGTGGTGGTGGTGGGGTGATCCTGGGAAGACCAAGAAGAAGTGGTAGTACAAGGGGCATTTTTTTGACTCCCCTCTAGAGCCTTCAAACATCCCAACCAATGGTCCCCACGACCCCACCTTCAATGCTGGTGTTGCACATGGTAAGGCGAGGGCGTCTCCTCCAAGTCTTTCCCCACACAGGGCAGGGGAAGGGCACTCTTCCAAGCCTTTCCCCTTGACAGCCCCATTCAGTGGTTCATTCCATTCTGTTACCATAACAATGACGTAGTTTCTGTATGCCTTACTTAACATCTCTAATTGAAATTTGGATGAATTTATGTCCCTATGGATGTCAATCATCCCACTTCCCTTCTACAAATTTCTCTTATTCTCAAGACCCCTCACTTCTTAGAACCAGGGACCTTTCCCATTCACGTCCATTTCCATAATCCACATAGCTCTCTTCCGTTTCCTGTTTTCCATGTTGCAATCACTGCATTCATTCTGTCAGAACTCAGAGAATACACGACTTCCATAGGGGGTCCTAGCTGTGTCCAGTACAGCTTCATGATTTTCTCAGGGTGTGTAGAATCCATTTAGGTTTTAACCATGTAGGATAGTGAGAAAGATGCCCACATGCCAGAAGACGTGATGAGTTTTCATGTGCAGAAACCTACACCCTTACTGATGCGTGAGTGTGTGTGCAATGGAGGCTTAAAGGTGTGGGGGTTTTGTTTCATATTTTACCTGAGGGTCTATCCCATGAAATAGAAAAAAAAAGGACTCCGGATTGGAAAGTGAGAGGCAAAACTGTCTTTATTCACAGACCTCCATACAGTCGATGTTGAAGTTCTACCAATCTAAAAATGGGTGTAGTTATAATAGTTTATTTTCAAGGGCTCAGGATGGAAGATCAATACACGAAATTTATTGTATTTTAATGTAGTAGCTATGAAAAATCGGAAATTGGATGAAAAATAGCACAATTTAAAATACTACTAGAAAATATGGAATACATAGTGTTTAATCTGATTAAAGATGTTGAAGACATGCCCACTTCAACCTAAAATCATTGTGAAGCCTAAGTAATAAAGGCTTAAAAAATGGACTTTGATTTTTGGGACTTTGTATTGTACTGAATTATATTGCAGGGACAGATGCAGAACATTATATATCCTGCATAACCCACTGAATGAAATGGGGGAGTATGTAAAGTACAAAGTAACTATCATACATCCGGTGCAGCAGTGCTCCCAAAAGTATTCACCAAATGCAATGAATGTGTCACACTGATGAGAGAGGATGTTGATGTGGGAGGAGTAGGAGGAAGTGGGGAGTGGTGTATCAGGGAACCCCACAACCCACCCTAACATTTTTGTAAATTGTAGTTTTTGGAGATATATTCATCACAAAGCCAAAGTAGATACAAGCCCGGGTACTTGTTCTCCTAATGGCTACAAAGACCACAGTTTCTACGGTCATGACAGATGACTCTGGAGTTCAGTGCCAAGTCAGTTGGGACTTCTCTGGAGTTTGTCTTCCAATGTTGATGGAGTTGTACTCAGATGTGACCTTTCTAAACATGCCTCTTCTGTTAATCTTACTGAACCTGTATTGGGGCTGGGGTTCTTGTATACTCACAAAACCTGGATCTCTGGACTCTCCATGTGACAGCCAGGCCCTGAGTCTCAGAAGAATTGCAACTCCTCCCTCTTGATTATTGGACTTAACTTGGCCGGCTAACAGGGAGGTAAAGAAGGTCAGCCAGCAAACCAGGGCACCAAGAGTGCCTATAACAACAAGCAGGATAATTACAACCATCATCCATTTGGAATCTAAACCCCCTCTTGATCTAGATGTGTAGTGGACATCACCACCCAGGGTCCACAGGATGGAGGAATAAATATGAATGAGAGTGCATTTACTGATATTCTAATATAAAATTTTTATGACTACTAATAGAAGAAATTATAACATTGTGGAGAAGAAAGTGACCACAGTAATTGCTGAGGACAGGGAGAGGGAAGAAGAGATATGATGTGTGTGTATTTTTGGAACGTTGAGTTATACTAAATAATATTGCAGGGTCAGATTACGGACTTTACATATTCTTCCTTAACACTCTGAATGTTCTGGGGGAGAGTGTGAACTACAATTTAAACTATTATCAATGAGGGGCAGCAGGGCTCTTGAATGTGTCCACTGATTTCGATGAGTGTGCCAAGAGTGCCTAGAACTGCAAGCAGTTGAATTGCTCCATCATCAATATGGAATCTAAGCCCCCTCTCGATATAGAGGTGGAGTGGACATAACCATCACAGGGCCCACAGGATGGGGGAACAGAATTTGGATTTGAGTGGACTTACGGATATTCTATTATGGAACTATTGTGATTAGTAATGAAATAAATTGAAGTATTGTTATGGAGAAAGTGGTCACGGTAGCTGCTGAGGCTAGGGTAAGGGAAGAAGAGATATGAAGTGAGGTCATTTCACTACTTGGAGTTGTCCTGGGTGGGACAGGAGGGACAGATGCTGGACATTGTATGTCCTGCTATGGCCCACTGGGTGGACTTGGGTAGAGTGTAAACTACAATGTAAACCATTTTCCATGTGGTGCCACAGTGCACCAAAACGTATTCACCAAATGCAATGAATATCCCATGATGATGGAGGTTGTTGGTGTGTGAGGAGTAGGGTGTGGGGATGTGGGATGTATAAGGAGACCTCATACTTTTTGAATATAACATTAATAAAAAGAACATAAGAAAATAAAATGAAAAAATTAAAATATATATATATGAGGTTCCTGTATACTCCCATCCCCTCCAACCCACTCCTCCCACATCAATACCCTCCTCGATCATTGTGGCACACTCATCGAATTCGGTGAACTAATTCTGGAGCACTGCTGCACCTCATAGGTAATAGTTCATCTTGTAGTTTACAATCTCCCCCAGTACATACATTAGATTAAGGCAGGATATATAAAGTCCTTACTCTGATCCTGCAGTATCATTCAGGACACCTCAAAGTCCTAAAAATTCCCTGTCATTACATCTCTTCTTCCCTCTCCTTACCCGCAGCAACTTCTGTGGTCACTTTCTCCTCTTCAATGCTAAAATTTCTTTTTATTAGTAATCACAATAATTTTATAGAAGAATATCAGTAAGTCCAGTCTAATTCATATTTTATTCCTCCATTGTGTGAACAGTGGGATGGTTATATCCACTCCACCTCTAGACCATGATGGGCCTGAGAGTCCACATGGATGTTGGAGGCAATTCTTCTGCTTGCAGTTGTTGGCACTCTTGATTCCCCGGGGGGGGGGGTGTTTGACCATCTTCACCTCCCTGTTAGCACACTTGGGTAAACCCAATGAACCAGAGAGTAGGAGTCCCAACTCTGCTGAGGCTCAGAGCCCAGTGGGCACATGGGCAGTCCAGAGATTAAAGTACCCTCTGTATGCATCATCCCTAGCACCACCCACAGGTTTAGTAAAAGTGAGAAGAGGTGGGTGTAGGAAGGCCACACTTGAATACATCTCCATCACAATCAGTAGCACAAATTCCAAAGGACCCTCTGTCATGGTAGAGAACCACAAATCCATCTGCCATGGTCATATACCCTGTGGATCTCCATAGACTTCAGGAGAAACCGTACCTATGTCTGTAGCTACTTTGGCTCTCTATGGGGTCCTGGTGAGGTGTGCACAAGTATTGTTGCAGAATTTGAGAGAGGTTCAATTATTTGCATATAGAAAGGCCAGGATTCAGGAATGATTTTGAGAAGGAAAAATGGTTTATTGACGGCCGGCTGGACTCAGGAGCTTTCTGTTGCAAATCCGAGCCCCGAACAAGAATTTTGAGTTCCTTTTATACAGAGGAAGGGCTTAATCATTCCTTGTTTCAGTGCTCAATAGGTTTGAATTAGCATATATATTGTCCATATCCTAGGTAAACTTTTAGCATGGACTTCACACATTCTAGATAAGCTTTTAGCACATTTGGTTTGCATTTTCTGTGAATATTTAAAGTTTATAGAGTTTGCATTGCTAAACTGTTTCCTGGGACTGGAGTCATTGCCATGGTTACCAAGGGCAGGGTTGCAGCCTCTCACCATCCCATACCCACAAGTCTCCGAAGAGACAAAGAGCCTCCCACCCATAGCTCACATCAGTATGACACCACTGATGATCTCCGACTATTTTTGGAAGACTCTTAGCCATATAAACTCATTTGTCTTCACCATTTCCCACTTTTATGTAAGGTCAAAAAACAATTTTTAACATTTAATCCAATATCTAGGCTGAGATATTCTGCTGATCTGAGATGATCCATTTATTCAAGGTCTCTTTCTAGTTACTTCACCAGTTAGTGATTGGTAGTAATCCCTCGGTGCTAAGGAGTCTCATCCCTGGGATTCATGCCCCACGCTGGGGGGAAGGTATTGTATTTTCATGCTGAGTTTGGCTTAGAGAGTGGCCACATTTCAGCAGCATGGAGTCTCACGATTTAATACTTTAAGCATGCTGAAGCTCTAGGGCTACTTCATATTTCAGGCACACAGGTTCTTAAGCATAGTTATCAGTATCAAGGGCTCATTATTGGACCATTCTTCCTTGTTGGTCTTTGCCATTGCACTTGGCAGATTGTTGTTGTTTCATTGGGTAGTGTGACAGACCTCCCCTGGGTAGGATCTCAGCACCCTGTCAGTTGATATTTGCAACTGTAACTACTATAAAAAAACCAACATATTTAAGAATATTTTTATGTCCCCTATATACATGCTCTGGAAAACTCCCCCACACTTCTGTTCCCCCATTTAATAATGTTAGTTTGTGTGTTTCATAGATGCCCTTTATCATGATGAGTAAGTTTCCTTCCATTCCATTTTTTAAAGTGTAGTTTATTTTTTTTATAAAGAATGAGCACTGGATTTTGCAAAATACATTTTCTGCATCAGTTGAGATGATCATGTGGTGCATTTTGTTTCTTCTGTTGTCTCTTGCATTTATTGCCTTTTTTGTTGAACCACATGTGCATACTTGAGAAGAATCCCATGTGACCATAGTGTATACAGTTATTTGATGTGCTGTTGGATTCAGTCAGCTCAGCTTTTGTTGAGGATTTTTGCATCTCTATTCATAATGGTTAGTAGACTATAGTTTCTTTATTTTGTACTATCTTTATTTGGTTTCCTTGAGGGTGATAACCTATAGAAAGTGTTACAGTATATTCCCTCCCCTTGAATGTTCTGAAATTCTTTGAGCAAAATAGGCGGTAACTCTTCTTGGAATATTTGTTAAGAATTCCCATCGAAGCCTCCAAATCATAGTCTTTTATTTCCTAGGAGGTTATTGTTTACTGATTCAGTCCCTTTACTAGTTACTGGTTTGTTGAGATGCTCAATTTCTTCTTGAGTCAGTGTACTTTGTTTCTTGGAATTTTTCCATTTCCTAAGAGTTATTCAATTTTCGGTGTACAATACTTCAGAGTACCCTCTTTGTGAAGGTCAGGTGAAAGTGTCTACTCAGTCAGGTAGACATTACCTGCTCCAGGTAATGGAGCAGAAGGATGCCTTCTCACTTCCAGGCAAGAGTGTCAGTGCCAATTCCATGCTTTCTCTTCCTTTCAGTCCAAGACGTGACGCCACTGCTTTGAGATGGTGGGACTACAAGATGGTAGCCGCCTTGATCCCTGGGTCTACTGAGAGCATGGAGCCTCTGCCTACTCACATCAGGCTTTAGTGCACAGAAAAAATGGCCATCTGTAGTGTCAAATCATGCAAATAACGTTTTTTCCCCATTATATCAGCTAGCAGTTTCTCTGATATATAGATACTATTTCTAGTACTGACTTATTTAAATATCTTAATTATGAAGTAGTGTATATATTACTGCAAAAACTTTTAAAAATACATATAAATCACAATTCCCCTTTTAAAAATTTCCTCCAAAATTCCACTACCTCCTCAAAGGAAATGTTGGCAACCTTGTGTGTAGTATTTTAAACCTGGTTCTAGGATTTTTTCATAGATAAATGTGTTATAAAAATACCTCACATTAAAAAAATACATGGGTAATGATGTATATATTGATCTGCCACTTGCCTTTGCCACTTAGCAAAATGGATGGAGGATCTTTCCATGACATTACATCAAGTTCCACCTGTTTTGCAATTATTTCCAAATATTCTACAATATATGTGTGAAATAACTAATTAAACCATTCTTCTCCTGATGGACACATAAGTGGTCTCTATTTGCTCTTATGTTTAATATAACTGACATCAACAGGCTTGAACATAAATTCTTAAACAAATGTGTGTACTTCCTTAAAAGAAAGTCTTTCTAATGTGGACCTTTGTATAAAGTGGAAAGATTATGGTATTTTAATTTTTTATAAATATTGCCCAAATTTTAGTTCAAGAATGCTATTCCAATTTGCATTTTCATTAATTAATGTATGTCACTATCCTAAAGTCTCCCAAACAATTTAAGGATGCCTTGGCTTTTTGCCCAGAAGGGCAGGAGGAGGGTACCCACCCCTCAGCTGAAAGCCTCAACCCGTGCTTGTGCACAGGTGCACCCCAAAATGTGAGAGCCCTCTAGGAGTTGCCTCACCCTACCCTGAGTGAATCTGCACATGGCTGCCTTTAGGATTTTTAATTCCGACTTTCAGATTTTCTTTTAAGAAGGAATTGGACTGCTCTCACTGAGTCTCCCTGGGTCGGCTCTTAACATGGTGGGTTTCATTGCCAACAGTTTTTTTAAATGACATCTATCATAGGTTTTCAGAACTCATGGAGAGATATACTTCTACTGTTGTAGAAGCAGAGAGAGGTTCAATTATTTGCGTATAGAATGGTCAGGAGTCAGGAATAATTTTGGAAAGAAATAAGATATTTTTACAACTGGCCAGGATCCAAGCTTTAATGCAAAGTCCATGCCCTGAACAAGGTTTTTGAGTTGTTTTTACACAGAGGAAGGGCCAAATAGTTCTTTGTTTCAATGCTCAATAAGCTTGAATTTACATATATCATTCACATCCTAGGTAAGCTTTTAGCATGGACTTCATACATTCTAGATAAGCTTTTATCACTTTTGGTTTAAATTTTCCCTGAATATTTAAAGTTTTTAGAGTTTGCATTGCTAAACAGTTTTTCCAGGACTGGAGTTATTGTCATGATTACTAGGGGCAGGGCTGCAGTTCTCACTGTGCCAATTGAACTGCTCAGGACACATACAGCTCACGTTATCTATGAAGAGAGTAACAGCTCCAAACCCATAGTCTACATTTTCCCCACTTTATGCCAGCTTATTTTGCTAAGCTTTGGCATAATTCTTGTTGGAGTTATGAGGTGTGTGGCTGTTCATTGTTTTTATTGATTATCCCAATCATCAATTTCCTAATGAGGGCACAAAGACAAATTTCATGGGTAACATTTGGGGTTTATCCTGTTTTCAGAAGGAATTCTTGTCCTGGACAGTAGAATCCAGGGGGTGGGGCCACCCAGCAATCATTTTGGGTATTATTTGCTCTTACATGGATTTCTTCCTAAGCTCCAGATCCAATTATTAATTTTATTTTATGCTTAGAGAGTTTACACCTTTAATCTTAAAGGAGTGCTGAAGGGAGATGATCTCTTTCCTATAACTACTTCCAGCTGGCCATGGGTTGTGCTCCTTACATAACAAGGTGTAAAAACTTTGTTACTTTATTTGGACTGAGGGAAGATGGAGCTGGCATTCTGTATGAAACTGGAGGAATATTTCATATGGTTAATAAGATGTTCATTCTAAAATAAACTTAATTAAAAATATGAGGGGGCAAGATGGTGGCTGAGTGAGTGCACCTTATAGTCTCGCCTGCAAAGAAGTGGCTGGGCAGCATTAGAAATTCTTCAGGACCAGGCTGTTTCAGGATTTTGCAGGGCAGGAGGTGTCTGGACATTGATTTGGTGGGAAGGTAACAGAGAAGATTCATGTAAAAGATAAAATTGAAGCTCTCTTACACGGAGTTAGGGGCTGCACATAGGACACTCCCCCCTGGGGCAGGCGGCACTGCAGCACCGGCACCACAGCGATTCCTGGAGGTTCTGCAGTGCTGGGGAATTCATAAGCCCTGAGCAGGCTATTCAGGGGCTGACAGGGCAGGAGACCTTTGGAAACCGATTTGGTGAGACAGATGGAGTATTTTGTGAGGCAGGGAATTTTTTATTTCTGACACGAATAATAGCGTTTCCAGCTGGAGCCCCACCCCCTGGGCCTGGCTACCGATTTGCAGCAGCCTTGGATCGCTCAGAGTGAAGACACATTGCCAGGAGGCTGTTTCGGGGGCTTGCAGGGTGGGAGGCATCTGGAAGCCAATTAGGGGAATCTTTTGGGAGGCATGGGATTTTCAGTTTCGGACACTGATATCGGTGCTTCTGGCTGGAGCCCCGCCCCCTGGGCCTGGCTGCTGATCTGCAGCGTCCTTAAATTGGCTGCAGTGTAGAGATGCCCCCAGCTGGCTGTTTTGGGAGCTTGCAGGGCAGGAGGTGTCTTGAAGTTGAATTGGTGATATAGCCACAGAAGAGACCCTAGTGAGAGGGGGAATTGCGGGTTTCTGACACATAGGTCAGAGTTTGCAGATGTGACCTCCCCCTTAGGGATGGCACCCAGCTGTGGGGATCCCTGAAGGCTATGTTACACTGTGGTGCTCCCAGGCTCCCTGCTACCCAGATGTGAGGTTGCCAGGTCTGTGTCCCCTAAACCCTGGTGGCCCACACCCCAGAGACTCACACCTCTTGAGTCTGCAATATCACAGACATTCCATCCCTGAATCCACCATGCCCTGAGGTCCATCTGAGGTCCTTGATTGTCCTAGCCCTCAACGTTTGCATTTTTTGTTGTTGTTGTTGTTGTGTTTTTTAATTTTAATTTTTTATTTTTTATTGTCCTGGTTGCTAATATTGCATTATCTCCTAGTCTTTGCTCCAATTGAATCCCCCAAGGTCTTTTTTTTCTCATTTCTTTAGGGTTTTTTTGTTGTTGCTGTTATTGTTGTTCTATATCTTCTTTTCATTTCCTTACTTGTTCCCTCCCTTTACCCACCCCTTTCTTTCTTTCTTTCTTTCTTTCTTTCTTTCTTTCTTTCTTTCTTTCTTTCTTTCTTTCTTTCTTTCTTTCTTTCTTTCTTTCTTTCTTTCTTCCCTTTTATTCCCCTTGTCCCTCATTTACTTCTTATTTTATTTTATCTTAATTATACAATACGTGCTTCAGGAAACACCTCACATTTGCTGGGTTTCCTCATCCTCCGTTGCCTCATTTCTGTGTGAATTGATTTTGGCTACCTACACCATCCCCTTTCCCCCACATCTTGATATCTTCCATCATCTATTGTCTCCCCTATATTCCACCTCCCTTTCTTTGATCCCCAAATTGTCTAATTCTTAATTTCTAATCCTTTGTTTTGTTTTCTGTCTTTTATCCACTCTTGAAACTATTGCCTTTCTTTTCTCTTTCACTCTCTCACGAAAACACTAGCTTTTTAATTCATACCATATTCCTCCCATATTCAGTCGACAACCTCATTATAGGTACTCTACCTACTATTATAACTCTACACAACTTACATGAATCTTATATCCATCCTCCCAGATCTCATATTGTTGCTCTGTTAACATTTATTACCAATACTACTTTACACATTTTCCCTTTCTTACACAATTGCCTTTCCCTGGCCCTAATACTTTCCTTCAAAGTGAACTCAGCCAGCAATAAGAAATTAGAATAAGAAGAACAAAGTGACAAAGAGAAGATATAACACTTACGTAAAAACAACAGCTAATTAATCCACAAGACTAGACAAAGAAGCTAAGGAACTGATTAAAACCGTCAAGATAAAATGATGACCAGACAGCAACAAAAAATTACAAACCAAACCAGTAATCAGGAAAACATGGCTGAATCCAATGAACAAACTAAAAACCAGGAAGGGGAGCAGAAATTCGCACAAGTAATTAAAGATCTCAGAACATATAGCACAGGCAAATTTAATGAAGTAAAGGAAGAGGTTAACAACATGAAGACAATACTTGGAGGGGAAATTGCAGACATACGCGAAAAGATAACAGACATCATGGGAATGAACACCACAGTTAAAGAAATTAAAAATACACTCACAGCAAATAGCAGCAGAGTAGAAGAGGTAGAGGAGAGAATTAACGATGTGGAAGACAGTACATCGGAAATCAAACAGATAGTAGAATTGATCAATAAAAAGATCGAAAAAATCCACCTAGGACTTAGGGAACTGAATGACAATGCAAAATGCACAAACATACGTATTATAGGCATCCCAGAAGGAGAAGAGAAGGGAAAGGGGTCAGAAGGAGTGTTGCAGGAAATAATGGCTGAAAACTTGCCAAATCTACTGAAAGAGACAGATGTATATATCCAAGAAGCACAACGCACCTCAAACATCATAAAACCCAACAGGCCCACCCCAAGACATATATTTGTCAAATTATCCAAAGCAGAAGACAAAGAGAAAATTCTAAAAGCAGCAAGAGAAAAGAAAACCATCACATACAAGGGAACATCCATAAGATTCAGTGCTGATTTCTCATCTGAAACCATGGAGGCAAGAAGGCAGTGGTATGATATAGTCAAGGTACTAAAAGAAAAAAATTTCCAACCAAGAATACTCTATCCAGCTAAACTAGCATTCAAACATGATGGAGAGTTCAAAATATTCACAGATAAGCAGAAATTGAAAGAGTATACCAACAAGAAACCTGCCCTTTAAGAAATTCTAAAGGGAGTTCTGCAGGAAGAAAGGAAAAAACAGGACAGGCAGAGTTGGAGGACAGTGTAAGAGCAACAAAAAAGACAAAAAGAGAAGAAAAAGCAAACAAGCAAAATAGGACAAACACGAGTCCAATCAAAATATGGCTAACATAAATAATTCCTTGAAAGTAATAACACTGAATGTCAATGGATTAAACTCACCAATCAAAAGATTCAGACTGGGACATTGGATAAGGAAATGTGACCCATCTATATACTGTCTACAAGAGACACATCTTAGACCCAAGATTCATGGAGGCTCAAAGTGAATGGTTGGAAAACAATCTTACAAGCAAACAATAACCAAAAAAAGGCAGGAGTAGCTATATTAATATCAGACAAAATAGACTTTAAATGCGAAACAATTGTGAGAGACAAAGAAGAATACTACATATTAATGAAAGGGACACTCTCTCAAGAAGAACAAACAATCATAAATATTTATGCTCCTAACAAGGGCACCTCTAAATACATGAGGCAAATGCTGGAAAAACTAACTGAAAGAATAGATGCATCTACAATTATAGTGTGGGATTTTAATACACCACTATCAACTCTGGACAGAACATCTCAAAAGAGAATCACTAAAGAAACAAAATATTTGAACAGTATATTAGAGGAGCTGGATCTAATAGATATATACAGATCATTACACCCAAACACAACAGGATATACATTTTTCTCAAGTGCACATGGATCATTCTCCAAGATAGACCATATGCTAGGCCACAAAGAAAGGCTTAATGAATTCAGAAAGTTCGAAATCATACAAAATAATATCTCTGACCACAGTGGAGTGAAGCTGGAAATCTGCAAGGGCCAGAGGACCAGATCTCACACCAAGATATGGAAATTAAACAGCACACTCTTACAAAAACAGTGGGTCAAAGAGGAAATCTCAAAAGAAATCAATGACTACCATGAAACAAATGATAATGATAACACAACATACCAAAATTTATTGGATGCAGCAAAAGCAGTACTGAGAGGGAAATTTATAGCCATAAATTCATACATCAAAAAAGAAAGAAAGAGCAAAAATTTGAAGAACTAACTGCACATTTGGAGGAATTAGTAAAAAAACAACAAAGTAAGCCGACAGAAAGAAGACAGAAAGAAAGAACAAAGATAAGAGCAGAACTAAATGAAATATAAAATAAGAAAGCACTTGAAAAGATAAACAAGACCAAGAGCTGGTTTTTTGAGGAGATCAATAAAATTGACAAATCCTTAGTGAGACTAACAATGGAAAAAAGATTCAAATACACAAAATAAGAAATGAGAAATGAGATATCACCACTGATCCCACAGAAATAAAGACTACCATAAGAGGATACTTTAAAAAACTACATTCCAACAAAAATGACAATTCAGGGGAACTGGACAAATTCCTAGAATTACATAAGCTGGCTCTATTGACGAAAAAAGAAATTGATTATCTCAACAAACCAGTCACGAGAGATAGAATCAGTTATTAAAAACCTCCCAACTAAGAAGAGCCCTGGGCCAGATGGCTTCACAGGTGATTTCTACAAAACATTCCGGAAATAGCTAATGACAATTTGGCTGAAAATTTTCCAAAAAATAGAAACAGAAGGAACATTACCTAACTCATTCTATAATGCTAACATTACCCTACTACCAAAGCCAAACAAAGATACCACAAGAAAAGAAAATTACAGACCAATTTCTCTAATGAACCTGGATGCAAAACTCCTGAACAAAATACTTGCTAACTGTATTCAACAACACATTAAATGGATTATACACCATGACCCAGTGGGATTCATTCCAGGTATGCAAGGATGTTTCAACATAAGAAAATCAATGTAATACACCATATAAACAGATTGAAGGCGGGTTCTATGGTCATGGCAGATGGGGTTCACTGCCATGTCAGATGGCCCTTCTTTGGAGCTGGTGTTTCTGCGTGATGGAACTGGACTCAGATGGGATCTCTTTTCACAAGACTTTCATGCTACTTTACTGGAATTGTAGTTGGTGCTGGGGTTTAAGATATATTTAAGGGATATGAATCTCTGGACTGACAATATGATAGCCATGCCCTGAGCCTCAACAGACTTCAGCTCCTACACTCTGATTTATTGGACTTACCCCACTCAGCTAACATCGAGTTGAAGAATGTCAACCACCACACCATGGAGCCTAGAGTGCCTACAACTGAAAGCAGGAGGATTGCATCCAGTATCCATGTGGAATCTAAGCCCCCACTTGACACAGATGTGCAATGGACACAACCAATGCAATGTCCACAGAGAAAATGTGGCATTGGTGTGGGAAGGGTGGCCATGGTGGCTGCTGGGTTTGGGGAATGAGAGGAAGAGATGAGATGGGGAGGCATTTTTGGGACTTGGAGTTGTCCTGGGTGGTGCTTCACGGACAACTATGGGACATCGTAGATGCCCCCAGGGCCCAATGGATGGAACGTGGGAGAGCGTGGGATATGATGTGGACCATTGACTATGGGGTGCAGCAATGCCCAGAGATGTACTTACCAGGTGCAATGGATGTGTCATGATGATGGGAGAGAGTGTTGTTGTAGGGAGAGTGGCGGGGTGGGGGCGGTGGGGTTGAATGCGACTTCATATTTTTTGAATGTAATATTTTTAAAAAAATGAATAAAAAAATAAAAAAAACAGATTGAAGGAAAAAAATCACATGATTATATCTATAGATGCAGAAAATGCATTTGAAAAAACACAGCACTCTTTCTTGATAAAAACACTACAGAAGATCAGAATACAAGGAAATTTTCTGAACATGATAAAGAATATATATGAAAAACCCACAGCTAACATCATTTACAATGGTGAAATCCTAAAATCCTTCCCTCTAAGATCAGGAACAAGACAAGGATGCCCACTCTCACCTCTTCTACTTAACATTGTTTTAGAAGTACTTGCTCGAGCACTGAGGCAAGAACCAGATATAAAAAGCATTCAAATTGGAAAGGAAGAAATCAAATTTCATTATTTGCAGATAACAGTATCCTATAAATAGCAAACAATGAGAGGTCTACAACAAAGCTTCTAGAACTCATAAATGAGTTTAGTAAAGTTGCAGGTTATAAAATCAATGCGCAAATATCAGTAGCATATCTGTACACCAATAATGGGCAAGCTCAAGAGGAAATCAAGGAACAAATACCATTTACAATAGTAAATAAAAAAATCTAATACCTAGGAATAAATTTAACTAAAGATGTAAAAAACTTACACACAGAGAACTACACAAGACTGTTCAAGGAAATCAAAGAAGACCTAAATAAATGGAAGAATATTCCCTGTTCATGGATAGGAAGACTAAATATTATTAAGATGGCTATTCTACCTAAACTGATCAACACATTAATGCAATCCCAAAAAAATCAACACAACATTCTTTAAGGAACTGGAAAAACTAGCTCTGAAATTTATTTGGAGAGGAAAGAAGCCCCGAATAGCCAAAGACATAGTGAAAAAGGAAAATGAAATTGGAGGAATCACACTACCTCACTTCAAAACATACTACAAAGCTACAATAGTGGAAACAGCATGGTATTGGCACAAGGAGAGACACACAGACTAATGGAACTGAACTGAGAGTTCTGATATAGATCCTCATATATATATTCATATAATATTTGATAAAGCCACCAAACCCTCTCAACTGGGAGAGAATGGCCTATTCAACAAATGGTGCCTGGATAACTGGATATCCATATGTAAATGAATGAAAGAGGATTACCACCTCACTCCTTATACAAAAATCAACTCAAGATGGATCAAAGACCTAATTATAAGAGCCAAGACCATAAAGACTTTGGAAAGCAGCGTAGGGCAGCATATACAAGACCTGGTAATAGGAAATGGCTTCATGAATTTCACACCAAAAGCATGAACAGGAAAAGAACAAATAGATAAATGGGACTTCCTCAAAATTAAAGCCTTCTGCACCTCAAAGGAGATTTTCAAGAAAGTTAAAAAAGAGCCTACACAATGGGGGAAAATATTTGGTAACCATATATCTGATAGGAGACTTATAACCTTCGTATATAAAGAACTCTTATATCTTCAAAATAAAAAAGACAAACAACCCATTTAAAAAATGGGAAAAAGATTTAAACAGACACTTCTCCAAAGAAGAAATACAAATGGCTAAAAAGCACATGAAAAAATGCTGCAAATCTCTATCTATTGGGGAATTGGAAATCAAAACTGCAATGAGATACCATCTTACTCCCATAAGATTGGCAGCTATGAAAAAAACAGAAGACCAGAAATGCTGGAGAGGATGTGGAGGAATGGGAACACTCATCCACTGCTGGTGGGAATGCAGAAGGATCCAGCCATTCTGGGGGACAGTTTGGCAGTTTCTCAAAAACTAGTCATGGACTTTCCATATGACCCAGCAATTCCACTGCTGGGTATTGTTATAGACCAGCGATATCGACCAGACTCAGACTCTGAATAAAGTTCCAATTGAGACCTTTATTAGCAACATGGCAACTGCCTCATCCTATGCAGATGAGAGAGCAGCCCCGAGTTGCTGGGGGAGTTTGCTTATATAGGCCTTTTGGTTCAGGACAGGGGGCAATAGCTCAGCAAGCAAGCATGTACAGAAGCAGGTGTTTGTGGTTAATCAAGCACTGGGAATTCTATCAGGGGAGATAAGTGGTTGGGGAGTTTTTGTTATTTACAAGGGTCTAAGTCAGGTTGGTCTTTTGGCAGGGGCTGATGACACTTTCTACAGTAGGAGGCCTTGAGATAAGGTTTTACTGTCAAGAAAGCTTGTTACAGAAGTGAGATATAGGCAGTTAGGGGGCTGTGGAATTTTCCTCTTGGGTGGGGGTGGCCACAGGCTCCTACTTCTCCACATTCCCTACTTCTCTTTTGTGGAGATTCAAACCCTTGAATTTGAGTGCTCTCCAGTGTCCTGCATAGGTAAGCTTTGGTATGGGGTGTTCAGGATTAAGAGCTTAATGGTTTGCACTCTCTCTTGCATAAATAGAAATAAACAATTGATTATGAGTGGGCCACACGTTAACAGCAATAATAGGAGGATTAAGGGACCCAAAAGGGTAGTGATAAGGGTTGTAAGCCATGGGGACTAATTAAATAAACTTTTATACCAATTTTTGGTGGCTGACTGAGACTTTTCTCACTCTTTTAATCATTTCTGGATTAAGTTTAAGCTTTCTTTAATGATGCCAGAGTGGTTAGCATAAAAGCAACAAGTTTTTCTTAAAGCTAAACAGAGGCCTTTTTGTTTGAGGAATAATAAGTTCAGTCTCCACTGGTTCTGGAGGACTATTTTGGCTAAGGAATCAAGTGCCTCTTATAAATGTGAAATTTAATATTCAAGGTTCCTGAGGTCCTGGGTAACTAGGGCTGACAATTGGCTGACATCAGAGTGACTTTTTATGAGAGCAGCTGTTCTTACAATGGTTGACCCAGCAATGCTCAGCCCAATTAGAAGGGGCACAAGGATTGGGGCCCTCTTGTACCGGTGGTGCTCAAGACTCGATGTTTCAAGATACTGTCTCCCAGTTTCTCCAGAGAAGTAATGTACAGGCCACTATGCTTCAGTTTTTAGCATTTTTCCTTTTTTGTTTTAGTCTAGGTGACCGTGCCTGTCTTAGGTTGCCCTCCTCTGAGAGTCTTACCTGTCATTGGCTACCGGCCAAGCTCTTCAACTTGGGGAAGTTATTGAAGTGCTTTTGCTAGCACCAGATTATTCACATGTCTCATGGCTGTTATGCTTTGCAATTTTTTTTGCAAACACTGTCTGGCACAGGTGAAAATCATGAGTGACAGAATAATATGATTAGCCCTTTTCTTAAAGCTGGCAGGAAATGCTGCGATTTCCACCAATTGACTGGGTTAAATTTTGTAAGTTATGAAATCATATCTGAGAAAATATTCTTATTATTGGTTACATGAATTTGATTTTGAGACATTTCTAATATTTTTCTTTGTAATTCAATTATTTCCAGAGTGATATTACTTTTATGGCCTAGCAAATGATTCTTAATTTTTTCTATTTTATATCAGATGAATTATAGGCAAGAGGAGTAATACAAAAGTTGCTTTCATTTTAATCATATTTCAATTTTCTTAACAAGTTTAAATTATATAATTGATTTCCAATATGCAAAACAATCGATTTTAAATCATTGACTCAATTATTTAACTATTAATCAATGTGCTCCTGGCTATGCTACAAATCACTAGCATTTTTATGCTAATCATGCACGTATTGTTGTTTGTGCTTTTTTGTAGTTGCCATAGCAGTAGCAGCAGCTGTAATGATTCCAATCAGTCTCAAAATGCTTATAATAAGCAGTCCAATAAAGTGTTTAGTCCATTTCAAGAATTCTTGTACTGTATGTAGCAATGACTGACTTTTAGGATATGACTGCCAAATCTGCATCATTTTCACAGGTATCCAGATGTTTTTTCTTCTTCTGGTCATCGCCATTGTTTCTCCATCCTGCAACAGTTTCTGGTGGACATGTATACAAGGCACCATTTTCATAAAATGAGTCATTTTTAATAGTTACTTTACCACTTATGAAAACAAATGGATCTTTAACACAGGCTTCAAAATGATATATTTTAAGGGTTAAATAATGTTCTGTTTTATTTATATTTTCCAGCCATTCATACAGAGGGGCAATTTTAAGAAATATTTTCCATGAATTCTTTTGCAGATTATGACTATGAGTGCTATTAGTCTAAGGGGCCAGTATTCATTTTTTTTGTAATGTTAACAGTTCCTGTTATAATAGCATAAGGAGAGAGCACATAGGCCTAAAGTTTATAGGCAGACACAAACTACAAGTTCACAGTTCCAGAATTTGTAAAGTTAATGTGATGCATGGCAGCAATTGCCACAGGTTATCTGAGGGCTCATTCCTCTCAAAAGCAGGAGGGATCTGATGTTAGTCATTTGCATTGGTGAGTAACAGGTAGCTATAACTGCTGGGCTAGGCACCACAAGGTCTGGTACTCATGATGTTTGTTTTTTTCAGTGGAGCCACTTTGCCTTCTCTCAGGTTTTAGTGGTAGGACCCTGGGTCTTTACAAAGCCATCTGCATTAACAGCCATAAAAGGGGTGTTAGTGAGGTGGGCAGGGGCATGACAGACAGTCACCTGTTACTACTAGAAGGTATCCTGGATGTTTTTTCATGGATCTCAGGGTGATTTACAATAGTCCATCATTTCTTGCTTTTAGTATTTGCAATCCACCCCTGGATAGGGATGGCAGTCTTCAGAGTGACCAGACACTATTGGGTTAAATCTTTCACTTTTAGCAGGACTTCTTATGCTGCATATAATTGCTTTTTTATATTGTACTTTTGGCATTTTTCCAGAATTGTGATTAAAACTCAAGGGGTACTTGTTTAGAATTTTGCCTTTGCTACAAACTCCACCCAAACTTAACATTGGTGCTTGCTACATTTAATTCATAGGCTAAGTTAATGTCCACAATTTACTTTCTTTTTTATTATTTAAAGCAGCTTGCTGGAAGTTTTCTTACTTCCATGAAGTGTTTTTTCCCAATTAATACATACAATGGTTTTAATATTTGAGCTAAATGAGGGATGCAAGATTTTTAGTATTTTAATAATATTACAAATTCTATTAACATGAGAAAACATTTTACTTTATCAATTACAGCAGAAAGTATAGTTTTATTTTACCCAACTAAACAACACTTAAGAATTTGATAGAGCAGCAGGAACTTTGCAGCTTGTTCTAATTGTTTGCGTAGTCCAGGCTCTTAAAATAAGATACTACTGTTTCTGATGTTTCTTTTAATTTTGAAAAAAAGGATTACTGGTTAGTAACATTATCAGTAGGGTTTTAGCCACAGATTTTTTCTACACTGCCAGATTATTATTACCATGCCAGAAGAGATGGTTGGGCTATGCACATAGCCCCAAAAAGCACTGCAAAAGTCCATTGTTGGGATTTTCAGAGATAGAGGAATGCAGGCTGGCTTGACCTGTCCAAGAAGACACTAAAGAAAGTTTTAGCAAGTTTTAAAACAAAGTGACAGCAACATAGCCAGACATTAACTTTTTGCAACAAACTAGCAATATTTGGACTGCTGCATACTACAGTGCTGTTATTTTAATTTATGATAAGAGGTTGTTTCTTCGACACATACTTTTTATAATAGTTAAAACCATAATTAACCACATTGTACTTCTGTTTAATATTATGCTGAAATATAGGTAAACTTATACAATCTTAAGTATTCATTTGAACCTTTTACTCATACAACTTTAACTAACAGAGGGTTAAAGAAAAAAACATGTTAATTTTATAACACTTTTAAACACCTTCCATTTGACTTATAACATATTAAATGAACTCAACTATTATTTTGATTTTTCTTTCAAGGTAAAAGAACAAATCTCTTGCAATTAGTTTGAAATAAAAAGCTACTTTTCAGGACTTTACTTTGAGAAAGCAGGTTTGAACATTTGTTCCTTTAAAAGAGATAAGACCTTTTCTTCAAATACTGAGGAAATGATGAGGTTAAGCACAAGAACCTATTTTGATAAAACAGATTTTCTTTGTACACTGATTATTCAGAAAACTTTTACCAAAACAGACTAATGACTTGAGAGATTTTGAGAAAGAACAAAATTTCCAACCTTGTATCAGTATATTACCCGATACCAAACCTTTTAAAACTTTATGGACAGACACACCAAATCTCACTCAACCTTAATCACAAAAATTTCTCCTTCACAAACCTTCCACACTTTCAGCATTCACCCAGGCTTCGTCCCACACTCTAATGTTCCCAATAATCAATCATTTACCTCAGGACAAAATCTTCTCCTGTTTCCTTAACAATAGAAACACATTCCATACATCCCACATACATAAGTTACCAGGCAAACTTCTTATAACATAATTATTATCAACATTGAACTTTTTTTACTTTGAAATTAGTAGCATGCAATACCAAAAACAGTCTCCCAGAAGCAAGTTGGCAGGGGAGGCTGGCCACCGACAAGCTCTCCTGTTACAAAATTACTTATTATTATCAATTCAGTTTTTGCTTAATAGTGACTTTCTGGATTTAACCATTTAAACACTTTAATTTAAACAATGCTTTGTTAAACTTCTTAAAATTATTTATAACCACATAGACTATAATTATACTACTTTTGTTGTAGAATTTGAGAGAGGTTCAATTTGTGTATAAAAAGGCCAGGACTCAGGAATGATTTTGAGAAGGAAAAATGGTTTATTGATGGCTGGCTGGATTTGGGTGCTTTCTGTTTCAAACCCAAGCCCTGAACAAGATTTTCAAGTTCTTTTTATACAGGGTGGGGAGTCAAATGGTGCTTTTATCAAAGAAAACTACTTTCTTTGTTAGTTAAGTCTTTGCCTGAGTACCAGGTAGGTTTTGAATTAACATATCGCTCACACCTCACGTGAACTTGAATTAGCATCTTGCCCACATTCTGTTTGGATGCAACTTTGAATACACATTCAGTCTTACATCCTTTCTGAACATTCAAAGCCCATATTGCTTAACTGGATTTCTAGAGACTAGGCACACTTGGATATAGAATTAGATGATTTTGAATTTATGCACAGGCTATATTATATTTTTTATTCGAGGCCAAGTCCAAGTTCCCTTATGTTTTGGCATTACCACCATCAGAGTTTCCCTGGACTGACTGGTATGTATAGAGTTTGCATTGCTAAATTGCCTCCTGGGACTGGAGTCGTTGCCATGGTCACCAAGAGCAGGACTGCAGCCTCTTACCATTCCACACCCACAAGTCAGGACAGACAGTCTAGGTTAAGGTTATTTCTGAAGAGACAAAGAGCCTCCTACCCATAGCCCACATCACTTTAAGACAAATTTTATTTTCACAGAACACATTCTCTTACTTAAAATTACCACACTATCGTTTACAATTCACCACATGCATTAGAGTTTCATGAGTTTATGAAAATTAGTCATCCTATTTTAGGGCAAAACACACCTTTTTGAAAAATTTATTAAATTTCAGTTAGCATTCCCACAAATTTTTAATTTCTTTAATATTCATTTTTTACATCCTTCATTTTATTCTGTGAGGAAAAATAAACTATTCATTTTAATTTAGGCAGGAACTATTTTTTAATGAAAAGACACAGTAATTTTGTTAGGACTTACAATTTTTGTCATTGTAGAAATCCCATTAACATTCAAACTTATGTATTAATATAAGTGCTTATTTAATATTTGGCATTTTGAATAGAGCTCTTTTAAAAAATCTTTATTTATTTATTTATATCACCTTTCGGAGGTATCAAAATACACACTGAAATTGAATAAACAAACAAATACAAAACAATTATAACACATTAGCAGAAACATACAGTTTACAATTGACTTATAATTCTTCACAAATTACACAGAACAGAAATACAAAAAGACAGACAATTAAGACAGATGAAGAGACAAACCAGACAACCTGAACCGGAGTCAAGAGAGACATCTCGCTCTGATTGGTGGGTGGGATCTATTTGCTGCATCCAGCAGATCCACTTCCCCACAATCTGCAGACTCTGCAGAGGTTTTCCAGAAAACAGACTCTCCTAGGGACGTCCCGTTTGCTGATCCTGGGCCCAGGAACTCCTGATGCTCTGCAGATAGAATTTAGGTGGAGACAAGTTCCAGGGCCAGGCGGTGACTGGGGCAGAGGAACGTCTTTCTAAGGCCATCCCTGGAAAGTACTCGTCTCCCTGAGTCTGAGGAGATCAACCCCGCTGGAGTGGGGGATCTTGTCGATCTATCTCGCTGGGGCCTCCAAATGTTATAGACCAGTGATATCGACCAGACTCAGACTCTGAATAAAGTTCCAATTGAGAGCTTTATTAGTTGTGTGGTGACTGCCTCATCCTACACAGAGGAGAGAGCAGCCCTGAGTTTCCAGGGGAGTTTGCTTATATAGGCCTTTCGGCTCAGGGCAGGGGGCAATAGATCAGTAAGCAAGCATGTACAGAAGCAGGTGTTTGTGGTTAATCAAACACTGGGAATTCTATCAGGGGAGATAAAGGGTTGGGGAATTTTTTATATTTACAAGGGTCTGAGTCAGGTTAGTCTTTTGGCAGGGGCTGATGACACTTTCTACAGGAGAAGGCCTTGAGATAAGGTTTTACAGTTGAGCAAGCTTGTTACAGAAGCAAGATATAGGCGGTTAGGGGGCTGTGGAGTTTTCCTCTTGGGTGGGGGTGGTCATAGGCTCCTACTTCTCCACAGTATATACACAGTAGAAATGAAAATAAGGACACAAACTGATATATGCACACCAATGTTCATAGCAGCATTGTTCACTAATGCCAAAAGTTGGAATCAACCCAAATGCCCATCACCAGATGAATGGATAAATAAAATGTGGTATACACATACAATGGAATACTACTCAGCTTTAAGAACGAATACACTACAAACACATGTGATAACATGGATGAATCTTGAGAACCTTATGTTGAGTGAAGCAACCCAGGCATTGAAGGACAAATACTACATGACCTCAATGATATGAAATAAGTAAACCAAGCTGCTTCAGAGAGCTAGAGACTGGATGATAGGCTTAAAGGAAATTGGAGGGTAGAAGAAGGATGTAAGCTGACACCTACATGGGTGAAATCTATGATAAGCTGGAGGTAAGTATTTGTACAAGGAAGGGATAAAATGGGGGCATAGGATTACCTTTGGGTTGGGTTTTGTGGGCTTAAGGGGCGCTAGGGATGGGATGATGGGTAATATTGCCCAAGAAATTGGGGGCAGGTTGGGGCAACATATGAACACAGGAGATTGTCAGGTATTTGGTTGAGAATATAGTGTTGAGAAAAATTTTTCAAAAATATAATAAGGAAGGTTACCTGTTTAAAATGCTTAAAGGGGATAATCTGACACAGGAGAGGCTCCTAGGGAATATGTGAATGCTCATTTTGCCATAGTGGGTTATATCATTGAATAGAGACTGATATAATGAGAGTGAAGGTATATCCACATCCTGGGGAGGACTGATGCTCTCAGATAGAGGGAATTGTGTCTCTCATGAGAAATGATGGCTTTCAGTGCATTAGGGCAGTTGAGCATGTCAAGCTCTCAACACTGTTGCAAGTATCTCTGAACATGGCCCTTCAAGCAATGAAGATTGACTGTCACTATGGGCCATAAGGGCAGGGGGAAAGGTATTAAATAGATGGAACCAATATAACTGTGTGGGCAATAGAAGTGTTCCACAAGAGTACACAAGGATGGATATAAGACATGTTAAATTACACCAAAAATATATAGGGGCGGATAGGCTAAAATGTAAATCATACTGTAAAACACAAGATAAGTAAAAATTTAGAAAATTTTATAGTCTAAAATATAAACCACAATGTAAACCCAAATGTTAACTTGTTTGAAAGCTATTGTCTCAATATCTGTACATCAGTTTCAGTAAATATAGTATGAATATGTAAAAAGATTATTGCTGTGGAAGGGAAAAGGGTTTTATGTTGGATATGTGGGACTACTGTATATTGTATATATGAAGTACTGTGATCTAAAACTTTTGTGAACATAAGCTTAATAATTAGAAAAAAGAAAATAAGAAGATAGGATGTAGACACTGAGGAAAAGACCGAAGTAGTTGCCTTGGCAATTTGCATATAGGGCAAACTTATTGCAGTGATGGAAGGTAAAACATCAAAAACAAAGCTTTTGCATTTTTAAATTTTTTTGATACCCCAATTTATTTTTACCTTAATTTTTCTAAATTAATATGTATCCTATATCTAACCTTTAAACTCATCATTCTATTCCATTTCACTATTAATGGAACCTGGCAATATATTGGGCTTCACTTTTTGAGAAATTTTGGATTACAGAGAGGTTCAACAACGGCAGGGGAGGAATACTGGTGTGGAATGTTTTTGACAGGGGACACATTTGGCAGGAAGTTCTACAGGGCATATATCCAGGGTACATAAAATGTTTAGATATTTTCATAGTGGATACAATTAAAAACAACAACTGAGGGAGTGCTGAGTTCCTAGCCATGGGAGCTCTATCACAGTCCCTAAAGGAAGAGCAACAATTCCCCAAGTGCAATGGCAAAGACCAAAATATAATGAAGGTCCAACAATGAGCCCTTGATACTAATGATTATGCTTGTGAGCCTGTGCACCTGAAATAATAACAAGGCTTAGAGTGGCAGGGTGTCTAAGAGTTACCTCCTGAGAGCTTCCGTGTTGCTCAAATGTGGCCTGTCTCGAAGCCACACTCAGCATGTAAATGCATTGCCTTCCCCCCAGTGTGGGACATGAGTCCCAGGGATGAGCCTCACTGGCGCCAAGGGGTTACTAGCAAGTACCAGGTGATGATGTAACTAGAAAATGACCTTGTATAAAAGGGTCAACTCAGACCAGCTGACTATCTCAATCTTCATATAATACCTGGAGTTAAAAATGCTTTTTGACCTGAATAAAAGCAGGAAAGGGAAAGGACAAATGAGTTTATATGGCTATGAGTCTCCAAAATGAGCCAGGAGGTTATCAGAGGGGTTGCCCTTATGCACACCTCAGCAGAGTCCCAGAGACAGATAAAGCAGACACAGCCACAGGTATTTGTTCTTCTGAGGGCTACAGAGAACCACAGATTCTATGGTCATGGCAGATGGAGTTCAGTGCCATGTCAGTTGGCCCTACTTTGGAGTTTGTGTTTCTTTGTGATGGAGCTGGACTCAGATGTGATCTTTGTCCACAAGCCTCTCCTGTTACTTTTATCAGAAATGTAGTTGGTGCTGGGGTTTAATATATAACCAGGGGATCTGAATCTCTGGACTGACAATACGATAGCCAGGCCCTGAGCCTCAACAGACTTCAGATCCTACACTCTGGTTTATTGGACTTACCCCACTCAGCTAACATGGAGGTGAAGAAGGTCAACCACCACACCATGGAGCCAAGAATGCCTACAACTGAAAGCTGGAGAATTGCATCGAGCATCCATGTGGAATCTAAGCCCCCTCTTGATATAGATGTGGAGTGGACACAACCATTCTAAGTTCCACATGATGGAGGAATAGAGTATGGATTAGGAGTGGACTTAGTGATACCTTATTCATGATCTATTGTGATTTAGTAATCGAAGAAAATGTGGCATTGGTGTGGAAAAAGTGTCCATGGTGGCTGCTGGGTGTAGGGAGTGGGAGGAAGAGGTGTGATGTAGGGGTGTTTTGGGGTCTTGGAGTGGTCCTGGGTGGTGCTGGGGAGACAGTTACCTGACATTGTATGTCCTCCCATGGCCCACTGGGTGGACTGTGGGAGAGTGTGGGCTATGGTGTGGACCACTGACTGTGAGGTGCAGCAGTGCTCAGAGATGTATTCACCAAGTGCAATTAATGTCTCATCATTATGGAGGAGGATGTTGTCATGGGGGGAGGATTGGGGTGAAGGGGGTGGGCGGTATATGGGGACCTCATATTTTTTTTAATGTAATGTTAAAAAAATAAAGACAAAAAAAGAAAGAAAAACAAAACAAAACAAAACAAAAAGTCCCTCTTTTATATATATAATTTTTAAATATTTTCAATGCAAAATATTATATATTAAATGACATTTACACTTTTACCATGAAGATAATAGCAGGCATTTTACCTTAGTAGTGGAAAGAAAAAAAACTATTTTTCATTGTTAAAATGAAAATGGGAGATCCTCAATAGGAAACTTTGCATTATTTTTACTTAAAAATGCACTGTGTGCTGACTTTCAGACACGTTTTATTATCACGAAGTTACCATGAATTTTTGGAAATGGCCATTTAAATGCTTCATTTTAGAAGATGCTTTTATTTTTTTATTTTTATTTTTATTTTTTTAAAATTTTTAAAATTTTTTAATTCATTTTGCAGAAATATTACATTCAAAAGTATGAGGTCCCATTCAACCCCACCACCCCCACCCGACCACTCCCCCCCCAGCAACACTCTCTCCCATCATCATGACATATCCATTGCATTTGGTAAGTATATCTCTGGGCATCGCTGCACCTCATGGTCAATGGTCCACATCATAGCCCATACTCTCCCACGTTCCATCCAGTGGGCCCTGGGAGGATCTACAATGTCTGGTAATTGTCCCTGAAGCACCACCCAGGACAACTCCAAGTCCCGAAAACGCCTCCACATCTCATCTCTTCCTCCCATTCCCCGCACCCAGCAGCCACCATGGCCACTTTTCCCACACCAATGCCACATTTTCTCTGTGGACCTTGGATTGGTTGTGTCCAGTGCACATCTATGTCAAGAGGAGGCTTAGATTCCACATGGATACTGGATGCAAACTTCCTGCTTTCAGCTGTAGGCACTCTAGGCTCCATGGTGTGGTGGTTGACATTCTTCAACTCCATGTTAGCTGAGTGGGGTAAGTCCAATAAATCAGAGTGTAGGAGTTGAAGTCTGTTTAGGCTCAGGGCCTGGCTATCATATTGTCAGTTCAGAGATTCAGATCCCCTAGATATATCTTAAACCCCAGCACCAACTACAATTCCAGTAAAGTAGCATGAAAGCCTTGTGAAAAGAGATCACATCTGTGTCCAGCTCCATCACTCAAAAACACCAGCTCCAAAACAGGGCCAACTGACATAGCAGTGAACCCCATCTGCCATGACCATAGAACCCGTGGGTCTCTTTAGCCCTCAAAAGAACCAATACCTGGGGTTGTATCTACTTTATCTGTCTCTGAGACTCTGCTCAGGTGTGCATATGGGCAATCCTTCTGACATCCTCCAGACTCTTTTTTAGAGACTCATAGCCATATAAACTCATTTTTCCTTTCCATTTCCCCCTTACTTTATGTCAAACAACATTTTTAACTCCTGTTATTATATGTAGACAGGGATATTCTGCTGGTCCACGTTGGACCTTTAATTCAAGGTCATTTTCTAGTTGCATCATCAGTTGGTACTTGGTAGTGATCCCTCGGTGCCAGGGAGGCTCATCCCCGGGTGTCATGTCCCACGCTGGGGGGAAGGTATTGCATTTACATGCTGAGTTTGGCTTCGAGACTGGCCACATTTGAGTAACATGAAGGCTGTCAGGAGGAAACTCCTAGGCACAGTGCTGCTCTAGGCCTTGTTCTTATTTCAGGTGTATAGGCTCACAAGCATAGTCATTAGTATCAGGGGCCTCATTCCTTCCTGGTCCTTACTGTTGCACCTGGGGGACTGCCGCTGCTCCCCTAGGGACCACGACAGAGCACCCCCGGCCAGGGACCCAGTACCCCCCCAGCTGTAGTTTTTAATTGTTGCCACTATGAGTATATCCAAACATTACCATGCACCCTGGACATACGCACTGTATAACTCCGTGTCAACCATATATCACCTGTCAATAACATCCTATACCAGTATTCCTCCGCTGCCATTTTTGAACCACTCTGTGATCCAAAACTTCCTGAAAAGCGAAGCCCAATATAATGTCAGGATCCCTTACTAGTAAAATGGAATATAGTGATGGGTTTAAAGGTTAGATATAGAATACGTATTGATTTGGAAAAATTCTACATCTTATCTTTTTCTTTTCTTTTTTCCTAATTATTGAGCTTCTCTTCACAGGAGCCTTAGATCACAGTAATTCATCTATACAATATACAGTACTCCCACATATCCATTATAAAACCTCTTCCCTTCCACAGCAATTATATTTTAACTTATTCATATCATATTTACTGGAACAGATGTACAGATATTGAGACAATAGCTTTCCAACAAGGTAACATTTGTGTTCACATTTTGGTTCATACTTTAGGCTATACAGTTTTCTAAATTTTTTAGTTATCCTATGTTTTACATTATGGTTTACATTATTAGTCTGTCGTCCCCTATATGTTTTTGGTGTAATATTACATGTTTTATATCCATCCTTGTGTATTCTTGTGAAACACTTCCTTTGCCCTCACATTTACTTTGGTTCCATCTATTCAATATCTATTTCCCCCTCCCCTTGGGCCCCACAATGACAGTCAATCTTCATTTCTTGAGGAACTATGTTCAGAGATACTTGCAACAGTGTTGAGGGCTTGACTTGCTCAACTGCCCTAATGCCCTGGGAGCCACCATTTCTCTTGATAGATACAGTTCCCTCTATTTGATGGCATTAGTCCTCCCCAGGATGTGGGTCTACCTTCACTCTCATTATATGGGTCTCTACCCAATGGTATAGCCCACTCTGGCAAAATGAGCATTCAGATATTCCCTAGGAGTCTGACCTTCATCAGATTATCCCCTTTGAGTATCTTAAACAGGTAACTTTCCTAATTATCTTTTGAAAATGTTTTCTCAGCATTTTACTTTCAACCAACACCTGACAATCTCCTATGTTCGTATGTTGCCCCTCCCTCCCCCAAGTTTCTTGGGCAATATTACCCGTCTGCCCATCCCTAGCCCCCCTCAAACCCCCAAAGACCCACCCAAAGGTAACCCTATGCCCCCAATTAATCTCTTCCTTGTGCACATACTTACCACCAGCTTATCATAGATTTCACCCATGTAGATGTCAGCTTACATCCTTCCTCTACCCCCCAATTTCCTGTAAGCCTATCTTCCAGTCTCTAGCTCTCTGAGGCAGCTTGCTTATTTCATATCATTGAGGTCATGTAGTATTTGTCCTTCAATGCCAGGGTTGCTTCACTCAACCTAAGTTTCTCAAGATTCATCCATGCTATCATATGTGTTTGTAGTGTTTTTTTCTTAAAGCCGAGTAGTATTCCATTGTATGTATATACCACATTTTATTGATCCACTCATCTGTTGATGGACATTTTGGTCGATTCCAACTTTTGGCGATAGTGAACAATGCTGCTATCAACATTGGTGTGCATATATTGGTTTGTGTCCTTGTTTACAGTTCTGCTGGGTATATACCCAGCAGTGGAATTGCTGGGTCATATGGCAAATCTATGGTTAGTTTTTTGAGAAACCGCCAAACTGTCCTTCAGAATGGTTGGATCCTTCTGCATTCCCACCAGCAGTATATGAGTGTTCCCATTTCTTCACATCCTCTCCAGCATTTGTATTCTTCTGTTTTTTTCATAGCTGCCAATCTTATGGGAGTAAGATGGTATCTCATTGTAGTTTTGATTTGCATTTCCCTGATAGCTAAAGATTTGGAGCATTTTTTCATGTGCTTTTTAGTCATTTGTATTTCTTCTTTGGAGAACTGTCTGTTTAAATCTTTTTCCCATTTTTTTAAATGGATTGTTTATCTTTTTATTTTCAAGATATAGGAGTTCTTTATATATGCAAGTCATAAGTCTCTTGTCAGATATATGGTTGCCAAATATTTTCTCCCATTGTGTAGGTTCCCTTTTTACTTTCTTGACAAACTCCTTCGAGGTGCAGAAGGCTTTAATTTTAAGGAAGTCCCATATCTAATTTTTCTTTTGCTGCTCATGCTTTTGGTGTGATGTTCATGAAGCCATTTCCTATTACAAGGTCTTGTAGATATTTCCCTACACTGCTTTCCAAGGTCTTTATGGTCTTGGCTCTTATATTTAGGTCTTTGATCCATCTTGAGTTGATCTTTGTATAAGCTGTGAGATATTAATCCTCTTTCATTCTTTTACATATGGATATCCAGTTCTCCAGGCACCATTTGTTGAATAGGCCATTCTCTCCCAGTTGAGAGGGTTTGGTGGCTTTATCAAATATTATATGGCTATATATATGAGGTTCTATATCAGAACTTTCAATTCAATTCCATTGGTCTGTGTGTCTCTCCTTATGCCAATACCATGCTCTTTTCACTACTGTAGCTTTGTAGTATGTTTGAAGTCAGGTAGTGTGATTCCTCCAATTTCGTTTTTCTTTTTTAACATGTCTTTGGCTATTCGGGGCCTCTTTCCTTTCCAAATAAATTTCATAGTTAGTTTTTCTAGTTCCTTAAAGAAGGCTGTCTTGATTTTTATTGGGATTGCATTGAATGTGTAGATCAGTTTTGGTAGAATAGATGTCTTAATAATATTTAGTCTTCCTATCCATGAACAGGGAATATTCTTCTATTTATTTAGGTCTTCTTTGATTTCCTTGAACAGTCTTGTATAGTTCTTGGTATATAAATTTTTTACATCTTTAGGTAATTTATTCCTAAATATTTGATTTTCTAATTTACTATTATGAATAGTATTTGTTTCTTGATTTCCTCCTGATCTTGCTCATTATTCATGCACAGAAATGCTATGGATTTTTGGGCATTGATCTTATAACCTGCGACTTTACTAAACTCATTTATGACTTCTACAAGCTTTGTTGTAGACCTCTCAGAGTTTTCTATTTATAGTATCATGTCATCTGCAAATAACGAAATTTTGAGTTCTTCCTTGCCAATTTGAATTACTTTTATATCTGGTTCTTGCCTCAATGCTCGAGCAAGTACTTCTAAGACAATGTTAAATAGAAGGGGAGAGAATGGGCATCCTTGTCTTTTTTCTGACTTTGGAGGGAAGGATTTTAGGATTTCTCCATTGTAAACCATGTTTGCCATAGGTTTTTCATATATCCTCTTTATCATGTTCAAAAAATTTTCTTGTATTCTGATCTTTTGGAGTGTTTTTATAAAGAAAGGGTGCTGTATTTTGTCAAATGATTTTTCTGCATCTGTAGATATAATCATGTGATTTTTTTCCTTCAATCTGTTTCTATGGTGTATTACATTGATTGATTTTCTTATGTTGAAACATCCTTGCATGGAATGAATCCCACTTCGTCGTGGTGTATAATTCATTTAGTGAGTTGTCCAATATGATTAGCAAGTATTTTGTTAAGTAGTTTTGCGTCTAGGTTCATTAGAGAAATTGGTCTGTAATTTTCCTTTCTTTTGGTGTCTTTGTTTGGCTTTGGCACTAGGGTAATGGTGACATGATAGAAGGAGTTGGGCAATGTTCCTTCTGTTTCGATTTTTTGGAATAGTTTCAGCAGGATTGGTGTTAGGTCTTTCTGGAACATTTTGTACAATTCACCTGTGAAGCCGTCTGGCCCTGGGCTCTTCTTAGTTGGGAGGTTTTTAATGACTGATTCTATCTCTTTACTTGTGATTGGTTTGTTGAGATTATCAATTCCTCCTTTTGTCAATATAGGCTGCTTATGTGTTTCTAGGAATTTGTCCATTTCTTCTGAATTGTCATTTTTGTTGGAATATAATTTTCAAAGTATCCTCTTATGATAGTCGTTATTTCTGTGGAGTCAGTGGTGATATCTCCTTTCTCATTTCTTATTTTGTGTATTTGCATCTTCTCTCTTTTTTTCTTTGTTAGTCTCACTAAAGGTTTGTCAATTTTATTGATCTTCTAAGAAATCCAGCTCTTGGTTTTGTTTATTTTTTCAAGTGCTTTCTTATTTTCTATTTCATTTAGTTCTGCTCTTATCTTTGTTATTTCCTTCCTTCTTCTTCCTGTTGGGTTATTTTGTTGTTTTTTTTCTAATTCCTCCAAATGTGCAGTTAGTTCTTTCATTTTTGCTCTTTCTTCTTTTTTGATGTATGAATTTATGGCTTTAAATTTCCCTCTCAGTACTGCCTTTGCTGCATCCCATAAGTTTTGTTATGTTGTGGTATCATTATCATTTGTTTCAAGGTAGTCATTGATTTCTTTTGAGATTTCCTCTTTGATCAACTGTTTTTCTAAGAATGTGCTGTTTAATTTCCATATCTTGGTGTGAAATCTGGGCCTCTGGCCCTTTCAGATTTCCATCTTCACTCCACTGTGGTCAGAGATATTATTTTGTATGATTTCGATCTTTCTGAATTCATTAAGCCTTTCTTTGTGGCCTAGCATATGGTCTACCTTGGAGATTGATCTATGTAGACTTGAACATTACTACTTTCAAGGAATTATTTATGTTGTCCACATTTTGATTGAATTTGTGTTTTTCCTATTTTGTTTGTTTGGTTTTTTTCTTCTCTTTTTTTTTTTTTTGCTCTTACACTCTCCTCCATCTCTGCCTGTCCTGTTTTTTCCTTTCTTCCTGGAGAATTCCCTTTAGAATTTCTTGAAGGGGAGGTTTCTTCTTGGCTATTTCTTTCAATTTCTGTTTATCTGTGAATATTTTGAACTCTCCATCATTTTTGAATGCTAGTTTAGCTGGATAGAGTATTCTTGGTTGGCAATTTTTTTTCTTTTAGTACCTTGACTATATCACACCACTGCCTTCTTGCCTCCATGGTTTCAGATGAGGAATCAGTACTTAATCTTATGGAGCTTCCCTTATATGTGATGGTTTACTTTTCTCTTGCTGCTTTTAGAATTTTCTCTTTGTCTTGAGCATTGGATAATTTGACAAGTATATGTCTTGGGGTGCACCTGTTGGGGTTTGTGATGTTTGGGGTGCGCTGTGCTTCTTGGATATGTACATCTGTCTCTTTCAGTAGATTTGGGAAGTTTTCAGCCACTATTTCCTGCAATACTCCTTCTGATCCCTTTCCTTTCGCTTCTTCTTCTGGGATGCCTATAATACGTATGTTTGTCCATTTTGCATTGTCATTCAGGTCCCTAAGTCCTGGACTTAGCTGGATTTTTTCTGTCTTTTTATCGATCAATTCTACTCTCTGTTTGATTTCTTATGTACTGTCTTCCACATCACTAATTCTCTGCTCTGTCTCTTCTAATCTGCTGTTATTTGCTGCGAGTTTATTTTTGATTTCTTGAACTGTGGTGTTCATTCCCATCATATATGTTATCTTTTTGCATCTGTCTGCAATTTCCCCTCCAAGTGTTGTCTTCATATTGTTAACCTCTTCCTTTACTTCATTAAATTTTCTGTGATATATGTTCTGAGATCTTTGATTACTTGTGCGAAGTTCTGCTTCTCTTCTTGGTTTTTAGTTTGTTCATTGGATTCAGTCATGTTTTCCTGATTACTGGTTTGGTTTGTAAATTTTTGTTTCTGTCTGGTCATCATTTTATCTTGACATATTTAATCAGTTCCTTAGCTTCTTATTCTAGTCTTGGGGATTAATTAGCTGTTGTTTCTGCGTAAGTGTTATATCTTCTCTTTGTCACTTTGTTCTTCTTATTCTTATTTCTTATTGGTGGCTGAGTTCACTTTGAAGGAAAGTATTAGGGCCAGGGAAAGGCAATTGTATAAGAAAGGAAAATGTGTAAAGTAGTATTGGTAATAAATGTTAACAGAACAACAATATGTGCTCTGGGAGGATGGATATTAGATTCATGTAAGTTGTGTAGAGTTATAGCAGTAAGTAGAGTACCTATAATGAGGTAGTCTACCGAATTTGGGAGGAATATGATATGAATTAAAAAACTAGTGTTTTCGTGAGAGAGGGAAAGAGAAAAGAAAGGCAAAATATTCAATAGTGTATAAAAGACAGAAAGCAAAACAAAGGTGTTAGAAATTAAGTGTTAGAGTCTTTGGGGATCAAAGAAAGGTAGGTGGAATATAGGGGGACAGTAGATGATTGAGGATATCACGATGTGGGGGAAAGGGGATAGTGTAGGTAGCCAAAATCAATTCACACAGAAATGAGGCAACAGAGGATGATTAAACCCAGCAAATATGAGGTGTTCCCTGCAGCACCTATTGTATAATTAAGAGAAAATAAAATAAGAAGAAAATGAATGACGAGAGAGAAAAAAGACTTTGGGGTATACGATGGGAGGAAAGACTAAGAGATAATGCAGTGTTAGCAATCAGGACAATAAAAAATGAAATATAAGATAAAAATAAAAAAAACAAAACAAAAAAGAAAAAATGCAAACGTTGAGGGCTAGGACATTCAAGGACCTCAGAAGGACCTCAGGGTGTGATGGATTCAGGGATGGAAAGTCTGTGATATTGCAGACTCAATAGGTGTGAGTCTCTGGGGTGTCAGCCACCAGGGTTTATGGGACTCAGACCTGGCAACCTCAAATCTGGTGAACAGGGAGACTGAGAGCACTGCAGTGCAATACAGCCTTCAGGGATCCCCGCAGCTGGGTGCCAGCCCTATGGGGGAGGTCACATCCACAAACTCTGACCTATGTGTCAGAACCCCATTTTTCACCCTCTCACTCGGGTCTCTTCTGTGGCTATATCACCAATTCGACTTCAGGACACCTCCCACCCTGTAAGCCTCCAAAATGGCCACCTGGGGGCGCCTCTACACTGCAGCCAATTTAATGATGGTGCAGATCAGTAGCCAGGCCCAGGCGGTGGGGCTCCAGCCACAAACGCCGATATCAGAGTCCAAAACCAAAATTCCCATGCTTCGCAAAATATTCCCCTAATCGGCTTCCAGATGTCTCCCACCCTGCCAGTCTCTGAAATAGCCTCCTGGTGACCGCTCTTTATTGTGAGCAATTTACGGCCGCTGCAGATCAGCAGCCAGCCTTGGCGGCGGGGTTCTAGCCGAAAGTGCTATTATTTGTGTCCACAATCAAAAATTCCCCGCCTCACCATAAAACTCCTGTTTTTCTCCCCAAATCAGTCTGTGAAGGCCTCCTGCCCTGTTAGTCCCCCAATAGCCCGCTCAGGGCTTATGAATTCCCCAGTATCGCAGAGCCTCCAGGAATCACTGCTGCAGCACTGGTGCCACAGCTCCGCCCACCCTGGGAGGGAGCGTCCCACATGCAGCCCCCACCTCCATGTAATAGAGCCTCAATTTTGTCGTATACACGAATTTTCTCTGTTACCTTCCCACCAAATCGATGTCCAGACACCTCCTGCCCTGCAAAATCCCGAAACAGCCTGGTCCCGAAGAATTTCCAATGCTGCCCAGCTGCTTCTTTGAAAGAGAGATTATCAGGTGCGCTCACTCAGCCACCATCTTGCCCCAGCCCCCTAAATTGGGGTTTCAACAAATGACAAAATGAAAAACCTTGATCTGACCTTTTCTCTTTCATCAGTGCAATAGGTATTGCTCTATATGTTCAGTGGCAATGCAATTTCCTTCATTTCTTCCTCAGTGTCTACATCCTTTCATTTTTTTCTCCCTAATTATTAAGCTAGTCATCACAATAATTTTAGATCACAGTAATTCACATATACAATATAGTGTACTGTACATATCCTGAATCAAACACTTTGTCCCTTCCCCAGCAATTATTGTTATGCATGTTCATATTTTATGTGCTGCAGCTGATGTATGGATATTGAAACATAACTTTCAAACATAGTTCCACTTGGATTTTCATTTTCGTTTATATTTTAGACTATAGAATTTTCTAAATTTTTAGTTATCTTATGTTTTACATTATGGTTTATATTTTAGCCTATATATTTTTATAAGTTTTTGATGTAATGTAAAATGTCCTATACCTCTCTTCCTTTCCCCTCAAGGCCCACTGAGAAAGTCAATCGTCATTACTTGAAGGTCCATATTCATAGATACATGCAACAATATTGAGGGCTTAAAATACTCGACTGCCCTAAACAATAGGGAGCCACCAGTTCTCTTGAGAGATACAATAACCTCTGTTTGAGAACTTCAGTGCTGCCCAGGATGTGCGTATACCTTCACTCTCATTGTGCTGGCATCCACCCTAAGATATAACCCACTATGACAAAATGAGCACTTAAAACACTTTTTACTCCTCATAAAGGAAAGGACAATCATTAAAAAAAACAAAAAAAAATAAAGCCCATTATGATTTCAGCTTATGAAGGTTCCAAAAGCAAAATAGAAGGAGACCTGTGTATGACCTTGATACATAGACTTATAATTGGAGTTTTGTTGTAGGAGATAGAAGCTGTGTGTTTGTGGCAATGAAGGCCATAATGTGAAAATTCCAAGAAGCATTATTTATTTCAATTGGCCAGATTCAGTGGACACTTGTCCTGATAAAAACCGAGCCCCAAAGAGAATTTTTTCCCCCTTTTATAAAGAGGATATAAGAGTGGGTATTCAAGAGGTGCTTGTATGCAAAAGGACTTTTTATTAGGTTCTTCAAGTGTTTTATATGAGTATTAGATAGGTTATTTCCTCCAAGTAAGCTTGATTTAACACATATACCCCACGTTCCAGGTAAGCTTGAGTTAACATATATCTCATACAGTCCATGTAAGCTTTTAGCATGAACACCCCACATTCAAGGTAATCTTGACACATTTGGCTTGCATCTTCCCTCAATATCAAAAGTCTACAGAGTTTATTCTTTTCATTTGGCTTTTAGGCTTCTTTGGACATAAAATATGTTTGAATTTTTTGCACAGGCTATATTAGTATATCTAGTCAATTTAACATAGATGTGTTCTTTGTTCATCATCTAATTTCTTTCTTTTCTTTCCCTTTTGTGATCCTTTGTACTTATTCATACACTAGCGTAAGAAAGGAGTATACCCAGGGTAAACAAATGTACAATACATGAGATTCTATGACCCACATTTAATTTTAACAAAACCAATTGCCATGTGTTCTACTTCAGTTCTGTAAGTGTCTAACTTCTTTCTCGCAACATTTGGATTAAAAAGGATTCATCTCTTTCTGCTACATTTTATGGTATCACAAATATCACTGCTGACAAACTCATAGATGCTGGCCAAGCGATGTCAGTGGGTTGGATCCAGGTACTCCACATCCGTAGCATGGTTGCCCATAGCTAGGAACATAATTTTCCTTTCTCCTGCAATTTATCTTTCTTGTCCTCTCCAAAAGTAATACTGACTTGCAGCAAGGCTCGTTTTGTCCTCCTTCTCTCCAGTCAAATATGCTAGTGAGTGTTTCTCACTGCCCTACACACTGTCCTATGGTAATGAACTTCCCACCCAGGGCTGCTCTCTTCCCTTAAAATTTGGCATGCCACCTCTCTTCAGGCAGGAAAGTGCCATGGAATTCGCTAATATCCTCCCTTTCCTGACTGTTCACTTGAGTGAGAAATTCATGGAACATACCTCCCTATTTTTAAAATGACCCTCAGTGGGTTGTGAGAATGATGATTCATGTGCCATGCAGAAGCTCTATCTTTGAGTAGTAAGGGATTCATGCCCAGGCTTAAGGTTTACCAGGAGGGCCATTTGTCCAGGAAGTGAAACAAAGCCTGGAAAATCAAGGAAATGTACCCAAATTGGTAAAGAAGTAAAACTGATTCCACTCCTTCATGACATGATACTGTGTAATGAAAATTTCAATGAATACACAAGAAAACACTTAGTGCTAATAAGATTAACAAATTTGTAGTGAAAAATCAACATGCAATAATCAGTCATGTATAATACACCTACAGTAAACCATTCCATTTTAAGCAGCTTTTAGGAAAGAAAAATTACTAGAAATACATTAAACTGAGAGGTGAATGACTTTTACACACACACACAAAAACAACAGAATGCATCTGAAAGAAATTAAGGAACACAAAAGTCAAAAGAATGCCATCCTGTGTTCAAGGATTGGAAGATTTTAGTATAAGAGGACAATGCTATGCAAAGGGAACTGATGATTCAACAAAACCCTTAATATTATTCCACCAGCCTTTCTTTTCTTCTGAAATCCATAGGTAGATCCGTAAATTCATATGTAATAAAAATGGTTTCTGACTAGTCAGTTCATTCCTGAATAGGAGAAAGATATTTGGAAGATTCAAACTTCCCATTTCAAAACATACTATAAAGCCACAGTAATCTAAAGAGAGTGGTAGTAGCATAAGGACAGACACTTAGAAGATTAGAGTAGAATTAACACTCCAGAAATGAACAACCCATTTAGGACAACCCTAACACTAACACTAACCCTTAAACTAACTATAACACTAACACTAACATTAACTCTAACCCTAATTGAGGAGTTAACTCTAAATAATACAATAGTATATACAAATCATTTTCACATCAAGACTACCCTATGAAGGGGTACCTTCAGCAGGGGTAACAGGTACATTTAAAACAACAACAACAAAGAACTGTATCTCCTACAGGTTTTGATGTAAAATTTGGATATCCATATGAAAAGAATGTACTTGGTCCCTAACAAGAGACCATTTTTAAAAATTGAATGAAAATGATCAAGGAATTAAACACAGTGCTCAAACAATAAAATTCATTGAAGTTAATATAATTGAAGTGCTAAATGATCTTGAATTTGGCTAATGAAGTCATATATATGACGACAAGAGCACAATCAACAAAATAAAATGGCCAATTTTCATTTCAAACAAATTAAAGTCTTTTGTTCATGAGAGAGCGTTATCAAGAAAGTGAAAAATTAACTTATGGAACCGTAGATAATAGTTGAAAATCATATATCTGAGCAAGGCTTAATATGCAGAATGTATAAAGAACTTTGGGAATTAAATGACAAAAAGCCAATCATCCCAATTTGAAAATGGACAAATTACTAGGATAGACATTTATAAAAAGAGAATTTACAGATGGCCAATATGTATATGAATATATAGCTACATTATGGTCCATTGGATAAAAAACAATCAAAATCAAAATATGATTCCACTTTGATCACTCAAGGATGATTTTTTCAGAAAATGAAAAATCATGTATTGGAGAGGAAGTGGAAGCTGTAGGCTAGAGTGTTCATTCTTTTCTGGGTATGGTCTCTTCAGCTGTAACCCATCAGGGGAATGGCTAATCTCTACCATGGGCTGTAGCTCTCTGCACCTTCTCTTTTCTGTCGTATGTCAGGACAGAAATGACCAAGTTCTATTTTCTTCTGTGTCTATGGAGTTCTATTCCTTCCTTTGCCTTCTTCTTTGTGCCTTCTTGATTGTGTGTGTATATAGCACACCTAGTTTTTGAGGATTTAACCATAAGATATATACCCTACTGATGTGGGTGAATCAAAGACTCTTAACAGATTTAATTAAGTAACCTCAAAACTTTAGTATATAATACAATCAAATGGTATCATGCCAAGAAGAACAGACCAGCTTGAAAATATCATCTATATCTTTATTTGGTATTCATAAAAAATATCAGACTACAACAAGGGAAACCATTGACTTTTGGGTGTAGTATTTCCAAATTTTGAAATTAATTTTCTGAGAATTTGATAACCCCCATTGCCTGTTTGCAGATGGACTTTTCCCATTGCCCTGCTCTTGGGAAGACACTGTGCCATTCCCTGTTTTCCAAGAAGAAAGGGGTTTAAAGATTGTTGTATTTGTAATCCACACTATGTTTTTTTTCCTTTCTCAGGTTTCTGTTGATGAATTGAGTCAGGTGAAATGTCTTGCATTCTGAGGGCCTTTACTTGCTTACACCCTAGTGTGCACAGCCAGCACCACCATGCAATAGGTGGTCTGGAGGTGATAACTGTTGGCACTTATTCCCTCCCACACAACTCACCCCATCTAGTATCTGATCCCTGATGTCACTCACACCCTCACCACCTGCAAACACACTGCGAATGGGCTAGTGTTAAGTAGGGTATTTGTCTTCATTCTCAGTTCTGTCCCAGGCCTTCTCCCCAATGTCTAGCTTGCTGTAGACATGCCACTCTGACACCCATTCCTGCATGGCCCTACCTCCTTCCTGCATGACCCGACCTCCTCCCAACTCAAAGCTGCCTCTTCCTCCCTCATCACCATCATAGAACTTACAGAAACACATCTCATTTTCTCAACTTGTTCATTTCATTTGAATCATGTCTCTAAGTTTTCTGTGTACACTGTGCTTGATTCAGGGACTGGTCCTGATTTCAGGCTGGCCATTTCTCAGCTGGCTAACCTCTGTACACACAGCAGGAAGCTTTACTTGCAAGTTGGGAAGTGGCTGCTTGTTTAGGTTGGTACCTGAAGTGGAGGGGAGCTCCAAGGTCTCTTGGTAATTCTCCTGCATATTTTCATCCCTAACCCTAACCCTAGCACTAATTGAGGACTTAGCTCCAAATAATACAATAGAATATGCAATTTATCTTCACATCAAAACTACCCCATGATGAGATGCATTCAAAAAGTCTGCCAAGTATAATAAAGAAAGAAAGAATTGTATCTTCTGCAGATGGTGCTGTGAAAACTGGGTATCCTTATGAAAAGAATGTAATTGGTCCTTAACAAGAGACCATTTTCAAAAATTTAGTGAAAAAGTTCAAGAAACTGACAAAGAAATTGTAACATTGAGGAGGAGAAAGTGACCACAGTAGTTGCTGAGGGCAGGGAGAGGGAAGAAAGATGTGATGTGGGGATATTTTTGGGATTTTGTGTTATCCTAAATAATATTGAAGGGTCAGATTATGGAATTTATATATCCTTCTTTAATCTACTGCATATACTGGGGGAGAATGTGAACTACAAGGTAAACTATGTTGATGTGGTGAGGCAGTAATCCAGAATGTTTTCACTGAGTTCAAGGAGTGTCCCGAGAGTACCTACAACTTTGAGCAGGAGAATTGCATCCAACATCTTAAGCACCCTCTTGATATAGAGGTGAACTGGATGTAACCATCACAGGGTCCACAAGATGGAGGAAGAAAGAATAGATCAGAGTGGACTTACTGATTTGCTACTGTGGAATTATTGTGATTTGTAAACGAAGAAATTGCAGCATTGATGTGGAGAAAGTAGCCACATTAGCGGCTGATGGTAGGGAGAGGGAAGAAAAGATATGATGTGAGGGCATTTTCAGGACTTGGAGTTGTCCTGGGTGGTACTGCATTGCCAGGTACTTGATAGTTTATGTCCTGCCATGCCACACTGGGTGGACTGGGGGCGTCTGTAAAGTAAAATGTCAACTATTTTCTATGTGGTGCAGCAGTGCACCAAAATATATTCACCAAATGCCATGAATATCCCACAATGATGGAGGAGATTATTGTTGTAGGAGGAGTGGGGTGTTGGGGGATGGAAGATATAAGGGACTTCATATTTTTAATAGTTTAACATGTAGTTCACATTCTCCCCTGGTACATACATTAGATTAATTCAGGATATAAAAAGTGCATAATCTGACTGTGCAATATCATTTAGAACATCTCAAAGTCCCAAAAATGCCCCCACATATATTTAGAACAGGATAAAACACAGCATTTAATATTAATTAATATTTCAGTTAATTCATAAGGATTCTCAGTTGCAATTAGTAGATTTAAGTTTCAGGTTTGTAATACTTTATATGTTATCTCTTCATGGGAGCAGGCCATAATGCCAATTGTATTACATTATTCTGATCATCATGGCTCCAGTTAGGATTTTCTTCCCTCAGTGAACAAGTCACAGGAATGTTGATCCTAGAGAGAGTTTCCAATATTTTACTGGCCTGGTGCACAGTGCTCTCTGGCACTATGGCACAATGTGAGTCTGGAGGTGATATCCATTGTACGCTTGGCTGTACCAAGCCATCAATGGCTGCTTCAGGAGTTTGTAACTGTAATGTAGTTTCTGTCAACTTCAGGAGCACACCCAGAGGTGTGATATAGGAACCATTTTTATTTGAGGGGTCCATGACCAGGCTAGCCAATAGCTCACATGGAGAGGTAACCTCTAGTGAATTCAAGGCCTGGTTTCAATGCACAGGAGAGTTTGACACTGTTAAAGTATATTTCTTGTTTTTATATATTTTTAAATGTTTTTAATGCAACACCTTATATAATAAACGACTTTTACAATTTTAAGTTGAAGATACTAGCAAGCATTTTGTCTTAGAAGTAGAAGGAAAAAAATCTATATTTCATTGCTAAAATAAACATGGACAATTTTCAGTAGAACTGAGGTAACATTCCATTACGCTTTATTTAAATATGCACTTTGCAGTGACCTTTCAGTCAGATTTTATGGACACAAAGTTACCTTTTTGCCATTAATACCAATCCAGATTTTAATAAATGACTTTTTGATATTGGCCATTTAAATGCTTCAATTTATAGGATGCTTTTACAAACCATTGTAACTAAACATAACCACATAGACTAGTTACCTTACATTTAAATGAACATATTAAATTACAATTACCAAACAAAGTCATTTACCTTCTTAAGAGAACATATTTACATTTTCTTCTTTAGTTTAAATTCATTAACATGAACTTATAATTTTCATTACTATAAAAATTTTGTACATATAATGTTAATTTATTTAATGGGTATTTTATAAACCAAGGGAGATTACACCCAAGTTAAATAAAATTGAATCCATTATAGTTTATGCAAGGAATGTTCCCTTTCCTTTCTTTACAGGAAGTTAAATATTCCTTTTCTTTAAGTTCTAAAACTGTGTATAATTTTTAAAGCAACTGACTGCTAGGTTTTGAAATATCTTATAGTTGTATAATTTGTTTAATGATATATAAGGAAAGATCTTTTCATATCTTTTATGTACCCTTCTCACTTACTGAAATTTGGTAACAGAATTATTGACCACACTTATTATAATCAGTTAAAAGTTTTAAACTGGAGACTTACTGGGCAAACTGATTTTTAATTCCCCAGCCTAGAAGATAGTTTTAATCTGACACATTTAGCCCCTCCCTCAAAGCTCTTGTAAAGAGAAGGCCTTTCCAAATTGTTCCTATAATCAGATTTTTTCATGAACTTTCCCTCCTGCTTAGTATAATTTCTGCTCCAGGAATATTTATTCACATACATAACTGTATATTTAATTTTTAACAATTTGAATAGAGTTCTCTCAAGAATTTTCATTTGTTAATTTGATATAATTATGCAGAAGTATTAAGATATACACTGAGAAAAAAGGCAGAAACAAACAGATTTAGAAACATAACTCATTGATGTTATGTATAATTTGTACTATTTTTTATACTGTTTGGTTTAATTTGGGTTTAGAAATATTTATTACTTATATAACTGCCTATTTAACCCCAACAATTGGAGCAAATATGCAGACATGAATAGTTTGATGCAGATATATAATTTAGTTACTTAAAACTTGTATTTTATACAAAATAAGTGTGACTGGAAAACATTTGTAAGACTCCTGAAATGTTTTCTTTTTTTTCTAATTTGCACTATTATCATGCAATTTTGCACAATAATTTTGTTTCTTAACTAATTGCTTATAAAAAAAAGTCCCCAATTCTTTAAAACAATGTTCCATTTTTTAGAACTTAATATTTAACTTTGAATTTAGCAGATTTTTGATGAGCAAGACTAATTCTATATATATATCTACCATGTCTATTGAAACCTCAGGGCGACTGATTTTTCTCCTGAATTGCCACTATTAGGATACTGGACAGTGAAGGAAGGAGAACTCCTTTATTTTCCATCCCCTGGAGATTAAAAAAATCCCAGTGTACATTCATTTCCTGAAGGTCAAGTGTTACACCAAGCAGCAATTATTGCACACTTGGAATCATGAGAGAAAGCAGGGTTATTAATACCAGTAGGATAGGTGAGAGGGGTGTCTCAAGTCTGCTTTTCCCAGGGATATAGGGGCAGAAGCTGCTACAAAATGACCATAAGCAAAGCCACAGGTTGAGGCTAGGCTTAAAGTGACCATAAATGAAGGTAAGATTAGTTTAGAATTTACAATTACAATAATAGTTTCAGACTAAATTCACCCAGTATAATTTCAGTTACTATCTTTCTGCTGTTTTAGAATCAATCGTTGGCTCCTGTAAATTCATCTATAAATGATCTTAACTCTTAGTTACAGTTTTGATTAAGTTTTTTTTCCTTAAGGTGGATTGGTAAGGTATGGTCCAGATTTCCCCAAATCAGAAGTAAATGCAGTTTACAATTATCATCACAGGGAGGTGGGGCAAGATGGCGTTTGAGTGAGTGCACCTTATAATCTCTCCTGCAAAGAAGTGGCTGAGTAGAGTTGGTGTCCTGCTGGATCGGGCTGTTTTGGGTGTTTGTAGGGTAGGAAGTGTCTGTAGGTCAATTTGGTGGGATGGTGACAGAGAAGATTCTTATAAGAGGTAGAATTTTGGGTCTCTTTCATGGAGGTTGCGGTCGTCTGTGGGTCTCTTCCTCCTGGGGCTGGCAGCCGACAGTGGTGATTCCTGGAGACTTTGCTGTGCTGGGGAGTTCCCAAGCTCTGAGTGGGCTGTTTCAGGGGCCTGCAGGGCGAGAGGTGTCTGTAAGTTGATTTGGTGAGACAGTGACAGAGGAGATTCTTGCGAGAGGTGGAATTTTGGGTTTCTGACTCAGAGGTCAGAGGTTCTGGCTGGAGCCCCTCCCCCTAAGGCTTGCCGCCGGGCCACAGAGATCCCTGGGATATTTGTCCTGTGGGGGATCCCCAATCCATGAGCAGGCTGTTTCAGGGGCTTACAGGGCAGGAGGAGTCTGGATGTTGATTTGGTGAGACAGTGACAGAAGAGATTCTTGCAAGAGGTGGAATTTTGGGTTTCTGACATGGAAGTCAGAGTTGGCGCCCAGGTGCAGGGATCCCTGAAGGCTGTGTTGTGTTATGGTGCTTCCAAGCCCCCTGTTAACCAGATGTGTGGTTCCCAGGTCTGTATCCCATAAACCCTGGTGGCCCATGCTCCAGAGACTCACACACCTTGAGTCTGCAATATCACAGACTTCCCATCCCTGAATCCACCATGTCCTGGGGTCCATCTGAGTTCTTTAATTATCCTAGCCCTTGGTGTTTGTGTTTTTTTTCTTTTTTCTTTTTTTCTTTTTGTCTTGGTTGCTAATACTGCATTAGCTCCTGGTTTTTTCTCCCATTTTATCCCCCAAAGTCCTTTCCTTTTTCATTTATTTAGTCTTTTTTACCCTTTTCTTTCTCTTGACAGTTTCCTTCCCTTTTCTTTGCCCACCCCCTTTTTTTCTCTCTTTTTCTTCTTATTTTATTTTATTTATATACTAGGTGCTGCAGGGAGCGCTTCACATTTGCTGTGTTTCCTCATTCTCCATTTCCTCTTTTCTGTGTGAATTGATTTTGGCCACTAACACTATCCCCTTTCCCCCACATCTTACTATCCTCCATCATCCACTGTCTCTCTTACATTCCACCTCCCTATCTTTGGCCTCCAAATTGTCTGACATTTAATTTCTAATACCTTCATTCTGTTTTCTGTCATTTATCCACTCTTGATATTATTGTCTTTCTTTTCTCTTTCCCTCTCTGATGAAAACACTGCCTTTTAAATTCATACTATATTCCTCTCCATATTCATTTGACTCTCTCATCATAGGTATTCTACTTACTGATATAACTCTACACAACTTACGTGAGTCTAATATCCATTCTCACAGATCTCATATTGTGCTCTGTTAACATTTATTACCAATACTACTTTACACATTTTCTTTTCTTACTCCTTTTGCTTTCCCTGACCCTAATATTTTCCTTCAAAATGAACTTAGCCAGCAACAAGAAAATAGAGTAAGAAGAACAAAGTGACAAAGAGAAAACATAACACTTACACAAGAAAAACAACTAATTAATCCCAAAGACTAGACAAAGAAGCTAAGGAACTGATTAAAACTGTCAAGATGTAATGATGACCAGACAGCAACAAAAAGCTACAAACCAAACCAATAATCAGGAAAACATGACTGAATCCAATGAACAAACTAAACACCAGGAAGGGGAGCAGAACATTGGACAAGTAATTAAAGATCTCAAAACATATATTAGAGAATAACTTAATGAAGTAAAGGAAGAGATTAACAATATGAAGGAAACACTTAGAGAGGAAATTGCAGACATTCACAAAAACATAACAGATATGATAGGAATGAACAACACTGTTCAAGAAACCAAAAATACAGTCTCAGCAAATAGCAGCAGATTAGAAGACAGAGAGGAAAGAATTAGTGATGTGGAAGGCACTACATCTGAAATCAAACAGATAGAAGAACTGATTGATAAAAAAATAGATAAAATCCAGCTAGGACTTAAGGACCTGAATGATAATGCAAAACGCACACATATACATATAGTAGGCCTCCCAGAAGGAGAAGAGAAGGGAAAGGGGACAGAAGGGGTGTTGGAGGAAATAATGGCTGAAAATTTCCCAAATCTACTGAGAGAGACAGATGTACATGTCCAGAAAGCATAACACACCCCAAACATCATAAATCCTAATGGGACCACCCCAAGACATATGCTTGTCAAATTATCCAATGTTCAAGACAAAGAGAAAATTGTAAAAGCAGCAACAGAAAAGAAAGCCATCACATACAAGGGAGGCTCCATAAGATTAAGTGCTGATTTCTCATCTGAAACCATGGAGGCAAGAAGGCAGTGGTATGATATAGTCAAGGTACTAAAAGAAAAAAAATTTCCAACCAAGAATCCTCTACCCAGGAAAACTAGCATTCAAAAATGATGACGAGTTCAAAATATTCACAGATGAACAGAAATTGAAAGAGTATGCCAACATGAACCCACCCCTTCAAGAAATACTAAAGGGAGTTCTTCAAGAAGAAAGAAAAAAACACAAGAGGGAGAGTTGGAGGAGAGTGTATGAGCAACAAAAAAGACAAAAGGAGAAGGAAAAAAACAAACAAAATATGACAAACACAAGTCCAATCAAAATATGGCTAACATAAATAATTCCTTGAAAGTAATAGCACTGAATGTCAATGGATTAAATTCACCTATCAAAAGATTCATACTGGAAGATTGGATAAGGAAATATGATCCATCTATATGCTTTCTACAAGAAACACATCTTAGACCCAGGGATCCATGGAGGTTGAAAGTGAATGGTTGGAAAACAATCTTACAAGCAAACAATAACAAAAAAAAAGGCAGGGGTAGCTATATTAATATCAGGCAAAATAGACTTTAAATGTGAAACAATTGTGAGAGACAAAGAAGGATACTACATATTAGTGTAAGGGATAATCTCTCAAGAAGAACAAACAATCATAATTATTTATGCTCCTAATAAGGGCGCCTCCAAGTACGTGAGGCAAAGACTGGAAAAACTAAGTGAAAGAATAGATGCTTCTACAATTATAGTGGGAGATATTAATACACCACTATCAACTTTGGACAGAACATATCAAAAGAGAATCAATAAAGAAACAAAAACTTTGAACAGTATATTAGAGGAGGTGGATCAAATAGACATATACAGATCATTACACCCCAGCACAGCAGGATATACATTTTCCTCAAGTGCACAAGGATTGTTCTCCAAGATAGTCCATATGCTAGGCACAAATAAAGGCTCAAAGAACTCAAAAATATGGAAATCATACAAAATAATATCTCTGACCACAGTGGAGTGAAGCTGGAAATCTTCAAGGACCATAGGGCCAGATTTCACACCAAAATATGGAAATCAAACACCACACTCTTAGAAAAACAGTGGGTCAAAGAGGAAATCTCAAAAGAAATTAATAACTACCTTGAAACAAATGAAAATGATAACACAACATACCAAAATTTATGGGATGCCGCAAAAGCAGTACTGAGAGGGAAAGTGATAGCCATAAATTCATACAGTTAAAAAGAAGAAAGAGGAAAATTTGAAGAACTAACTGCACATTTGGAGGAATTAGTAAAAAACCAACAAACTTACCCCACAAGAAGAAGGAAGAAAGAAATAACAAAGATAAGAGCAGAACTAAATGAAATAGAAAATAAGAAAATACTTGAAAAGATAAACAAAATGAAGAGATGGTTCTTTGAGAAGATCAATAAAATTGACAAACCCTTATGTAGACTAACAAAGAAAAAAAGAGAGAAGACACAAATACACAAACTAAGAAAGGACAAAGGAGATATCAGCACTGACCCCACAGAAATAAAGACTATCATAAGAGGATACTTTGAAAAACTATATTCCAACAAAAATGACAATTCAGAGGAAATGGACAATTTCCTAGAATCACATAAGCAGCCTATATTGCTGAAAGAAGAAATTGATGATCTCAACAAACCAGTCATAAGTAAGGAGATAGAATCAGTCATTAAACACCTCACAACTAAAAAGAGCCCAGGGCCAGATGACTTCACAGGTGAATTCTACAAAACATTGCGGAAAGAACTAACACCAATCCTACTGAAACTCTTCCAAAAAATGGAAACAGAGGGAACATTGCCTAACTCATTCTATGATGCCAACATTACCCTAGTACCAAAGCCAAACAAAGACACGAGAATAAAGGAAATTTACAGACAAATCTCTCTAATGAACCTAGACACAAAAATACTTAAAAAAATACTTGCTAATCATATTGGACAACACAGTAAAAGAATGATCCACCATGGCCAAGTGGGATTCATTCCAGGCATGCAAGGATGGTTCAACATAAGAAAATCAATCAATGTAATACACCTTAGAAACAGATTGAAGGAAAAAAATCACATGATTATATCTATAGATGCAGAAAAAGCATTTGACAAAATACAGCACCCTTTCTTGATAAAAACACTCCAAAAGATCAGAATACAAGGAAATTTTTTGAACATGATAAAGAGTACATATGAAAAACCCACAGCCAACATCGTTCACAATGGAGAAATCCTAAAATCCTTCCGTCTAAAGTCAGGAACAAGAGTTCCGGCAGAGAGCGCGGTGAAGAGCAGAGCGCGAATGCCCTCCCCGGGCCCTCCGGCCTCTCGGCCCTCGGATGGGTGAGCCGGGGGGCCCGGGGGTGGTGTGTGGTCCCTGCCCTGCGGAGACCCGGAGCCCTCGCCGAGACTGCTCACTGGCCCGGACCAGGCCCTGAGGCAGCGGCGGAACCCTGCCCTCCCTTCCCCCAGGATGTCCTGAAGGCAGCGGTGGCGGCCTCGCCCAGCCTGGGCCCCACCCGCCGCCAGATTTCCATGCCCAAAATTGTCGGGCGGCGGCTTAAGCCCGCAGCGGGCCACCGAGGACGCGGCCCCTTTGGGTGGCGGGCGCGGCGGGGAGAGAAGAATGGCGGCTACGGAGGAACGCCGGGAGGGCCGTTAGGCACCTCCAGGGCCCAGAAGGCGCGCCTGCGTGGACTCAAGTTCGGCCACCTCTGTAGGCCGTGGAAGCGTGCAGATCCGGGATCTGAGGTGAGCGCTCAGGCCCGGTTGGACAAGATGCCGCTTGCCCCGACAACAACGGACAAAGGCCTTAACGGGCCTGGAAGGTGAGCGGAAGCCTGGACAACGGCGGGTGGAACGGTTAGCGCCATCGGGCGGCCAGTCATCGTTCTACCCGAACTTGCTTGATATTTGAAGAGAGAAATAGTAGAATAACGTGCAACATTTGGGCAACAAGAAGTGTCCACAACCCTTTGGGAAGATTTACTGGCCATTTACAGAAGGCCTGTGTATATAATATGAAAAAGCTGCTCTCAACTTTTCCCCCAACCTTTTAAAAGAAAACTTATGCTACATCTAGGCTTTCTAGATGAAAAGAGGTTGCCGACGTATGATAAAGTAGAGTTAGAAAATCACATGTTTTGTAATGAGCATCTATTTAAAAAAAAAAATAGAAAAATATCTTCTGGAAATGACTTGGAGATGGAATTTAGACTGCCTCTGGAAGCGACACCGGGAGCCACGTACATCCATGTTTTGTGGGTTAGAGGAGGTGAAGCAGAGAAGGCTGAGAAGAGGATGAGAAGATTCTTTGCCAGACTGGTCATATTTAGAAGATATTTTCATATTGTAACCATTGTTCTGTATGTCACTTTATTCCTCACTACCCTATGTATAGTTGACAATACTAAGTACTTTTTAAAAATATCTCTTCCTAGATGTTCTGAAGTGCCTGACGTACGTAAAAAGTAGAGGTAGTAAAAGAACACATTTTGTAAATATCTTTTTGTTAAAATTCATATAAAATATTATGGGGGGTTTTGGAATAGCCAAACCACCTCTCTGAATAGTTCACATTTTGTGCACTGGTTTGGGGGTGGGGGGATAAGGAAGTGCAAGGGCTCTATGCTAGTGTGTTTACAATGAGCCAGGATTAACCATTGTCCCTGTGTTCCCGCCCGCTTTTGGTTTTGTACTTTGCTGTGTATATAATGGACAAACACGTCCTAATTTACATCTAGTCTTCCAGATGTTAAAGAGGTTGCCAGTGTATGAAAAAATAGTAAATACATTTTGTGTTAAAATTCCTAGGAAAGATTGTCTTCTGAAAACTTGAGCATTATAGCCCACAAGGAGGGATGTAGAGGGAGGGATAAAAGGAAAGGGTTTTAGACCAGAATGTTCATATTTAGAAGACACTTTCAGATTATAACTTGTTAAATGTGTGTTTAGTCAAGACCACTCTGTATATAGTGGACAAAATAAGTCCTTATTTGAAACATCTAGTCTGTCTAGATGTTTAGAAGTGCCCGACGTATGTTAAAAGTAGAAGTAGTAAAACATTATTTTGTAAATATCATTTTGCTCAGTTTCATAGGAAATACTGTCTTTTGGAAATAGGTTGCTAAACCGTCTCTCTGGGTAGCATACTACTGCCTATATATTCATTCATTGATTTGGAGGAGGTGGGAGGGAAGCAATTGCAAAAGGTAATATGCTAGTATGTCTATACTTGGATAATTTCAGGCAAAACTTTTCTGTTATGTTCTTTGCATTTTGTTTGGCTTGTATATAGTGTATATAGTGGACAAATGAGTCCTAATTTTGCAACATCTAGGAGTTCACAGTATATGACAAAGTAGAGTTAGTAAAATTAGCATGTTTTGTATACTTTGTGTTGAAATTCATTGGAAAGTTTGTCTTCTGTTATTGACTTTCGGTATGAATTTGTTCAACCACCTCAGAGCATTGCACTTGCCTGTACTTGTCCACTGAACTGGTGGTGGAGAAAAGGGAATGAGGAAGGAGTGGTTCCAGGCCAAGATGGTCATGTTTAGGAGATAGATACCTCAGATTATAACCTTGTTATGTGTGTTCAATTTTATTTAACATTATGTATGTAGTGGACAAGTAAGTTCTTATTTGAAATATCTAGTCTTTCTAAATATTTTAGAAGTGCTTGATGTGCTTAAAAATAGAGTTAGTAAAAGAACACTGTAAATAGCTTTTAAAAACTGGTGGGATATTGTTTTTGGAAATGGAACTGTACTCTTGTTCTTTGGTTTGAGGGAGGTGGGAGGGAAGAAAGTGCAAAAGGTGTTTGCTAGTGTGTACTAGAAAATTTCTGATCATCTTTTGCCCTATATGTGCATTCATTTAACTTTGCTGTACTGTATATATTGTATATATACTGGACAAATGAGTCCTAATTTTACAATATCTAGTCTCTAGATATTAAAGAGGTTGCCAATGTATGACAAAAGTAGAGTTAGTAAACTAACACATTTTGTACACTTTGTGTTAAAATTCATAGAAATGCTGTCTTCTGAAAATGGCTTTTGGAAATGAAATTGTAAAACCACATCTAAGTGACATGTGCCTGTAAATCAGCCACTGGGTTTGTAGTAAAGAGAAGGGATTGGGAGAAATGAAGGGCTCTAGACCAGAATGTTTCTATTTAGAAGACACTTTCAAATATAACCATTGTTACAGGTGTATAGTTTATTTAACACTACTGTGTATATAGTGGACGAATTAAGTCCTTATTTGAAACATCTAGACTTTCTAGATGTTTAGAAGTGCACAAAGTATGTTAACAGTAGAGGTAGTGAAATAACATTGTAGATATTGTTTTGTTAAATTTCATATGAAAGATCTTTTGGAAATGGAGTGGTTACAGCACCTCCACAGCAGTTACATACTATGTGCTGTTTCAGGGAGGAGGGGGAAGGAAGTGCCAAGTGCTCTAAGGCAGTAAGTCTGTAGTTAGATAAGATAAACCATCATCTGTGTTCTGTGCATTTTCTTTTACTTTTCTGTGTAAATAGTGTATATAATGGACTAACTAGTCCTAATGTTATATCATCTAGTCTTTCTAGATGTTAAAGAGGTTGCCAGTGTATTACAGAAGTAGAGTTAGTAAACTAATGCATTTTGTACTTTTTTTTTGTTAAAATTCATAGGGAAGACTGTTGAAAATGACAGAATTAAATTTGTGAAAGCAAAATTGTTCAAAAAAAAAATCCCCTCTAAGCATTGCAAATGCAAACCACTAAGTTGATAGAGGTCAGAAGGGAAAGGATTATAGGCTGGAATGTTCCTTTTAAGAAGACATTTTTGGGTTATATCCTTTATTATGTGTGCGGTTTATTCAGTGCTACTGTGTGTATTGTGGACAAGCTTAAGTCCTTGCTTGAAACAGCTAGTCTTTCTAGATGTTTAGAAGTAAACAACATGTTAAAGTAGAAAGTGTAAAACAATACTTCAGATATGTTTTCTGTTAATATGTAGGAATGACTATTTGGGGAATGGGATTGTTAAACTAGATGTCTTGGAGCAGGATGCTGATGGGGTGGTGGTGGGGGCAGGGAAGAAAGTGCCCAGGGAAGGTTCTTTGCCTGTGAGTTGTGAGAAAAGTTCAGATTGTCTGACCATTGTTCTCTAGGCATTTTAGTTATTACTGTGTATTACAGGACAAGACCTAATGTCCAAAGTATGTAAAAAATAGAGGTAGTAAAATAATCCCTATATAAAGGTTCTTGTGTTAGTTTTAGGATGTACTGTCTTCTGGGAGTGACCTCTGTCCATCCACCTTGAAATGGTGGGTGAGGAAGATGAGGAAGGGCAAAGGGAAGGGCTCCTTGGTAGTACTCTATATCTAGAAGACAGTTGTAGATTATAACCATAGTTCTATAAGTACATTTTTTGGTAAAAATACCTGTGTTAATTGCAGATATAGTTCATACTTTACTTCGCATCTAAGCTTTTTAGATATCTTGAGGTGACAATGTATGATAAAATGTAGAGCTAGTGAATTAATGAATTTATAAATATCTTTTTTTTTTTTTTTAGTTAATAGAAGCATTTTTGATGTGGAATTGTTAAACCACCTCTGAGCAGTATGCACCAGGACTTGTTCATTAAATTGGCTGCAGAAGGGCAGGGGGAGGGGTATATGCAGATGTGTTCATATTTCCATTTGAAGCTAACAGTGTGTGAGCATCTCTTGGCTATACCATAGGAAAACATTGTTAATTCAATAGAAACATATGTTCTTGCTAATAATTTAATATAGATCTGATAATGAATTTTCTTAGAAGCATTATACTTATTGTACTCTTGCTTTTGTCTCACTTTAACTTGAGCATTATTAAGGGAGCACAGTATTTGTAATTCTGCCAGTATCTATAGAGGCCTATTGATATTTTTGTCTTAGGACATTTTTGTCCCCAAGAAAGGAATACATTTTTTTCCCACTGAGATGGTGTCATATATTCTTGGTCATCACAATATCTCATGGCTTTGGGGCTGTGAGTTGGTAAATATTCATGATGCGTGATAAAGCATGATACATTCTGTGAGATCTTGACTAGATAAAAATGTATGCTCCGTTGTGTCTATACACATACAGGATCTAAAGGTTATGTCAAACTAAACTGCTTGTGATTCTGGATGACTTTTGTGTTCATTGCTTCTTGTGCTTTTCAGTTTTCTATATTGCACAATTAAAAGTTTGAAAAAAATAAATGTTACTTTAAAAACCTTAAAAAAAAAAAAAGTCAGGAACAAGACAAGGATGCCCAATCTCTCCCCTTCTATTTAACATTGACTTAGAAGTACTTGCTCGAGCACTGAGGCAAGAACCAGATATAAAAAGCATTTAAATTGTAAAGGAAGAAGTCAAAATTTCATTATTTGCAGATGACATGATCCTATACATAGAAAACCCTGAGGTCTACAAAAAAACTTCCAGAACTAAGAAATGAGTTTAGTAAAGTCGCAGGTTATAAGATCAATGCGCAAAAATCAGTAGCATTTCTGTACACCAATAATGAGCAAGATCAGGAGGAAATTAAGAAACAAATACCATTCCAAATAATAAATTAAAAAATCAAATATTTAGGAATAAATTTAACTAAAGATGTAAGAACTTATACACCAAGAACTATACAAGACTGTTCAAGGAAATCAAAGAAGACCTAAATAAATGGAAGAATATTCCCTGTTCAAGGATAGGAAGACTAAATATTATTAAGATGTCTATCCTACCAAAACTCATCTACACATTCAATGCAATCCCAATAAAAATCAACACAGCCTTCATTAAGGAACTAGAAAGACTAACTATGAAATTTATTTGGAAATGAAAAAGACGCCTCAAATAGCCAAAGACATATTGAAAAAGAAAAACGAAATTGGAGGAATCACACTACCTGACTTCAAAACATAATACCGAGCTACGGTGGTGAAAACAGCATGGTATTGGCATAAGGAGAGACACACAGACCAATGGAATCGAATTGAAAGTTTTGATATAGAACTTCATATATATAGCCATATAATATTCGATAAAGCCACCAAACCCTCTCAACTGGGAGAGTGGCCTATTCAACAAATGGTGTCTGGAGAACTGGATAGCCATATGTAGAAGAATGAAAGAGGATTACCATCTCACACCTTATACAAAGATCAACTCAAGATGGATCAAAGACCTAAATATAAGAGCCAAGACCATAAAAACCTTAGAAAGCAGTGTAGGGAAACATCTACAGGACCTTGTAATAGGAAATGGATTTATGAATATCTCACCAAAAGCACGAGCAGCAAAAGAACTAATAGATAAATGGGACTTCCTCAAAATTAAAGCCTTCTGCACCTCAAATGAGTTTATCAAGAAAGTAAAAAGGGAGCCCACACAGTGGGAGAAAATATTTGGCAATCATATATCTGATAAGAAACTTATAACTTGCATATATAAAGAACTCCTATATCTTGAAAATAAAAAGATAAACAACCCATTTAAAAAATGGGAAAAAGACTTAAACAGACACTTCTCCAAAGAAGAAATACAAATGGCTAAAAAGCACATGAAAAATGTTCCAAATCTCTAGCTATCAGGGAAATGCAAATCAAAACTACAATGAGATACCATCTTACACCCATAAGATTGGCAGCTATGAAAAAAACAGAAGAATACAAGTGCTGGAGAGGATGTGAAGGAAGGGGAACACTCATCCACTGCTGGTGGGAATGCAGAAGGATCCAACCATTCTGGAGGACAGTATGGCGGTTTCTCAAAAAACTAGCCATAGATTTGCCATATGACCCAGCAATACCACTGCTGGGTATATACCCAGCAGAACTGAAAACAAGGACACAAACCGATGTATGTACACCAATGTTCATAGCAGCATTGTTCACTATCGCCAAAAGTTGGAATCAACCCAAATGCCCATCAACAGATGAGTGTATCAATAAAATGTGGTATATACACACAATGGAATACTACTCGGCTGTAAGAACAAACACACTACAAACACATGTGATAACATGGATGAATCTTGAGAACCTTATGTTGAGTGAAGCAACCCAGACATTGAAGGACAAATACTACATGACCTCAATGATATGAAATAACCAAGCTGCCCTAGATAGCAAGAGACTGAACGATAGGCTTACAGGAAATCGGAGGGTGGAGGAAGGATGTGAGCCGATGTCTGCAGGGGTGGAATTTAAGACGAGATGGTGTGGCTCCTCAGGAAACGGAGGTTGGCTGTCACTGTGGGCACCAAGCTGGAAGGGAAAATGGACGTTAAGTGTGTGGAACCAAGGTAAATGGGGGGTAAGAGAGGAGTTTCTTGAGAGTACACAAGGATGGATATAAAACATGTAATATTACACCATAACATATAGGAGATGACAGACTGATAATGTAAACCATAATGTAAAACATAGGATAACTAAGAATGTAAAAAACTGTGTATCCTAAAGTATGCACCATAATGTAAGCACAGATGTCACCTTGTTAAAAAAAAAAAAAAAAAAAAAAAGCTGTAAATTCCAATCCCCGCTGCTCCCAGCCTCTGACCGACACAAATCTGAATCTGTTTATTTGCCTGAGCTGGACATTTCACAGAAACAAAATCATGCACATGTGGCCTTGGTGACTGGCTTCTTTCATTTAGCATAACGTTTCAAGGCTCATCCATGTTGTAGCATATATCTGTACTTCATTCCTTTCTCTCCTGAACAATATTCCATTGGGTGCGTATGTACTTGCTTGTCAATTTTATTAACCAGCTTGATACTGATATCACATCCGTTATTAAAACACTTTTCACTCCTCATAAAGCAGATAAATCTCATTAAAAAACACAACAAACATAAAGTCCATCGATATTTCAGATTATGAAAATTGCAGAAGCAAATTAGAAGGAGACATGTGCATGTCGTTGATATTTTGACCTGTTATTGTATATTATTCGGTTAACATAGATGTGTTTCTTGCTCACCATCTAGTTCTTTTCTTTCCATTTCGTGATGCTTTGTACTTATTCAAACACTAGCATTTGAAAAGAAGATACCCAGGATAAACAACTGTACAATATATGAGGTTCTATGATCCAGATTTAATTTTAACAAGACCAATTGCCATGTGTTCTAGTTCAGATCACTATGTATGTAACTTGCTTCCCACTCATTTGGATTAAATAGGTGTCGTCTATTTCCTCTGCATTTTAGGGCCTCACACATCTCACTGCTGGCAACCTCATAGAAGGTCATAATGGGGCCTGAATTCTGTAACCTCTCTGTCTGGTTGGTAACCTGCAAAACCAGGGACACTGGTCAAATGATGTCAAATGACAGGATCCAGGTATTTTTCTCACGGAGCTTGGCTGCCCATAGTTAGGAACACTGCTTCCCTTTTCTTGTAATTTCTCTTTCTTGTCCTCTCCAGCAATGACTCTTCCTTGCAGAAAGGCAAAGCTGGTCCTTCTTCTCCCCAATCTAACATGCTACTGAGTGCTTCTCACTGCCCTGCACACAGCCCTGTGGTAATGCACTTCCCACTCAGGGCTGCTGTCTTCCCTGAAAGGTGGCATGCCACATGTCTTCAGCCAGGGAAGTGCCATGGGATGCACTACCATCCTCCCTCTTCCCTGAGTGAGAAATTCATGGGGCAAACCTTCCTTCTTTAAAATGACCCTCACTGTGTTGTGAGGGACACGATCATGTGCCTTAGGAAGCTCAATCCTTTGAGTAGTAAGGGATTAGTGTCCAGGCTCAAGTTTTACCAGTAGGGCCTTTTGTACAAGTAGTGAAACAAAGCATGTAAGCAGGAAAAGCAAGAAAAGGCACCTGATGACATGATCCTTTATACTGATAATTTCAGAGAATACACAAGAGAACTTTTAGGCCTAATAAGGAGATTTAGCAAAATTGTAAGGACAAGATCAACATAAAAATATACCTACAGTAAACCATTCCATTTTTAACACCATTTAGAAGATAAAAATTACTAGGATTATATTTAATCAAAGAAGTCAATGACTTTTACAGCAAAAACTACAAAACCCTGTTGTAAGAAATTAAGGAAGAGCAAAGTAATGGAAAGCTATCCTGTGTTCATGGATTATAATACTTACTCAAAAGATGCCAACGCTATGCAAAAGCATCTAAAGATTCAACACAACCCTTATCAATATTCCACCAGGTTTTCTTTTCTTCTGAAATTCATAGGCTGATCCTTAAATTCATATGAAATCAAAACGGGTTCTGACTAGACAATTCGTTCTTGAATGGGAGAAAGAAATTTGGAAGATTCACACTTCCTCATTTCAAAACATACTACAAAACCGCAATAATCTAAACAGAGTGGTACTGGCATAAGGACAGACACTTAGACCAATAGAAGAGAATTAACTGTCCAGAAGTGACCAACCCATTTAAGACAACTGACTTTCAACAAGGGTGCCGAGTACATTAAATAAAGAACAGTATATTTCAAAGATGGTTCTGGAAAAACTGGATATTCATAGTAAAAGACATTCCCTAAGAAGAGACAATTTTTTAAAAATTTAATGAAAAGGATCAAGGACCTAAACAAAGAGCTAAAATCATAAAATTCTTAAAAGTGAGAACCTTATGTTGAGTGAAGCAACCCAGGCACTGAAGGGCAAATACTACATGACCTCAATGATATGAAATAAGCCAGCTGCCTCAGAGAGCTAGAGACTGGAAGATAGGCTTACAGGAAATCAGGGGGTGGAAGAAGGATGTGAGCTGACGTCTGCACAAGTGGAATCTATGATGAGCTGGTGGTAAGTATGAGCACAAAGAAGAGATAAAATGGGGGCAAGGGGTTGCCTTTGGGTGGGGCTTTGCGGGTTTGAGGGGGGCTGGGGATGGGTGGATGCGTAATAGTGCCCAAAAAATTGGGGGGAGGGAGGGACAACATACGAACATAGGAGAGTGTCAGGTGTTGGTTGAGAGTAAAATGCTGAGAAAATCGTATCAAAATATAATTAGGAGGGTTACCCATTTAGGATGCTCGGAGGGGATGGTCTGACGAGGGACCGACTCCTGGGGAATGTCTGAATGCTCATTTTGCCAGGGTGGGTTGTACCACTGGGTAGAGACCCAAGTAGTGAGAGTGGGGGTGGACCCACATCCTGGGGAGGACTAATGCCATCAAATAGAGGGAACTGTATCTCTCGAGAGAAAGGGTGGCTCCCAGAGCATTAGGGCAGTAGAGCAAGTCAGGCCCTGAATTGCAAGTATCTCTGGATGTGGCTCCTAGGGAAATGGAGATTGGCTGTCACTGTGGGCCCCAAGGGGAGGGGAAAATGGATGTTGAATGGATGGAACCAAGGTAAATGTGGGGGCAAGAGAGGAGTTTTGCGAGAGTACACAAGGATGGATATAAACATGTAATATTACACCAAAAACATATAGGGGACGACAGACTAATAATGTAAACCATAATGTAAGACATAGGATAACTAAAAAATTTAGAAAACTGTATATCCTAAAGTATGGACCACAATGTAAGCACAGATTGTTTGAAAGCTATTGTCTCGGAGTCTGTACATCAGTTTCAGTAAATATTATATGAATAAGTTAAAGCATTATGGCTGTGGAAGGGAAAAGGTTTTATGGTGGATATGTGGGAGTACTATATATTGTATATATGAATTACTGTGATCTAAGGCTCCTGTGAAGAGAAGCTCAATAATTAGGAAAAAAGAAAAGAGAAAGATAGGATGTAGAATTTTTACAAATCAATATGTATTCTAGATCTAACCTTTAAACTCATTGCTATATTCCATTTTACTAGTAAGGGAACCTGACATTATATTGGGCTTCACTTTTCAGGAAGTTTTGGATCACAGAGTGGTTCAACAATGGCAGCGGAGGAATACTGGTATGGGATGTTATTGACAGGTGATATATGGTTGACAGGGATTTATACAGGGCATGTGTCCAGGGTGCATGGAAATGTTTGGATATACTCATAGTGGAAACAATTAAAAACACAGCTGGGGGAATACTGGGTTACTGGCTGGGGAGGGCTCTGTCATGGTCCCTAGGAGAGCAGCGGCAGTCCCCCAGGTGCAATGGTAAGGACCAGGAAGGAATGAGGGTCCAACAGTGAGCCCCTGATACTAATGACTATGCTTGTGAGCCTATACACCTGACATAAGAACAAGGCCTAGAGCAACACTGTGCCTAAGAGTTCCCTCCTGACAGCCTCCGTGTTACTCAAATGTGGCCAGTCTCAAAGCCAAACTCAGCATGTAAATGCAATGCCTTCCCCCCAGCGTGGGACATGGCACCTGGGGATGAGCCTCCCTGGCACCGAGGGATCACTACCAAGTACCAGCTGATGATGTAACTAGAAAATGACCTTGAATTAAAGATTCAACGCGGACCAGCAGAATATCCCTGTCTAAATATAATAACAGGAGTTAAAAATGCTGTTTGACTTAAAGTAAGGGGGAAATGGAAAAGACAAATGAGTTCATATGGCTATGAGTTTCTAAAAAAGAGTCTGGAGGTTGTCAGAAGGATTGTCTTTATGCACACCTGAGTAGAGTCTCAGAGACAGACAAAGTAGATACAACCCCAGATATTGGTCCTTTTGAGGGCTAAAGAGACCCACAAGTTCTATGGTCATGGCAGATGGGATTCACTGCCATACCAGTTGACCCTTCTTTGGAGCTGGTGTTTCTGCGTGATGGAGCAGGACTCAGATGGGATCTCTTTTTTTTTTATTGACTTTGTAATAATATTACATTAAAAATATATATATATATGAGGTCCCATTCAACCCCACCGCCCCCACCCCACCTCTCCCCCCCCCAGAAACACTCATTCCCATCATCATGACACATCCATTGCATTTGGTAAGTACATCTTTGGGCACCTCTGCACCTCATGGTCAATGGTCCACATCATGGCCCATACTCTCCCCCATTCCATCCAGTGGGCCCTGTGAGGATTTACAATGTCCGGTGATTGCCCCTGAAGCACCATCCAGGGCAGCTCCATGTCCCAAAGACGCCTCCACTTCTCATCTCTTCCTGCCTTTCCCCATACCCATCAGCCACCATGTCCACTTTTCCCAATCCAGTGCCACCTTTTCTATGTGGACATTGGATTGGTTGTGTCCATTGCACCTCTATGTCAAGAGGAGGCTCAGATTCCACATGGATGCTGGATGCAATCCTCCCATTTTCAGTTGTAATCACTCTAGGCTCCATGGTGTGGTGGTTGTCCTTCTTCAACTCCATCTTAGCTGAGTGTGGTGAGTCTGATGAATCAGATTGTAGGTGTTGGAGTCTGTTGAGGCTCAGGACCTGGCTATCACATTGTCAGATGGGATCTCTTTTCACAAGCCTTTTATGCTACTTTACTGGAATTGTAGTTGGTGCTGGGGCTTAGGATATATCTAGGGAATTTGAATCTCTGGACTGACAATATGATAGGCAGGCCCTGACCTCAACAGACTTCAGCTCCTACACTCTGATTTATTGGACTTACTCCACTCAGCTAACATGGAGTTGAAGAATGTCAACCACCACACCATGGAGCCTAGAGTGCCTACAACTGAAAGCAGGAGGATTGCATCCAATATCCATGTGGAATCTAAAACCCCTCTTGACATAGATGTGGAATGGACACAACCAAGCCAAGGTCCACAGGAAGGAGGAATACATTAAGGATCAGAGTGGACTTAATGATATTCTATTCATGAACTATTGTGGTTAATAATAGAGAAAATGTGGCATTGATGTGGAAAAAGTGGCCAAGGTGTGGAAAAAGTGGCCATGGTGGCTGCTGGGTGTGGGGAATGGGAGGAAGAGAAGAGATGTGGAGGCGCTCTCGGGACTTGGAGTTGTCCTGGTTGGTGCCCCAGGGACAATTGCTGGATGTTGTATGTCCTCCCATGGCCCACTGGATGGAACGTGGGAAAGTGTGGGCTATGGTGTGGAACACAGGACAAGGGGTGCAGCGATGCCCGGAGATGTACTCACCAGACGCAATGGATGTGACATGATGATGGGGGAGAGTGTTATTGTGGGGGGAGTGGTGGGGTGGGGGCAGTGGGGGTGAATGGGGACCTCATATTTTTTTAATGTAATATCTTTTTAAAAAATGAATAAATTGAGTAGAATTTGGAAAAAAATAAAAAATAAAAAATAAAATCTCATTGGGGGTGTTGAGGAGGAAGATTGTCTAAAATGGCTTCCTAAGGGGGGAATAATGAAAAAAGGTTGAGAGACACTGCTCTAGTTGCATTCGAAAGGATAATTTAAGGTGTCTTGTCTGTACTTCTCAGGAAAACAAAATAACAGTGAAGTTGTCAATAAAGTTTTAATACTATTAAAAAAAGATAATATAGGGGAACAGCTACATGATTTTGGATTTTGCAGTAAAGTCTTAGATATGACACCAAAGCACAACCAACAAAACAGAAACGCCCAATTTTATTTCTTCCAAATTAAAAGCTTTTGTGCATGACAGGGCATGCACAAACTGAAAATCTAACTTAAAAACTGTAGAACATAGTTGCAAATCAAGTATCTGGGAATGGCTTAATATCCAGAATATATAAAGAACTTTGAGAACTAAATGACAAAAAGTCAAACATCCCAATTTAAAAATGGACATCGTACTAGGATAGACATTTATACATAGAGGATTTATACATGGCCAATATGCATTTGAAAAGATAGGTAAATTATGATCAATTAGAGACAAAACTATCAAAACCAAAATAAGATACCACTTCACACCCTCAAGGATGACTGTTTTAGGAAACAAAAATAACAAGTATTGGAGAGGAAGTGGAAGCTGTAGGCTGGAGGGCTCCTTTCTTTCTGGGCCTGGTCTCTTGAGCTGTAACCCATCAGGCGAATGGCTCATCTCTATCCTGGTCTATAGCTCTCTGAACCTTCTCCTTTCTGTGACATGTCAGGGCAGATATGACCAAGTTCTCTTCTCTTCCATGTCTATGGAGCTCTCTTTCTTCCTTTGCCGTCTTCTCGTATCTTTTTCAGTGTCTGTGTATATAGCCCACTCAGTGTGTGGAGATTCCACCCTGAGGTATATACCCTACTGATGTGGTCGAATCAAAAGCCCTTAAATGATTTAATTAAGTAAACTCAAAACCTTTGAATGTAATACAATCAAATGGCATCACAGCAACAACAGACAGCTTACAAACATCATGAATATCTTTATTTGGAATTCATAAATTATATCAAACCCCTACAGGGGGAGCTGTTGACTGCTGTGTGTAGCATTTCAAAAATTTTAAAATAATTTTCTGAGAACATGATTCCCCCTCATTGCCTCCATTATGGATGAACTTTTCCCACTGCCCTGGTCTTGGTAAGGCACTGTGCCATTCCCAGTTTTCCGAGAAGAAAGGGGCTTAAATATTGTTTTATTTGGAATGCACACTATGTTTTTGTCCTCTTTGAGGAGTCTGTTGATGAATTGAGATGGGTGAAATGCCTGGCCTCCTGAGGATTTTTAGTTGCCTACAGCCTAGGCTGTACAGCAAGCACCACCATGAGGTCGGGGGCCTGGAGGTGATATACGTGTGCACTTTTTGCCCTCCCCACACCCCACCCCATCTAGGGTCTGGTACTTGATGTCACCCACACCCTCACCCCCTGCAAACATACTCTGCCCTTGGGCTAGTGTTAAGGAGAAGATTTGTCTTCATACTCAATTCCATCCCAGGCCTTCTACCTAATGTCTGGCTCACTGTAGAACTGCCGCTCTGACCCCCATTCCTGTGTGACCCTGCCTCCACCCTGCTCACACCTGCCTTTTCCTCCAACCCCACCATCAGAGAACTCGCAGACACACATCTCATTTTCATAATTTGTTCATTTTATTTGAATGGTCCCTCTCAGTCTACTCGGGGGGTTTCCGAGTCAGGCCCTGTGCCTGATTCAGCCTGGCCCTTTCTGAGGAGGTTGACATGGGGAGCCTCAGCAGGCAGCTTTGAGGTGCCCGTCTTCACTGGTGAGTTGGGAAGTGGCTCCCTGCTCAGGTTGATCCCTGAAGGAGAGGGCAGCTCCAGGGTCTCTTGGGCCTTTACTCGCACATTTTCATCCAGGTACTTGATCGTTGTTTGGTAATGGGTAAGTTATGCTGACACTTGAGTGTTCTTATTCATTTCTGAATTATCTGGAATGGTGTCTCTTTTCATTGTACTTCTCTGACTAGATGTTCTCACTCCCATGGTTTTCTCAGCACCTGGAGGGACAGCAGGGAGAGAGAGCACAGAGGGCACCGGTCTGGAGTAAGAGTTAGGCGTTGCTTGGAAGGGGAAGGGGGCTTCAGGAGAATGGGTGCGTGGTGAGGACTGGGTTGGGGCAGGCACAGGTTTGGGGATGGAAGGGGAACGGGGCTTCAGGAGAATGGGTGTGGGGTGAGGAGGGGCTTGTGGCAGGCAAGGAGAGGGAGGGAGTCCTGGGGCAGGGGGGCAATGGGGAAGAACAGGAGGCTCTTGGGTGGGGTCATCTCACATCAGCGTTCATGCTGCCTCTGCGCCTGGGTCTAAGGCGATAGGCGATCCCCTTCTTACTCCCTTTGGTTTCAGACTGTGGGGCTTCTTCTAGTTTGCTTGTCACGCTCTCCATCTCACGTCCTCCTGATGCCTACCGCAAGGCTCCTGACCTCCCTATATATACCCTCCTCGAGACTATGGGGAGCCACGCCCTTCAATTTGATTGGTCGTCAAGGCTCTCCCCTGCCAATGGGAGCTCTGGGGGGCTGAGACGTCACAAAGCACCATTTGACATTACCACAGAGTGGCTGGGGGCGGGGGGGGGGGGGGGGAGCAGGGAAGACCAAGATGTGGTGGTTGAAGAAAGGTGCATTTGTCGACTCCCCTCTAAAGCCTTCCAAACCTCTCAGCCAGCTGTCCTCATCTCCCGGTCTTCAATGCTGGAGGCACAAATAGCAGGGGAAGGGCGTCTCCTCCAAGCATTTTCCCACACATGGCAGGGGGAGGGCGCCTCCTCCAAGCCTTTGCCAAAACCACCCCCATTCAGTGGTTCATTCCTTTCAGAGGGCTCCAGGAAGTGGTCCTGGGACTCTCTGGTGTGCTAGAGAGGCAATCACTCTCCTGTGCCACCCAGCTCATTGCTTTGCAACATCTCCTATCATCTCTCCTTTCTATCTCCGCCTGTTGTGTCATCCTGCTGCACTAAATGTTCACATAAGTCAGCTTGCTGTGTGGTGTAGCACTTCTGGGTGGGGCAGAACTCCTTCCTGGCGTAGGACTATGGCGAGGAGCGGCACTCTACGGGGGCCTACGTGCCTTCACCAGGAGGCCCTGGGCTTCGAAACCTGGACATCCCATAGGGAAGACTGGACAGCCCCAAGAGGGCTGCTGGACGGCTGTCCCCTAAATTCTGCCATTTGGAACTAGATTTCATTCGGAAACCAGGATAAGCCCTGGATAGACCCTAAGGACTTTATCATTTGGCCCTCCCGGGGGATTGATGAGTGGGGTAATCATTCAAAACAGTCAACAGCTGGCAGTTCAATGCCATTAGCAAAGGGGGAATAATTAACAGTTCAAAAAGCAGACACAAAATCTTAGTGCTTTGTCTTGCCTTCACCCTATCCCGGTGCCAGTCCTGCCCTGCTCCTGCCTTCTGTACCCTGCTCTCGCTGTGTCCCCTGACACAGAGCAACACACAAGTGAAACCTGGCTATTTATAATCTATAATGGGGAATTGAACTCTGTAAATCAGGTTCTTTTTTATCACTCTTCAGCCCCTTCCTCTCCTTGGAACCCATGGTCTATTATTTTCCCCCATTTCTCTTTCCTCCCTACCTGAAGGAAATGCTGTCCTCCCTCAGCTGACATGCTCTTGAAATCGTTTCCGCAGCAGATGAATTTGACCAACACTGCCAGTTTTGCACCCTATCGAGACATGGTCATAGTCTAATTCAGTTTCCCAGTCAGGAAGACAGAGGTGTTGGCTAGGCCATCCAGGAGGATCATCCTTTTCCCACACCCCGGGTCTTTAAGGACGGCATCCTTACAGGTGGTCCAGATTCAGTAATTTCCACGTTCCAAATCAGTTGGGGACAAACATATCCACCCTGTTTCCATTCACAAGCTTTCACGGTGACTTATTTCCACTAATTACATTATGTAGCATGGCCCACCTCCCTCCTACAGGGAGCAGCTGGCTGTTATTCAGAATTGTTCCTATCCCTGCTAACTGTGCCAGAGGATACATTTTATGCTGATTAATCTAAAAGTATGGGCAGTGATATTGCATCAATGTAAATTACCATTGCCCCCAACAAATGTCCATCAGTTGGTGGTCCCTAAGATTTCATGACTGTATCTTTGGGACTCAGAAGTTTGGATGGTAGGCCATGGTGTCCTGGCTACTTTGTCCTCCCTCTGAATTAAAATACTAAAGTATTTCTGTTGGATCCTAGCATGACTCAGCATTATATTTGCATTTCCTTGATCCAATTTGCCAAAGATCCACCATCTTTCAAGGCTCATTCTCATCATATGCCTTATTACTCAAAGAGAAGTCTCTCTATTCAGCACATTCTAGTTAACAAAACTTTTCCTCCCTGATTGCCACAACCCATCGAAATAGAATTTCGTTTGTACCACTGACTGTGGTAGATTGAATTAAGTACCCCAAAATAAACATGTTCTTTACCTTAATCTTCATTCTGATAGGTACGAACCCATTGAAAATAGAAACTCCTTTTAAAGTGTGGGCCTTAGTGAGGAAACTGGAGGCTTGATAAAGGGAATATGGAATCACAGAAGTCAGAAAGGAGAGAACATTGCTATGTGATGAGAGGCAGAAATGCAAACCAAGAAATTACAAAGCTTCCGGGCAGTCAGAAGCAGAAATCGACGGTCTTCGGGAGAAAGCAAGCCCTGTCCTCATCTTGATTTGGGACTTTTTCTAACCCCAAAACCATTAGTTCAATCAATTCCAATTATTTAAGCCAACTCATTTTGTCACATTTGTCATGGAAACCTGGCAAAAGCAAGACACTTTAGGGTACCGAAGTGTGGCTCTGGTATCAAAAATATCTAAAAATATGTTTGCAGCATTGGGGTTGGGTAATGGGTAAAGGTGAGAATAACTATGAAGAGCTTTCTGCAAAAAAGCCTAAAGGCTTTCAACAGACTGTTGGTAGAAATGTGGACATTAAAGTTATTACAAGTGAGTTCTCCAAAAAATATGATTAACGTGTTACCAGAAACTGGAGGCAAGGTGGTTCCTGTTATAAAGTGGTAGAGAAGTTGGCAACTTTGTGCTCTAGTGCTAGATGGAAGGCAAAATCCACAAGTGATGAATCTCAATATTTACTTGAGGAGATTTCCTACCTAAAAGTGTGGCAAGTAAGGACTGTTTTTTTTCTTGTAGCTTATGGAGAAACAGGATAACCCAGAATTGTCAATAGCCATGAAGAAGACATTACCATGTGACAGAGGCAAAGATAGTAGCCAAGAACTGCAATGATTCCTGGCAGCCAGCATCAGAAAGCATCATCTCCAGTGAAATTATAAGCCTACCCAATGTCTGAATTTTGGGTTTCGTCTAGCCTTAAATTCATGACCTTATAAAATCTGGTCATTACACCAGCCCACGCTGTATCATTTGCCATAGAGCCTGACAATCTAATGCATCCACTATGTCATAGACCAGCCCATTTCTCTCCCAAACCCTTTTCTGCCATGTGTGCTGGTATTCCTAAGTCCAGTTTCCATGTTGTTGACAATGTGTACTAAAGGGCTCTGTGCAGTTAAGGTACATGTTCTGTGCCCAAATAATGTTCAGTCCCCAATAGCAGTTTAGATGAGTGGTAGCCACATGCCTATGTGATTTAGTCTGAGAATTTTGTAGGCCCTAGCAAGCTTTCCTTATCTTATGGGGGCTCCTATTCCCAGGGGAATTCATACCCATCATATGTTCCCTATGGTTTGATTCACATCAGTAGTCTATCATTCCTTTCTGTCTTTCCCATCCACCTAAGCAAGAATGATATGGGTTTCTGCACAGCACATTGGGAATGTTGGTCAAGCAACTTGCCCCTAATTACCAAGGGCCTTTCTAAATATTTGAACAATGAGATTTCGAGTTTCACACTGATCAGTCTGCCAGGAGTTGTACACCACATTGCCTGATGGTCCAGAAGGGAGTAGGTCCCAGAAACACCTGTACACATGATATCCTTTGTAATAGACAGAATCTGAAAAATGATACAGATCTTGGCATGTTACTAGAGTTGCCCTTAGTCATCTAAAATTGATACAGTCCATCATCATAACTTATGACTCAAAAGTCCGCCAGAGCAGTGCCACTCAGGTTTGCAGCTTGTTTGTTTCTGGTTAGGTGCCCAAAGCACAGGTAGTTTTACAGGTATATGGCTCCAACCTTTCAAGCATCTGATATAATTGTAGTAAGAGACATTATCATTCTCTTGTTTGGAACCTCTTTTGAGGCATTAATGAAATACCAGATTTCCCTAATTGCAGAATCCATTTGTTTATTCCTTGACCCTAACATATTGTTTCTCTTTTTACTTGTCAATAATTTTTTAAAAATTTTATTGGAGATAAAATATACATGACCACTCTCTATGCCTAACTCAGCATGTAGATGCATTGCCTTTCCCCCAGTGTCAGACATGACTCCCGAGGGTGAGCCTCCCTGGCACTGAGGGATTACTACCAAGCACCAGCTGATGATGTAACTAGAAAAAGACCATGAACACAGAAATCAACTCAGACTGGCAGAATATCTCTGCCTACATGTAATATCATGTGTTCAAAAGTGCCTTTTGACTTTGGATAAAAAGGGGGAAATGGAAAGGACAAGTGAGTTTACACGGCTGAGAGTCTCCAAAAAAGAGTTGGGAGGTCATCAAATGGTGATGCTTATTCATGCCTCAGCAGGGTACCAGAAACAGCCAAGGAAGATGGAAACCCAGGACCTGGTTCTTCTGAGGGTTGTAGTGACCCACAGGTTCTCTGGTCAAGGCAGATGGCTCTGGAGTTCAGGGCCATGTCAGTTGGCCCTACTTTGGAGTTTGTGTTCCTGAGTGTGATGGAGTTGGACTCAGATATAACCTTTCTACACATGTGCCTTCTGTTACTTTTATAGGACCTGTGTTTGGCATATGGGTTGGTGTATACTCAGGAGACCTGAATCTCTGAAATATCCATGTGATGGACTGGCCCTGGATCCCAGCAGACTTGTAGCTTCTACCCTCTGGTTTCTTGGACTTACCATGACCAGCTGACAGGGAGGTGAAGAGGTTCAATCACCACACCAGGGAGCGAAGAGTTCCTACAGCTGTAAGGAGAATTGCATCCATCATCCATGTGGAATTTAAACCCCATCTTGATGTATACAGGGACTGGACATAGCCATCCCAGGTCCACAAGATGGAGGAATAGATTATGGATAAGAGCGGACTTACTGGTGTTCTGCTGGGGAATGATTGTGATTAGTAAGGGAAGAAATTGTAGTAGTGATGTGGACAGGGTGACCATGGTAGGAGAGGGAAGAAGAGACATGATGTGGGAGCATTTTTGGGATTTGGAGTTGTCTTATGTGGTGCTTCAGGGATGGATCCTGGGCATTGTGTATTATCCTTCATGGTCCACTGGCTGGAATGGGGGAGAGTGTGGACTACAATGTGGACCATTGTCCATGTGCTGCAGCAGTTCTCCAGAATGTATTTACCGGGTGCAGTGGATGTGTCACAATGGTGGAAGAGTTTGTTGATGTGGGAGAGTTGGTGTGGGTGGGCTGGTGGGTATATGGGAACCTCATATTTTTTTAATGTAACAAAATAATGTGAGGAAAAGAGAGCAACTAATTAATTAAAAGTACTGTTATTTATCTGGATTTTATAAGGTTTGTGGTATTTACTAGCTTTTACAAATTTGTACTTTGTTTTTTTTTTGCTCATTCAAAATAAATATTCACTTTCATGTCTAATTTAAAAAAAAAAATGAAATAAATAAGGAAAAGAAAAACAATCAAGATGAAATGATGACCAGACAGTAACAAAAAACTACAAACCAAACCAATAAGCAGGAAAATATGGCCCAAAGCAATGAACAATCTAAAAACCAGGAAGAAGAGCAAAATATTGGACAAGTAATTAAGGCTCTCACAACATATATTAGCAACCAATTTGATGAAGTAAAGGAAGAGATTAAGAATATGAAGAAAACACTTGGAGAGAATCCAGAAGAAATTGCAATCTTGCACAAAAAAATAACAGACATAATGGGGATGGACAGCACAATTCAAGAAATCAAAAATACACTCTCAGTAAACAGCAGCCAATTAGAAGAGGCAGAGGAGAGAATTAGTGATGTGGATGTCAGTACATCTGATATCAGATAGTAGAACTGATTGATAAAAAGATACAAAAAAATCTAGCTGGGACTTAGACACCTGAATGACGATGTAAAACGCACAAACATATGCATTATAGGCATCCCAGAAGGAGAAGAGCAGGGAAAGGGAAAAGAAGGGGTTTTGGAGGAAATAATGTCTGAAAACTTCCCAAATCTACTGAGGGAGATGGATGTACAAATTCAGGAAGGACAACACACCCCAAACAGCATAAATCCCAACAGGCCTACTCCAAGATATATACTTGTCAAATTATCCAATGCTCAAGACAAAAAGAAAATTTTACAAGCAGCAAGAGAAGAGAGAACCATCACATACAAAGGAGGTTCCATAATATTAAGTGCTGATTACTCATCTGAAAGCATGGAGGCAAGAAGGCAGTGGTATGACATAGTCAAATTACTAAAGGAAAATATTTCCAACCAAGAATACTCTATCCAGCTAAGCTAGCATTCAAAAATGATGGTGAGTTCAAAACATTCCCAGATAAACTGAAACTAAAAGAGTATGCCAAAAAGAACCCTGCTGGCAATCACCGGACATTTTAAATCCTCCCAGGGCCCACTGGATGGAATGTGGGATGGTATGGGCCGTGATGTGGACCATTGACCATGAGGTGCAGAGATGCCCAGAGATGTACTTACCAAATGCAATGGATGTGTCATGATGACGGGAGTGAGTGTTGCTGGGGGCGGGGGGGGGGGGGGGGAGTGGTGGTGGGGGGTGGGGTTGAATGGGACCTCATATTTTTTTTAATGTAATATTTTTACAAAATCAATAATAAAAAAAAAAGAATGTAGGAACCCAGGAAGCCTGAACCCTTGCAGATGGTGGCAGCCTTCTTACTCCAAATAGACTTTGGTGAGGGAAGTAACTTAGGCTTTATGGCCTGGTATCTGTAAGCTCCTACCCCAAATAAATACCCTTTAAAAGCCAAAAAAAAAAAAAAACCCAAACAAAACAAAAAAACAGACAAACAAAAAAAACCCCCTGCCCTTCAAGAAATACTAAAGGGAGTTCCATAGGAAGAAAGAAAAAACCGGAGAGGCAGAGTTGGAGGAGAGTGTAAGAGCAAGAAAAAAGACAAAAAGAGAAGGAAAAAAACAAACAGAATATGATAAACAGAAGTTCAAAGGAAATATGACAAACACAAATAATTCTTTGAAAGTACTAACACTGAATGTGAATGGATTAAACTCACCTGTCAAAAGATTCAGATGGGAAGATTGGATAAGGAAATATATCTCATCTATATGCTGTCCACAAGATTCACATCTTAGATGCAGGGATTCAAGGAGGTTGAAAGGGAATGGCTGGAAAAAATCTTACAAGGAAATAATAACCAATAAAGAGCAGGAGTAGCTATATTAATATCAGACAAAATAGACTTTAAATGCAAAACAATTGTGAGAGACAAAGATCGACATTACATATTAGTGAAAGGGATATATTTTTCAAGAAGAATGAACAATCATAAACATTTACACTCCTAACAAGGGCGCCTCCAAATATGTAAGGCAAGCACTGGAAAAACTAAGTGAAAGAATAGATGCCTCTACAATTATGTAGGGGGCCTTTAATACATCATTATCAACTTTGGACAGAACATCTCAAAAGAGAATCAATAAAGAAAGAAAAATCTTTAACATTATATTAGAGATGTTAGACCTAATAGACATGTACAGAACATCACTCCTGAATAGAGCAGGATATACATTTTTCTGAAGTGCACATAGATCATTCTCCAAAATAGACCATATGCTAGGCCACAAAGAAAGTCTCAGTGATTTCAGAAAGATCAAAATCATACAAAATTCTTTATCTGACCGCAGTGGATTGATGCTAGAAATCAGCAAGAGACAGAGGTCCAGATTTCACACCACGATATGAAAATTAAACAGCACACTCTTAGAAACCCAGTGGGTCAAGGAGGAAATCTCAAAAGAAATTAATAACTACCTTGAATCTAATGAAAATGATAACACAACATACTAAAACTTATGGGATGCAGCAAAAGCAGTACATAGAGGGAAATTTACAGCTATAAATCCATACACCAAAAAAGAAGAAAGAGCTAAATTTGAAGAACTAACTGAATATTTGGAGGAATTAGTAAAAAATGAAAAAGGAACCCCGAATGAAGAGAAAGAAATTAATAACAAAGATAAGAGCAGAACTAAATGAAATAGAAATAAACACTTGAAAAGATAAACAAAACCAAGAGCTGTTTCTTTGAGAAGATTAATAAACTTGACAAACCCTTAGGTAGACTAACAAAGAAAAAAAGAGAGAAGATGCAAATACACAAAATAAGAAATGAGAAAGTAGATATCACCACTGACCCCAAAGAAATAAAGACTATCATAAGAGGATACTTTGAAAAACTGTATTCCAACAAAAACAACAATTTAGAGGAAATGGACAAATTCCTAGAACACAAGGCACCTACTTTGACAAAAGAAGAAGTGGAGGATCTCAACAAACCAATCACAAGTAAAGAGAATTAGTCATTAAAAATCTCTGAACTAAAAAGAGCCCTGGTCCAAATGGCTTCACAGGAGAATTCTACAAAATATTCCAGAAAGAACTAATGCCAATCTCGCTGAAACTCTTCCAAAAAATCGAAAGAGAAGGACATTGCCTGACTCATTCTATGATGCCAACATTACCTTAGTACCAAAGCCAAACAAAGACACCACAAGAAAGGAAAATTACAGACCAATTTCTCTAATGAACCTAGATGCAAAAATCACAACAAAATACTTGCTCATCATATTCAACAACACATTAAATCAATTATACACCATGACCAAGTGGGATTATTTCCACATATGCAAGTTTCAACATAAGAAAATCAATCAATGTAATACACCATATAAACAGATTGAAGGAAAAAAATCATATGGTCATATCTATAGATGCAGAAAAAGCATTTGTCAAAATACAGTACACTTTCTTGATAAAAACACTGCAAAATGTCTTAATACAAGGAAATTTTCTGAACATGATAAAAGGTGTATATAAAAAACCCTCAGGTAACATCATTTGCAATGGCAAAATCCTAAAATCTTTCCCTCTAAGATCAGGAAAAAGACAAGGATGCCCACTATCAGCCCTTCTATTTAACATTGTCTTAGAAGTTGTTGCTTGAGCACTGAGGCAAGAACCAGATATAAAAGGCATCCAAATGGGAAAGGAAGAATTCAGAATTTCATTATATGCAGATGACATGATCCTACACATAGAAAACCCTGCGAAGGGCACAAGAAAGCTTCTAGAACTCAAAAATGAGTTCAGTACAGTCGCAGGTTATGAGATCAATGTGCAAAAATCAGTAGCATTTCTGTACATCAATAATGAGCAATCTCAGGAAGAAATCAAGAAAAAAATACCATTTACAATAGTAAATGAAAAAAATCAAATACATAGGAATAAATTTAACTAAAGATGTAAAAACCTTATGCACAGAGAACTACACAACACTGTTCAAGGAAATCCAAGAAGACCTAAATAAATGGAAGAATATTCCCTGTTCATGGATAGGAAGACTAAATATTATTAACCTGTCTATCCTACCAAATCTGATCTACACATTCAATGCAGTCCCAATAAAATCAACACAGCATTCTTTAATGAACTAGATAAACTAGCTATGAATTTATTTGTAAAGGAAAGAGGCACTGAATAGTGATAGACATATTGAAAAATAAAAATAAAATGGGAGGAATCACATTACCTGACTTAAAAACATACTACAAAGCCACAGTGGTGAAAACAGCATGGTATTGACACAAAGATAGACACACTGACCAATGGAACTAAATCGAGAGTTCTGATATAGATCCTCATGTATACAGTCATATAATTTTTGATAAAGTTACCAAACCCTCTCAACTGGCAAAAAATGGCCTTTTCAACAAATGGTGCCTGGAGACCTGGATATCCATGTGTAAAACAATGAAAGAGGATTACCAACTCACACCTTATACAACAATCAACTCAAGATGGATCAAAGACCTAAATATAAGAGCTAAGATCATAAAGAATTTGGAAAGCAATGTTGGAAACCATCTATAGGAACTTGTAATAGGAAATGGCTTCATGAACTTCACACCCAAAGCATGAGCAGCAAAAGAACACATAGATAAATTGGACTTCCTTAAAATTAAAGCCTTCTGCACCTCAAAGGAATTTGTCATGAAAGTGAAAAGAGAACCTATGTAATGGCAGAATATATTTGGTAATCATATATCTGATAGGAGACTTATATCCTGCATATATAAAGAACTCCTATATATCAAAAATAAAAATATAAGCAACCCATTTAAAAAATGGGAAAAAGATTTAAACAGACACTTCTCCAAAGAAGAAATATAAATGGCTAAAATGCACATGAAAAAAATGCTCCAAATCTCTAGCTATTAGGGAAATGCTAATCAAAACTACAATGGGATACCATCTTACTCCATAAGATTGGTTCCTATGAAAAAAAGAGAAGACTACAAGTGCTGGAGAGATTGTGGAGGAATGGGAACCCTCATCCACTGCTGGTGGTTATGCAAAAGAATCCAGCCATTCTGGAGGACAGTTTGGCAGTTTCTCAAAAAACTGGCTATAGATTTGCCATATGACCCAGCAATTCCACTGCTGGGTATGTACCCAGTAGAACTGAAAACAAGGACACAAACCAATATATGAACACCAATGTTCATAGCAGCATTGTTCACTATTGCTAAAAGTTGGAATCAACCCAAATGCCTAACAACAGATGAATGGATAAATAAAATGTGGTATATACATACAATGGAATACTACTCAGCTTTAAGAACAAATACACTACAAACACACGTGATAACATGGAAGAATCTTGAGAATCTTATGTTGAGTGAAGCAACCCAGGCATTGAAGGACAAATACTACATGACCTCAATGATATGAAATAAGTAAACCAAGCTGCCTCAGAGAGCTAGAGACTGGATGATGGGCTTAAAGTAATTTGGGGGATAGAGCAAGTTTGAGAGATTACACCTACCTGGATGAAATCTATGATAAGCTGGAGGTAAATATTTGTACAGGGAAGGGATAAAATGGGGGCAAGGGATACCTTTGGGTGGAACTTTGCAGACTTGAGGGGGGCTAGTGATGGGAGCATGGGTAATATGACCCAAGGGGGGGGGTGGGGAACATATGAACATAGGAGATTTTCAGGTATGTTCTTGAGAGTATATTGTTGAGAAGACTTTTTCAAAAATATTATAAGGAAGGTTACCTGTATAAAATGCTTAAATGGGAGAATCTGACACAGGAGAGACTTTTAGGGTGTGTGAGTGCTCATTTTTTCATAGTGGGTTATATCATTGGATGGAGACCCATATAATGAGAGTGAAGGTATACCCATATCCAGGGGGGACTGATGATCTCAAATGGAAGGAATTGTATCTCTTGAGAGAAATGGTGGCTCCCAATGTATTAAGGTAGTTGAGCATATCAAGTCCTCAGCATTGTTGCAAGTATCTCTGAACATGGCCCTTCGAGCAGTGAAGAGTGATTGTCACTGTGGGACCTGAGGGGAGGGGGAAAGAGGTATTGAATAGGTGGAATCAGTTTAATTGTGGGGCAATGGAGGTGTTCCACAAGATTATTCAAGGATGGATATAGGACATGTTAACTTACACCAAAAATGTATAGGGGCCTATAATCTAAAATGTTAATCATAATGTAAAACATAAGATAATAAAAATTTAGAAAATTATATAGTGTAAACTATAGACCACAATTTAAACCCAAGTGTAACCTTCTTGGAAAGCTATTGTCTCAAAATCTGTACATCAGTTGCAGTAAATATAGTATGAATATGTACAAAGATTATTGCTGGGAAGGACAAAGTGTCTGATGTTGGATATGTGGGAGTACCATATATTGTATATGTGAATTACTGTGATCTAAAACTTTTGTGAAGATAAGCTTAATAATTAGAAAAAAAAGAAAAAGAAAGGACATAGACACTGAGGAAAAGACAGAAGAAGTTGCCTTGCCAATTTGCATACAGGGCAACACTTATTGCAGTAATGGAAGGCAAAACATCAAAATCAAAGCTTTCACATTTTTAAATTTTTTGATACCCCAATTTATTTTTACCTTAATTTCTAAATTAATATGTATTCTATATCTATCCTTTAAACCATCTCTATATTCCATTTTACTATTAATGGAACTTGGCAATATATTGGGTTTCATTTTCAGGGAAATTTTGGACCACAGAGGGGTTCAATTGTTGTTTGGTGAGGAATACTAGTGTCAGGTGCTTTTGGTGTGGGGTGCATGCTTGGGAGGGAGTTCCCCAGGGCATATGTGTGGGGTGCATAAAAATGTTTGTATATTTTCATAGTGTTTACAGTTGGGAATGATGGCTGGGGTAGTGCTGAGTTTTTTGCTGGGGCTGCTCTGTTGCATTCTCAAATGGAACTGCAATAATCCCCCAAGTGCAATGGCTAAGACCAATAAGGAACGATGGTCCAACAATGAGCCCTTGATGCTAATGACTATGCTTGTGGGTCTGTGGGCCTGAAATAAGAACTAGGCCCAAAGCTGCAGGGTTACTAAGATTTTCGTCCTGAGAACCTCCAAATTTCTCAAATATGGTGAGACTCAAAGCCAAACTCAGCATGTAAATGCATTGCATTCCCCCCAGCATGGGACATGACTCCTGGGGATGAGCCTACCTGGCACTAAGGGATTACTACCAAGTAACAGCTGATGATGTGGCTGGAGAATGACCTTGAATAAAAGGGTTAACTCAGAACAGCACAATATCTCAGCCTACGTGGAATATCAGGAATTAAAAATGTTTTTTGACCTTGAATAAAAGGCTGAAATGGAAAGGACAAATGAGCCTATATGGCTATAAGTCTCCAAAAAAGAGCCGGGAGTTCATCAGAAGGGTTACCCTTATGCACACCTCAGCAGAGTCCCAGAGACAGCTAAAGTAGATCCAACCCCAGGTATTGGTTCTTCTGAGGGCTTTAGAAACCCACAGTTTCTATGGTCATGGCAGATGGAGTTCAGTGCTATGTCAGTTGGCACTACTTTGGAGATTGTGTTCCTGAGTGTGATGGAGTTGGACTCATATGTGATCTTTGTTCACAAGTCTCTCCTGTCACTTTTACTGGACCTGTGGTTGGTGCTGGGGTTTAGTGTATACTTGGGGTACCTTAATCTATGTAGTGTCCATGTGATAGCCAGGCCCTGAGCCTCAACAGACTTGCAACTCCTACCCTGTGGTTTATTGGACTTACCCCAACCAGCTAACAGGGAAGTGAAGAAGGTCAACCACCACACCGGGGATTCAAGAGTGCCTACAACTGCAAACAGGAGAACTACATCCATCATCCAAGTGGAATCTAAGCACCCTGTTGATACAGAGGTGGAGCTTACATAACCATCCCAGGGTCCACAGAATGGAGGAATAGAGTATGGATTAGAGTGGACTTACTCATACTCTACTAGGGAACTACTGTGATTAGTAATGGAAGTAAATGTAGCATTGAGTTGGAGAAAGTGCCCATGGTAGCTCCTGAGGGTGGGGAGTGGGAAGAAGACATGTGATGTGGGGGCATTTTCAGGACTTGGAGTTGTCCTTGGTTTTACTGCAGGGACAGTTACTGGACATTGTATGTCCTCCCATGGCCCCCTGAGTGGACCGGGGGAGAGTGTAAACTGTAATGTGGACCATTGACCATGTGTGCAGCAGTGCTCAGAGATGTATTCACCAAGTGCAATGAATGTCCCATGATGATGGAGGAGGTTGTTGTTATGGGAAAAGTGGGGTGAGGGGCATGGGAGGTTTATGGGGACCTCATATTTTTTGAACGTACCAGTAAAATAATAATAATAAATAATTAAAAAAAAATAAGGTAAAGTAATAAAAAGCCTGTACTCTTTCATCTTTCTAAAAAAAGAAAGACAGTGTGTCCAAAACAATTGGAGATGTGGGAAGGAGAAATAAATAAATAAAGCTTAAAAAAGCCTTATCAATTTTATCAAGTAATCTAATCAAAACACCCTCACCCTGATTTAATGCAATCAAAGGGCCCCACACCCACAGGTATGGATTAATTTAAGAACATAATCTTTTTCTGCGATTCACAAAATTCAAACATTCACACTGTGTTATTTAGATTTGGATATTTGGCAGAATTTTCTTGAAAATGAACAAAGTTAGACTGCTACTTCAAGGAAAATAACTGAATAATATTTGTTACCAGTTGCAAAATTTCAGCTTCAAAGCAAAAATTAGAATTTTGAAAATTTGTATCTCCTACTTTGAGCTTGACTTAAAGACTTTTATTATAGATTGCTGTTGATATTAATGTATGTATTATTAATCCATAAAGTTATTTGATACTTTATAATGAAATGGGCCAGCACTTGGAATATTTGTATAATTCAGCGAACTAATACTTTTCAAATGCCCAATGCTTGAGATTCCAAAATTGTGCATGAAGATCCATTCAAAAGGCATGAGAGGCTAATGAATTTTAATGTAATAAAATATGAAAGTTCCTTCTATGGTTTCAGGTTCTACCTTGCAAGCAAACTTTAAGAAACTACTACTTGTTGAGTTTAGGTATGGTATAAAAGAAGAATATTCACAATTACCTGAAAAGGCCATTAAATATTCTCCCTTTTCAACGACAAAAAAAAAAAGATAATTTACAGAACTGTAGAAAATAGTTGTAAATCATATATGTGAGAAAGGCTTAATATCCAGAATATATAAAGAACTTTGAGAACTAAATAACAAAAAATCAAACATCCTTTTTTCAAAATTGACAAATTATTAGGATAGATATATATTCAAAGAGGATTTACAGATTGCGAAATGACATAGGAAAAGATAGCTACATTATGATCCATTAGAGGAAAAACAATGAAAATCAAAATATGATACCACTTCACAAACCCTAGGATGACTTCTTTAGAAAATGAAAGTAACTAATATTGGAGAGGAATTGGAAGCTGTAGGCGTGAACGTTTGTTCCTTTCTGGGTCTGGTCTCTAGAGCTGTAACTCATCAGGCTAATGACTGATCTCTACCCTAGACTGTAGCTCTCTACGCCTTCTCTTCTCTTTCACATGGCAGGACAGAATGCCCAATTTCTCTTCTCTTCTGTGTGTATGGAGTTATTTTCTTTTCTTTGCCGTCTTCTCTGTGTCGCTTGAGGGTCTTTGTGTATACAGAACACCAAGGGAGTGGAGAAACATCTGTGATGTATATACCCTCCCTATGTCGTCAAACAAAGGCCCTTAACTGACTTAATTAATAAAATTCTAAACCTTTGAATGTAATACAATCAAATGATATCGCACCAAGAAGAACAGACCACCTTACAAACATCTTCTATATCTTTACTTATTAAAAAATATCAAAATATGACAGGGGGACCTATTGACTTCTGGGTGTAGTATTCCCAAATTTCTTTAATTAATTTTCTGAGAACATGATCCCTCCCAATTGCCTGTTTTGAAGATGGACTTTTCAAACTGCCTTGGTCTTGGTAAGGCACTGTGCCATTCCCAATTTTCCCAGGATAAAGGGGCTTAAAGGTTTTTGTATTTGGAATCCACACTATGTTTTTTCCTCTCTGAGGATTCTGTTGATGAGTTGAGTAGTGTGAGGTGTCTGGCGTTCTGAGGGCCTTTAGTTGCTTACAGCCTAGCGTGCACAGCAAGCACCACCATGAGGTAGGGCAAGCACCTGCAACTTTTGGCTACCCCCACACCTCGCTCCATCTAGAATCTTGTATGTGATGTCACTCCCACCTTCACTCACTGCATGCACACACTGCCAATGGGCTAGTGTTAAGTAGGTTATTTTTCTTCGTGCTCATTTGTGTCTCAGGCCTTCTACCCAATATCTGGCTTGCTCTGGACCGGCCACTCTGACATCCACTCCTCTGTGGCCCTCCCTCCACCCTGCATGACCACACAATCTTCCAGGTCACACCTGCCTCTTCCTACCTCCTCACCATCAGAGAACTCGAAGAGACATATCTTTTCTCACCTTGTTCATTTATTTGAATCATCCCACTCAGTTCGCCCTGTACCCTGTGCTTGATTTAGACACTGTGACCGATTTGGGCTGGCCCTTTCTCAGCTGGGCAACCTCAGGACACTCAGCAGGCAGCTTTGACAAATTTGGCATCCCATGCAAGTTGGAAAGTGGCTGCCTGCTCAGGTTGTTATCTAAAGTTGTGGGGAGTTCCAGGGACTCTTGGGCCTTTTCTTGCACATTTTCACCCAGGATCTTGCTGATTGTTAAATAATGGGAAAATAGTGCTGACCCTTGAGTGTTCTTATGCATCGCTGAAGGATTTGGAACGGATGCTGTTTCCATTGAACTCCTTTGAACAGGCCTTCAGACTCCCATATTTTTCTTCAGAAAGTGGAGGGACAACAGTGAAAGCACAGAGTGTACCCGTTTAGAGTAAGTTAGGATGGATGGAAGGGAAAGGGAGCTTCAGGAAAATGGGTGAGGGGTGACGAGGGGGTTGTGGCTGGCAAAGAAAGGGAGGGACTGCTGAGGGTGGGGGACCAATGAGGAAGAAAAGGAGGCTCTGGGGTGGGGTCATCTCACATCAGCGTTCTCGCTGCCTCTGCTCCTGGCTCTATGGCGACCAGCCTTCCCTTTCTTCATTCAATTGTTTTCCTTCCATGGGGCTCCTTCAAGCTGGCTTGTCTCCGTCGCCATCTCATGTCCACCTGGTGTCTGCCCAAGGACTCCTAATTTCCATATATATACCCTCACCACGACAATGAAGAGCCATGCCCTGCAATTTAATTTGTCACCAAGTTTCTGCCTGCCAATGGGAAACATGGGTAGCCAAAACATCATAAAGTACCATTTGACACCTCAAAGTGCTTGATGGGGGGCCTGGAAGACCAAGGAAAGATGGGTGTAGAAGGGGCATTTGTCGAATCCCCTCTAGAGCTCTCCAAACCACCCAGACAATTGTCCTTATGACCCCCATTCAAAGCTGTGGGCACACATGGAAGGGTGAGGGTGTCTCCTCCAAGTATTTCCCCACACATGGCAGCGGGTGGGCGCCTCCTCCAAGCCTTTCCCCATGCCTCCACCATTCAGTGGTTCATTCCATTCTCTTACCCGTCACCATGACGTAGTTTGTGTATGCCTTACCTAAAATCCCTCACTGAAATGTGGATGAATTTATGACGCTGTGGATGCCTATCATCACACTTCCTTCCTGAAAATTTCTCTTATGCTCAATAGCCTTCACTTCTCAGCTAAAGGAACCTTTCACTTTCACCTTCATGTCAAATTCCATATACCTCTCCTCAGTTTTCTGTCTAACATGTTGAAATCACTGACTTCAGGTTGTCAGAATTCCGAGAATACACGCTTCCATAGGGGTTCATATATGTGTCCAGGCCAGGTTCATGTTTTTCTCAGGGAGTATAAATCCATGTGGGTTGTAACTGAGTAGGAGAGTTCGGCAGAGACCCATGTGCCAGAAGTTGTGATGACTGTTCACATGCAGAAAACTACACCCTAAGTGATGAGTGGGTCTGTGTGCGATTGAGGTGTACGGACATGGGGGTGTTGTTTCCTATTTTACCTGAGGGTCTGTCCAGAGAAAGAGAAATAAAGGACTCCATATTGGAAAATGAGAAGCAAAACTGTCTTTATTCACAGACATCTGTACAGTCTATTTTGAAATTTTTATCAATGTACGCAAGGGATCAAGTTATAATAGATGATTTTAGGAAGTATCAGGATAGAAGATCAGTACAAAAAATATTGTATTTTAATATGCTAGGTATGATTAATTGGTAATTGAAAGGGAAAAAAGCATAATTTAAAACAACAGTAGAAAATGTGGAATATTGAGGTTTAATCTGATCAAAGATGTTGGAGATATGCCAGTTAAACGTAAAACCATTGTGGAGACTGATTAATAAAGGCTTCAAAAATGGGCTTTGATATTCAGGACTTGGAATTTTCCTGAATGATATTGCAGGGACAGGTTCAGTTTATTATATTTCCTATCATAAGTCACAGAATAGAATGGGTAAGGGTGTAAACTGGAAGGAAAACTCTCAGACATGTGGTGCAGCAGTGCTCCAAAATGTATTCACCAAATGCAGTGAATATGCCACAATTATGAAAGAGGTTGTTGATGTGGGATGAGTGGGAGGGGTGGGGATTGGATAATAAGGAAACCCCATATACTTCTTTTTTAAAATTTTTTACAAGTTTTTATATAAGTTAATACATCAAAAAGAACATTACATTAAAAAACAAAAAATAAACAAATAAAATAAGAGGTTCCCATATACCCCTCTCCCCTTCACAGACACTGTCATTTTTCTAAATTGTATTTTACTGAAGATACATACATCACACAGCCAAAGCTGATAATAGCCTAGGTACTGATTCTCCTGAGAGCTACAAAGTTCCACAGGTACTTTGGTCATGGCAGTTGACTCTGGAGTTCAGGGCCATGTCAGTTGGTCCTACTTTGGAATTTGTGTTCTTGAGTGTGAAGGAGATGAACGCAGATGTGACTTTTCAGCACATGCTTCTTCTGTTTCTTTTGCAAGAACTGTGGTTAGGGCTGGGGTTCGTGTGTACTCAGGAGACCTGAATCTCTGGACTGTCCATGTGACATCCTGGACCTGAGCTTCAGCAGACTTTCAACTCCTATCCTCTTGTTTATTGGACTTACCCCACCAGCTAACAGGGAGGTGAAGAGAGTCAACCACCACACTAGGGAGACAAAAATTGCCTGAAATTGCAAGGAGGAGAATTGCTCCATCATCCATATGGAATCTAAGCCCTCTCTCGATATAGAGGTGGAGTGGATATTACAATCTCAGGGTCCACAGAATGGAGGATTAGTATATTGATTAGAGTGGATTTACTGATATTCTTCTATGGTACTATTCTGATTAGTGGTGGAAGTAATTATAGTGTGGATGTGGAGAAAATGGACATGGTAGCTGCTGAGGTTAGGGAGAGGGAAGAAGTGATAGGATGTGGGGGAATTTTCAGGAGTTGGAATTGTCTTGGCTGGTACTGCAGGGACAGATGCTGGACATTGAACGTCCTGCCATGGCCCACTGGGTGTACTGAGGGAGAAAGTAAACTAAAACATAAACCATTTTCCATGTGGTGCAGAAGTGCACCAAAACATATTCACCAAGTGAAATGAATGTCCCACCATGATGAAAAAGATTTTGAGGTAGGAGGAGTGGTGTGAGAGTGGTAGAGGGCATATGTTGGCCTTGTATTTTTTTTAATGTAACATTAAAAAAAAGAAAAAATAAAAATTAATAATTGAATTGTATCTATATAGGAGGTTCCCATATACCCCACAAACCCCACCCCACTCACAATACAACAACAAACTCCTCTATCATTGTGGCACACACATCGAACTCGGTGAACACTTTCTGGAGCACTGTCACATGACATAGATAATAGTTTATATATAGTTCACACTCTCTCCTAGTACCATGAGTAGGTTAAGGCAGGATATATAAAGTCCATAATCTGACACTGCAATATAATTTTGGACATCTCAAAGTCCCAAAAAGACCCCACATTATATCTCTTCTTCCATCTTCCTGCCCTCAGCAACTACTGTGGTCACTTTCTTCTCCTCAATGCTACAATTTCTTTTATTAATAGTCACAACAGTTTGATAGTAGAATATCAGTAAGTCCACACTAATTCATATTTTATTCCTCCATTCTGTGGACTCTGGGATGGTGATGTCCACTCCACCTCTAGATCAAGAAGGGGCTTAGACTCCACATGGGTGTTTGATTTAATTCCTTTGCTCAATATTTTTGGCATTCTTGATCCCCTGTTGTGGTGTTTGAGCATTTCACCTACCTGATATCAGACCTGGATAATTCCGATGACCCGGAGAGTAGGAATCCCAACACTGTTTAGGCTCAGGGCCCAGCTGGAACATGGACAGTCAAGAGATTTAAGGACCCTTGCTATGCACCATCAATAGCACTAACCACAGGTTCAATAATAGAGACAACAGGCAGGTGTAGGAAGGTCACATCTGAGTACAGCTCCATCACACTCAGGAACAAAAATTCAAAGAAGGGTCCTCTGGCATGGCACAGAACTCCAAATCCATCTGCCAAGACCATATATCCTGTGGATCTCCATAGCCTTCAGGAGTACCAGAACGTAGGACTGTATCTACTTTGGATCTCTCTGGGGTCCAGCTGAGTTGTGCATAAGTGTGACCCCACTGATGAACTCCAGAATCTTTTTGGAAGATTCTTAGCCATATAAACTCATTTGTCTTTGCCATTTTCCGCTTTCATTCAAGGTCAAAAAGCAGTTTTTAAGACTTGATGCAATATGTGGGCTGAGATATTCTGCTGGTCTGAGTTGACCCTTTTATTCAAGGTCTATTTCTAGTTGCATCACCAGTTAGTGATTGGTAGTAATCACTTAACGCTAGGGAGCCTCATCCCTGGGAGTCAGGACCCACACTGGGGGGAACGTAATGCCTTTACATGCAGAGTTTGGTTTAGAGAGTGGACACATTTCAGCAACTTAGAGGCTTTCAGGAGGTAACTCTTAGGCACACTGCAGCTCGATGCCTAGTTCATATTTCAGGCACACAAGCTCATAAGCATAGTCATCAGTATCAAGGGATCATGACTGGTCCATCATTCTTTGTTGCTCTTTGCCATTTCATTTGAGGGATTATTGTTGTTCCATTGGGGAATGTGACAGAGCTCCCCTGGGTACCACTCAGCACTCCTTCAATTGACATTTTTAACTGTAACTACTATAAAAATACACAATATATAACAGAACATATTTGTGTGCCCTATATACATGCCCTGGAGAACTCTGCCCCACTCATGTGCCCCCATTAATAATGTTAGCAGTGTGTGTTTCATAGATGCCCTTTATTGTGATGAGGAAGTTTCCTTCTATTCCATTTCTTTATGTTTTTTTTCCTGAAGATGTGGTTATTGATTTTTGCAAAGTACCTTCTCTGCATCATCTGAGATGATCATATGGTGTTTTTCCTTTCTTCTCTTAAAGTTGTCTATTGTACATATTGACTTTGTTTATTTGAACCACCGATACATACTTGAGAAGAATCTCACATGATGATAGTGAATATAGTTATTTTGTTGTGCTGTTGGATTCAGTTAGTTAGGAATTTGTTGTGGATTTTTGCATCTATATTCATAATGGTTATTAATCTGCAATTTCTTTTTTTCTGCTCTCTTTATATGGCTTTCTTTGAGGGTGATAGCCTCTAGAATGAATTACAGAGTAGTTCCTCCTCTTGAATGTTTTTGAAATTTTTTACACAAAAGAGATAGCACCTCTTCTTGGAATGTTTGTTAGGAATTCTCTTTGAAGCCTTCTAGTCATGGTCTTTTATTTGTGGGGAGTTTATCATTTACTGATCCAATCTGTTGACTAGCAACTGGTTTGTTGACATGTTCTATTTCTTATTCAGTCAGTGTACTTTGTTTCTAGGAATTTGTCCATTTCATATCAGTTATTCAACTTGTTGACATACAAAAGCTTGGAATACCTTCTTTGTGATGGTTAGACAAATGGATCAAGTCAACCACGAAATTAAACAAAAGGATTTCTGGTCCCTTCGGGGAAATGAGGGGCATTGTGCCATTTCTATGCTTTCTCTTCCATTCAGCCCCAAACATGGCGACCCTGCGTTGAGATGGTGGAACTAAAAGATGGAAGGATCCTTGAGGCCTGGGTCATCTGAGAACACAGAGACTCTCTACACACATCAAGTTTTACATGCACAAAAATGAGCTTTTGTAGTGTCAAGTCATGAAAATAATAGGATTGTCTGTTGAATCACCTAACTGTTACTTTGATACATAGATACTACTTCTGTTACTGGCTTATTCAAATATCTTAATTGCAAAGTAATAGTGTATATATTACTCTAAAATAATTCTAAAAGTATTTATGAATCACAATTCCCCTATTTAAAATTTCCTCCAAAATTCAGCTCCCTCCACAAAAGTAATGTTTGCAACCTTGTGTGTAGTATTTTAAGCCTGATTCTAGGCTATTTTCATAGATAGATATGTTTTAAATTTATATTGCTTTAAAAAATGCATGGGTAATCATGTACATATTGATCTGCCACTTGTCTTTGCCTTTTTGCAAAAGGGATGGGGGATCTTTCCACGATAGTACGTAAAGTTCCACCTCAAGTTGGTAACCATATCCTAATATTTTAAATTACATGTGTGAATTAACTAATTAAACCTTTCTTCTCCTGATGGACACATAAGTGGTCTCCATTTCTTCCTGTAATTAATAGAACTGAAGTCAATTGGCTTGAACATAATTTTTTGAATAAAGTTTTGTGGTTCCTTAAAAGAAATTCTTTCTAATATGGACATTGGGCTAAAGGGGAAAGGTTGTGGTATTTTAAATTTTTATAAATATTGCCAAATTTTACTTCAAGAACGCTATATCAATTCATATTCTCATGATATAATGTATATCAGTATCATAAAGTCTCCCAATCTATATTAAACCACCTTGGCATCATGCTTGGAGTGGCAGGAGGAGATTATTCACCACTCAAGTGGATGCTCCAAACAATTCTGATGCATGAGTGCACCCAGAAATATGAGAGGTCTCTAGGAGTTGATGAGTACTTCACTGAAATAATTTACCTTGGCTGCCTGTAGGATTTTAATTCTGGCTTTCAGATTTTTCCATTAAGAAGAAATTGTACTGCTCTCGCTTTGTCTCCCTTGGGTCAACTCTTAACATGGTGAGTTTCATTGCCAACAGCTGTTTTTTTAAAATTACATCTATCATAGGTTTACCTAACTCATGGAGAGAATACAGTTTCTATATACTATTGTAGAATTTGAGAGAGGTACAATTATTTGAGTACAGGAATGCCAGGACTCAGAAATACCTTCGGGAAGGAAAAAGATTTATTTACGACCAGCTGGGCTCAGAGCTTTAATGCAATGTTCGAACCGCGAACAACTTTTTGAGTTCATTTTTACCAAGGAAGGGCCAAATGGTTCTCTGTTTCAGTGCTCAGTAAGCTTGAATTAACATATTTCTTCCACATCCTAGGTAAGCTTTTAGCATGGACTTCATATGTTCTAGATACTCTTTTAGCACATTTGGTTTGAATTTTCCCTGAATATTTAATGTATACAGTTTGCATTGCTAAACTGCTTTTCCGGTACTGGAGTTGTCATGGTTACCAAGGGCAGTGCTGCAGTTCTCACTGTCCCAACTGCACAGCTCAGGACACATAAAGCTCAGGTTATCTATGAAGAGATGTAACCCCCCCCCTCCCCCAAAGCCTACATCCATTCCCCACTTTTGCCAGTTTATCTTGCTATGCCTGATTTTGCTACTCAGTAGAGTACAATAGAGTAGTAGGGTGGCTGAGCCTGTCACCAATTAATTGGCTACGTGGATGCCACTGGAGGCCAAACTGTTTTCAGCAAATACTGTCACCTTATTTTATAGTATGTTTATTAACTATTTAGAAAATGAAGTTACCAGGAATTTAACTTGTCTATTGTACTTTTGTATTTGATCCAGAATAGTAAATATAACATTATAATTGTTAAGCATATATTGAGAACAGGATAAATGTACAGCGTTTAAAATTAATTAATGTGCTACTTTAAGCATAAGGATTCTGTGTTGCAATTATTAGTTTTAAATTTTAAGTTTGTAATCCTGTACATGATATCTCTCCATGGGAACAGGCTATAATGGCTGCTGTGTATAAATTTTACTTACAGTATCCTGGTCACCATGGCTCCTTTTTGCATGTTCTTCAAACAGTGAGCAAGAAGCAGCATCGTTGATCCTACAGAGATTTTCCAGTATTTTAATGGCCTGGTGCCCAGCGCTCTCTCCTACCGTGGAACAGTGCCAGTCTGGAGATGATTTCCATTGTCCGCTTGGCTATACCAAGCCATCATTGGCTGCTGCAGGAGCTTGAAACTGTAGCGTAGTTTTTTCAACTTCAGGAGCATAACCAGAGGTTAGATATAGCAAACAATTTATTTAAGGGCTCAGTTACCAGGGTGGCCAATAGCGCACATGGGCGGCAGCATGTAAAGTAGCCAAGGCCTGGTTTGAATGCACAAGCAATTTTGACATTGTTAAAGTTTCTTTTGTGTTTTTAAACATTTTTAATGTTTTAACGTTTTAAGGTTTTTAAATGCCTTTAATGCAACACAGTATATATTAAATAACATTTTTACTTTTACCATGAAGATACTAGCAGGCATTTTACCTTAGCAGTAGAAGGGAAAAAAATTATGTTTCACTGTAAAAAGGAAAACAGAAGATTCTCAATAGAATTGAGGTAACTTTAATTACTCTTTATTTAAATTTGTTATTTGTGGTGAACTTTCAGACCTATTTTATTACCACAAAGTTACATTTTTGTCATTAATACCAATCCAGGTTTTTAATAAATGACTTTTTTGAAATTGGCCGTTTAAATACTTCAATTTAGAAGATACTTTTACAACCTTTTATAATTAACCATAAACACATAGACTATTTACCTTAAATTTCAATAGTTATTAAATTAAAAATACCAGCCAAAGAGGTTTACTTTATTTATTTAAGAGCGAGCATATTCACATTTTCTACTTTAGTTAATTTCATTAATATGAACTTACAATTTTTATTACTCCAAAGATTTTGTACCAATAATATTAATTTATTTAATTGATATTTAATAAACTAAGGAAGATTATGCCCAGCTAAATAAAATTGAAACCATTATAGATTATGCATCGAATGTTCTCTTTCCTTTCTTTACAGGAGGCTAAAACTTCTTTTCTTTGTTTAAATTCTGAAACTCTGAATAGTTTTAAATGCATACTGACCACTAGGTTCTGAAATATATTATAGTTGTATAATTTATTTAATCATAATTTAGGAAAGATCTTTTCATAGATTTTATGGACCCTTTTACTTACTGAAATTTGGTAATAGAATTTTAACCACCCTTATTTTAAGGCTGTTATACGATTTAAACTGGGGAATTAGAGGGCAAACTGATTTTTCATTCCCAAGCCTATAATATAGTTTTATCCTGCCACACCTAGCCCCTCCTTCAAAGCTCTTGTAAAGAGAAGGCCCTTTCCCAACCATTCCTGTAATCAGACCGCTATATAAACTTTTCATCCTGCATAGTCTAATTTGTGTGCCAGGAATTTTTATTCACATATATAACAGCATATTTAATTTTTTAACAGTTTGAATAGAGCTCTTTTAAGAATTTTCATTTGTAAATTTGATGTTAATAATCTGATGTATGAAGATATACATTGAGCAAATAGGCAAACACAAATAGAGTTAGACACAGAAACATAACTCACTGATGTTTCTTATAATTTGCTTTATTTTATATAGCTTTTAGTTTAATTTTGGTTTTAGAAATAAATATTACTAATATAACTGCATATTTAACCCTAACATTTTGAGCAAATAGGCAGAAGTGAATAGTTTTCCCTGAAACATAATTATTTACTTAAAACTTGCATTTTTTACAAAATAAGTGTTACTGCTAAACATTTGAAAGACTCCTGAAAGGTTTTTTTTTTCTTAATTTGCACTATGGCCATGCAGTTTTGCACAAGAATTTTGTTTCTTAACTAATGGTTTGTAACCAAAATGTTCCCAATGCTTTAATACAATTTTCTTTTGTTCCAGAGCTTTATACTTTACTTTGAATTCAGCAGTTTTTGATGAGCAAGTCTAATACTGTGTATACCTACCAAGGCTCTTAAAACCGCAAGCAGAATGGTTTCTCTCATAAATTGCCACTCTTAGGAAACCAGAATGTCTAGGCCAGAAGTCTCCTTTATTTTCCATTGCTTGGAGGTAAAAAAAACAACAACAGTGGACATTCATACCCAGGGTAAAGAATTCCACTAGGCATCAACTTATCTCACACTCAAAATCATGAGTGAAAGCAGGATTACTAATACCAGTAAGGCAGGAGACAGGGTGACTCATGTCTGATTTTCCCTGGGCTATATGGGCAGAGGCTGCTATGAAATAAACATAAGCAAAGGAAAGCAGTCATCCTAGGCTTAAAGTGAGCATAAATGAAGGTAAGTTTAGTTTGAATTTACATTTAAAATAATAGGTTCGTGCTAAATTCACTGTTATAATTTGTTATTTTCTTTCTGCTGTTTTACAATATAAATGCATCTATAAATGATCTTAACATTTAGTTACAGTTTTCACTAAGTTTTTACCTTAAGGTGAATTGATAAGGTGTGGGCCAGATTTCCAGGAAGCAAAAGTAAATGCATTCTACAATTACCATCACAATAGCTGAAATCCAGGCTACATTTACGACTTTTCAATAAGTCTACCAACCAACTTTTATATATATAAATATAAACATAATGGTACTTATAAAATAATTCCAATTCTTCTCTACAGTTCATAGTATGTTTTACTTTAAGATGAATTGAACATTTATATTAATTAAGTTAAAATAACCAATTAATAATAAACGTGAAGAGTTTTCCTTTTTTTCATTATTTCATGACCCTTACTGTGGACTGATTTCAGGCAAACCAGTGAAAGTGCTATCAAGTGGCTAGAGGTTTATTGTTTTCAAGCAATAGCCTCCTTCAAGGTATTTTACCAGTTTAAAGCTTTAAACATTTCAAAGCATTTCTACATATACATGCAAAGAGAGAGCTTTCCCTTACCTCCTCCCTTCCAGGTTGATCAGTGATTTGATAGGAATCTGGCTTATGAATAGAAGGCATGGACTCACTGGAAACCGGCAAGCCACTCCCCCTTCCCAGGGAGGAGAGGAGAGAAGATAATGAAGAGGAGAGAAGAGGAGAGAAGGTGGTGAGTTCCAGGTTGCTAAAATTGATTGGAAAGAACTTTTCAGATTTGGAGCAGTTCCCGGGCCCCAGTCCTGGCAGGGGTATGATTCATGTCACTGGCTTCACCAGCCACACTTATTGGGCCAAGTCCAACAATCTCAGGGGCATGGCATGGACATGGACACAGAGAATACCTGAGTTCCCACAGATGAGGCCATCACAGAGAGGCAATATAGCAGAGCATGCACACACACACTCACATCAGTGTTTTGCTTCACAAAGTACAATCAACTCTCTCCTCTGCCAATAGCAAGGAATGCTTCCAGCTCAACCAAATTCTACCACTTTACATAAGCACGCAACTCCAACACGAGCATTGACCTGACACAGACAGAAGCACAAAACTCTTCAATCTGACCCACAAGACCCGACCTTCAGCACAGCTGCCCCTCAGAGCTTTTACAAACTTTAGAAAGAGAGAACACTTAACGTTAACATCTGATATAAAGTGAATTCATTCGCAATTCAGCACCATAACATAAGATTCTTGCAAGAACTTTTCATTGTTTACATTTATACCTAAACTAAGCACCACTAAAAAGGTTGATTCATTTTCCTGCAACCAAGTTTTTCAAAATCCAGACCATTTTCCAGAGGTTAGGACTTGAACCTATAAACAATCCTTCCTATTATAATCAAGCTTCATTACGTCAGTGGAGACAAGCCCATTACCAAGTTCTAACATGCAGTTTGCCAAACCTTGAAAACCAGGCTTTTCTCTTTCTATTTTTTTTCAGGCCTAGAGAGAAAGGCTTCCCCCCCGTGTTCTGGAGGTCCTGGGGCTCTCTCCGGCTGTGATCAGGTAACCATACCTACCAATTAATGCTAGGGTTTTTCTGACTATGTTCCCTGGGGAGCCTTACATTGTTCTGTGTTGGGAATCTTTCTGTTCCCAGAATTTCTTGTTTTCAGACTTTCCGCTGCCTTCTATTTTTGTTGAGAAGATTATGGTGGCACCCTCATCTTCCCTATATTAAATTTAATACTGGAGTGTCAAGATTTGTGGTTCACCTGTGTCCACCAAGCTTCCTGTCAGAACTCAAAGGGGTAGCAAAATGCTACCTTCTGTGGCTTTCCTTTGAAAATCATGCATGAGGGCCCAAAAATATTGCAGAAGTCGAGAGAGGTCCAATTACTTGTGTATAGAATGGTCAGGACTCAGGAATAATTTTTTTTGGGAAAAAAAGATTTATTCATGACCTGCCAGGCTCAGAGCTAGGCATGCTAAGTCCAAGCCCCGAACAAGCGTTTTGAGCTCTTTATACATTCTGGATAAGCTTTTAGTACATGTGGTTTGCATTATCCCTGAATATTTACTGTTTATAAAGTTTACATTGCTAAACTGTTTTTCTGGGACTGGAGTTGTTGTCATGTGTATCAAGGGCAGGGCTGCAGTCTTCACTGTCCCAACTGCACAGCTCAGGACACACGCAGCTCAGGTGATCTATGAAGAGATGAACAGCACCCCCACCCATCACCTACATTAATACCCCCACCATTATTACCAATTTGCATTAGTGTGCTGCATTTGTTACAATTGATTTAAGAATATAATTGTAATTGAAGTTATTATAGCCCACAGTTGATGTTAGGAGTTTCAGGAATTTTTGTTTTCTTAAGAGTTCTGTTACTGCATCACAGTTATTGTACTTATTGCCAAAGAGGCTTTGTGCTATTCCTTTATTTCTTTAATGCCATGGATTCCTTAGAAATGTTTCATGATTTACCTGTCCACACTTTGTTACTCATTTCCTTATTCTTGGCAGGTATTGCTAATGTTCATTCAAATTTACCAATATTTTCAAGGAAATGTGTTGTTTCACTGATTTTCTTCTTTTGTTTCCTTTTGAAAATTAATTGTTTTCATTCTGTAACCTTTATTATTCCTTCCTTTTCATTTGCTTTAGATTTAATTTGCACTTCCTTTTTGTTTTTGAGGTGTTCTCTTTGGTTCTTGAACACAGATGATTTGCCTTTTCTAATGTAAGCATTTAATGCCATTGTAAATGACCCAAGACCTCAGGTATGAAAAACAACAACAACAACAGACATTCACTTTGAATATAGTATGCCCCAATGCTTCAGATCTGGAAAACCACTCTTATTAAGCCAAATATTCTAAGAGCTAAGAACTTTCCTCCCAAGTTCTAGCCTAGATCCAGTTCTTAAGAAAGGATTTTATTTGGAATATGAAGCTTTGGAATAACCCCTGTCCGCTGAAATAATCTTGTTACAAAATATTTCCATAGGGAAGCACTTATTTTAGGTCAACATAAAAGCATATAAATAAAATTTGTATAAAACACCAAACCACAATGAAGCATAACAGAAATAGCAAACAATGTAAAATCAAAGAAAACTAAGTGGCAGCTATATTCAATTGGTCACAGGTGCGTCTTATATCCTAGAATGCCTTTTAGTGATTAATCATCTTACATGAACAGAAGACCAATCTTCAACAGGGTCCATTAAGATGGGGATTTTTTGAGCATTTGCTTCCCTTTTCTCCAATATCCTCCTTTAGTGTGACTGGTAATTATTTTGATGATTTCATCACCATCAGGGTGCCTTGCTATACGGGCTCTGTTGGCCACTGTAGTTTTCATAACCCTGCCCATATCTATCAATCCTAAATTTATGCCCAGTGTCACTGGATCTGCAATAGGCACTGTAATTTTGACCAGCCTCATGGGCAGAAAAATAATTTCCATATCCTTGATTGTAATATTTATTCAGTCCTTGATTCCAGTTTTGGCCATGACCTTGTCCATGATCCCTAGTACCAACTCATCCTCAAGCTGAAGCTCCTCTACCCCATTTCCTGGTTGCTGTTGCCGGTTATATAAATCTAAGTAGTGTGCAACTTTGATTTCAAGGTCCATGTTCTACTCTGGTGATATTTGCTCTGTAATATTTCCTTTACTGTCTCTTTATCTGTATATGTGATAAGTGATAGACATGCCACTATGTAATTTAGTCTGTGTGTTTTGTAGGGCCTAGACAGTTTTTCTTGTCTTATGGGGGTCCCATTCCCAGCAGAATTCAGACCCCCATTATGGTATCTAGGGTTTGGTTCACATTATAAATTCACATCAGAGATTATTCTTTTCTGTGCTTTCATCCACATAAGCAAGAATGATATGTGTTTCTGCACAGCACATTGGGAATTTTGGTCAGGAAACTGCTCAACTTGCCCCTAATAACCAATTGCCTTCCTAAGTATTTGATCATTGAGAATTCATGCTCACAGTGATCTGTCTGCCAGGAATTGGACACAACATTGCCAGATGGTCCAGAAGGGAGCATGTCCCAGAAACACTTGCACAAATGATTTTCTTTGTAATAGATGGAATTGGAAAATTAAAGATACTTGCATGTTACTAGAGTACCCAATAGTCATCTATATTTGGTACAGTCCATCATCATACCTTTTGACCCAAATGCCCCCCAGAGCAGTGCCACTCAGATTTGCATCTTTTTTGTTTCTGGTTAGTTCACAAAAGCACGGTTGGCTTTGGCAGTCATATGGCTCCTACCATTCAAGCATCTGATATAATTATACTAAGAGACATTAGTATCTCTTATTTGGAGCCTTTTTTGAGGCATTATTGAAATACAAGGTTTCCAGCATTGCATAATCCATTTATTCATTCCTTTACTCTAACAAACAATTTTTCTTTCTATTTGTCAATAATTTTTCAAAATTTTTATTGGAGATAAAATTTACATACCGTACATTCACCATTTTTATCCATATGAAGTATAAAATCTAACAATTGACAATATATTCACCAAGTTGGAAAACTCTTACCAAGATTTAATTCCAGAACATATTCATTGGCCACGAAAGAAAGCCTGGAACAATTAAGAGATCTGATGCACTCTTTTCCCAGCATCTAGCTGACACATATTTTGTTGGTAACTGGCGTACCTCTTCTTTGTTGTAAATGTTACATCTATTCTATTGTAGATGTTGCTGTTGTTTGATGTGACAGTTGTTCCCTATTATAGATGATGTTGCAGTTCTAATAGCAAACATCTTCTTGGTAGTTTCCAATAAATACAAGGTGGAAACTAGGGTTGAGGCTCTCAGTTCCAGAAGCTGTGAGTCCCCTGGTCCCAGCTTTATTTCCTCACTTGTGTCTCTCTCTCTGTCCCATTACTTTTTTAAGTTCGGCATTGCCTTCACTTCATGCAAACTCATTGTGAGCTGACTGTGGAAACTGGAGCCCAATGTGGCGCATGAAGGGAAGAAGGCTTTCAGCAAATGGTGCAGAACAGGGAAACAAAGGGAAGGATCACCTCAAGCAAAATTTAAGTGGTTGTAATGAAGCAGAGCCCCAAGTGGTTTTGGAAGCCTTCGAAGTCATGAAGGATTTGCTTTTATTTCCCCAGGAGACAGAGAATGTCCTGTGTGGGTACCAACTCATCAGATAAAGACATACCATGAACACCAACAGGTGACAAAAGTTCATGCGGAACTAAGAACCTCTAGTCATGCAGATGGAGAGACAGATGGTGGAAACTGCACCACTGGGTCTCATTCCAACAACTAGAATGGCTTTACATCAACTTCTCTAAACTACATAGCATGTTCATCAAAATGCGAGTATGGCTCAGGGGCAGGAAGAGATTAAGAAAGAAATTGAGAGAAGGAAATCTGGAAAATAAATGTTGAATTATGAAAGGAAGCAATGAAGAATTCTAGACTAAAGATTTGGAACTGTTTCTGTGTTTGTTCAATGTCAGTGAGTGTTTTATAATTGGTTCAGGGCATTTGATCAAAAAAGAAAGTAAAAGAATAAGAATGCAAGATAGAAAGAGACAAATGAAAAAAGAGAAAAAGAAAGGAAAGAAAACTGAAGGGAAGAAAAAGAAAGAAAATGGAAGGAAGAAAGAAAGAAAAAGAGAAGTGCAGGTCCCCAAAGCAGGGTGGGGGCCCAGAGCAGGCTGAGTGACCAGAAAGAAAAAGAAAGGAAGGAAAAAAGAAAAAGAGACAAAGTGAAAAAAAGGAAAAAAGATAAAGTGATAGAGAAAAAGAAAGGAAAAAGAAAAAGAGAAAAAAGAAAAGGAGAAAGGAAAAAGGAAAAAAGAAAGTGAACAAAAGGTGTAAAAGAAAAAAGATATGAAGAAAAAGGAAGGAAAGAAGAGTAAAGATAGAAAAAGGAAGGAAAAAATAAAATAAGATAGAAAAAGGAAAAGGAAAGAGAAAAATGAAAAAGGAAGAATAAATGAAAGATGTAAAAGTTGAGGAAACATTGAAAAAGGTAAAATATTTGTGGCAGTACTAACTAACATGTCATAAGGTGTATTTTGTCCTAAAATAAAATGGTTAGTATGGAGATACGCGGGACAGAACTAGTATGCATATAGTGAGTTGTAAAATTGTTGCAACAATATTCAGTAAAATATTGTGTTTTGTAAAACAAGCCTAAATGAATACAAAAAGTACAAAAACTGGGTGACAAGGTCAGCCATGGATTTTGGCAGTTCTTCAAGGCTTTCTCCCCTGGCCTGATGGCAATGAATTGGCTGCATAGAAGAAACCTGTGGAAGTGACCCTACTAAGAAACATCAAATACAATGGTATTTTAAGGGCCTAGAAGAGGGAAACAATTAGGATAAGCTGTAAGGTCCCTCCTGTGCAATCAAATTCTTAAATTTTTGGGTAAGACAAAACTATATTATCGGCTGTAATTCATTAATACAATGTTTTCTCATGTTAATGGCGTTTGTATTGACTTTGCCTGTGAAATGAATGTGGCCAGCACTAATATCAAATACTGGCCTACAGTCTCGAAGCCAAACTCAGCATGTAAATGCGTTGCCGTCCCCCCAGCGTGGGACATGACTCCCGGGTATGACCCTCCCTGTCACTGAGGGATTGCTACAAGTACCAGCTGATGATGTAAGTAGAAAATGACCTTGAATAAAAGGGTCAACTCAGACCAGCAGAATATCTCAATGTACATATAATACCAGGAGTTAAAAATGCTTTTTGACTTGAATCAAGGGGGAAATGGAAAGGACAACTTAGTTTATATGGCTATGAGTCTCCAAAAAGAGCAGGGAGAAGGGTTGCTCTTATGCACACCTCAGCAGAGTCCCAGAGACAGATAAAGTAGATACAACCCCGGGTATTGGTTCTTCTGAGGGCTACAGAGACCCACAGGTTCTACAGTCATGGCAGATGGAGTTCAGTGCCACATGTCAGTTGGCTCTAATTTGGAGTTTGAGTTTCTGTGTGACGGAGCTGGACTCAGATATGATCTTTGTTCACAAGCCTCTCCTGTTACTTTTACCAGAACTGTAGTTGGTGCTGGGGTTTAATATATACATAGGGGACCTGAATCTCTGGACTGACCATGTGATAGCCAGGCCCTGAGCCTCAACAGACTTCTGCTCCTACACTCTGATTTATTGAACTTACCCCACTTAGCTAACATGGAGTTGAAGAAGGTCAACCACCACAACATGGAGCCAAGAATGCCTACAACTGAAAGCAGGAGGATTGCATCCAGCATCCATGTGGACTCTAAGCCCCCTCTTGTTACAGATGTGGAGTGGACACAACCATTACAAGGTCCTCAGGATGGAGGAATACAGTATGGATTAGAGTGGACTTACTGATAGTCTATTCATGAACTATTGTGATTAGTAATCAAAGATAATGTGGCATTGGTGTGGAGAAAGTGGCCATGGTGACTGCTGGGGTAGGGAATTGGAGGAAGAGATGCGATGTGGAGGCGTTTTCGGGACTTGGAGTTGTCCTGGGCGATGCTGTAGGGACATTTACCGGCATTGTATGTCCTCCCATGGCCCACTGGGTGAATCGTGGTAGAGTGTGGACTATGATGTGGACCACTGACCGTGAGGTGCAGCGGTGCTCAGAGATGTATTCACCAAGTGCAATGAATGTCTCATGATGATGGAGGAGATTGTTGTTATGGGGGGAGGAGTGGGGTGAGGAGGGTGGGGGGTATATGGGGACCTGATATTTTTTTAAATGTAGTATTAAAAAAATAAATAAAGAAAAAAGAAAAAAAGAAAATAGATTGGATAAAAAAAAATGTACTGGCCTATGTAGCCTTGTTGGTTGGGAATCTTAAGCCCATGAGAAATGGAAGTCTATTAATTAAATGTCTGCTAGTTGGAAATCCAATTGTTTGTTATTGCAGTTATGGATTATCTATAAAATGCTTGAGTATCAATCAGAAATTTAATAATGAAACATACTGTGTACTTAAGTGATTTGATGAACTGTAAGTGATATATAAAAGTATCTTAATGTAAATCTCTTGTTTTAAGTTTGAAAAATCCTGGACTGAATTCATTGAGAAAAAAAATTAATGAGAATTGTTCAACCCTAAAAGTGAAAATGTCATGCAGGAAGCTTTGTGAGTCAGTGAAATGTCTTTTTTCTAGACTTTGCAAAAACAAAAAGGGGGAAATGTTGGAAACTGGCTTACCTGTTCCTTATTGTGAATGTTACACTTGTTCAATTGTGGATGTTGCTGTGGTTAGATCTTGCAGTTTTTCCCTATTATATGTTCCAGTTGAAATCCTTAAAACCATCCAGCCAGTTATTGAACAAACCTTCCCTTTTTCCAAAGTTCCAGAAGCCTTCCTGAAGGCAGAAAGAGGACATGCATGAGGAAAGACTGCAATAAATGTAGTTTAAATAAATACTCATTTTAGTATTTTGTGTTGGCTGTTGGACCTAAATTTTTTCTAGCCATCCTTCTTCAAGTATATTTCCCAGGTTAGATAGATTCTATGATGTACGTTAAAAAACAAAACAAAGCAAACAGCTGGTTGATAGTTTCCAATAAATACGAGGTGGAAACTAGGGTCAATGTTCTCAGTTGCAGAAGCTGTGATTCCCCTGGCCCCAGTTTTATTTCCTCTCTTGTGTCTCTGTCTCTCAACCTTTATTTCTTTAAGTTCTGCATTGCCTTCACTTTGTGCAAACCTATTGTGAGATGATTGCTGCAATATTTGAATCAGTCTGTGAAATTGCCTGAGCTGGACATTTCACAGAAACAAAATCATGGCAATGTGGCACTGGTGTTTGGATTGTTTCATTTATCATAATGGTTCAAGGCTCATCCATATGGTAGCATATATCCATTCTTCTTTCCTTTCTCTGCTGAACAATATTTCAAGGAATGCTAATATATGTGCTTGTCTAATTAATTAAACAGCTTGGTAGTGATACCACATCCATTATTTTTTATTTTTCATTACATATGTTTTTTTCTCTTTAAATTTTATTGTTACATTCAAAAAATATAAGAGGCCCTCATATCACCCCAACCACTCTCACACCACTCCTCCCAAAACAAAAACCTATATCATCCTCATGGGTCATTCATTGCATTTGGTGAATACATTCCTGAGCACTGTTGCAACACATGGATAATCATTTATTTGTAGTTTGCAGTGTCCCCCAGTCCACCAAGTGGGCCATGGCAGAAAATACAATGACAAGCATGTGTCCCTGCAGTACGACCCAAGACAACTCCAAGTCCTGAAAATGTCCCCACATCATATCTCTTCATCCGTCTCCCTACCCTCAGCAGCTACTGTGGCCAATATCTCCACATCAATGGTACAATTTCTTCCATTATTCATCACAAGAATTCCATAGAAGAATATCAATAAGTCCACTTATTCCATACTCTTTCTCCATGCTCTGTACCCTGGGATGTTTATATCCACTCCACATCTATTTCAAGAGGGAGCTTAGATTCCACATTGATGATGGATGCATTTGTGCTCACAGTTGTAGGCACTCCTGCCTTCCTATTCTGGTGGATGACCTTTCTTACCTCCCTGATAGCTGGTCAGATGAAGTTCATTAGTGCAGCGTGTAGGAGTTGCAAATCTGCTGTGACACAGGGGCAGTTGTCACGTGAACATTCCAGATATTCAGGTTTCCTGAGTATACAAAACCCCAGTGCCACCCACAGGTCCAGTAAAGGTGAGAAAAGAGGCATGTGTAGAAAGGACACATCTGAGTCCAACTTCATCACACTCAGGAACACAAGCTCCAAAGTAGGGTAAAGTGACATGGCACTGAACTCCAGAGGCATCTGTCATAGCCATAGAACCTCTTGGTCTCTGTTGCCCCTCAGGAGAACGAGGACCTGTGGTTGTACTTTCATTGGCTTTCTCTGGGACCCTGCTGAGGCATTAGTAAACGTAACTCCTCTGATGTTCCCCCAATACTTTTTTTTGACACTCATAACCATAAAATATCACTTGACCTTTCCATGTCCCCCTTTATTCAAGGTCAAAAGCAGTTTTTAACACCTGATAGTGCATGTAGGCTGACATATTCTGCTGGTCTGAGGTGAAACTTTTATTCAAGGTCTTTTTCTGGTTACATCATCAGCTTGTGCTTGGTAGCAATCACTCAGTGCCAGGTAGGCTCATCCCTGGAAGTCATGTCCAACCTTGGGAGTAGGTAATGTATTTATATGCTCGGTTTGGCTTAGAGAGTGGCCACATTTGAGCAATAAGGAAGCTCTCAAGAGTTAACTTTTTGGCATGCTGCAGCTCTAGGCCTACTTTGTATTTCAGGTATAAAGGCTCATAAGCATATTTATCAGTACCAAGGGCTCAATTTTGGACAATCATTCTTTATTGGTCTTTAATATTGCACTTGGGGGATTGTTGCTGTTTCATTGGGGAATGCGATAGGGCTCCCCTGGCTAGGAACTCATCACTCATTCATTTGTCATTTTTAACTGTAACTACTATGAAATAATGCAAAACTTTTTACATACACTGTATACACGCCCTGGAGAAATCACTCTCAAACAAGGGCCCCCCGTTATTAACACACCACACCCATTTTTCTCCCTGACAAAGCTGAACAGTTCTATGCTACAAAACTTCTTCAAAAATAAATCCTAATATTCTGCCAAATTCCATTAATAGTAAAATGTAATATAGTGTTGGGTTTAAAGTTCACATATAGAATACATATTAATTTAGAATTTATAAATTTTGCCTTTTTATTTTTTTAACATTAAAAAAATATGAGCTAGTAATATATACCTACCCCCCTCATCCTACTACTCCCCCCACAACAACAACCTCCTCCATCATCATGAGACATTCATTGCATTTAATGAATACATCTCTGAGCACTGCTGTACCTCATGGTCAATGGTCCACACAATAGCCCAGACTCTCCCACAGTCCACCCAGTGGGCCATGGGAGGACATAAAACATCTGGTAACTGTCCCTGCAGCACCACCCAAGACAACTCCAAGTCCCAAAAATGTCCCCACATCACATCTCTTCCTCCCGCTCCCTACCCCCAGCTGCCACCATGGCCATGTTCTCCACACCAATTTTCTTCAATTACCAAATAAAATAGTTCATGAATAGAATATCAGTAAGTCCACTCTAATCCATACTCTATTCCTCCATCCTGTGGACCATAGAATGGTTGTATCCACTCCATATCTATATCAAGAGGGGGCTTAGATTCCACATGGATGCTGGATGCAATTCTCCTGCTTTCAGTTGTAGGCACTCTTGGCTGCCTGGTGTGGTGGTTGACTGACTTCACCTCCATGTTAGCTAAGTGGGGTAAGTCCAATAAACAAGAGTGTAGCAGTTGCAAACGTGTTGAGGCTCAGGGCCTGGCTATCATATGGTCAGTCCTGAGATTCAGGTCCCATGCATATACATTAAACCTCAACAACAACTATAGTTCTGGTAAAAGTAAGAGGAGAGACTTGTGGACAAAGAACACATCTGAGTCCAGCTCCATCACACAGAAACACAAACTCGAAAGTAGGACCCAATGACATGACACTGAATTCCATCTGCCATGACCATAGAACCTGTGGGTCTTGGTAGCCCTCAGTAGTACCAATAACTGGAGTTGTATCCACTTTATCTGTCTCTGGGACTCTGCTGAGGTGTGCATAAGGGAAACCTCTCTTTTAACCTCCTGGCTCTTTTTGGGGACTCATAGCCATATAAACTAATTTGTCCTTTCCATTTCCCCCTTTTATTCAGGTCAAAAAGCATTTAACTTGTGGTATTACATGTAGATTGAGATATTCTGCTGGTCTGAGTTAACCGTTTTACTCAAGGTCATTTTCTAGTTCTGGCACTTGGTAGTAATTCCTCAGCACCAGGGAGGGTCATCTCCGGGAGTCATGTCCCACGCTGGGGGGAAGGCAACACGTTTACATGCTGATTTTGGCTTAGAGACTGGCCACACTTGAACAACATGGAGGCTCTCAGGAGGTAAATCTTAGGCATCCTGCAGTTCAAGGCCTTGCTCTTATTTTAGGTGCACAGGCTAACAAGCATAGTCATTAGTATCAAGGGCTCATTGTTGGACCCTCCTTCTTTTTGTTCTTTGCCATTGCACTTGGGGGATTGTTGCTGTTCCATTAGGGAATGTGATAGAGCTCCCCTGGGTAGGAACTCAACACTCACTCAGTTGTCATTTTTAACTGCAACCACTATGAAAATATCCAAACATTTTTATGTACCCTGGATATATGCCCTGTAGAACTCCCTGCCAACCATGTGTCCCCTGTCAACAACATCCCACACCAGTATGCCTTCCCTGCCATTGTTGAACCTCTCTGTGATTCAAACCTTCTTCAAAAGTGAAGCCCAATATATTGCCAGGTTCCATTAAGAGTAAAATGGAAGATAGTGATAAGTTTAAAGGTTATATATAGAATACATATTAATTTTTAAAAATTAAGTTAAAATAAACTGGGATATCATAAATTAAAAAATGCAAAAGCTTTGTTTTTGATGTTTTGCCTTCCATTACTGCAATGTGTTGCCTTGTATGAAAATTGGCAAGGCAACTACTTCCGTCTTCTCCTCAGTGTCTATGTCCTATTTGTTCTTTTTTTCCCCTAATTATTAAGCTTATCCTTACAAAAGTTTTATATCACAGTAACTCATATATATAATATACAGTACTCCCACATATCCAACGTAAAACCCTTTTCCTTTCCACAACAATAATCTTTTTACATATTCATACTATATTTACTGAAACCGATGTACAGATATTTAGACAATAGCTTTCAAAGAAGGTAACATTTGGGTTTACATTGTGGTTTATATTTTAGACTCTACAATTTTCTAAATTTTTAGTTATCTTATGTTTTACATTTTGATTTACATTTTAGCCTATCAGCCCCTATGTATTTTTGGTGTAATTTAACATATCTTATATCCAACCTTGTGTAAACTTGTGGAACACATCTATTGCCCACCCAGTTACATTGGTTCCATCAATTCAATACCTCTTTCCCCCTCCCCTTAGGGCCCAAAGTGATAGTCAATCTTCATTGCTTGAAGGGCCATGTTCAGAGATACTTGCAACAGTGTTGAGGGCTTGACATGCTCAACTGCCCTAATGCACTGGGAACCACAATTTCTCTTCAGAGATACAATTCTCTTTTTGTGAGGGCATCAGTTCTCCCCAGGATGTGGGTATACCTTCACTCTCATTATATGGGTCTCTATCCAATGATATAACCCACTATGGCAAAATGAGCATTCACGTATTCCCTAGGAGCCTGTCCGACATCAGATTATCCCCTTAAACATCTTAAACAGGTAACCTTCCTTATTATATTTTTGAAAAAGTTTTCTCAACATTATACTCTCAACCAAATACCTGACAATCTCCTATGTTCGTATGTTACCCCACCCTCCCCCCAATTTCTTGGGCATTATTACCCATTGTCCCAACCCTAACCCCCTCAAGCCCACAAAGCCCCACCCAAAGATAATCCTATGTCCCTATGTAATCCCTTCCTTGTACAAATACTTATCTCCAGTTTATAAATTTCACCAATGTAGGTGACAGCTTACATCCTTCCTCTAACCCCCAAATTCCTTTAAGCCTATCATCCAGACTCTAGCTCTCTGAGGCAACTTGGTTTACTTATTTTATATCATTGAGGTCTTGTAGTATTTGTCCTTCAATGCCTGGGGTGCTTCATTCAATATAAGGTTCTCAAGATTCATCCATGTTATCATGTGTGCTTGTAGTGTATTCGCTCTTAAAGCTGAGTAGTATTCCATTGTATATATATATACCACATTTTATTTATCCATTCATCTGTTGATGGGAATTTGGGTTGATTCCAACTTTTGGAAATAGTGAACAATGCTGCTATGAACATTGGTGTGCATATATCAGTTTGTTTCCTTGTTTTCAGTTCTACTGGGTACATACCCAGCAGTGGAATTGCTGGGTCATATGGCAAATATATAACCAGTTTTTTGAGAAACCACCAAACTCTCTTCCAGAATGGCTGTATCCTTCTGCATTCCCACCAACAGTGGATGAGTGTTCCCATTCCTCCACATCCTCTCCAGCATTTGTAGTCTTCTGTTTTTTTCATAGCTGCCAGTCTTATGGGAGTAAGATGGTATCTCAGTGTAGTTTGGTTTGTATTTCCCTGATAGCTAGAGATTTGAGGCATTTTTTCACGTGTTTTTTTTTGCCATTTGTATTTCTTCTTTGGAGAAGTGTCTGTTTAAATCTTTTTCCCATTTTTACATGGGTTGCTTTTCTTTTTATATTCTTTATATTCAAGATATAGGAGTTCTTTATATGTGCAGGTGATGTCTCCTATCAGATACGTGGTTACTAAATATTTACTACCATTGTGTAGGCTCCCTTTTCACTTTCTTGACAAACTCCTTTGAGGTGCAGAAGACTTTAATTTTGAGGAAGTCCCCTTTATCTATTTGTTCTTTTGCTGCTCGTGCTTTTGGTGTGAAGTTCATGAAGCCATTTCATATTACAAGTTCTTGTATATGCTTCCCTAGACTGCTTTCCAAAGGCTTTATGGTCTTGGCTCTTACATTTAGGTCTTTGATCCATCTTGAATTGATTTTTGTATAAGGTGTGAGATGGTAATCCTCTTTCATTCTTCTACATATGGATATCCACTTCTCCAGGCACCATTTATTGAACAGGCCATTCTCTCCCAGTTCAGAGGATTTGGTGGCTTTATTGAATATTATAGGACTATATATGAGGATCTATATCAGAACTCTCGATTCAGTTCCATTGGTCTGTGTGTCTCTCCTTGTGCCAATACCATGCTGTTTTCACTACTGTAGCTTTGTATATGTTTTGAAGTCTGGTAGTGTGATTCGTCCAATTTTGTTTTTCTTTTTCAATATGTCTTTGGCTATTCGGGGTTCTTTCCTTTCCAAATAAATTTCATAGCTAGTTTTTCTACTTCCTTAAAGAATGCTGTGTTGATTTTTATTGGGATTGCATGAATGTGTAGATCAGTTTTGGTACGATAATAAAACATCTTAATAATATTTAGTCTTCCTATCCATGAACAGGGAATATTCTTCCATGTATTTTGGTCTTCTTTGATTTCCTTGAACCTTGTTGTGTAGTTCTCTGGGTATAAGTTTTTTTTACATCTTTAGTTAAATTTATTACTAGGTGTTTGATATTTTAATTGACTATTGTAAATGGTATTTGTTTCTTGATTTTCTCCTGAGCTTGTTCATTATTGGTGTACAGAAATGGTACTGATTTTTGCACATTGATCTTACAACCTTCCACTTTACTAAACACATTTATGAGTTCTAGAAGCTTTGTTGTAGATCTCTCAGGGTTTTCTATGTATAGGGTCATGTCTTTGGCAAATTATAAAATTTGACATCTTCCTTTCCAATTTGAATGCCTTTTATGTCTGTTTCTTTCCTCAGTGCTCGAGCAAGTACTTCTAAGACAATGTTAAAAATAAGAGGTGATAGTTGGCATTCTTGTCTTGTTCCTGATCTTAGAGAAAAGGATTTTAACATTTCACCAGTGTAATCGATGTTGGCTGTAGGTTTTTCATATATACTCTTCATCATGCTCAGAAAATTTCCTTGCATTCCAACCTTTTGCAGGGTTTTATCAAGAAAGTGTGCTGTATTTTCTCAAATGATTTTTCTGCATCTATAGATATAAGCATGTATTTTTTCCTTCAATTTGTTTATATGGTGTATTACATTGATTGATTTTCTTTTGTTTAACCATCCTTGCATACCCAGAATTAATCCCAGTTGGTCTTGGTTTATCATTCATTTACTGTGTTGTTAAATATGGTTAGCAAGTATTTTGTTGAGGACTTTTGCATCTATGTTCAGTGGAGAAAATGGTGTGTAATTTTCCTTTCTTGTGGTGTCTTTGTTTGGCTTTGGCACTAGGGTAATGTTGGCATCATAGAATGAGTTAGGTAATGTTCCTTCTGTTTCGAGTTTTTAGAAGAGTTTCAGCAGGATTAGTGTTAGTTCTTTCCGGAATGTTTTGTAGAATTCACCTGTGAAGCCGAATGGCCCTGGGCTCTTCTTAGTTGGGAGGTTTTTAATGACTGATTCTACCTCTTTACTTGTGATTGGTTTGTTGGGATCATCAATTTCTTCTTTCATCACTATAGGCTGCTTATGTGTTTCTAGGAATTTGTCCATTTCCTCTGAATTGTCATTTTTGTTGGAATATAGTTTTTCAAAGTATCCTCTTTTGATAGTCTTTATTTCTGTGGGGTCAGTGGTGATATCTCCTTTCTCATTTCTTATTTTGTGTGTTTGCATCTTTTCTTTTCTTTTCTTCGTTAGTCTCACTAAGGGTTTGTCAATTTTATTGATCCTCTCAAAGAATCAGCTCTTGGTCTTGTTGATCTTTTCAAGTGCTTTCTTATTTTCTATTTCGTTTAGTTCTGCTCTTATCTTTGTTATTTCTTTCTTTCTTCTTCCTGTGGGGTTACTTTGTTTTTTTTTTCTTACTAATTCCTCCAAATGTGCAGTTAGTTTTTCAATTTTTGCTCTTCTTTTTTGTGTATGAATTTATGGCTAGAAATTTCCCTCTGTATACTGCTTTTGCTGCATTCCATAACTTTTTGTATGTTGTGTTATCATTTTCATTAGTTTCTAGGTAGTTATTAAAATCTTTTGGGATTTCCTCTTTGACTCACAGTTTTTCTAAGAGTGTGCTATTTAATTTCTATATTTTGGTGTAAAATCTGGGCCTTTGGCCCGTGCAGATTTCCAGTTTCACTCCTCTGTGGTCAGAGATATTATTTTGTATGATTTCGATATTTCATAATTCACTGAGTCTTTCTTTGTGGCCTAGCATATGGTCTATCTTGAAGAATGATCCATGTGCACTTGAGAAAAATGTATATCCTACTGTATCTGGGTTTAATGGTCTGTATATTTCTATTAGATCCAGCTCCTCTAATATACTTTTCAAAGTATTTGTTTCTTTAATGATTCTCTTTTGAGCTATTCTGTCCAAAGTTGATAGTGGTGTATTAAAGTCTCCCACTATAATTGTAGAGGCATCTATTCTTTCACTTACTTTTTCCAGTGTTTGCCTCACATATTTGGAGGCACCCTTGTTAGGAGCACCTCTTGAAAGATTATCTTCTTCTTGAAAGATTATCCCTTTCTTGAAAGATTACCCCTTTTGTGAAAGATTATCCCTTTCACTAATATGTAGTATCCATCTTTGTCTCTTACAATTGCTTTGCATTTAAAGTCTATTTTGTCTGATATTAATATAGCTACTCCTTCCTTTTTTTAAAATTGTTTACTTGTAAGATTGTTTTCCAGCCATTCACTTTCAACCTTCATGAATCCCTAGGTCTAAGATGTGTCTCTTGTAGACAGCATACAGATAGGTCATATTTCCTTATCCAATTTCCCAGTCTGAATCTTTTGACAGGTTAGTTTAATCCATTGACATTCAGTGTTATTACTTTCAAGGAATTATTTATGTTAGCCATATTTTGTTTGGACTTGTGTTTGTCATATTTTATTTGTTTTTTTTCCTTCGCTTTTTGCCTTTTTTGTTGCTCTTACACTCTCCTCCAACTCTCCCTCTCTTGTTTTTTTCTTTCGTCCTGCAAAACTGCCTTTAGTATTTCTTGAAGGGCAGCATTCTTGTTGGCATACTCTTTTAATTTCTGTTTATCTGTGAATATTTTGAACTCTCCGTTATTTTTGAAAGCTAGTTTAGCTGCATAGAGTAGTCTTGTTTGGAAAATTTTTCTTTTAGTACCTTGACTATATCATACCACTGCCTTCTTGCCTCCATGGTTTCAGATGAGAAATCAGCACTTAATCTTATGGAGCCTCCCTTGTATGTGATGGTTCTCTTTTCTCTTGCTGCTTTTAGAATTTTCTCTTTGTCTTGAGCATTGGATAATTTGACAAGTATATATCATGGGGTGGGCCTGTTGGGATTTATGGTGTTTGGGGTGCATTGTGCTTCCTGGACATGTACATCCATCTCTCTCAGTAGTTTTGGGAAGTTTTCATCCATTATTTCCTCCAACACCCCTTCTGTCCCCTTTCCCTTCTCTTCTTCTTCTGGCATGCCTATAATACTTATGTTTGTGCATTTTGCATTGTCATTCAGGACCCTAAGTCCCACGTGGATTTTTTCTATCTTTTTACTGATCAGTTCTACTATCTGTTTGATTTCAGATGTACTGTCTTCCTCATCTCTAATTCTCTCCTCTGCCTCTTCTAATCTGCTGCTATTTACTCAGAGTGTATTTTTGATTTCTTGAACTGTGTTGATCATCACCATCGTATGTGTTATCTTTCTGCATATGTCTGCAATTTCCTCTCCAAGGGTTTTCTTCATATTATTAATCTCTTCCTTTACTTCATTAAGTTGGTCTCTAATACATGTTTTGAGATCTTTAATTACTTCTCCAATGTTCTGCTCCCCTTTCTTGTTTTCAGTTTGCTTTTTAGATTCAGCCATGTTTTCCTGATTATTGGTTTGGTTTGTAGTTTTTTGTTGCTGTCTGCTCAACATTTTATCTTGATAGGTTTAATCAGTTCCTTAGCTTCTTTGTCTAGTCTTGGGAATTAATTAGTTGTTCATGCATAAGTGTTATGTCTTCTCTTTGTCACTTCGTTCTTCTTACTGTCTTTTCTTGTTGATGGTTAAGTTCACTTTGAAGGAAATATTACATCCAGGGAAATCAAAATAAGTAAGAAAAGAAAATGTATTAAGTAATATTGGTAATAAATGTTAACAGAGCAACAATGTGAGATCTGGGAGAATGGATATTAGACTCATGTAGGTTATGTAGTGTTATGGCAATAAATAGACTACCTATAATGAGACAGTCAACTGAATATGGAGAGGAATATAGTATGAATTAGAAAGCCAGTGTTTTCATGAAAGAGGGAAAGAGAAAAGAAAGACAATAATATCAAGAGTGGATAAAAGACAGAAAACAGAACAAAGGTATTAGAAATTAAAAGTCAGACAATTTGGGGGCCAAAGAAAGCGAGGTGGAATGTAAGAGAAACAGTAGATGATGGAGGATAGAAAGATGTGGGGGAAAGGGAATAGTGTAGTTGACCAAAATCAATACACACAGAAAAGGGGAAATGGAGGATGAGGAAACCCAGTAAGTATGAAGCGCTCCCTGCAGCACCTATTATATAAAGGAAATAAAAGAAAATAAGAAGAAAAAGAGAGAAAATGAAAAATGGAAAGAGAAAAAGGGGTTGGGCAAAGAAAATGTGGGGAACAAGTAAGAAAAAGAACAAGAGAAAAAAAAACTAAATAAATTGAAAAGGATGTTGCGAGATAAAATGGGAGAAAAGACCAAGAGACAATGCAATATTAGCAACCAAGACAAAACAAAACAAAACACAAACACAGAGGGCTAAGGTAGTCAAGGATCTCAGATGGACTTCAGGGCTCAGTGGATTCTGTGATGGGAAATCTGTGATATTGCAGACTCAAGGTTTGTGAGTCTCTGGAGCATGGGCCACCAGGGTTTAGGGGACACAGACCTGGGAACCATGCATCTGGTTAACAGGGGACCTGAGAGCACTGCAGCACAACACACCCTTCAGGGATCCCCGCAGCTGGGTGCCAGCCCATGGGGGACACATCCCGCCAGCAATCTCTGACCTCCATGTCAGAAACCCAATATTCCACCTCTCACAAGATTCTCTTCTGTCACTGTCTCACCAAATCGACATCCAGACACCTCCTGCCCTGCAAGCCCCCGCAACAGCCTGCTCAGGTTTTGGGAATGCCGCTGCACAGCAAAGATTTCAGGGATCACTGTGACCAGGCTGCCAGCCCTAGGGGGAGGGGCTCCACCCAGAACCTTTGACTTCTGTGTCAGAAACCAAAAGTTCCACCTCTTGCAAGAATCTCCTCCATCACAGTCTCACAAAATCGCCTTCTATACACCTCCCACCCTGCAAGCCCCCAAAACAGCTTGCTCAGAGCTTGGGTACTCCCCAGCACAGCAAAGTCTTCAGGAATCCCCTCCTCGGGGATGCCAGCCCTAGGGGGAAAGGTCCCACCCACAACCCCAACCTCTGTGAAAGAGACCCAAAATTCTACAAGACCCAAAATTCTGCAAGAATCTCCTCTGACACTGTCCCACTAAATCAACATCCAGACACCTCCTGCCCTGCAAGCACCCGAAACAGCCCGGTCCTGCAGGACTCCAACCTTACTCAGCTGCTTCTTTGCAGGAGAGATTATGAGCTGCACTCATTCAGACACCATCTTACCCCGCCTCCCTCATTTTACTTTCTTGATAATGCCCTCTCGTACACAAAAGATTTTAATTTGGATGAAATGAAAATTGTTCAACTTTTTTGTTGATTGTGCTTTTGTTGTCATACCTAATATTTCTTTGCCAAATTCAAGATCATGTTGCTGTTCCCCTATATTATCATCTATGAATTTTATGGTTTTAATTCTTTGTTTAGTTTCTTGATCCTTTTCATTAAATTTTTGAGAATGGTCTCTTGTTAGGGAAAAATTACATTTTTTGTCATATGTATATCCAGTTTTCAAAGCAGTATCTGTGCAAGATACAATTCTTTCTTTATTCAATGTACTTGGAACACTTGCTGAAGGCACCCCAGCATGGGGTAGTCTTGATGTGATGATAATTTGCATATTCTATTGTGTTATTTGGAGTTAAGTCCTCAATAAGGTTTAGCATTAGTGGGAGGGTTAGTGTTAAGGTTTGGGTTATCCTGAATGGGTTGTTCATTTGTGGAGTGTTAATTATACTCTATTGGTCTAAGTATCTAACTTATGCCACTACTACACTCTTTAGATTATCGTGGATTTTTAATATGTTTTGATATCGGGATGTGTGAATCTTCCAAATTACTTTCTCCTTTTCAGGTACGATTTGACTAGTCAGAACCTGTTTTGATTTCATATGAATTTAATCATATACACATGAATTTCAGGAGGAAAAAAAGACTGGCATAATACTGATAAGGGATTTTTTGAATCAATAGATCCCTTTGCATAACTTTGACCTCTTATATTATAATTGTTCAATCTTTGAATATAGGCTGGCTATCCAATTACTTTGGTGTTCCTTAATTTCTTTTGGCAGAATTCTGTAATTTCTTTGTATAAGTCATTCACATCTTTGAATAAATGTACTCCTAATAATTTTTATCTTCTAAATGCTGCTCAAAATGGAAGGTTAATGTAGGTGCATTATATGTGACTGATTTTTGCATATTGATTTGCCACTACAGTTTTGTTAATCTGTTTATTAGCACTATGAATTTTCTGGTGTATTCTCAAAGATTCAGTATAAAGGATCATGTCATCAAGGAGTCAAAGCTCTTTTACTCTCTTATCAATATGGGTGCCTTTTATTGCTTTTCCCGGTTACATGCTTTTTTTCACTTCCTGGACAAACAGCACTCCTGGTAAAACTTGAACCTGGACTTGATTCCCTTACTAGTAAAAAGATTGAGCTTTCTAAGGGCACATAAATCATCCCCCTCACCACACAGTGAGGGTCATTTTAAAGGAAAGGAGTTATGTCCCATTAATTTCTCTCTATATTGATCAGACAGGAATGAGGGAGAATGGTAGTACTTCCCATGTGAATTTCCTGGCTGAAGAGAAGTGGCATGCCGCATATTAGGGAATACAGCAGCCACTGGTGGGAAGTTCATTACCCAAGGCTATGTGCAGCATAGTGAGGAGCACTCAGTAGAATGTTACACCAGAGAAAAACAGGACCAACCTTTCCTTGCTTCAAGGCAATGTTGGCAATGTCACTGCTTGAGTGGACAAGAAAAAGAAATTGCAGGAGAAATGAAAATTATGTTCCTAGCTATGGACAAATAAGTTCCACTTTTGGAGTACCTCGATATGACCAACTGACATTGCTTGACCAGTGTCTCTGGTTTTTCAGGCAACCAACCAGACAGTCTACAGAATTGAGGCCCAATGAGGAACATCCATGATTTTGACAGCAGTGAGTTGTGTGATGCCTTAAAATGCAGCAGATGTAGAGAAATCCCTTTTAATACAAATGAGTAGAAAAGAAGTCATATGCCTTTTTTTTAATTGTAAAATTCATTCTTTTTAATACAGTCACAGAGGTGTGCAACCATTATCACTGTCAATTTTAGAACATTCTTTTATTTTAATTAAAAAATTTTTATGATGAAGCTGACATTTAATTTTTTTAAAACACAAAAATGCTCTAGCATGGTAATTGTTCTTCTGCCAATCAAATTCATTTGGATTTTAGAAATATTTGAGGTAATGGAGGACAAACTTGTAAATCAGCTCTAGTATCCTACAATGCTATTCAATTGTTTTTTTTCACATTTATTTATTTTTTATTTATTTTTTTATTGACTTTGTAATAATATTACATTAAAAAATATATATATATATGAGGTCTCATTAAACCCCACCACCCCCCCCCACCCCTCCCCCCCCCAGAAACACTCATTCCCATCATCATGACACATCCATTGCACTTGGTAAGCACATCCCTGGGCACCTCTGTACCTCATGGTCAATGGTCCACATCATGGCCCATACTCTCCCCCATTCCATCCAGTGGGCTCTGTGAGGATTTACACTGTCTGGTGACTGCCCCTGAAGCACCATCCAGGGCAGCTCCATGTCCCAAAGACACCTCCATTTCTCATCTCCTCCCGCCTTTCCCCATACCCATCAGCCACCATGTCCACTTTTCCCAATCCAATGCCACCTTTTCTCTGTGGACACTGGATTGGTTGTGTCCATTGCACCTCTATGTCAAGAGGAGGCTCAGATTCCACATGGATGCTGGATGCAATCCTCCCACTTTCAGTTGTAATCACTCTAGGCTCCATGGTGTGGTGGTTGTCCCTCTTCAACTCCATCTTAGCTGAGTGTGGTGAGTCCAATGAATCAGACTGTAGATGCTGGAGTCTGCTGAGGCTCAGGACCTGGCCATCACACTGTTAGTCCAGAGATTCAAATCCCCCAAATATATCCCAAACCCCAACACCAACTGCACCTCCAGCACATTAGCATAAAAGTCCCATGAAGAGAGATCCCATCTGAGTCCAGATTCATCACACATAAACACCATTTCCAAAGAGGGGCCATCTGACCTGGTAGTTAACCCCATTGGCCATGACCATAACTCCCACGGGTCTCTTTAGCCCTCAAAGGAACCAATACCTGGGGGTTGTATCTGCTCTATCTGTCTCTCAGACCCCGCTCAGTTGTGCACAAGAGCAATCCTTCTGCCAGCCTCCAGACTCTTTTTTAGAGACTCGTAGCCATATAACCTCATTTCTCCTTTCCATTTCCCCCTTACATTAGGTCAAACAGCATTTTAAAGTCATGTTAGGGAAACGGACTTTGGCCCAGTGGTTGGGGCGTCCGTCTACCATATGGCAGGTCCGCGGTTCGGGCCCCGGGCCTCCTTGACCCGTGTGGAGCTGGCCATGCGCAGTGCTGGTGCGCGCAGGGAGTGCCATGCCACGCAGGGGTGTCCCCCATGTGGGGGAGCCCCACGCACAAGGAGTGTACCTGTGGGGAGAGACACCCAGCGTGAAAAGAGAGAGCAGCCTGCCCAGGAATGGCGCCGCCCACACTTCCTGTGCCGCTGACGACAACAGAAGCGGACAAAGAAACAAGACGCAGCAAATAGACACCAAGAACAGACAACCAGGGGAGGGGGGGAAATTAAATAAATAAATCTTTAAAAAAAAAAATAAAGTCATGTTATTTTATGTAGACAGGGATATTCTGCTGATCCGCATTGAACCTTCCATATAAGGTCATTTTCCAGTTGCATCATCAGTTGGTAGTTGATAGTGGTCCCTCGGTGCCAGGGAGGCTCATCCCCGGGTGTCATGTCCCACGCTGGGGTGAAGGCATTGCATTTACATGCCGAGTTTGGCTTCGAGACTGGCCACATTTCAGTAACATGAAGGCTGACAGGAGGAAATTCCCAGGCACAATGCTGCTCTAGGCCTTGTTCTTATTTCAGGTCCATCAGCTCACAAGCTTAGTCATTAGCATCAGGGGCTCACTGTTGAACCCCCACTCCTCCCCGGTCCCCTCCACTGCACCTGGGAGACTGTCGCTGCTCCCCTAGGGACCACGACAGAGCACCACTGGCCAGGAACCCAGTACCCCTCCTGCTGTGGTTTTTAATTGTTTCCACTATGAGTATATCCAAACATTACCATGCACCCTGGACATATGTTCTGTATAGATCCCTGTCAGCCATATATCACCTGTCAATGGTATCCCATACCAGTATCCCTCCATTGCCATTGTTGAACCACTCTGTGATCCAGAACTCCCCGAAATTTGAAGCCCAATATAATGTCAGGGTCCCTTACTAGGAAATGGCATATAGCGATGGGTTTAAAGGTTAGATAAAGAATACGTGTTGACTTGGAAAAAATTCTACATCCTATCTTTCTTTTTCTTTTTTTTTTTTCCCCTAATTATTGAGCTTCTCTTCACAGGAGTCCTAGACCACAGCAATGCATATATATAATATACAGCACTCCCATACATCCACCACAAAACCTTTTCCCTTCCACATCGATACTCTTACACCCTATTCACATCATATTTACTTAACGTGATGTACAGAGTCTGAGACAATAGCTTTCTAACAAGGTGACATCTGTGCTTACATTGTGGTACATACTTTAGGATACACAGTTTTTTACATTCTTAGTTATCCTATGTTTTACATTATGGTTTACATTATCAGCCTGTCATCTCCTATATGTTATGGTGTAATATTACATGTTTTATATCCATCCTTGTGTACTCTCACGAAACTCCTCTCTTACCCCCCATTTACCTTGGTTCCACACATTTAACGTCCATTTTCCCTTCCATCTTGGTGCCCACAGTGACAGCCAACCTCTGTTTCCCGAGGAGCCATGTCCAGAGATAGATGGAATAGTGTTCAGGGCCTAACTTGCTCAACTGCCCCAATGCCCTCAGAGCCACCCTTTCACGCGAGGGATACAGTTCCCTCTATTTGATGGCATTAGTCTTCCCCAGGATGTGGGTCCACCCCTACTCTCACTACTTGGGTTTCTACCGCATGGTGTCACCCAATCTGGCAGAATGAGCATTTAGACATTCCCCAGGAGCCCGTCCTGCATCAGACCCTCCCCTCCGAGAATTCTAAACAGGTAACCCTCTTTATTATATTTTGATATGATTTTCTCAGCATTTTACTCTCCACCAACACCTGACCCTCTCCTGTGTTCGTATGCTACCCCTCCCTCCCCCCACTTTTGGGCAATGTTACCCATCCGCCCCTCCCCAGCCACACTCAAACCTGCAAAGCCCCAACCAAAGGCAACCCCTTGCCCCCCTTTTATCTCTTTGTGTTCATACTTACCACCATCTCGTCTTAAAATCCACCCCTGCAGACATCGGCTCACATCCTTCCTCCACCCTCTGATTTCCTGTAAGCCTATTGCTCAGTCTCTTGCTATCTAGGGCAGCTTGGTTATTTCATATCATTGAGGTCATGTAGTATTTGTCCTTCAATGTCTGGGTTGCTTCACTCAACATAAGGTTCTCAAGATTCATCCATGTTATCACATGTGTTTGTAGTGTGTTTGTTCTTACAGCCGAGTAGTATTCCATTGTGTGTATATACCACATTTTATTGATCCACTCATCTGTTGATGGGCATTTGGGTTGATTCCAACTTTTGGCGATAGTGAACAATGCTGCTATGAACATTGGTGTACATATATCGGTTTGTGTCCTTGTTTTTAGTTCAGCACTGGTATTGCTGGGTCACATGGCACATCTATGGCTAGTTTTTTGAGAAACCGCCATACTGTCCTCCAGAATGGTTGGATCCTTCTGCATTCCCACCAGCAGTGGATGAGTGTTCCCCTTTCTTCACATCCTCTCCAGCACTTGTATTCTTCTGTTTTTTTCATAGCTGCCAATCTTATGGGTGTAAGATGTTATCTCATTGTGATTTTGATTTGCATTTCCCTGATAGCTAGAGATTTGGAACATTTTTTCATGTGCTTTTTTGCCATTTGTATTTCTTCTTTGGAGAAGTGTCTGTTTAAGTCTTTTTCCCATTTTTTAAATGGGTTGTTTATCTTTTTATTTTCAAGATATAGGAGTTCTTTATATATGCAAGTTATAAGTTTCTTATCAGATATATGGTTGCCAAATATTTTCTCCCACTGTGTGGGCTCCCTTTTTACTTTCTTGACAAACTCCTTTGAGGTGCAGAAGGCTTTAATTTTGAGGAAGTCCCATTTATCTATTAGTTCTTTTGCTGCTTGTGCTTTTGGTGAGATATTCATAAATCCATTTCCTATTACAAGGTCCTGTAGATGTTTCCCTACACTGCTTTCTAAGGTTTTTATGGTCTTGGCTCTTATATTTAGGTCTTTGATCCATCTTGAATTGATCTTTGTATAAGGTGTGAGATGGTAATCCTCTTTCATTCTTCTATATATGGCTATCCAGACACCATTTGTTGAATAGGCCACTCTCCCAGTTGAGAAGGTTTGTTGGCTTTGTCAAATATTATGTGGCTGTATATGTGAGGTTCTTTGTCAGAGCTTTCAATTCGATTCCATTGGTCTATGTGTCTCTCCTTATGCCAATACCATGCTGTTTTCACCACCGTAGCTTTGTAGTATGTTTTGAAGTCAGGTAGTGTGATTCCTCCAATTTCGTTTTTCTTTTTCAGTATGTCTTTGGCTATTCGGGGTCTCTTTCCTTTCCAAATAAATTTCATAGTTAGTTTTTCTAGTTCCTTAAAGAAGGCTGCGTTGATTTTTATTGGGATTGCATTGAATGTGTAGATCAGTTTTGGTAGGATAGACATCTTAATAATGTTCAGTCTTCCTATCCATGAACAAGGAATAGTCTTCCATTTACTTAGGTCTTCTTTGATTTCCTTGAACAATCTTGTATAGTTCTCAGTGAATAAGTTCTTTACCTCTTTAGTTAAATTTATTCCTAAGTATTTGATTTTTTTATTTACTATTGTGCATGGTATTTGTTTCTTGATTTCCTCCTGATATGGCTCATTATTGGTGTACAGAAATGCTACTGATTTTTGTACATTGATCTTATAACCTGCGACTTTACTAAACTCATTTATGAGTTTTAGAAGTTTTGTTGTAGATCTCTCAGGGTTTTCTATGTATAGGATCATGTCATCTGCCACTAATGAAATTTTGACTTCTTCCTTTCCAATTTGAATGCCTTTTATTTCTGGTTCTTGCCTCAGTGCTCGAGCAAGTACTGCTAAGACAATGATAAATACGAGTGGAGACAGTGGGCATCCTTGTCTTGTTCCTGAGTTTAGACGGAAGGAGTCTAGGATTTCTCCATTGTAAACAATACTGGCTTTAGGTTTTTCATATATACTCTTTATCATGTTCAAAAAATTTAATTGTATTCCAATCTTTTGGAGTGTTTTTATCAAGAAAAGGTGCTGTATTTTATCAAATGCTTTTTCTGCACCAATAGATATAATCATGTGATTTTTTTCCTTCAATCTGTTTATATGGTGTATTATGTTGATTGATTTTCTTATGTTGAACCATCCTTGCATACCTGGGATGAATCCCACTTGGTCGTGGTGTATAATTCCTTTAATGTGTTGTTGAATACAATTAGCAAGTATTTTGTTAAGTATTTTTGTGTCTAGGTTCATTAGAGAAATTGGTCTGTAATTTTCCTTTCTTGTGATGTTTTTGTTTGGCTTTGGTACTAGGGTAATGTTGGCATCATAGAAGGAGTTGGGTAATGTTCTTTCTGTTTTGATTTTTTGGAATAGTTTCAGCAGGATTGGTGTCAGTTCTTTCCGGAATGTTTTGTAGAATTCACCTGTGAAGCCATCTGGCACTGGGCTCTTCTTAGTTGGGAGATTTTTAATAACTCATTCTATCTCTCTGCTTGTGATTGCTTTGTTAAGATCATCAATTTCTTCTTTTGTCAATATGGGCTGCTTATGTGTTTCTAGGAATTTGTCCATTTCCTCTAGATTGTCATTTTTGTTGGAATATAGTTTTTCAAAGTATCCTCTTATGATAGTCTTTATTTCTGTGGAGTCAGTGGTGATATTGCCTTTCTCATTTCTTATTTTGTGTATTTGCATCTTCTCTCTTTTTTTCTTTGTTATTCTCGCTAAAGGTTTGTCAATTTTGTTGATCTTCTCAAAAAACCAGCTCTTGGTCTTGCTTATCATTTCAAGTGCTTTCTTATTTTCTATTTCATTTAGTTCTGCTCTTATCTTTTTTATTTCCTTCCTTCTTTTTCCTGTTCGGTTACTTTGTTGTTGTTTTTCTAATTCCTTCAAATGTGCAGTTAGCTCTTCAATTTTTGCTCTTTCTTCTTTTTTGATATATGAATTTATGGCTATAAATTTTCCTCTCAGTACTGCTTTTGCTGCATCCCATAAATTTTGGTATGTTGTGTTATCATTATCATTTGATTCAAGGTAGTCATTGATTTCTTTTGAGATTTCCTCTTTGACCCACTGTTTTTCTAAGAGTGTGCTGTTTAATTTCCAAATCGTGGTGTGAAATCTGGGCTTCTGTCCCTTGCAAATTTCCAGCTTGACTCCACTCTGGTCAGAGATATTGTTTTATATGATTTCAATCTTTCTGAATTCATTCAGCCTTTCTTTGTGGCCTAGCATATGATCTATCTTGGGAATGATCCATGTGCGCTTGAGAAGAATGTATATCCTGCTGTGTTTGGGTGTAGCGATCTATATATGTCTATTAGAACCAGCTCCTCTAATATACTGTTCAGATGTTTTATTTCTTTGGTGATTCTCTTTTGAGACGTTCTGTCCAGAGTTGATAGTGGTGTATTAAAATCCCCCACTATAATTGTAGATGTATTTATTGTTTCACTTAGTTTTTCCAGCATTTGCCTCACGTATTTAGAGGCACCCTTGTTGGGGGCATAAATATTTATGACTGTTCGATCTTCTTGACAGATTTTCCCTTTCACTAAAATGTAGTATCCTTCTTTGTCTCTCACAATTGTTTCACATTTAAAGTCTATTTTGTCTGATATTAATATAGCTACTCCTGCCTTTTTTTGGTTATTGTTTGCTTGTATGATTGTTTTCCAGCCATTCACTTTCAATCACCATACGTCTCTGGGTCTAAGATGTGTCTCTTTAGACAGCATTTAGTTTGGTCATATTTCCTTCTCCAATGTCCCAGTCTGAATCTTTTGATAGGTGAGTTTAATCCGTTGACATTCAGTGTTATTACTTTCAAGGAATTATTTGTGTTAGCCATATTTTGATTGCATTTGTGTTTGTCATATTTTCTTCTTATTTTTTCCCTTCTATTTTTGTCTTTTTTGTTGCTCTTACACTCTACTCCAACTCTGCCTTTCCTGTTTTTTCCTTTCTTCCTGCACAACTCCCTTTAGCATTTCTTGAAGGGGAGGCTTCTTGTTGGTATACTCTTTCAGTTTCTGTTTATCTGCGAATATTTTGAACTCTCCATCATGTTTGAATGCTAGTTTAGCTGGATAGAGTATTCTTGGTTGGAAATTTTTTTCCTTTAGTACCTTGACTATATCATACCACTGCCTTCTTTCCTCCATTGTTTCAGATGAGAAATCAGCACTTAATCTAATTGAGCTTCCCTTGTATGTGATGGTTTTCTTTTCTCTTGCTGCTTTTAGAATTTTCTCTTTGTCTTGAGCATTGGATAATTTGACAAGTATATGTCTTGGGGTGGGCCTGTTGGGGTTTATGACCAGTGGAGTGCGCTGTTCTTCTTGGATATGCACATCTGTCTCTTTCAGTAGATTTGGGAAGTTTTCAGTCATTATTTCCTGCACAACTCCTTCTGACCCCTTTCCCTTCTCTTCAACTTCTGGAATGCCTATAATACGTATGTTTGGGCGTTTTGCATTATCATTCAGGTCCCTAAGTCCTAGCAGGATTTTTTCTATCTTTTTATCGACCACTTCTACTATCTGTTTGATTTCCGATGCACTGTCTTCCACATCACTAATTCCCTGCTCTGCCTCTTCTAGTCTGCTGATATTTGCTGCAAGTGTATTTTTGATTTCTTGAACTGCGGTGTTCATTCCCATCATATCTGTTATCTTTTTGTGTATGTCTGGCAATTTCCTCTCCAAGCATTGTCTTTATGTTGTTAACCTCTTCCTTTACTTCATCAAATTTGTCGGTGATAAATGTTCTGAGATCTTTCATTTCTTGGGCCAAATTCTGCTCCCCTTCCTGATTTTTAGTTTGTTGATTGGATTCAGCCATGTTTTCCTGATTACTGGTTTGGTTTGTAGATTTTTGTTGCTGTCTGGTCATCATTTTTTCTTGACGGGTTTAATCAGTTCCTTAGCTTCTTTTTCTAGTCTTGGAGATTAATTAGCTGTTGTTTTTGCATAAGTGTTATATCTTCTCTTTGTCACTTTGTTCTTCTTATTCTGATATCTTATTGCTGGTTAAGTTCACTTTAAAGGAAAGTATTAGTGCCGGGGAAAGGCAATTGTGTAAGCAAGGAAAAAGTGTAAAGTAGTATTGGTGACATATGTTAACAGAGCAACAATATGAGATCTGTGAGGATGGAGGTTAGATTCATGTAAATTGTGTAGAGTTATAGCAGTAGGTAGAATACCTATAAGGAGGTAGACGACTGAATATGGGAGGAATATGGTATGAACTAAAAAGCTATTGTTTTCGTGAGAGAGGGAAAGAGAAAAGAAAGGTAATAGTTTCAAGAGTGGATACCAGACAGAAAACAAAACAAAGGTATTAGAATTTAAGATTTAGACACTTTGTGGATCAAAGAAAGGGAGGTGGGATATGGGAGAGATAGTAGTTGATGGAGGATATCAAGATGTAGGGGAAAGGGGATAGTCTAGATATCCAAAATCTATTCACTCAGAAATGAGGCAGTGGAGGATGAGGAAACCCAGCAAATGTGAGGTGTTTCCTGCAGCACCTATTGTATAGTTAAAATAGAATAAGAAGAAAATGGGGGACAAGAGAGAGAGAAAAAATAAAAATAAAAAGATGTTGCAGGATACACTGGGAGAAAAAACTAGGGGATAATGCAATGTTAGGAATCCGAACATTAAAAAAATAAAATAAAAAATAAAAATAGAATAAAAATAAAAACAAAACAGAACAAAACAAAAAAGAAAAAACACAAACGTTGAGGGCTAGGACATTCAAGGACCTCAGATGGACCTCAGGGCGTGATGGATTCAGGGATGGAAAGTCTGAGATATTAAGGACTCAAGAGGTGTGAGTCTCTGGTGTGTGGGCCACCAGGGTTTAGGGGACTCAGACCTGGCAACCTCAAGTTCGGTTAACAGGAAGCCTGGGAGCACCACAGTGCATCACAACCTTCAGGGATCCCCACAGCTGAGTGCCAGCCCTATGGGTGAGGTCACATCCCCAAGCTCTATCCTGTGTTTGTACCCTACAATTCATTCACTCACTAGGGTCTATTCTGTGGATATATCACCAACTGACTTCAGGATCCCTCCCACCCTGAGATCCCCCGGAATGGCCACCTGGGGGCGCCTCTAGGCTGCAGCCAATTTAATGACTCAGACCAATAGCCAGGTCCGGGGGAGGGGCTCTAGCCGGAAACGCTAATAACAGAGTCCAAACCCGAATTTCCCATGCTTTGCAAAATATTCCCCTAATCAGCTTCCAAACGTCTCCCACCCTACCAGACCCTGGTGGCGTGTCTTTATTGCTATCTCTTTAAGACCACTGTAGTTCTGCAGCTGGGCTTGAGGGAGGGCGTGGCTCTAGGCGGAAGCGCTATTGTTTGTGTTCGCAATCAAAAATTCCCCCCCACTTTGCCATAAAACTCCTGTTCGTTTCCCCAAATCGGTCTGCAAGTGCCTCCCGTTCTATCAACCCCCCAACAGGCCGCCCAGGGCCCACGAATTCCCTGTGCAATGGAAGCGCCTGATGCCGCAGCTCCGCACACCCAAGGAGGGAACTTTCCGTGCACAGCTGGGACCTCCGTGTATATTTTATAGACATATCTTCTCTGTTACCTTCCCACCAAATCGATGTCCAGACACCTCCTGACCAGCAAAAATCCCGAAACAGCCCGGTCCCAAAAAGCCTCCAACGCTGCCCAACCGCTTCCCTGCAGGAGATACTATCAGGCACGTTCACTCCCTTTGCAAATATTTGATCATTGAGATTTTGAGTTTCACAGTGATCAGTCTGCCAGGAGTTGTACACTGTATTGCCTGATGGTCCAGAAGAGAGCATGTTCCAGAAACACCTGCACAAATGATATTCTTTGTAATAGAGAGAATCTGAAAATAATATACATACTTTCATGTTACTAGAGTTCCCAAAGGTCATTGTATCATTGGTACATTCCATTATCATAACTAATGACCCAAATGTACCCCAGAGCAGTGCCACACAGGGTTGCCACTTGTTTGATTCTGGTTAGGTCCCTAAAGCACGTGTGGTCTGCTCAAGCATATGGCTCCAACCTATCAAGCATTTGACATAATTGTAGTAGGAGACATTATCATTCTCTTGTTTGGAGCCTATTTTGAGGCATTAATGAAATATAAGATTTTCTTAATTGCATAACCCATTTATTCATTCCTTTACTCTTACATACTATTTCTCATTCTATTTGTCAATAAGTTTCAAAATTTTTATTGGAGATAAAATTCACATGACCTAAAATTCATCGTTTTATCCATTTGAAATGTAAAATTTAACAGCTGTCAGTATAGTCACCAAGTTGGAAAACCCTTACTAATATTTAATTCCAGAACATTTTCATTGGTCACGAAAGAAAGCCTGGAGCAATTAAGCATTCTGTCTCATTCTCCTCTGCTCCCAGCCTCTGGCCCAAACAAATCTACATCTGTCTATGAATTTGCCTGAGCCAGGCATTTCAAAGAAAACAAATCATTCAGGTGTGGCCTTGGTGTCTGGCTTATTTCATTTAGCATAATAATTCAAGGCTTATCCATGTTGTAGCATATATCTGTACTTCATTCCTTTCTCTGCTGTACAATATTCCCTTATGTGCATCTATAAATGCTTATCCATTTTATTAACCAGCTTTGTACTGATACCTCACCCATTATTAATTTTTATTATATATTTTTCTATTTTTTAATGTTATGTTCAAAAAATATAAGAGGTCCGACACAACCCCCACACCTTTCAATGAAATCCTCTCATAACAACAACGTCTTTGATCATCGTGGTACAGTCATTGCATTTGGCGAATATACTTTGGAGCACTGCTGCATCACATGGATAATCATTTACATTGTAGTTTATACTCTACCCCAGTCTCCCAATTGGGCCATGGCAGAAAATACAATGACCAATATCTGCCTTTCAGTAACAACCAGGACAACTCCAAGTCCTGAAAATGCCTCCATATCATATCTCATCTTAGCTCACCCTACACTCAGCAGCTACTGTGTCCACTATCTCCACGTTAATGCTACAATTTCTTCCTTTACTAATCACAATAGTTACTTAGTAAAATATCAGTAAATCCACTCTAATCCATTCTCTATTTCTCTATCCTCTGGACTCTGGAAAGGTTATATTTCAGGCAATGACCACCACTTCTGTATTAAGAGTTGGCTTATATTCCATATGTATGTTGGATACAATTCTCCTGTCTGCAGTTGTTGTCATTCTTGTTCCCCTGTGTGGTGATTGAACTTCTTCAACTCCCTGTTAGATGGCCAAGTTCTTTCCTATAATCCAGAGAGTAGTAGTTGCAAATCTGATGAGATTCAGGGCCTGGCTGTCACATGGAATGTCCAGAGATTCAGGTCTCCAGAGTATACACCAAACTCAGTACCACACACAGGTCCAGTAAAAGTGACAGATGAGACATGTAAGATGGTCACTTCTGAGTCCAACTCCATCACACACTGGAACACAAAGTTCTATGTATGGCCAACTGACATAGCACTGAACTCCAGAGGCATCATCCAAGACCTTAAAACCATTGGGTCTCTGTAACCCTCAAGAGAATCAGTACCTTGGGTTATATTTACTTTGACTGCCTCTGGGACCCTGCTGATACGTGCATAACCATGACACCTCTGATGACCTCCTGATTCTTTTTTGGAGACTCATAGCAATAGAAACTCATTTGTCCTTTCCATTTCCCCCTTTTAGTCAAGATAAGAAAACAGTTTATTTCACCTGGTATTATATGTAGGCTGAGATATTCTGCTGGTCTGAGTTGACCCTTTTATTCAAGGTCTCTTTCTAGTTGCATCAACAGTTATTGATTTTTAGTAATCCCTCAGCTCTATGGTGGCTCATCCCTGGGAGTCATGTCCCATGCTGGGTAAAGTAACGTATTTACATGCAGAGTTTGGCTTAGAGAGTCACCACATTTCAGCAAATTGGAGGCTTTCAGGATGTAACTCTTAGGCACACTACAGCCCTAAGCCTAGTTCAAATTTCAGGCAAAAGGGCTCATAACCCTAGTCATCAGTATCAAGGGTTCATTATTGGTCCATCATTCCTTGTTGCTCTTTGCCATTGCATTTGAAGGGTTATTGTTGTTCCACTGGGGAATGTGACAGAGCTCCCCTGGGTAGGACTTAGAACTCCCACAGTGGATATTTGTAACTGTAACTACTATAAAAATACCCAACATTTATCAGAAGTATTTATGTCCCCAATATACATGCCCTGGAGAACTCCCCCCCCCCCCCAGTCAAGTGCCCCCCATCAATAACGTTAGCTGTGTGTGTTTCATAGATTCCCTTTATCATGATGAGGAAGTTTCCTTCTATTCCATTTTTTGTATGTTTTTATTTTTTCTCAAGATGGGGTTCTCGATTTTGGGAAATACCTTTTCTGTATCATTTGAGATGACCATGTCATGTTTTTCCTTTCTATCCTTAAAATTTTCTATTGCATTTATTGAATTTTTTTGTTGAGTCACCTGTGCATACTTGAGTAGAATCCCACGTGTTCATAGTGCATATAGTTCTTTTGATGTGCTGTTGGATTCAGTTCGCTGGGATTTGGTTGATGATTTTTGCATCTATATTCATAATGGTTATTAGTCTGTAGTTTCTTTATTCTGTGCTATCTTTATTTGGCTTTCTTTGAGGGTGATAGCCTCTAGGAGCAGTTATGGAGTATTCCCTCCTATTGAAAATTTTTGAAATTCTATGAGCAGAATAGGTGGTACCTCTTCTTGGAATGTTTGTTAAAAATTCCTTTGAAGGCTTCTAGTCATGGTTTTTTATTTGTGGGGAGGTTATTGCTTACTGATTCAATCTCTTGGCTAGTTATTGGTTTGTTGACATGTTCAATTTCATGTTAAGTCTGTGTACTCTGTTTCTAGGAATTTGTCCATTTCATATCAGTTATTCAATTAGTTGGTGTACAATAGCATGGAGTACCCACTTTGTGATGGTTCGGCAAACGTGTCAACTCAGCCAGATAATTAAGCAAACGGATTTCTGGTGACTTCCGGGCATTGTGCCATTTCCATGTTTTCTCTTCTGTTCAGTCCCAATCATGGTGAATCTGCATTGAGACAGTGGAACTAAAAGATTGAAGGAGCCTTGATTCCTGATTTGCCTGAGAACACAGAGGCCCTTCTTACTTACATGAGGTTTTATGTGTACAAAAAAGTGACCTTCTCTTGTGTTAAGTCATGCAAATAAGATATTTTTTTTCTGTTGTATCAGCTAGAAGTTACTTTTACATATGATACAATTTCCTTTATTAGGTTTATTTAAATATCTTAATTACAAAGTAGCAGTGTATATATTACTATAAAAAAATCTAAAAATACATATGAATCACAATTCCCGTTTACAATTTCCTCCAAAATTCAGCTACCTCCTCAAAGTTAATGTATACAAATTTGTGTGTAGTATTTTAAACCTGATTCTAGGCATTTTTCATGGATACATGTATTAAAAAATATTTTGCTTTATAAGCATTACATGGGTAATGATGTACATATTGATATGCCACTTGCCTTTGCCACTAAGCAAAATGGATGGAGGATCTTTCCATGACAGTATGTAATGTTCCACCTCAGATTTGTAAATATTTCCTAATATTCTAAAATATATGTGCTATATAACTAATTAAAACATTCTCCTGATTCACACATAAGAGGTCTCCATTTGTTCCTTTGATTAATAGAAGTGAAATCAACAGTTTTGACCTTAAATTCTTGAGCTAATCTGTGTGCTTCCTTAAAAGAAAGTCCTTCTAATATGTACATTGGGCTGAAGTGGAAAGACTGTGGTATTTTAATTTTTTATAAATATTGCCAAAATTTTAATTCAAGAATGCTATACCAATTCATATTATTATGATATAATGTATGTCATTATCCTAAAGACTCCCAAAAATTTTAAAGTACATTGCCTTCATGCCCAGAGTGGCAGGAAGAGGGTATCCACACCTCAACTGGATGCCCCAACCCACGCCATTGCATGGGTGCACCCAGAAATGAGAGATAATGGATGATTTCACTAACAAGGGCCTTATTTAGCACTTTTGCCTATATAGGACATTATATTTGTGAGTTAAACTTTCCTTGCACAAGTGGCTCAACTTGATTTCCCTCCATTCTAGCATGCAAAATGTCCTGTTGTAAAGCTGACAACTTTGTGTGAGAATCTCCAGGCATAGGAGGGAGGGGAGGTGTTGGTAGGGGGAAAGTGACTTTCTAAAGTCAGTTAATGAAGGAGTAGTTGAAGGCAAAATAACTTTAGATTTAGTGTCAAAACAGATTTAGCAATAATCCAAGTGGGCCAAATAGTAACAAGGAGCAAAACACCTTGAGTATGTAAAATTTTACTTCTTTTACCTACACTTTCCTAATCTTCTAATTCTAAACTTCCTATTGCTGGAGACTTTGAACATTATTTTTCCATAATCTCTAAGTGTTCTAAAATACAAGACTCATTGGCTTTGGCTCCTCCTTCCTTGAGGAGTTGTTTGAGGAGACAGACATACTGTTTCCATTTCCCATCATAACCCTGCTAGAATAACTGAGAGTACCCTTAATCACTGAGGACTTGGAAGGCTATATAAACCACTCAGGGCTCTGTGCCATGACAACACATTTTAGCTAGAAGCTCTTCATCCCTTTGAGCCCCACATTGGGTGCCAGTTGTTGGGACCAGAACTGCAATAGACCTGCGAGAAGGGAAGGTGATGCAGAACTGAAAAAAAGGACATTAAAAAAAACACAAGAGAGAAAACAAAGATGGGACCATGGTGCTTCACAGCTTTTGAAACTGAAAGCCTCAACCCTAGTTTCACCATCATATTTATTTGAAAGCTAATGAGCAATTTGCAATGTAAGAAGCAACTTGCAACATCTACAGTAAAGTACAGGAATGTCTTGTAAAATAACAAGAAACAACTAATAGGTAATTTACAATAATTCAGAACATATTCTACAATAACAAGAAACAACTAATAGGTAAGCCAGTTTCCCAAAATAGATAATAGTATTAGGTACTTAGCTTTCTTTTGAAGACGGATTTCAGGATGTTTAATGATTGGCACTCATGTGCTCCTCAGGTTCTTCTGGTGAATTGACACCTTTTGGGCAGTTGGTTTCATTCAGGATTAATGTACCAAGTAGAAATTCCCCTAAGTTTATAGCTGTGGGAAGGAGTGGTCAAGATTACAGAATAAAGGGTTTTTTTTTACATTTTGGTTTTAACTGAATAATTTCTGCTAATTTTAACTGTTCAATAGGTGGCCTATCCCTAGCAAGCAAGCCTCATTTTGCTACACAGTACAGTACAAAAGAGTAGTAGAGTGGCTGAGCCTGGCACCAATTAAATGGCTACCTGCAAGCCACTGGTGGCCCCATTGTTTTCAGTTAATACTGCCACCTTATTTATAGATATGTTTATTAACTATTTAGAAAATCATGTTATCAGGAATGTAACATGTCTGATATACTTTTATTCTTGATCCAGAATAGAAAATATAACATTAAAATTATTAAGCATATATTTAGAGCAGGATAAAAGTACAGCATTAAATAATAATTAATGTATTACAAAACACATAAAGATTCTGAGTTGTAATTAATAATTTTAGTTTCAGGTTTGTAATACTTTACATGACACATCACCACGGGAGGAGGCCATAATGCCAACTGTGTTTAAGTTTTACTTACAGTACCCTGGTCATCATGGCTCCACTTTGCATGTTATTCACACAGTGAGCAAGTCACAGCATTGTTGATCCGAGAGAGAGTTTTCAGTATTTTACTAGCATGGTGCACAGTGCTCTCTCATACTATGGAACAGTGCCAGTCTGGAGGCGATTTCCATTGTATGGTTGGCTATCCTGAGCCAACATTGGCTGCTGCAGGAGCTTGAAACTGTAATGTAGTTCTCCTCAACTTCAGGAGCATATCCAGAGGCATTATATAGCAAATATTTTACTTGAGATGTCACTGACCAGTCTATGCAATAGCTCACATGGAGTGGCAACCTCTAATGTATTCAAGGCCTGGTTTGAATGCACAAAGAGTTTGACAATTTTAAAGTTTATCTCTTGTTTTGGATTGCATCCAGTATCCATGTGGAATCAAAGCCCCCACTTGACATAGATGTGCAATGGACACAACCAATCCAATGTCCACAGGGAAAATGTGGCATTGGTGTGGGAAGGGTGGCCATGGTGGCTGCTGGGTGCAGGGAATGAGAGGAAGAGATGAGATGGGAGGCGTTTTCGGGACTTGGAGTTGTCCTGGGTGGTGCTTCACGGACAACTACGGGACATTGTAGATCCCCCCAGGGCCCACTGGATGGCACGTGGGAGAGTGTGGGCTATGATGTGGACCATTGATTATGGGGTGCAGCGATGCCCAGAGATGTACTTACCAGGTGCAATGGATGTGTCACGATGATGGGAGAGAGTGTTGCTGTGGGGGTAGTGGGGGGTGGGGGTGGTGGAGTTGAATGGGACTTCATATTTTTTGAATGTAATATTTTTTTTAAAATGAATAAAAAATTTTAAAAAAAGTTTTTAATGCAACACATTATATATTAAATGATTTTTACACTTTTCTATGAAGATACTAGCAGGAATTTTACCTTAGTAGTAGAATGAAGAAAACAACAACTATTTTTAATCGTTAAAATGAAAACAGAAGATTCTCAATACAATTGCAGTAAATTTTCTTACTTTTTTCTTAAATATGCATTTTGTGGTCACTTTCAGACCAGTTTTGTTAACAAGAAGTTATCTTTTTGCCATTAATAACAATTCAGGTTTTTAATAAATGCCTTTTTGGGATGAGCCATTTAAAGGCTTTAATTTAGAAGCTTTTACATACTTTTAAAATTAACCATAACCACATAGACTAGTTACCTTACATTTAAATAAACTTATGAAATTACAAATACAAACCAAAGAAGTTTATTTTATTTATTTAAGAGAGCATATTCACATTTTCTTCTTTAACTTATTTTCATTAACATGAAATTACTTGTTTCATATCACAGAGGTCATGCAGTATTTGTCCTTTAATGTCTGGCTTGCTTCACTCAACATAAGGTCCTCAGGATTCATCCATGTTATCACATGTGTTTGTACTATATTCCTTCTTATAGCTGAGTAGTATTCCACTGTATGTACGTACCATATTTTACTTTTCCATTCATCCATTAATGGGCATTGGGGTTGATACCAACTTTTGGCAGTAGTGTATAATGCTGCTGTGAACATTGGTGTACACATATAGGTTCATGTCCTTATTTTCAGATCTTCTGGGTATATACCCAGCAGTGGATTTGCTGGATCAGGGCATGTATAAAAGGAGCATAAATATGTTAGGATATATGTGGGGTATTTTTATTGTGGTTACAGTTACAAATGTCAACTGAAGTAGTGCTGAATTCCCACCCAGGGAGCTCTATCACATTCCCCCATAGAACAACAATAATCCCCCAAGTGCAATGGCAAAGATCAATAAGGAAGGATGGACCAATCATGAGCTCTTGATACTGATGTCTATGCTTAGGAGCCTGTGTGCCTGAAATATGAACTATGTCTTGAGCTGTTGGGTGCCTAAGAGTTACATCTTGAGAGCCTCCATGTTGCTCAAATATGGCCACTCTTTAAGCCAAACTCAGTATGTAAATGCATTACCTTCCCCCCAATGTGGGACATGACTCTTGGGGATGAGCCTTCCTAGTGCCATAGGACTACTACCAATCACTAACTGGATAATCAACTGAAAAGAGACCTGGAATAAAAGGGTCAACTCAGACCAGCAGAATATCTCAGCCTACATGTTGGATCGAGTGTTAAAAACTGCTCTTTGAACTTGAATAAAGGGGGGAAGTGGCAAAGACAATGAGTTGATATGGCTAAGAGTCTTCCAAAAAGAGTTGGGAGGTTATCAGAGGTGTCATGCTTAGGCACACCTCAGCAGGACCCCAGAAAAAGGCAAAGTAGATAAAACCCTAGGTACTGGTTCTCCTGAAAGCTACAGAGATTCACAGGGTATATAATCCTGGCAGATGGATTTGGGGCACTGTGCCATGTCAGAGGGCCCTACTTTGGAATTTGTGCTCCTGAGAGTGATAGAAATGGACTCAGATGAGACTTTTCTACACATGCCTCTTCTGTTACTTTTACTGAACCTGTGGTTGGCACTAGGGATTGTCCATACTCAAGAGACTAGAATCTCTGGACAGCCGACATGCTAGCTGGACACTGAGCCTCAGCAAAGTGGTAACTCCTACTCTCTGGTTCATTGGTCTTACCCAGGTCAGCTAATAGGTAGGTGAAGATGGTCAACCACCACACCAGGGCAACGACTCCAGTCCCAGGGAACGGTTTAGCAATGCAAACTCTATAAACTTTAAATATTCAGGGAAAATGCAAACCAAATGTACTAAAAGCTTATCTATAAGGTCCATGCTAAAAGCTTACCTAAGATGTAGACCATATATGCTAATTCAAGCCTATTGAGCACTGAAACAAAGAACAATTTAACCCTTCCTCTCTGTATAAAAGGAACTCAAAAATCTTGTTCAGGACTCGGGTCTGAAACAGAAAGCTCCCAAATCCAGCCAGCCATCAATAAACCATTTTTCCTTCTCAAAATCATTCCTGAGTCCTGGCCTTTCTATACACAAATAATTGAAATTCTCTCAAATTCTACAACATCCCACTGCCATTATAAACTTTAAAAAGAGAGAACACTTAAAATTATCATCTGCTATTAAGTGAATTAATTCGCAATTCAGCTTCATAACAAAGGAATCCAGCTAGAACTTTTCACTGTTTAAATTTACACCCAGACCAAACTCCACTAAAAAGGCCAATTCATTTTCCTGTAACCAATTTTTCAAATTCCAGAGCAACTTCCAGGACATTAGGACTCTAACCGATAAACAATTCTTCCTATTATAATCAAGTCTTAATTACCTCAGGGGAGACAAGATCAGTACCAAATTCTAACATGCAATTAGACAAACCTCAAACACCAGGCTTTTTCCCTTTTATTCTGTTTTTTTTTTCAGACATATAGAGAATGACTTCCCCCCAAAATTTCTGGGGGTACTGTGGCTCTCTTGGTAGGTGATCAGACAACCATACCTAGAAATTAAGGATAGGGTTTTACTGACCATGATCCCTGGAGAGTCTTATATTCTTCAGTGCTTGGAGTCTTTTTCATTCCCAATATTTCTTTTTTTCAGACATTCCATTGTCCTTGAATTCTGTTTAGAAGATTTCAATGGAGGCCACATCTTTTCTGGACAAAATTTAATCCAGGGGCGGCCAGATTTGGGATTCCATCTGAGTCCTGCCTTCTTCCTCGGTGATTCGGAAGGGGTAACAAAACACTACCTTCTTCGACTTCAGTTGCAATCCTGGAAGAGTCCCCAAAACTGCAGCTTTTGAGTAACTCAAGGCTGCTGACATAAAATATTTATAAAACAATTCCATATGGAAGCACTTATTTGAGATCAACATAAAAGCATACAAATCAAATTTGTATAGACATTAAAATCACACCAAGGCAAAATTGAAATAGTAAACAATGAAAAATCAAAGAAAACTAAGTGGCTGCTATACTCAGTTAGACACAGGTGTGTCTTGTACCCTGAAATGTCTTTTAGGAAATTATCACTTTAGATCAGATCAACAGAATACTAATCTTCAATGGGCTCCTTCAAGATGGCTTTTTTTTAGCATTTGCTCTTCTTTCCTTGAAAGTTCTCCTTTAGTATGGCTGGTAAATTTTTGTCAATTTACACCCCATCAGAGTCCCTCTACATATGTGCTGTTTTCCACTCTAATTTGCATATCCTTGCCCATATCCATTGATCCCATAGTTATGCCCAGTATGATCAGATCTGCTGTATTTACTATAGTTTTGATCATCACCATAGGCAGAGCTGTAATTTCCATATCCTTGCTTGTACTATTTATTCAATCTTTGGTTCCAGTTTTGTCCCTGACCTTATCCATGACCCCTAGTACCAACTCATCCACAAGCTGAAGCTCCTCTTCCCTATTTCCTTGTTGCTGTTGCTGCCTATATTCTTAGGTTTGTGCAAATTTGATTTCACCCTTCCAAATTCCAATCTGATGATATATGTTCTGTAATATTTTCTTTACTGGCTCTTGTTCTGTATATGTGATGAGTGGTAGTCACACCAATAAGTAATTTAATCTGAGTATTCTGTAGGGCCTAGCAAGCTTTCCTTGTGTTATGGGGGCTACCATTTGCAGCATGATTTAGAACCCCCATGTGGTACCTCAGGTTTTATAGACATCAGAAAATTATCATTGTTTTTTGCCCTTTCCATCCACATAAGTGAGAATGATATGTGTTTCTGAACAGCACATTGGGACTGCTAGTCAGGCAACTGCTCAAATTTCCGCTAATAACCAGAAGCGTTTCTAAGTATGTGATCATTGAGATTTTGAGTTTCACAGTTATCAGTATGTCAGGAGTTGTCCACCACATTGCCTGAGTGTAAAGAAGAAGCATGTCACAGAAATCGCTGTACAAATGATCTTCTTGTAATAGAGGGAATCTGATAAATAATAAAGATACTGGCATGTTACTAGAGTTCCCCATAGTCATCTACAATTGGTACAGTCCATCATCATAACATATGACCCAAATGTCCCCTAGCTCAGGTGCCACTCAGGTTTGCACCTTGTTTGTTTCCAGTTAGTTCCCTAAAGCAGGGTGCTCTTGGCAGGCATATGGCTCCAACCTTTCAAGCATCTGATATAATTGTACAAAGAGAAATTACCATTCAATTGTTTGGTGCCTCCTTTGAGGCATTAATGAAATACTAGATTTCCCTATTGCATAATCCATTTATTCATTGCTTTATGCTAACATACCGTTTCTCATTCCATTTGTCAATAATTTTCAAAAATTTTTATTGGAGATAAAATACAAATGACCTAAAATTCACCTTTTTAGTCATTTGAAGTGAACAATCTAACAGATGTCAATATATTCACCAAGTTGTAAAATCCTCTCCAATATTTATTTCAATCCACATTTCAATGAGGGATGTTATGTGAGGCATACACAAAGAACCTCATGGTGACGGGATAGAGAATAGAATGAACCACTAATTGAGGGTGGTATGGAGAAATGTTTGGAGGAGGCGCCCTACCCCTGCCCTGTGTGGGGAAGTAATCGAAGGAGACACCATTGCCATGTCATGTGTGCCAATATAATTGAAGGCAGGGTCATGAGGACTGTAGGCTGGGATGTTTGGAAGGCTCTAGAGGGGAGTAAAAAATGCGCTTTCTCCAAACACTGCTTCTTGGCCTTCCCAGACTACATCCAGCCACTCCTTGGACGTGTCAGATGGTGCCTTGTGACATCTAAGTCTAGCAAGTCTCCCATTGCCTGGGGAGAGCCTTGACGACCAATCAAATTGAATGGCGTGTCTCCCCATTGTCTTAAGTAGAGTAATATAGGGAGGTCAGGAGCCTTGCGGTAGACACCAGGTGGACATGAGATGGGGAGGGAGACCAGCAAAAGAGAAGGATAACCAAAGACGGAAACCAATGAATCGAAGAAGGGGAAGCCCCGTCGTGGTAAAGCCAGGCAAAGAGGGCGTGAACGATGATATGAGATGACCCCACCAAGAGGTTCCTTTTCCTCCCAATTCGCCTTCAAACCCCAGGACTCCCTACCTGTCATTTCCTGTCACAACCCCATCCCCACCCCTCACCCATTCTCTTGAAACCTGTTTTCCCTTCCATTCAACCCCTAACTCTTACCCTAAACTAGTGTCCTCTGTGCTCACCCTGTTGTTCCTCCACGTGGTGTCGAAAAACCTGGGAGTGCAAAGGTTGTTCAAAGTAGCTCAATAATAATAGTCTCCTTTACAAATCCTTCAGGGATACATATGAACACTCAAGGGTCAGCACTATTTCCCCATTATTAAACAATGAGCAAGAACCTGGATGAAAATGAGCAAGAGAAGGCCCAGGAGACCCTGGAGCTCCTCTTCCCTTTAGGTACTAACCTGAGCAGGAAGTCATTTCCAAAGTTGCCAATGAAGCCAGATACAGCAAAGCTGCCTGCTGAATGTCCCGAGATTAGCTAGCTGAGAAAGTGCCAGCCTGAACCATGTGAGTGTACAGAGTACAATGAGAGTGATGATTCAAATAAAATTAACAAGTTGAGAAAAGGAGATATGTCTCTGCATGGTCTCTGATGGTAAGGAGGTAGGAAGAGGCAGGTGTGACAGGGAGGAGATGGAGTGACTAAGGTTGGAGGTGAGGTCACTCAGGGATGGGTGCCAGATGGGCATATCTGCAGTGAGCCGGACATTAGGAAGAGGGCTGGGACAGAACAGAGCATGAAAACAAATTTCCTCCTTAATACTAGCCCATGGGCAGTGTATTTGCAGGTGCTGAGGCTGAGGGTGACATCAGGTACCAGGTCCTAAATGGGGTGAGGTGTGAGAAAGGTAAAAAGTGCAATCATAGTGTTGCTGTGGGGGGAGTGGTGGGGTGGGGGTGGTGGGGTTGAATGGGTCCTCATATATTTTTTTTAATGTAATATTTTTACAGAATCAATAATAAAAAAAATAAATTAAAAAAAAGTGCAATCATTTATCTTCCTAGGCCCCCTTTGTCATGGAGGTGCTTGCCGTGCACCCTAGATTTTAAGCAAGTAAAGTCCATCAGAATTCCAGACATTTCACCCTACCCAATTAATCAACAGAATCCTCAGAGAGGAAAAACCATAGTGTGCATTCTACGTACAACAATCTTTAGACCCTTTCTTCTGGTAAAACTGGAAATGGCAGAGTGTCTTGCCATGACCACAGCAATGGGAAAAGTCCATCAGAAATTATTCCATGATGGTGGATCATGTTCTCTGAAGATTAATTTACAAAATTTGGAAATACTATACGCATCAGTCAACAGCTCCCACTGTAGTAGTTTGATATTTTTTAATGAATTCCAAATAAAGATATAGATGATGTTTGCTAGCTGGTCAGTTCTTCTTGGTGTGATACCATTTGATTGTATTATATTCCAAGGTTTTTAATTTACTTCATTAAATCAGTTAAGGGCTTTTGATTAGATCACATCATTAGAGTATATACCTCCCATTTGAATCCACACTCCCGTGGTGGGCTACATACACAGACTCTCAAGAAAACACAGAGAATACGGCAAAGAAATTAAAAGATCTCCATAGGCACAGAAGAGAATAGAAGTTGGTCATTTCTGTCTTGACATTTGACAGAGAGGAATATAATATGGCACAGAGTGAACTTACTGATATTCTACTATGGAACTACTGTGATGAGTAATGGAATAAAATTGTAGCATTGATGTGGAGAAAGTGGCCACGGAAGCTGCTGATGGTAGAGAGAGGGAAGAAGAGATGAGATGAGGGGACATTTTCAAGATTTGGAGTTGTCCTGGGTACTACTACAAGGACAGATCATGGACATTTTATATCCTGAAAAGGCCCACTGGGTGGACTGGGAGAGAGTGTAATCTACAATGTAAACCACTGTCCATGTGAGGCAGTAGTGCTCCAAAATGTATTCGTCATGATGATGAAAGATATTGTTGATGTGTGAGGAGTGGGGTGAGGGGGTGGGGGTATATAAGTACCTCATATTTTTTGAATGTATCATTTAAAAAAAAATAAAGAAGGAAAATAAAAATACCCAACATATATCAGAACATTTTCATGTACCTTATATATATGCCCATGGGAACTTCCCCCTACTCATGTGTGCCCCATCTTTAATGTCAGCTCTGTGAATTTCATAGACGTCCTGTACCATGACAAGGAAGTTTCCTTCTATTTCATTTTCTTAGTTTTTTTTTTTTTTTAATCAAGAAGAGTTTCTGGATGATCATGTGGTTCTTTTCGTTTCTTCTCTTTAAGTTGTCTCTTGCATTTATTGACTTTGGTTTCTTGAACCACCCATGCATACTCAAGAAGAATCCCATGTGATTATAGTGTATATAGTTCATTTTTCGTGCTGTTGGATTCAGTTTCCTAAGATTTGTTGAGGATTTTTGCATCTATATTCATAATGGTTTTTAGTCTGCAGTTTCTTTATTTTGTGCTATATTTATTTTGTTTTCTATCAGGGTAATAGCATCTAGAAGCAGTTACAATGTATTCCCTCCTCTTGTATGTTTTTGAAATTCTTTGAGAATAGGTGTTAACACTTCTTGGAAGGTTTGTTAAGAATTCCCTTTGAAGCCTTCTAGTCATGGTCTCTTATTTGTTCGGAGTTTATTGTTTACGGATTCAATCTCTTGACTATTCACTAGTTTGTTGTGTTGTTCTATTTCCTGTTGAATCAGAGTTCTTTGTTTCTAGGAATTTGTCCATTTCATATCAGTTGTTCAATTTGTTGGTGTACAGTAGTTTGGAGTACTCTATTTGGGATGGCTCAACTCAGCCAGGTAATTTAGCAGAAGGGAGTCTTGTCACGTCCAAGCAAATGAGAGCTGGTGTGCCATTTCCATTCTTTCTTGTACATTCAGCCCCAAACCTGGCGAATCTGCATTGAGATAGTGGAACTACAAAATGGAAGGAGCATTGATCATAGAGTCACCTGAGAGCACAGAGCCCCTGCCTACTCACATTACGTTTTACATGCACAGATACATGAGCTTCTCTAGTGTCGTCAAGCAAATAACAGTTTTTGTCTGTTGTACCATCTAGCTGTTACTTTGACATATGGATACAATTTCTGTTATTACGCTTATTCAAATATCATAATTACAAAGTAGTTGTGTATATACTACTGCAGAAAAATTCTAAAATTATACATAAATCACAATTCCCCTAATTAAAATTTCTTCCAAAATTCAGCTCACTTCTCGATGGTAATGGTAGCCACCATGGGTGTAGTATTTCAAAGCTGATTCTAGGGTTTTTTCATTGATAAATGTATTATAAAAATATCTTTCTTCAAATGAAAATTCATGGGTAATGATGTAAATATTGACCTGCCACTTGCCTTTGTCACATAGCAAAATGGATGGAGGAACTTTCCATAATAGTACGTAAAGTTCCACCTCAGTTTTGTAAGTATTTCCTAATATTCTAAAATACCTGTGTGAAGTAAATAATTAAAACTTTCTTCTTCTGATGGACACATAAGTGCTCTCCATTTGTTCCTATGTTTAATAGAACTGAAATCAACAAATTTGAACGCAAATTCTTGAACAAAGTTCTGTGCTTCCTTAAAAGAAAGTCTTTCTAATGTGGACATTGGGTTTATGTGGAAAGTTTGTGATATTTTATTTTTTATAATTATTGCCATAATTTTACTTCAAGAAAAATATACTCATTCATATCCTCACGAATTAATGTACATCAGTATCCTAAATTCTCCCAAACAATTTTAAGCTGCCTTCGCTTCATGTCCAGAGGGGAAGGAAGAAGGTATTCATACCTCAGCTGGACGCCCCAACCTGCGCCAGTGCATCGGTGCACCCTGAAAATTGAGAGCTCTCTAAGAGTTGCCATGCCCTTCCCTGAATGAATCTACCCATGGCTGCCTGTAGGATTTTTAATTCTGGCTTTCAGATTTTTCTTCTGAGAGGGAATTGGAAGGCTCTTTAAGTATCTCCGGGGACCAAACTTGACATGGTGTGTTTCATTGTAAATAGATTTTTAAAATTACAGCTATCATAGGTTTACGGAACTCACGGAGAGAATAGTTTCCATATACTGATGTTGACATAGACAGAGTTTCAATTATTTGCTAATAGAAATGCCACGACTCAGGAATACTTTTGGAAGGAAAAAGATTTATTTATGACCAGCTGGGCTCAGGACTTTTAGGCAAAGTCTGAACCCCGAACAAGCTTTTTGAGCTCTTTTTATATAGAGGAATGGCAAAAGTTTCTCTGTTTCAGTGCTCAATAAGCTTGAATTAACATATATCTTCCACATCCTAGGTAAACTTTTAGCATGGACTTCATACATTCTGGATAAGCTTTTAGAGCATTTGGTTTGTATTTTCCTGAATGTTTAATATTTATGCAGTTTGTATTGCTAAACTGTTTTTCCAGGACTGGAGTTGTTGTCATGTTTACCAAGGGCAGGGCTGCAGTTCTCACTGTCCTGAATGCACACCTCAGAACACATACAGCTCAGGTTCTCTACGAAGATATGAACAGCCCCCCAACCATATCTTACATCGTTTCCCCCTTTTATGACTGCTTATCTTGCTAAGCTTTGGCATAATTATTGTTTTGATTATGAGGTGTTTGGCTGTTCATTGTTTTGATTGATTATCCCACTTATCAATTATCTAGTAAGGGTCCAAATACAATGTTCTTGGGTAACATCTGGGGTTTATCCAGATTTCTGAAAATGTTCTTGTCCTGAACAGTAGAATCATGGGGTGTGTTCTACCAGCAGTCATTCTGGGTATTATTGGTGCTTAAATGGATTTCTTGCTAAGCTCCAGATCTATCTATTAATTTTCTTTTACCCTCAGAGGTTTTACACCTTTAAACTTAAAGGGGTGCTGAAAGGAGATTATCTCTATTCTTTACCTAATTCCTGCTGGGCATTGGTTGTTGTCCTTACCTAACAAGGTGTGAAAATTGTGTTACTTTATTTGACTGGAGGAAGATGGATCTAGCATTTTGTATGAAGCGGGATGAATTCTTCATATAGTTAATAAGATGCTACTTCTGAAAGAAAGACATTTAATTAAAATTTTGGAGTACCTCTTAAGTAAAAGAAGACATTGTTTTACAGAAATAGACAAGGTTTAGTGCTAATAAAGATGGCACTCATTTTAAAAGTTAGTTGTGAACCATATACAAATATATATATTTTAAGTTATTTCTTTTGAGAGAGAAAATGTAATAGATAATCATAATCATGTTATATACTTAGCTTTGTTCTAAAGACACATTTCAGGCTCTTTAGTGAGTGGCTCTCATGTGCTCTGTCAGGTGCTTTGGATGAATTGACACTTTTTGGGCAGATGATTTCATTCAGGATTAGTGTACCAAGTTGGAAATTTCCTTATGTTTTTAGCTGTGGGAGTGATCAGAAGTACAGAATAAATTTTCTTACATTTTAGTTTTAACTGAATAATTTCTGGTAAATTTGACTGTGCAATGGGTGACCCAGCACTAGCAAACCAGCCTCATTTTGCTACACAGTAGAGTACAGTATAGGAGTAAGGTGGGTGGGCCTGGCAGCAATAACCGGTTTCATGCAAGCCACTTGTGGCCCCATTGTTTGCGCTGACACTGTCAACTTATTTTATAGATATGTTTAGTAACTATTTACAAAATGAAATTACAAGGAATTTAACATGTTTAACGTACTTTTGTAGCTGAACCAGAATAGAAATGATAACATTATAATTATTAGGCATATATTTAGAACATGATAAAAGTGTAGCATTTAACATTAATTAATGTAATACATAATTCATAAGCATTCTGAGTTGCAATTAATAGTTTAAACTTTCAGGTTTGTATTACTTTACATGTTATCTTTCCAATTGAGCAGTCCACAATGCCAGTTGTGTTTAAGTTATTCATACAGTCTCCTGGTAATCACTGCTGTACGTAACATGTTCTTCACACAGAGAGTAAGACACAGCATCGTTGATCCTAGAGAGACATTCCAGTATTTTAGTGGCCTGGTGCACAGTGCTTTCTAGCAGAAAGGAAAAATGCTGTCTGGAGGTGATATACATTATATGCTTCTCTGTACCAAGCCATCATTGGCTCCTGCAGGAGCTTGAAAATGTGACGCAGTTCACGTCAACTTCAGGAGCATAACCAGAAGCATGATATAGCAAACATTTTTATTTGAGTGGTCAGTGACCAGTAGCCAGTAGCTCACATGGAGATCCAACCTGGAATGTATTCGATGCCTGGTTTGAATGCACAAGAGATTTTGAAAATGTTAAAGTTTGTCTCTTATTTTTATATATTTTTAAAAGTTGTTAATGCAAAACTTTATATATTAAATGACTTTTACACTTTTACCGTGAAGATACTTTCAGGCATTTTACCTTCGTAGCAAATATATATATGTTAAAATGAAAGTGGAAGATTCTCAATAAAATTGATGTAACTTTTCATTATTATTTATTTAAACATGCACTTTGTTGTGACTTTCAGACAGGTTTTGCTACCATGAAATTACCCTTTTGCCATTAATACCAACCCAGGTATTTAATATTGACATTTTGGAATGGGCCATTTAAATGCTTCACTTTAGAAGATGCTTTTATAAACTTTTATAATTAACCATAACCACATAGACTAGTTAACTTACATTTAATTAAATGTATTATATTACAATTACCAAAGAAGTTTATTTATTTAAGAGAGCATATTCATATTTTCTTCTTAGCTTTATTTCATTAACAAAAACTTACAATTTTCATTACTCCAAAGATTTTGTACAAGTAATGTTAATGTATTTAATGAGTATTTTATAAACTGAGGGAAATCCCCACCAGCTAAATGTATTGAAGCCATTTTCGTTCATGCAAAGAATATTCTCTTTCTTTTATTTACAGGAGCCTAAAACCTCTTTACTTTGTTTAAGTTCTGAAACTGTGGATAATTTAAAGGCATACTGGCAAGTAGGTTCTAAAATATATTATAAATGTATAGTTTGTTTAATAATATTTTAGGAAAGAGCTTTTAATAGCTTTTATTGACCATTTTTACTTACTGAAATTTGGTAATAGTACTGCATTATTTTATACACTGTTTATTTTAATTAGGGTTTTGAAATATATATTACTTATATAACTGCATATTTAACACCAAAATTTTGATCAAGTAGGCAGACATGGATAGTTTGACACAGAAACATAACTTAGTTACTGAAAACTTGCATTTTTTACAAAATATGTGACTGCAAAACTTTTGAAAGACTGCTGAAATGTTTTTTTCTTAATTTGCACTATGACATGCAGTTTTGCACAAGAATTTTTTCTTAAATAATGACTTATAACCAAAATGTTCCCAATGCTTTACAACAATTTTCTTTTTTTGAGAACTTAATATTTCAGTTCGAATTTAGCTGATTTTTGCTGAGCAAATTTAATTCTATGTATATCTACCGAAGCTATTGAAACCTCCAGGTGATTAGTTTCTCTCATAAATTGACACTCTTAGGAAACCTAACAGTCAATGCAGGAGGCCTCTTTTATTTTCTAGTCCTTGAAGATTAAAAAAAAACCAAAACACCCCAGTGGACATTCATTCTCGAGGGTCAAGAATTCCACCAGGCAGAAATTTAATCCACACTTGGAATCATGAGTGAAAACAGGGTTACTAATACCTGTAGGACAGGAGAAAGGGATGTCTCATGTCTGCTTTTCCCTGGGCTATAGGGGCAGAAGCTATTATGAAATAACCATAATCAAAGGCAAGGGGTGAGACTAGGCTTGAAGTGACTATTAAAGAAAGAAAGATTAGTTTAGAATTTACATTTATAATAATAGGTGTGGGGTTAATTCACCCAATTATAATTTCAGTTATTATCTTTCTGCTGTTTCATAGTATAAGTGCATCTATAAATGATCTTACCTCTTAGATACACATTTCATTAAATTTTTACCTTAAGGTGAATTGCTCAGGGTTGGGCCAGATTCCCAGGAATAACAAGTAAATGCATTCAACATTTACCATCACAATAGCTAAAACCCAGACTAAAATTACTCCTTTGCAATAGCCCTATATTAAAATGGCTAATTCATTTTCCTGTATAATTTTTTTTCAAATTACAGACCAACTTCCAGGACGTTAGGACTCAAACTTATAACTGTCCCTTCCTATCATAATCAGGGCTTCATTACCTCATTGGAGACAAGACCAGTACCAATTCTAACATGCAGTTTAAAAAACCTCAAAAACCAGGCTGTTTCCCTTTAAAATTTTTTTTCAGACCTAGAGAGAATGGCTTCCCGCCACATTTCTGGAGGTACTGATCCTCTCTAGGGATGTGATCAGAAAACCATACCCAGTAATTAAGGATAGAGTGTTCCACATTATACTCCCTGGGAATCTTACCTTCTTCCCTGTTTGGAATCTTTTTTGTTTCCCAGATTTCTTTTTTGCAGACATTCATTTGTCCTCGAATTTCGTCAGGGAGATTCAGGTGAAGCCCACACCTTTTACAGACTAATTTTAATTCATGGGCGGCCAGATTTGGGCGTCAGCTGAGTCCTGCCCTCTTCCTTGTTAATTCGGAAGGGGTAGAGAAATGCTTCCTTCTCTTGCTTCATTTGCAATCCCAGAAGATTCCCCAAAAGGCAGGTTTGAATAACCCAAGTTTACTGAAATGAACTATTTATAAAATAATTCTGTAAGGAAACACTTATTCGAGGTCAACATAAAAGCATACAAATAGAATTTGTGTAAAACACAAAACCACACTGAGGCAAAACAGAAATAGCAAACAATGTAAAATCAAAGAAGACTAAGTGCAACTATATTCAGGTGGACACAGGTGTGTCTTGTACCCTCCAATGTCTTTTAGGAAATAATCACCCTAGATCAACAGAAGACCAATCTTCAATATGGTCTTTCAAGATGGGTTGTTTTGGCATTTTCTCCTATTCTCTTCAATGTCCTCCATTAGTATGGCTGGTAATTATTTTGCTGATTTCCACCCCTTCAAGGTACCTTTACATATGATGTCTGTTGGCTACTGTAGTCTGCATATCCCTAAACATATCCATCAATCCCATAGTTATGCCGAGAATCATCGATCTGTCAAAGGCACTGTATTTTTGTTCACCACTATATGCAGAGCTGTAATTTCCATATCCTTGATCATATTTATTCAGTCTTTGATTCCAGTTTTGGCACTCTCCTTGTCCATGTCCTCTAGTACAAGTAATCCACAAGCTGAAGCTCCTCTTCCCCATTTCCTTGTTGCTGTTGCTGCTTATATACCTTTTAAGTTTCTGCAACTTTGATTTCACCATTCCAGGTTCCAATCTAATGATATTTGCTCCATAACATTTTTTTTACTGGCTCTTGATCTGTGTATGTGATGACTGGTAGCCACATCACTATGTAATTTAGTCTGTGCGTTCTGTAGGGCCTAACCAGCGTTCTTTTTCTTATGGATCTCCCATTCCCAGAGGAATTCAGACACTCTGTATGGTATCTATGGTTTGATTCATATCAGAAAATTATCATTCCTTTCTATATTTACCACCCACATAAGAGGGAATGATATGTATTTCTGTACAGCACATTGGGAATCTTGGTCAGCCAACTGCTCAACTTGCCCCTGATACCCAGTGGCCTTTCCAAGTATTTGATAAATTGAGATTTCCTGTATCACAGTGATCAGTCTGCCAGGAGTAGTACACCACATTGCCTGATGGTCCAGAAGGGACCATGGCCCAGAAACACCTGCACAAAATGATATTCTTTGTAATAGTCTGAAATTGTTAAACATATACACACTGTCATGTTACTAGAGTACCCCACAGTCATTTACCATTGGTACATTCCATCATCATACCTGTAACCCAAATGCCCCCTAGAGCAGTGTCACTCAGTGTTGCAACTTTCTTGATTCTGGTTAAGACGCTAAAGTATTGGTGGTCTTGGCAAGGATATGGCTCCCACATTTCAAGAATCTGATATAATTGTGCTAAAGGTCATTATCATTCTCTTGTTTGGAGCCTATTTTGAAACATTAATAAAATACTAGATTTCCCAATTTTAATAATCCATTTATTCATTCCTTTTCTCTAACATTCTATTTCTCCTTCTATTTGTCAATAAGTTTCAAAATGTTTTATTGGAGATAAAATTCACATGACCTAAAATTCACCATTTTAGCCATTTGAAGTGTACAATCTAAAATCTGGAAATACATTCACCTTGTTGGAAAACGCTTACCAAAATTTAATTCCAGGACACTTTCATTGGCCTCGAAAGAATGCTTGGAGCAATTAAAGAGTTGGTCACAGTCTCCTCTCCTCCCAGCATTTGACCGGAACAAATCTGTATCTGTCTGTGAATTTGCCTGAACTGGGCATTTTGCAGAAACAAAATCTTTGGAGATGTAACCTTGGTGTCTGGTTTCTTTCATTTAGCATAATGCTTCAAGGTTCATCCATGTTGTAGCATATATCTGTTCTTAATTCCTTTCTCTGCTTATCATTATTCCATTATGTGTATGTATAACTGCTCATCCATTTTATTAACCAGCTTGGTACTGATACCGCATCCATTATTATTTTTTTATTCTATATTTATTTCTCTTTATTTTTTTAATGTTTCATTCATAAACTATAAGAAGTCCCCACCTGCTCCTGCAATACCCCCCTAACCACTCATCTCATGACTACAACCACTTTCATCATCGTGAGACATTCATTGCATTTGAAGAATATTTTTTGGTGCACTGCTGTACCACATGGATTATTGATTACATTGTAGTTTATTCTCTCCCCAGTCCACCAAGTAGGCTATGGCAGAAAATAAAATGACCAGGTTGTGTCACTAAAGTACAATCCAGGACAGCTCCAAGTCCTGAAAATATCCCCACAGCAAATCTCGTCTTCCATTTCCCTGCCTTCAGCGCCTACTGTGTCCACTTTCTCCACATCAATGCTTCAATTTCTTCCTTTACTAATTACAATAGTTCCATCATAAAATATCAATAAGTTGACTCTAATCCATACTATTCCTCCATCCTCTGGACCCTGGGAAGGTTATGTCCACTCCACCTCTATATCAAGAGGGGACTTAGATTCCATATGAATGATGGATGCATTTCTCCTAATTATAGTTGTAGGCACTCTTGACTCCCTGTGTGGTGGTTGACCTTCTTCAGCTCCCTGTTAGCTGGCCGGGTTAATTCCAATTTTACATGGACAGTCCAGAGATTGAGGTCTCTTGAGTATACAACAACCCTGGTGCCAAACTCAGGTCCAGTTACGTGACATTGAGTCCTGTGTACAAAGGTTACTTCTCAGTCTAACTCCATCATATTCAGGAACACAAACTCCAAAGAAGGGCCAAATTACATGGCACTGAACTCCAGAGGCATCTGCCATGATCATAACATGGGGGTCTCTGTAGCACTCGGGAGAACCTGTACCTGGTGTTGTATCTACTTTTGATGTCTCTGGGAGCCTGCTGACGTGTGCGTAAACACGACCCCTTTGATGACATCAGACCTTATTTGGATACTCGTAGCATTAATACTCATGAATCTTTTCCATTTACCCCTTATATTCAAGGTCAAGAAACAGTTTTAACACCTGATATTACATGTAGGCTGAGACATTCTACAGGTCTGTGTTGACCCTTTTTTCCTAAGTCTTCTACTAGTTACATCATCAGTTGGTGCTTAGTAGTAATCCTTCAGCATCAAGTAGGCTCATCCCCTGGAGACAGGTCCCAACCTTGGGGAAGTAATGCATTTACGTGCTGGGATCGGCTTTAAGAGAGTCCATATTTGAGCAACATGAAGTCTCTCAGGAGTTAACTCCTTGGCACCCTGCAGCTCTAGGTCTAGTTCATAGTTCAGGTGTACAGGCTCAAAAGCATAGGCATCACTATCAAGGGCTCTTTGTTCAACCATCCTGTTTTTTTGGTCTTTGCCATTGCACTTGGTGGATTGTTGCTGTTTTGTTGGGGAATGTGATAGAACTCCCCTGGCTAGGAAGTCAGCACTCCTATTTGTCATTTTTAACTCTATCTACTATGAAAATAATCAAACATTTTTATGTACCCTTTATACATGTCCCAGAGGACTGCATCCGAAACTTGTGCCCCTCATCAATAACAACACCCCACACCAGTTTTTCTCCCCTGTCATAGCTGAACCACTCTCTGGCCAAAAACTTCTTCAAAAATGAAGCATAATATATTGCCAAGTTCCATCAATAATAAATTGTAATATATTGAGGTGTTTAAAGTTTAGTTATAGAATATATACTAATTTGAAAAAATGAAAGAAAAAATTAACTGGGTTTCAATAAATGACGAAATGTAAAAGTGTTGATTAGACATTTTGATGAAAGCATCACTGCAATAAGTTTTGCCCTGTATGTACAGTGATAACACAATTTCTTTCATTTCTTCCTCAGTGTGTACATCCTTTCATTTTTTTCTTCTAAGTATAAATTTAATCTTCGCAACAGTTTTAGATCACATTAATTCACATATACACTACAGGGTACTCCCACTTAACCAACATCAAACAATTTTTTTACCCAGCAATTATCTTTATGCATCTTCATATTTTATTTATTGCAGCTGATGTACAGATATTGAAACATAGCTTTGAAACATGGTTCCATTTGGGTTTACATTTGGGTTTATATTTAAGACTATACAATTTTCTAAATTTTAAGTTATCTTATGTGTTACCTTATGGTTTACAATTTAGCCCTATAGACTTTTATAAATTTTTGGTGTAATGTAATATGTCCCATATCCATCATTTTATGATCTTGTGGAACACTTCCATTGCCCAACAGTTACAATAATTTCATCTTTTCAATACCTCTCTCTCCCTCCACTCAGGACAAACAGTGACAATCCATCTTAATTACTTGAAGTTCCATATTCATAGATACTTGCAACAGTTTTGAGGGCTTAACATACCGACTGTCCTAACTTATTGGGAGCCACCAATTCTCCTGAGAGATACAATTCCCTCTGTTTGAGTATGTCAGTGCTGCCCAGGATGTGGGAATAACTTCACTCACATTGTATGGGTTTCCTCTCAATGATGTAAACCACTATGACAAAATCAGCACTTAAAGCATTTTTGGTCCTCTTAAAGGAGATTACTCTCGTTAAATAAACAAACAAACATAAAGGCCATGATGATTTCAGATTATGAATATTCCAAAAGCAAAATATAAGGAATCATGTGTATGACCTGGATATATCGACTTGTAATTGGAGTTTTGTAGTTGCAGATAGAAACCAGGTGTATGTGGTATCAAAGGCCAGGATGTGAGAATTCTGAGAAGCAAGTTTTATTTCGAATGGTTGGATTCAGCAGACTTTTGTCTTGATTAAATCTGAGCACCAAATAGGATTTTTGGGTCCCTTTTATACAGAGGGTATAAGAGTGGGTAGTCAAGTGGTGCCTGTATGCAAATCTACTTTTTGTTAGTTTCTTCAAGGGTTTTATCTGAGTATTATTTATGTTATTTCCTCAACCTAAGCTTGATTTAACAAATATACCCTACATTCCAGGTAAACTTGTGTTAACACATATCACCTACATTCCACGTAAGCTTTTAGCATGAACCCCCCACATTACAGGTATGCTTGACACATTTGACTTGCATACTCCCTGAATATCCAAAACCTACAGAGTTTATTCTCTCCAGTTGGCTTTTTAGGCATATTTGGACATAAAATTAGTTTGAGTTTTTGCACAGCATTTATTAGTATTTCTAGTGAGGTTAACATAGATGTGCTCTTTTATCATCAGCTAATTTCATTTTTTTCCTTTTCCTGATGCTTTGTACTTACTCATACAATAGCATAAGAAAAGAGCAAACCCAGGTTAAAAAATGTACAATACATGAGTTTCTATGATCCACATTTAATTTAACAAGACCAATTGCCATGTGTTCCTCTTCAGTTCAGTATGTGTCTATCTTCCTTCCCAATCATTCGGATTAATCAGGATATGTATATTTCCGCTGCATTTTAGGGCATCACACATCTCATTGCTAACAAACTCTTAGAAGCTCTTCATCGGGCATCAATTCTGCCACTTCTCTGTCTGGTTGGTAGCCTGCAAATCCAGGGACACTGGTCAAGTGACATAAATCGGTTGGATCCAGGGCTCCAGTACTTTAGCATGGTTGCCCAGAGCTAGGAACATAATTTTCCTTTCTCCTGCACATTGTCTTTCTTGTTCTCCCCAACAGTGACTCTTCTTTTGGTCGTACTTCTCTCCAGTCTAACATGCTATTGAGTATTTCTCACTGTGCTGCACAAAGTCCTATGTTAATGCACTTCCCACCCAAAGCTGCTCTCTTCTTGAAATCCTGGCATGTCACATTTCTCCAGTCAGGAAAGTGCCATGAGAGACACTACCATCCTCCCCCTTCCTTGGCTGTTTACTTGAGTGAGAAATTCAGTAGGCATATATCCTTACCTTTAAAAGGACCCTCTCTGAGTTGCAAGAGGAACAATTCATGGGCACTTAGGAAGCTCAATCCTTTGAGTAGTAAGAGATTCATGTCTAAGTTCAAGTTTTACCAAGAAAGACATTTGTCCAGGAAGTTAAACAAAGCATGCAGCCAGGAAAAGCAGTTAAAAGCACACATATAGGTAAAGAAGTAATACCGCTTCCAGTCCTTGGTGACATGATACTTTATGTTGAAAATTTCAAAGAATACACAAGAACACTCTTAGTCATAATAAGCAGATTAACAAAACTCTAGTGAAATATCAATGTGAAAAAATAAGTCATATATAAAACACCTACAGTAAACCATTTTATTTAAAGCAGTATTTAGATGAATAAAATTACTAGGAACACATTTAATCATAGAGGTGAATGACTTTTACTCAAAAACAACAAAACTACTGAAAGTAAGTAAGGAACTCCAAAGGAAATGGAAAGCCATCATGTGTTCAGGAATTGGCAAGATTTTATTATAAGAGGGCAATGCCATGCAAAGGGATCTAGTGACTCAACAAAATCCTTATCACTATACCACCAGAATTTCTTTTCTTCTGAAATCCATAGACAGATGCTTAAATTCATATTAAATCTAAACAGATTCTGACAAGTCAGTTCATTCCTGAAAATGAGAAAGAAATTTGGAAAATCCCCCCTTATTGATTTGAAAAGATATTACAAAACCACAGTAATACATAGAGAATAGTAGTGGCATAAAGACAGACACTTAGACCAATAGAGTAGAAATAGCACTCCAGAAATGAACACCCCATTTAGAACAACCCTAAACTTAACACTAACCCTAACAATAACCCTAAACCTAACCTTATCTGTAATTGAGAACTTAACTCCAAATAATAAAATAGAATACGCAAATTATCTTCACATGAACTCTAGCCTATGAATGGGTACCTTCAAGAAGTGTGCCAAGTACATCAAATAAACAAAGAAAGGTATCTTTCACAGAGAGAGTTATAAAAACTGGATATCCTCATGAAAAGAATGTATAGGCCCCTAAAAAGAGGCCATTTCCAAAAATTTAATGAAAAGGTTCAAGGACCTGAAGAAGAGTTAAAACCATAAAATACACAGAAGATAATATAGGGAAAGAGTTACATGGTCTTCAATTTGGCAAATGAAGTCTTAGATATGATGCCAAAAGAACAATCAACAAAACACAATGGTCAATTTATATTTCATCCAAATTAAAAATTTTTTTGTATAAGAGGGCATTATCAAGACAGTGAAAAGATAACTTAAAGAACTGTAGAAAATAGTTGCAAATCACATATGTGAGAAAGGCTTAAAATCCAGATGTAACTAGAAAACGACCTTTAATAACAGGGTCAACTGAGACCAGCAGAATATCTCAGCCTACATGTAATATCAGGAGTTAAAATGCTTTTTGACCTTGAATAAAAGGGGGAAATGGAAAGGACAAATGAGTTTATATGGCTACGAGTTTCCAAAAAAGAGCTGGGGTGTCATCACAGGGCTCGCTCTTATGCATGCCTCAGCAGTGTCCCAGAGAAAGCTGAAGTAGATACAACCCCAGGTATTGGTTCTTTTCAGGGCTACAGAGACCCACAGGTTCTATGATCATGGCAGATGGGGTTCAGTGCCATGTCAGTTGGCCCTGCTTTGGAGTTTGTGTTCCTGAGTGTGATGGATTCAGATATGATCTTTGTTCACAAGGCTCTCCTGTTACTTTTACAGGACATGTAGTTGGCACTGTGGTTCAGTGTATACTCAAGGGACCTGAATCTCTGGACCATCCATGTGATAGCCAGGCCCTGAGCCTCAACATACTTGCAACTCCTACACTCTGGTTTATTGGATTTACCCCAAGTCTGCTAACAGGGAGTTGAAGAAAGTCAACCAACACACCAGGGAGCCAAGAGTGCCTACAGGTGCAAGCAGGAGAATTGCATCCATCATCCGTATGGAATCTAAGCACTCTCTTGATACAGAGGTTACAGTGGACATAAACATCCCAGGTTACAGGGAATGGAAGATTAGAGTATGGATTTGAGTGGACTTACTGATATTCTATTCTGAAACTATTGTGATTAGTAATGGAAGTAAATGTGGCATTGATGTGGAGAAACTGGTCATGGTAGCTGCTGAGGATAGGCAGTGGGAAGAAGAGATGTATTGTGGGGGCATTTTCAGGACTTGGAGTTGCCCTGGGTGGTACTGCAGGGACAGTTACTGGACATCGTATGTCATTCCATGGCCCACTGGGTGGACTGGGTGAGACTGTAAACTACAATGTAAAAAACTCTCCATGTGATACAGGAGTGCTCCAAATTGTATTCACCGAATGTAATGAATGTGCCATGATGAAGAAAGGGTTATTGATGTGGGAGGAGTGGGGTGAGGGGGGTAAGGGCTATATGGGGTCCTCATATTTTTTAATGTAACATTAAAAAAATAAAGACAAAAAAAGAAATATACCAGACAAAAGAAAAAAAGCAAGTTGGAAAGTGACTGCCTGCTCAGGTTGAAATCTGAATTGGAGGGAACCTCCAGGCCCTCTTGAGCCTTCTCTTGCACATTTTCATCCAGGATTTTGCTCATTGTTTGATAATGTGAAAATAGTGCTGACCTTGAATGTTCTTATGCATCCCTGAAGGATTTCGAATGTAGGCTGTTTTCATTTAACTCCTTTGAACAGGCCTTATCACTCCCATGGACTACTTCAGCAAGTGGAGAGACAACAGGTAGAACACAATGGGCACTGTTTTAGGGTAAGAGTTAGAGGTTAGATGGAAGTTGAAGGGAGCTTCAGGAAAATGGGTGAGGTGTGAGGAGGGGGTTGTGGCTGTCAAGGAAAGGGAGGGACTCTTGGGGAAATGAGGCCAATTTGGAAGAAAAGGAGGTTCTGAGGTGGGATCATCTCTCATCAGCGATCACGCTGCTTCTGTGCCTGGCTCTATGGCAACGGACCTTCCCTTTCTTAATTCTGTTGCTTTCTGTCCATGGGGCAGCTACTAGTTTGCTTGTCTCCCTTGCCATCTCATGTCCTCCTGGTGTGTATCATAGGTCTCTTGACCTCCCTATATATACCCCCTCAGGACAAATGGGATCCACCCTCTAAAATTCGATTAGTCGTCAAAGCTCTCTCCAGGAAATTGGAGTCTTGGGGGACTTAGACGTCGCAATTCACCATCTGACACCTCCATGGAGTGGCAGGGTTGGGACTGGGAAGATCGAGGAGTGGTGGTTGGAGAAGGGGCATTTGTGGACTCCCCTCTAGAGCCCTCCAAAACTCACAGCAAGCTATCGTCAAGACGCCACCTTCTATGATGGAGTTGGACATGGCAGGGCTTTGGGGTCTCCTCCAAGGCTTTCCCCACACATAGCAGTGGGTGGTTGTCTCCTCCAAGCCTTTCTCCATGCCAGGGCCATTCAGTGGCTCATTCCGTTATCTCAACCGACACCATGACATAGTTTGTGTATGCCTTACCTAAAATCCCCCATTTAAAAGTGGATGGACTTAAGCCCCTGTGTATTTCAATCATCCCAGTTCCTTCCTACCAATGTCTCTTACTCTCAATACTCTTCACTTCTTAACTACAGGGACCTATCTCATTCACCTCCATGTCCGAACTCCACATAGCTCTCTTCAGTTTTCTGTTTTCCATATTGAGATCACTGCCTTCGTGCTGTCAGAATTCAGAGAATACACGCCTTCCATAAGGGGTCATAGCTGTGTTTAGTCCAGGTTCATGTTCTTCTCAGGGAGCATAAATCCAATTGGGTTGTATCTGTGTAGGAGTGGGAGACAGAGGCCCATGTGCTGGATATCATGCTGAGTGTTCACGTGCAGAATACTACACACTAAGTGATGAGTGGGTGTGTGTGTGATGGAGGTATACATTTTTGTGGGTGTTGTTTCATATTTTTCCTGAGGGTCTGTACAGTGAAAGAGAAAAATAGGACTCCACATTGGAAAGTGAGAAGCAAAACTGTCTTTCTTCACAGACCTCTCTACAATCTACATTGAAATTTCTTCCAATCTATAAAGGATCTAGTTATCATAGTTGATTTTAGGAAGACTCAAGACGAAAGATCAAAGCCCAAAAGTTATTGTATTTTAATGAATTATGTATGAATAATTGGAAATTGAAGGAAACAAAGTACAATTTAGAACACCACTAGAAAAAAGTGGAATACTTAGGGTTTAATCTGATTAAAGATGTTTAAGACACGCCATTTAAACGTAAAAACATTGTGGAGACTAATTAATAAAGGCTTTAAAAAATAAGCTTTGACTTTTGGGACTTGGAATTGTCCTGAATCATATTGCAGGGACAGATGCAGGATATTATATCCTATAATAAGCCACTCAATAGAATGAGGAAGGATGTAATCTACAAAGGAAAACTACCATACATGCGGTGCAGCAGTTCTCCAAAATGTATTCACCAAATGCAATGAATGAGCCATATTGATGAAAGAGGTTGTTGATGTGGGAGGAGTGGGAGGAAGTGGAGAGTGGGTTATAAGGGAACCTCTTATTTTCTTTCTTTTTATTTTTTACACGTTTTTATTAACGTTAACACCTCAAAAATAATGTTAAATTAAAAATATAAAAAAACACATAAATACCATAAGAGGTTCCCACATAACACACTCCCCACCACCGACCCTATTATTTTTAAAATTGTATTTCTTTAAGAAACATATATCACAAAGTCAAAGAACTTTCAAGCCCAGGTACTGTTTCTCCTGAGGTCTAAAATGTCCCACATGTTCATTGATGAAGGCAGATGTCTCTGGAGTTCAGTGAATTGTCTTTTGTCCCTTCTTTCCTGTTTGCATTCCTGAATGTTATGGAGTTGGACTCAGATATGACCTTTCTGCACATGCCTCTTCTCTTATTTATGCCACACCTGTGGTTGGTGCTGAGGTTATTGTATATTCAGGAGACCTGAATCTCTGTACTGTCCATATGACATCGAGGCCCTGACCATCAGCAGACTTTCAACTCCTACCCTCTGCTTTTTTGGACTTACCGTGGCCTGCTAACAGTGAGAAAAGAAGGTCAACCACTCCACCAGTGATCCAAGAATGCCTACAACCACAAAAGGAGAATTTCTCCATCATCCATATGGAATCTAAGCCCTCTCTTGATAGAAAAGTGGAGTGGGCATAACAATCGCATTGTCCACAGGATAGAGGAATAAAGTATGGAGTAGAGTGGGCCTAGTTATATTCTTCTATGGAACTATTGTGAATAGTAATGGAAGAAAGTGTAGCATTTATGTGGAGAAAGTGGCCATGGTAGATGCTCAGGTTAGGGAGATGGAAGATGTGATATGATGTATGGGCATTTTCAGGACTTGATGTTGTCTTGGGTGGTACTGCAGGGACAGATGCTGGACATTTTATGTCTTGCCATGGTCCACTGGGTGGACTGTGGGAGAGTGTAAACTACAATTTAAACCAATTTGGATATGGTACACCAAAGCACAAAATGTAATCACTTAGTGAAATGAAATTCCCATGATGATGAAAGAATTTTTTGATGTGGAAGGAGTGTTTTGAGAGTTGTGAGTCATATACGGTGACCTCATATATATTTTTTTAATGTAACATTAAAAAATAAAAAAAATTAAATTAAAACTTAAAAATTAAATTATATATACATGAGGTTCCCGTATACCCCTACCCCACCCACCCAACTCCTAACACATCAACAATCACCTCCATCATTGTGGCTCACTCATCGAACTCAGTGAACAGATTTTGGAGCACTGCTGCACCACGTAGATAGTAGTTTGCCCTGTAGTTGACACTCTCCCACAGTACACTCTGTAGGTTAAGGCAGGATATATAAAGTCCATAATCTGACACTGGACTATTATTTAGGATGTCTCAAATTCCAAAAGTGATTCTATATTATATCTCCTCTTCCAGCTTCTTTTTTTTTTTTTACTTTTCTCACCATTACTTTCTTTTTTCCCCTTTATTTATTTATTACATTCAGAAAACATGAGACTCCAATATACCCCCACCCCCCTCACCCCATTCCTCCCCCCACAGCAACAACCTCCTCCATCATCAAGAGACACCCACCTAGCGAATACATCTCTGAGCACCGCTGCACCCCATGGCCAATGGTCCACATCACAGCCCACATTCTCCCACGTTTCATCCAGTGGGCCATGGGAGGACATACAATGTCCAGCAATTGTCCCTGTAGCACCACCCAGGACAACTCCAATTGCCTAAAACGCCCCCACATCTCATCTCTTCCTCCCATTCCCCACACCCAGCAGCCACCATGGCCACTTTCTCCACACCAATGCCACATTTTCTTTGATTACTACTCAAAATATTTCATGAATAGAATATCAGTAATTCATATTCTAATTCCTAATCCATATTCTAATCCTCCATCCTGTGGACCTTGGATTGGTTGTGTCCACTCCAAATCTATACCAAAAGGGGGCTTAGATTCCACATGGATGCTGGATGCAACCCTCCTGCTTTCATTTGTAGGCACTCTAGGCTCCATGGTGTGGTGGTTGACCTTCTTCAACTCCATGTTGGTTGAGTGGGCTAAGTCCAATAAACCAGAGTGTAGTAGCTGAAGTCTGTTGAGGCATAGGGGTGGCTATCATATGGTCAGTCCAGAGATTCAGATCCTCTGGGTATATATTAAACCCCAGGACCAACTACAGCTCTGGTAAACGTAACAGGAGAGGCTTGTGAAAAAAGATCACATCTGAGTCCAGCTCCATCACACAGAAACACCAACTCCAAGGAAGGACCAACTGACATGGCACAGAACTCTATCTGCCATGACCATAGAACCTGTGGGTCTCTGTAACCCTCAGAAGGACCAATACCCGGGGTTGTACCTACTTAATCTGTCTCTGGGACTCTGGTGAGGTGTGCATAAGTGCAACCCCTCTGATAACCTCCCGGCTCTTTTTTGGGGACTCATAGCCATAAAAACTCATTTGTCCTTTCCATTTCCCCCTTGATTCAGGTCAAAAACCATTTTTAACTAGTGGTATTATATGTAGGCTGAGATATTCTGCTGGTCAGAGTTGACCCTTTTATTCAAGGTTATTTTCTAGTTACATCATCAGTTGGTACTTGGTAGTAATCCGTCTTCGCCAGGGAGCCTCATCCCCAGGAGTCATGTCCCATGCTGGGGGAAAGGCACTGCATTTACATGCTGAGTTTGGCTTCTAGACTGGCCACATTTGAGCAACATGGAGGCTCTCAGGAGGTAACTTTTAGGCACCATGCAGCTCTAGGCCTTGTTCTTATTTCAGGTGCACAGGCTCACAAGCATAATCATTAGTATCAAGGGCTCATTGTTGGAACTTCATTCTTTTTTGGTCTTTGCTGTTGCGCTGGGGGAATTGTTGCTGTTCCTTTAGGGACTGTGATAGAGCTCCCCTGGCTAGGAACTCAGCACGCCTTCAGTTGTTGTTTTTAATTGTATCCACTATGAAAATATCCAAACATTTTTTTGTACCCTGGATATATGCCCCATAGAACTCCCTGCCAACCATGTGTCCCCTGTCAATAACATCCCACACCAGTATTCCTCTGCTGCTATTGTGGAACCTCTCTGTGATCCAAAATTTCCTGAAAAGTGAAGCCCAATATATTGCCAGGTTCCCTTATTAGTAAAATGGAATATAACGATGAGTTTAAAGGTTAGATATAGAATACATATTAAATTGGGAAAATTAAGGTAAAAATAAATTGGGTATCAAAAAATTTAAAAGTGCAAAAGCTTTGTTTTTCAGGTTTTGCCTTCCATCACTGCAATAAGTGTTGCGCTGTATGCAAATTGGCAAGGCAACTACTTCCTTCTTTTCCTCAGTATCTACGTCCTATCTTTTTCTTTTCTTTTTTCTAATTATTAAGCTTATCTTCACAAGAGTTTTAGGTCACAGTAATTCATATATACAATATACAGTACTCCCACATATCCAACATAAAACCTTTTCCACTGCACAGCCATAATCTTTTTACATATTCATACTATATTTACTGAAACTGATGTACAGATATTGAGACAATAGCTTTCAAACAAGGTAACGTTTGTGTTTACATTGTGGTTTATATTTTAGATTATACAGTTTTCTAAATTTTTAATTGTCTTATGTTTTACATTATGATTTTCATTTTAGCCTATCAGCCCCTATATATTTTTGGTGTAATTTTACATGTCTTATATCTATCCTTACATACTCTTGTGAAACACTTCTATTGCCCACACAGTTACATTGGTTCCATCTATTCAATACCTCTTTCCCCCTCTCCTTAGGGCCCACAGTGACAGTCTATCTTAATTTCTTGAAGGGCCATGTTCAGAGGTACTTGCAACAGTTTTGAGGGCTTGACATGCTCAACTGCCCTAATGCCCTGGGAGCCACCATTTCTCTTGAGAGATACAGTTCCCTCTCTTTGATGGCATCAGTCCTCCCCAGGATGTGGGTATAACTTCACTCTCATTATATGGGTCTCTATCCAATGAGATAACCCACTATGGCAAAATGAGCATTCACATATTCCCTAGGAGCCTGTCCTGTGTCAGATTATCCCCTTTAAGCATCTTAAACTGGTAACTTTCCTTATTATATTTTTGAAAAGTTTTTCTCAGCATTATACTCTCAAGCAAATACCTGACAATCTCCTATGTTTGTATGTTGCCCCACCTTCCCCCCATTTTCTGTGGTCGCTTTCTCCTCCTCAATGCTACAATTTCTTCTATTAGTAGTCACAATAGTTTTTTAGTAGAATATCAGAAAGTCCACACTATTTCATATTTTATTCCTCTGTTATGTGGACTCTGGAATCGTGATGTCCACTCCACCTCTAGAACAAGAGGTGGAAAATGGATGTGATTTTCCTGCTTGCAGTTGGAGGTCCTCTTGTTTCCCAGGTGTGGTGGTTGACCTTCTTCACATCACTGTTAGCTGGCCAATGTAGTCCAATAATCAAGTGAATAGGATTTGAAAATCTGCTGAATCTCAGAGCCTGGCTGTCATATGGACAGCCCAGGTATTCAGGTCTCTTGAGTATACACCAACCCCAGCGCCAATCACAGGTCCAGTAAAAGTGAGAGAAGAGCCATGTGAAACGGTCACTTCTGATTCCATCTTCATCACACTCTGGAATGCAAACTTCTAAGTAGGGCAAACTAGCATGGCACTGAATTCCAGAGGCACCACCATAGAACCTTTGGGTCTCTGTAGCCCTGGGGAACTGGTGCTTGGGTTGTATCAATTTTGGCTGTCTCTGGGACCCTGCTGAGGCGTGTGCAACTGTGACCTCCACACTCTTTTTTGGAGACTCATAGCCATAAAAATTCATTTGTCCTTTCATTTTCCCACTTTTATTCAAAGTCAAAAAGCAGTTTTTAATACCTGATTGCACATGTAGGCTGAGATATTCTGCTGCTCCTAGTTGATCTTTTTATTCATAGTCATTTTCTAGTTACATCATCAGCTAGTGCTCGGTAGTAATTCCTTGACACCATGTAGGCTCATCATCTGGAATCATGTCCCACAATGGGGAAGGTAATGTATTTACAATGTTGGTTTGCTTTAGAGAGTTGCCATTTTGAGCTAAACGGAGGATCTCAGGAAGTAACTCTTACACACCTACATGTTTCAGCTTAGTTCAGTTTTCTGGTGTACAGGTTCATAATCCTACTCATTGGTATAAAGGGCTAATTGATGGAACTTCCTTCTTAATAGGTCTTTGCCATTGAACTTGGGGAATTATTGCTCTTGCACTGGGGAATAATACAGAGCTCCCCTTCCTAGGAACTCAGCACTCCCTCACTTATCATTTTTTACTCTACCTAGTATGAAAATAATGTACCATTAAATTTACCGTATATACATGCCCTGTAGAACTCCCTCACAAACATGTGCCTCCCATCAATATTACCCCACAACAGTGTACCTTCCCTGTCATAGATGAACCTTTCTGTGGTCCAAAACATCTTCAAAATGAAGCCTTACGTATTGCCAAGTTCCATTAATTATAAAATGTAATATAGGGATATGTTTCAAGGTTAGATATAGAATACATAGTAATTTAGAAAAGTTAAATTGAGAAAAATATGTTTGGGTGTCAATGGCAAAAAAAAAAGCTTTGATTGGAAGTTTTGACATTCATCACTGCAACTGGCGTTACAAAATATGTACTGTGACAAGGTAATTTCATTTATTTCTTCCTCTGGGTGTACATACGTTGTTTATTTTTATTTCCAATTATCAATTATGTATTCACAAAAGTTTTCATCACAGTATTTCACATAAATAATATATGGTACTGCCACATATCCAACATCAAACACTTTGTCCAGCAATGATCTTTTTGCATATTCGTATTATATATGTTGCAGCTTATATGTAGACATTGAAGCATAACTTTCAAAATGGTTCCATATGGGTTTACATTATGGTTCATATTTTAGACTACACAATTTTTTTAAATTGTAGTTATTTTATGTTTTACATTATGGTTTAAATTTTAGCCTATAGAGTATTATACTCTTCTGTTGTAATTTAACATGTCCTATATCCATTATTGTGTGATTTTGTGGAACACTTCCATTGCGCCAGGTCTTCACTGATTCCATTTGTTCAGTACCACCCTCCCACTTCCTTCAGGGCCCACACTGACAATCAATGTTAATTTCCTATAAAGTTTCACATTAACTCTTTCTTGCAACAATGTTGAGGGCTTAAAATACTCTACCGCCCTAACACTGGGAGCCAACAATTCTCTTGGAAGTTACAGTTTCCTCTGTTTGAGAATCTCAGTACCGCGCAGGATCTGAGTATAACTTAATTCTCACTGTATGGGTCTCCACCCGGTTATATGACTCCTTATGACAAAATGATCACTTAAAGCACTTTTCACTCCTCCTAAAGGAGAGGAATCTCATTAAAAAACAAACAAACAAACATAGATTACATCATGATTTCAGATTATGAAAGTTCCAAAGGCAAAATATAAGGAGACTTGTGCATGATCTTGATATATCAACTTGTAATTCAAGGTCTCTGCTAGCATAGAGAAGATGGGTGTATGCGGCACCGAAGGCCAGGACATGAGAATTCTGAGAAAGAAGTTTTACTTTGCCCAGTTGGATTTGGAAGGCTCTTGTCCTGGTAAAAACTGAGCACCGAATAGAATTTTGGGGTCCCTTTTATACAGAGGATATGAGTGGTGAGTCAAGCAGTGTGTATGCAAAAGGACTTTTTGCTAGATTCTTCAAGTGTTTTACCTATTAGTTTATTTCCTCCAGGTAAGCTCGATTAAACACACATACACCATACTCCATGGCAGCTATTTTAACACATATCTTCTACATTCCAGGTAAGCTTTTCACATGAACACCCCACATTCCTGGTAAGCTTGACATATTTTGCTTGCATCCTCCCTGAATATCCAATGGATTCTGACTAAACAATGTGTTCCAGAAAAGGAGAAAGAAATTGGTAAGATTCACACTTCCCTATTTCAAAACATGCTACAAAGCCACAATAATCTAAAGTGAGTGGTAGTGGCATAAGGACAGACACTTAGTACAATTGAGTATAATTAGCACTCCAGAACTGAACAATCCATTTAGGACAATCCTAAACCTAAGCATAACATAAACTCTATCACTTACCCTAAACCTAAATGAGGACTTAACTTCAAATAATAAAATAGAACATTCAAATTATCTTCACATCAAGACTACTCCAAGATGGGTTGCCTTCAACAAGAGTACCAACTGAGTAACCTGGGGACAGTTAGCCAGCAACTTTGATGTATTATCTGGTTTCACTCACAAGTTGGGAAGAGGCTGCCTGTTCAGGTTGGTACCTGATGTGGTGGGGAGGTCCAGGGTCTCTTGAGAAAGTTCTTACACATTTTCTTCCAGGTTCTTGCACATTGTTTGATATTGGGAAGATAGTGCTGACCCTTGAGTGTTCTTCGGCATTCCTGAATGATTTGGAAAGGGGGCTGTTTTCACTGAACTCCTTTGATCAGGCCTTCACACTCCCATCATTTTCCTCACCACCTGGAGGGACAACAGGGAGAGCACAGAGGGCACATCTTTAGGAGAAGTGTTAAGGGGTGGATGGAAGGGGAAGGGGGCTTCAGGAGAATATTTGAAGTGTGATGAGAGGGTTGTCAAAGGCAAGGTCAGCGAGGGAGACATTGCGGTGGGGGGACAATGGGCAAGAAAAAGAGGCTCTTGAGTGGGGACTTCTCACATCAACTTTCAAGCTGCCCCTGCACCTGGCTGTACTGCGATGGCCCTTCCACTTCTTCATTCCATTGGTTTCTGTCTTCGGGGCTGTTTCTAGTTTCATGGTCTCTGTCGCCTTCTCAAGTCTCCTGGTGTCTACCCCAGTGCTCCTGATATCCCTAAATATACCTTCCCTAAGACAATGGGGAGCTGCAACTTTCAATTTGATTGGTCATCAAGGTTCTCCCCAGCCAATGGGAGACTTGGGGACCTAAGACATCACAAAGCACCACCTCACATGCCCATGCAGTGACTGGGAGAAGTGAGGGAAAACATGCAGGCCTGCAGGTGCTTGAAATTTTAACTTAGTTTCCATCATCTTCAGGAGCATAACCAGAGGCATGATATAGCAAATATATTTATTTCAGGGTTCAGTGACCATTCCAGCCAATAACTTATATGAAATGTCAACCTGTGTTGTATTCAAGGCCTGAATTGAAAGCACAAGACTGTTTGACAATGTTAAAGTCTATCTGTTGTTTTTAAATATTTTTAAACTTTCCTAAAGCAGCACATTATATATTAATGACTTTTATCATGAAAATACTAGCAGGCATTTTACCTCAGTAGTAAAAGAAAAAAAACTTTCATTGTTAAAATGAAAATGGAAGAATATCAATAGAATCGAGGTAACTTTTCATTAATCATCACTTAAATAGGCATTTACGTTGAATATCAGATATGTTTTATTACCGTTACGTTAACTTTTTCCAGTAATACCGATTCAGGTTTTTAATAAATGACTTTTTTTTTATTTTTTTATTGACTTTGTAATAATATTACATCAAAAATATATATGTGAGATCCCATTCAACCCCGCTCCCCCCACCCCCCCCCCTCTCCCCCCCCAACAACACTCGTTCCCATCATCATGACACATCAATTGGATTTGGTAAGTACATCTTTGGGCACCTCTGCACCTCATAGTCAATGGTCCACATCATGGCCCATACTCTCCCCCATTCCATCCAGTGGGCCCTGTGAGGATTTACAATGTCCGGTGATTGCCTCTGAAGCACCATCCAGGGCAGCTCCATGTCCCAAAGACACCTCCACCTCTCATCTCTTCCTGCCTTTCCCCATACCCATCGTCCACCATGTCCACTTTTCTCAATCCAATACCACCTCTTCTATGTGGACATTGGATTGGTTGTGTCCATTGCACCTCTATGTCAAGAGGAATTGGCCATTTAAATGCTTCAATTTAGAAGATGCTTTTTAAAGTTTTATAATTAACCATAACCACATAGACTAGCCACCTTACACTTAAATAAATTTATGAAATTGCAATTATCAAGCTAAGAAGTTTATTTATTTGAGATCATATTTACATTTTCCTCTCTAGTTTAATTTAATTAACATGAATTTACAATTTTCATTACTCCAAAGATTTTGTACATATAATTTTAATTTATTTAATGGGTATTTTATAAACCAAGGGTGATTACACCCAAGGTATATATAATTGAAACCATTATAGTTTATCCAAACAATGATCTCTTTCCTTTCTTTACAGGAAGCTAAAAACTTTTTTTCTTTGTTTAATTCCAGAAAATTTGAATAATTTTAAAAGCATACAGACTCCTAGGTTGTAGAATTTTTTAAATCATAATTTAGGAAAGATCTTTTCATTTTTTTTTCAAATTCCTCTCAATTTATTCAACTTTTTAAAAAAATATTACATTCAAAAAATATGAGGTCCCGATTCACGCCCACCACCCCCACCCCACCACTTCCCCACAGTAACACTCTCCCCGATCATAATGACACATCCATTGCATCTGGTGAGTACATCTCTGGGCATCACTGCACCCCATGGCCTGTGGTCCACACCATAGCCCACACTCTCCCATGTTCCATCCAGTGGGCCATGGGAAGACAGACATCGTCCGGCAATTGTCCCTGGAGCACCACTCAGGACAACTCTAAGTCCCGAAAATGCCTCCAAATGTCATCTCTTCCTCCCATTCTCCGCACCCAGCAGTCACCATGGCCACTTTTTTCATACCAATGCCACATTTTCTCAATTATTAACCACAATAGTTCATGAATAGAATATCATTAAGTCCACTCTTTCCGTATTCTATTCCTCCTTCCTGTGGACCTTGTCTTGGTTGTGTCCATTCAACATCTATGTCAAGAGGGGGCTTAGATTCCACATGGATACTGGATACAATCCTCCTGCTTTCAGTTTTAGGCACTAGGCTCCATGGTGTGGTGGTTGCCATTCTTCAACTCCATGTTAGCTGAGTGGGCTAAGTCCAATAAATCAGAGTGTAGGAGCTGAAGTCTGTTGAGGCTCAGGGCCTGGTTATCATATTGTCAGTCCAGAGATTCAAATCCCCTAGATATATCTTAAACCCCAGCACCAACTACAATTCCAGTAAAGTAGCGTGAAAGGCTTGTGAAAAGAGATCCCATCTGAGTCCAGCTCCATCACGCAGAAACACCAGCTCCAAGGAAGGGCCAATTAACATGGCAATGAACCCCATCTGCCATGACCATAGAACCTGTGGGTCTCTTTAGCCCTCAAAAGGACCAATACCTGGGGTTGTATCTACTTTTTCTGTCTCTGAGACTCTGATCAGGTGTGCATAAGGGCAATCCTTCTGACAACCTCCAGACTCTTTTTTAGAGACTCATAGCCATATAAATTCATTTGCCCTTTCCATTACCCCCTTACTTTAGGTCAAACAGCATTTTTAACTCCTATTATTATATGTAGACAGGGATATTCTGCTGGTCTGCGTTGAACCTTTAATTCAAGGTCATTTTCTAGTTATGTCATCAGCTGGTACTTGGGAGTGATCCCTCGGTGCCAGGGATGCTCATCCCTGGGTGTCATGTCCCATGCTGGGGGGAACACATTGCATTTACATGCTGAGTTTGGCTTCGAGTCTGGTCACATTTGAGTAACACGGAGGCTGTCAGGAGGGAACTCTTAGTCACAGTGCTGCTCTAGGCCTTGTTCTTATTTCAGGTGTATAGGCTCACAAGCATAGTCATTAGTATCAGGGGCTCACTGTTGGACCCTCATTCCTTCCTGGTCCTTACTGTTGCACCCGGGGGACTGCCGCTGCTCCCCTAGTGACCACAACAGAGCCCCTCCTGACCAGGAACCCAGTACCCACCCAGCTGTTGTTTTTAATTGTTTCCACTATGAGTATATCCAAACATTTCCATGCACCCTGGACACATGCCCTGTATAAACCCTGTCAACCATATATCGCCTGTCAATAACATCCCAAACCAGTATTCCTCCACTGCTGCTGAGAGTTGCTATTCCAAGTTAGCAACCCCTGCTGTGGGCTGCTACTCTAAGTTAGCAACCTACGAGGACCGGGCGGGCTTCCACGGCTCGGCGGTGAGCCCCTAGGCCAACGCGTAGGCCTAGGTTCTCCAGGCTTGGGGGACGCGCGGTAAAAACCACGGAGACAGCCTGTGAGAATGAGCTAGTCCAATTTATTGCGGAAATACACTTGATTATATAAGGTCGGGTCAAGGGAGGGGTAGGAATTGGGGCGGGTAAACTACGGGGCGGTAGTGGATAGGCGGAACTGTGCAGGCAGCTATGAAGTAGGCAGTGATTAAGAAAGGGGGCAGATTATGAGTTGGCTAAGTGGATGGGACTGGCGGGAAGGATAGCAACGGCTGGAAAAGGGAGATAACAAAGGCTAGGAGGAGGGGTGAAGGGAGGCAGCAACACACTGCCATTGTTGAACCACTCTGTGATCCAACACAGATCCTGAAAAGTGAAGCCCAATATAATGTCAGGTTTCCTTACTACTAAAATGGAATATAGCGATGAGTTTAAAGATTAGATATACAATAAATATTGATTTGGAAAAATTCTACATCCTATCTTTTTCTTTTCTTTTTTCCTTATTATTGAGCTTCTCTTCACAAGAGCCCTTGATCACACTAATTCATATATACAATATACCGTACTCCCACATATCCATTATAAAACCTTTTCCCTTCCGCAGTGATAATCTTTTAACTTATTCATATCATATTTACTGAAGCTGATGTACAGATATTGAGACAATAGCTTTCAAACAAGGTGACATTTGTGTTTACACTGTGGTTTATACTTTAGGCTATACAGTTTTCTAAATTTTTTAGTTATCCTGTGTTTTACATTATGGTTTACATTATTAGTCAGTCGTCCCCTATATCTTTTTGGTGTAATATTACATGTTTTATATCCATCCTTGTTTACTCTTGTGAAACACTTCTTTTGCCCTCACAGTTACTTTGGTTCCATCTATTCAATATCTATTTCCTCCTCCCCTTGGGGCCCACAGTGACAGTCAATCTTAATTTCTTGAGGAGCCATGTTCAGAGATACTTGCAATAGTGTTGAGGGCTTGACTTGCTCAACTGCCCTAATGCCCTGGGAGCCACCCTTTCTCTTGAGAGATACAGTTCCCACTATTTGATGGCATTAGTCCTCCCCAGGATGTGGATCTACCTTCACTCTCATTATATGGGTCTCTACCTAATGGTATAACCCACTCTGGCAAATTGAGCATTCAGATATTCCCTAGGAGTCTGTCCTGCATCAGATTATCCCCTTTGAGTATCTTAAACAGGTAACTTTCCTAATTATATTTTGAAAAGTTTTTCTCATCATTATACTCTCAACCAACACCTGAGAATCTCCTATGTTCGTATGTTGCCCCACCCTCCCCACAATTTCTTGTGCAATATTACCCATCTGTCCATCCCTAGCCCCCCTCAAACCCTCAAAGCCCCACCCAAAGGTAACCCTATGCCCCCATTTTATCTCTTCCTTGTGCACATACTTACCTCCAGCTTATCATAGATTTCACCCATGTAGATGTCAGCTTACATCTTTCCTCTACCCCCCGATTTCCTGTAAGCCTATCTTCCAGTCTCTAGCTCTCTGAGGCAGCTTACTTATTTCATATCATTGAGGTCATGTAGTATTTGTCCTTCAATGCCTGGGTTGCTTCACTCAACATAAGGTTCTCAAGATTCTTCCATGTTATCACGTGTGTTTGTAGTGTATTTGTTCTTAAGCCGAGTAGTATTCCATTGAATGTATATACCACATTTTATTGATCCACTCATCTGTTGATGAGTATTTGGGTTGATTCCAACTTTCGCCGATAGTGAACAATGCTACTATGAACATTGGTGTGCATATATCGGTTTGTGTCCTTGTTTTCAGTTTTGCTGGGTATATAGCGAGAAGTGGTATTGCTGGGTCATATGGCAAATCTATGGTTAGTTTTTTGAGAAACCGCCAAAATGTCCTCCAAAATGGTTGGATCCTTCTGCATTCCCACTAGCAGTGGATGAGTGTTCCCATTTCTTCATATCCTCTCCAGCATTTGTATTCTTCTGTTTTTTCCATAGCTGCCAATCCTATTGGAGTAATATGGTATCTCATTGTAGTTTTAATTTGCATTTCCCTGATAGCTAAAGATTTGGAGCATTTTTTCATGTGCTTTTTAGCCATTTGTATTTCTTCTTTGGAGAAGTTTCTGTTCAAATCTTCCGATTTTTTAAATGGGTTGCTTATTTTTTTACATTCAAGATATAGGAGTTCTTTATATATGCAAGTTATCAGTCTCTTATCGGATATATGGTTGCCAAATATTTTCTCCCATTGTGTAGGTCCCCATTTTATTTTCTTGACAAACACCTTTGAGGTGAAGAAAGCGTTAATTTTGAGGAAGTCCCATTTATCTATTTGTTTTTTGGCTGCTTGTGCTTTTGGTGCGATGTTCATGAAGCCATTTCCTATTACAAGGTCTGTAGATGTTTCCCTGTATTGCTTTCCAAGGTCTTTATGGTCTTGGCTCTTACATTTAGGTCTTTGGTCCATCTTGAGTTGATCTTTGTATAAGGTGTGAGATGGTAATCCTCTTTCATTATTCTACATATGGATATCCAGTTCTCCAGGCACCATTTGTTGAATAGGTCATTCTCTCCCAGTTGAGAGAGTTTGGTAGCTTTATTGAATATTATATGGCTATATATATGAGGTTCTATATCAGAACTTTCAATTCAATTCCATTGGTCTGTGTCATCTCTCCCTATGCCAATATCATGCTGTTTTCACTACTGTAGCTTTGTAGTATGTTAGAAAGTCAGGTAGTGTGATTCCTCCAATTTCGTTTTTCTTTTTCAATATGTCTTTGGCCATTCGGGGCCTCTTTCCTTTCCAAATAAATTTCATTGCTAGTTTTTCTAGTTCATTAAGAATGCTGTGTTGATTTTTATTTAGATTGCATTGAATGTGTAGATCAGTTATGGTAGGATAGACCTCTTAATAATATTTATTCTTCCTATCCATGAACAGGGAATATTCTACCATTTATTTAGATCTTCTTTGAGTTCCTTGAACAGTCTTGTAGAGTTCTCAGTGTACAAGGTTTTTACATCTTTAATTAGATTTATTCCTAAATATTTGATTTTTTTATTTGCTATTGTGAATGGTATTTGTTTCTTGATTTCCTCCTGATCTTGCTCATTATTGGTGTACAGAAATGCTACTGATTTTTGCACATTGATCTTATAACCTGCAACTTTACTAAACTCATTTATGAGTTGTAGAAGCTTTGTTGTAGACCTCTCAGGGTTTTCTATGTATAGGATCATGTCATCTGCAAATAATGAAATTTTGACTTCTTCCTTTCCAATTTGAATGCCTTTTATATCTGGTTCTTGCCTCAGTGCTCGAGCAAGTACTTCTAAGACAATGTGAAATAGAATGGGAGACAGTGGGCATCCTTGTCTTGTTCCTGACTTTAGAGGGAAGGATTTTAGGATTTCTCCATTGTAAATGATGTTGGCTGTAGGTTTTTCATATATACTCTTTATCATGTTCCAAAAATTTCCTTGTATTCCGACCTTTTGGAGTGTTTTTATCAAGAAAGTGTGCTGTATTTTGTCAAATGCTTTTACTGCATCTATAGATAAAATCATGTGATTTTTTTCCTTCAATCTCTTTATATGGTGTATTACATTGATTGATTTTCTTATGTTGAACCATCTTTGCATACCTGGAATGAATCCCACTTGGTTGTGGTCTATAATTCGTTTAATGTGTTCTTGAATACGATTAGCAAGAATTTTGTTAAGTGTTTTTGCGTCTAGATTCATTAGAAAAATTGGTCTGTAATTTTCCTTTCTTGTGGTGTCTTTGTTTGGCTTTGGTACTAGGGTAATGTTGGCATCATAGAAGGAGTTAGGCAATGTTCCTTTTGTTTCAAGTTTTTGGAAAAGTTTCAGCAGCATTGGTGTTAGTTCTTTCTGGAATGTTTTGTAGAATTCACCTGTGAAGCTGTCTTGCCCTGGGCTCTTCTTAGTTGGGAGGTTTTTAATGACTGATTCTATCTCTTTATTTGTGATTGGTTTGTTGAGATCTTCAATTTCTTCTTTCGTCAACATAGGCTGTTTATGTGTTTCTAGGAATTTGTCCATTTCCTCTAAATTGTCATTTTTGTTGGAATATAGTTTTTCAAAGTATCCTCTTCTGATAGTATTTATTTCTGTGGGGTCAGTGGTGATATCTCCTTTCTCATTTCTTATTTTGTCTATTTGCCTCTTCTCTCTTTTTTTCTTTGTTAGTCTCACTAAAGGTTTGTCAATATTATTGATATTCTCAAAATACCAGCCTTTGGTCCTGTTGATCTTTTCAAGTGCTTTCTTATTTTCTATTTCATTTAGTTCTGCTCTTATCTTTGTTATTTCCTTCGTTCTGCTTCTTTTTCCTGTGGATTACTTTGTTGTTTTTTTCCCAATTCCTACAAATGTGCAGTTAGTTCTTCAATTTTTGCGCTTTCTTCTTTTTTCATGTATGAATTGATGGCTATAAATTTCCCTCTCAGTACTTCTTTTGCTGCATCCCATGAATTTTGGTATGTTGTATTATCATTATCATTTGTTTCAAGGTAGTCATTGATTTCTTTTGAGATTTCCTCTTTGACCCACTGTTTTACTTAGAGTGTGCTGTTTAATTTCCAAATCATGGAGTGAAATCTGGGCCTCGGCCTCTGGCCCTTGCAGATTTCCAGCTTCACTCCACTGTGGTCAGAGATATTATTTTGTATGATTTTGATTTTTCTGAATTCATTAAGCCTTTATTTGTGGCCTAGCATATGATCTATCTTGGAGAATGATCCATGTGCGCTTGAGAAAAATGTATATCCTGCTGTGTTTGGGTGTAATGATCTATATATGTCTATTAGATCCAGCTCCTCTAATATACTGTTCAAATGTTTTTTTTCTTTAGTGATTCTCTATTGAGATGTTCTGTTAAGAGTTGATAGTGGTGTATTAAAATCCCCCACTGTAATTGTAGATGCATCTATTCTTTCACTTAGTTTTTCCAGTGTTTGCCTCATGTATTTAGAGGTGCCCATGTTAGGAGCATAAATACTTATCATTGTTCGTTCTTCTTGAGAGATTGTCCCTTTCACTAATATGTAGTATCCTTCTTTGTCTCTCACAGTTGGTTCACATTTAAAGTCTATTTTGTCTGATATTAATATAGCTACTCCTTCCTTTTTTGGTTATTGTTTGTTTGTAAGATTGTTTTCCAACCATTCACTTTCAACCTCCATGAATCTCTGGGTCAAAGATGTGTCTCTTTAGACAGCATATAGATGGGTCATATTTCCTTATCCAATTTCCCAGTCAAATCTTTTGATAGGTGAGTTTAATCCGTTGACCTTCAGTGTTATTACTTTCAAGGAATTATTTATGTTAGCCATATTTTGATTGGAATTATGTTTGTCATATTTTGTTTGTTTGGGTTTTTTCCCTTTTCTTTTTGTCTTTTTTGTTGCTCTTACACTCTCCTCCAACTCTGCCTGCCCTGTTTTTCCCTTTCTTCTTGCAGAACTCCCTTTAGAATTTCTTGAAGGGCAGGTTTCTTGTTGGAATACTCTTTCAATTTCTGTTTATCTGTGAATATTTTGAACTCTCCATTATTTTGGAATGCTAGTTTAGCCGGATAGAGTATTCTTGGTTGGAAATTTTTTTCTTTTAGTACCTTGACTATATCATATCATTGCCTTCTTGCCTCCCTGGTTTCAGATGAGAAATCAGCACTTAATCTTATGGAGCTTCCCTTGTATGTGATGGTTTTCTTTTCTCTTGCTGCTTTTAGAATTTTCTCTTTGTCTTGAGCATTGGATTATTTGACAAGTACATGTCTTGGGGTGGGCCTGTTCAGGTTTATGGTGATTGGGGTGCGTTGTGCTTCTTGGATATGTGCATCTGTCTCTGTCAGTAGATTTGGGAAGTTTTCAGCCATTATTTCCTACAACACTCCTTCTGACCCCTTTCCCTTCTCTTTTCCTTCTGGGATGCCTATAATACATATGTTTGTGCGTTTTGCATTGTCATTCAGGTCTCTAATTCCTAGCTGGATTTATCTTTTTACTGATCACTTTTACTATCTGTTTGATTTCCGATGTACTGTCTTCCACATCACTAATTATCTGCTCTGCCTCTTCTAATCTGCTGCTATTTGCTGTGAGTGTATTTTTGATTTCTTGAACTGTGGTGTTCATTCCCATCATATCTGTTATCTTTTTGCATATGTCTGCAATTTCCTCTCCAAGTGTTATCTTCATATTGTTAACCTCTTCCTGTACTTCATTAAATTTGTCTGTGATATATGTTCTGTGATCTTTAATTACTTGTGCAAAGCTCTGCTCCCCTTCCTGGTTTTTAGTTTATTCATTGTATTCAGCCATATTTTCCTGATTACTGGTTTGGTTTGTAGATTTTTGTTGCTGTCTGGCCATCATTTTATCTTGATGGGTTTAATCAGTTCCTTAGCTTCTTTTTCTAGTCTTGGGGAGTAATTAGCTGTTGTTTTTACGTAAGTGTTATATCTTCTCTTTGTCACTTTGCTCTTCTTATTCTAATTTCTTATTGCTGGCTGAGTTCACTTTGAAGGAAAGTATTAGGGCCAGGGAAAGGCAATTGTGTAAGACAGGGAAAATGTGTAAAGTAGTATTGGTAATAAATGTTAACAGAGCAACAATATGAGATCTGGGAGGATGGATATAAGATTCATGTAAGTTGTGTAGAGTTATAATAGTAGGTAGAGTACCTATAATGAGGTTGTCGACTGAATATGGGAGGAATATGGTATGAATTAAAAAGCTAGTGTTTTCGTGAGAGAGTGAAAGAGAAAAGAAAGGCAATAGTTTCAAGAGTGGATAAAAGACAGAAAACAAAACAAAGGATTTGAAATTAAGAATTAGACAATTTGGGGATCAAAGAAAGGGAGGTGGAATATAGGAGAGACAGTAGATGATGGAGGATATCAAGATGTGGGGGAAAGGGGATAGTGTAGGTAGCCAAAAATCATTTCACACAGAAATGAGGCAATGGAGAATGAGGAAACCCAGCAAATGTGAAGTGTTCCCTGTAGCACCTATTGTGTAATTAAGATTAAAATAAAATAAGAAGAAAATGAGGGACAAGAGAGAAAAAAAAAAAGAAGAAAGAAAGAAAGAAAGAAAAAGAGGGGTGGTTAAAGGGAGGGGAACAAGTAAGGAGAAGAAAAAAAGATATAGAACAACCAAAACAGCAACAACAAAAAACCCCCCTAAATAACTGAAAAAAAAAAACCTTGGGGGATAAAATGGGAGAAAAGTCTAGGAGATTATGCAATGTTAGCAATCAGAACAATAAAAAATACAAAATGAAATAAAAATAGAAAAACAAAACAAAAAAAAAAACAAAAAAAACAAAAAGAAAAAACGCAAACGTTGAGGGCTAGGACATTCAAGGACCTCAGATGGGCCTCAGGGCTTGGTGGATTCAGGGATGGAAAGTCTGTGATATTGCAGACTCAAGAGGTGTGAGTCTCTGGTGTGTGGGCCACCACGGTTTAGGGGACACAGACCTGGTAACCTCAAATCTGGTTAACAGGGAGCCTGGGAGCACCGCAGTGCAACACAGCCTTCAGGGATCCCCACAGATGGGTACCAGCCCTATGGGGAGGTCACATTCACAAACTCTGACCTATGTGTCAGAAACCCACAATTCACCCTCTCACTCGGGTCTATTCTGTGGCTGTATCACCAATTCTACCTTAGGACACCTCCCGCCCTATAACCCCCAAAACAGCCACCTGGGGGCGCCTCTACACTGCATCCAATTTAATGACGCTGCAAATCAGTAGCCAGGCACAGGGGGCAGGGCTCCAGCCGGAAGTGAAGATATCAGTGTCCGAAACCGAATTCCCACGCTTCACAAAATATTCCCCTAATTGGCTTCCAGATGTCTCCCACCCTGCCAGCCCCTGAAACAGCCTCCTGGTGATGTCTCTTTATTGCAAGCGGTTTTTGGCCGCTGCAGATGGGCAGCCGGCCTTGGGGGCGGGGCTCTAGCCAGAAGCGCTATTAATTTGTGTCCACACTTAAAAATTCCCCGCCTCACAATAAAACTCCCGTCTGGCTCCCCAAATCGGCCTGCGAAGACCTCCTGCCCTGTTAGCCCCTCAATAGCCTGCTCAGGGCTTATGAATTCCCCAGTACCACAGAGCCTCCAGGAATCACTGCCGTGGTGCCAGTGCCGCAGCTCAGCCCACCCCAGGAGGGAGCATCCTACACACAGCCCCCACCTCCGTGTAATAGAGCCTCAATTTTATCTTATACATGAATTTTCTCTGTTACCTTCCCACCAAATTGATATCCAGACACCTTCTGCCCTGAAAAATCCTAAAACAGCCTGGTCCCGAAGAATTTCCAGTGCTACCCAGCTGCTTTGCAGGAGAGATTATGAGGTACACTCACTCAACCACCATCTTGCCCCGCCCCTCTTTTCATATTTTTATGAACTCTTTTTACTCACTGAAATTTACTAGTAGAATTATAAACCACTCTTTTTTTAAAGCTGTTAAAAGATTTAAACTGTGGAATTACAGGGCAAACTGATTTTTCCACATCTTGGAAGATAATTTTAATATGCCACAGCTAGGCCCTTCCTCAAAACTCTTTTAAAGAGAAGGCTGTTTCAAAATAGTTCTTATATTCAGATTTCTACATGACCATTCCATCCTGCACTGTCTAATTTTTGCTCCAGGAATATGTATGCACAGATATAAATAAATATTTAATTTTTAACAATTAGAATGGAGCTATTCAAAGAATTTTCAATTGTATATTTGATATTATTATCCCAATGTATGAAGATATACACTGTGGAATGAAGTAGACATAAATATACTCAGACACAGAAACATAAATCATTGATCTTACATATAATTTGCATTATTTTTATAGGTTTTAGTTTAATTTTGGTTATAGAAATATATATTACTTATTTAGCAGTATATTTTACCCCAACATTTTCATCAAATAGGCATACATGAATAGTTTGACACAGAAACATAATTTAGTTATTTAAAATTTGGATTTTTAATAAAATAAGTGTGAGTGCAAAACATTTGAAGACTCCAGAAAGTTTTTTCTTCTTCTTCTTAATTTGCACTATGGCCATGCAGTATTTCACAAGAATTTTGTTTCTTAACTAATGGTTGGAGCCAAAATTTTCCCAATGCTTTAATACAATGTTCCTTTGTTTAAGAACTTAATATTTTACTTTGAATTCAGCAGATTTTTGATGAGCAAATTAAATCTATGTATATCTACTGAGGCTATTGAAGCCTCAGGGAGAATTGTTTCTCTCATGAATTGCCACAGTTAGGAACTCTGACAGTCAATAAGGGAGGTCCCCTTTATTTTCCAGGCCTTGGAGATATAAAAAAACAAACACAAGAGGACATTCATCCTCAAAGGTCAAGAATTCCACCAGGCAACAATTTAGTCCAGACTTGCAATCATGAGAGAAACCAGTGTTATTAATACCAGTAGGAAAGGAGAGAGGGAAGTCTGCTTTTCCATGGGATATAGTGACAGAAGCTGATATGAAATTAATGTAAGCAAAGGCAAGGGGTGAGCCTAGGTATGAAGTGACCAGAAAGGAAGGCAAGGAAAATTTAGGATTTACACTTAGAATAGGTTCAGTATAAATTCAACAAGCTGTTATTTCTGTTATTATCTTTCTGCTATTTTATAATGTAAATGTACCTATAAATGATGTTAACTTTTAGATACAGGTTTAATTAATTGTTTAACTTAAGGTGAAATTTTAAGGTGTGGGTCAGTTTTCCTGGAATCTAAATAAATGCAGTCTACAATTACTATCTCAATAGCTGAAATCCTGGCTACATTTACTTCTTTGTGATTGTCCGAGCTACCAAATTATATATGTATTTAAGTAAGGGAACTTATACAATGATTCTAATTTTTAGCTAAATTTCTAAGTATGTTTTACTTTAAGAAGAATTGGACACCTTTATTAAATAACTTATAATAAAGTTATTAATAATCCTGCATAAATTTCCTGATTTTTGTTTTGTTTTCCTTTTTGATTGCTATTTTTTTGTGTGCAGTATTTCTTTTTTTTTTAAAGATTTATTTATTTATTTAATTCCCCCCTCCCCCAGTTGTCTGTTCTGTGTCTATTTTCTGTGTCTTGTTTCTTTGTCCGCTTCTGTTGTCGTCAGCGGCACGGGAAGTGTGGGCGGTGCCATTCCTGGGCAGGCTGCACTTTCTTTTGCATTGGGTGGCTCTCCTTATGGGGCGCACTCCTTGCGCATGGCGCTTCCCTACGCAGGGGACAGCCCTGCGTGGCAGGGCACTCCTTGCACGCATCAGCACTGTGCATGGGCCAGCTCCACACGGGTCAAGGAGGCCCGGGGTTTGAAACGTGGACCTCCCTTGTGGTAGACGGATGCCTTAACCACTGGGCCAAGTCCGTTTCCCTGTGCAGTATTTCATGACACTTACCGGTGACTTCTTTCAGGCAAACCATTAAAGGGGCTACCAAGTGATTAGAAATTTGTTTTCAAGCAAAACCCTCCTTCAATGAGAACAAGGTATTTTACCAGTTTACAGCTTTAATCCTTTCAAAGCATTTCAACATAGAATTACAAAGAGAGAGATTTTCCTTAAGTACCCCATTCCAGGTTGATCAGTGATTTGATAGGAAATTTGCTTGTGAATAAAGATGTGGAATACTGGAAAGGGGCAAGCCATTCCCCCTTCCCAGGGAGAAGGGGAGAGAAGATAATGGTGTTAAGTTCCATGCTGCTAAAACTGTCTGGAAAGATCTTTTCAAATTTGATGCTGTTCCAGGGCCCCCCTTTCCTGGCAGGGCTATGATTCAAGTCACCAGCTGCACCAGCAACCCTGTCTGGGCCAGCTCAAACAAACTCAGGGGCATGACACAGACATGGACACAAACAATCACTGAGTTCCCACAGTTTGGTCTGAGAAGCAAGAGAGAAGAGCATGCTCACACATTCATTCCATGGTTTTGCTTCACAAACTACAATCAACTCACTCTTCCACCAATAGCAAGGGAGGCTTCCAGCTCAACCAAATTCCATCACTTTACATAACCACACAACTTCAACACCAGCATTGAGCTAACACAGACAGAAGAAAAAACTCTTTAATCTGACCCACAAGTTCTGTATATATTTTCTTCAGCACTGCAGCCCCTTGCAGCCTTTACAAACTTTAGAAAGACAGAAACCTTAGCATTAACATCTGATATAAAGTGAATTCATTCACAATTTAGCACCAAGACAAAAGATTCCACATAGGACTTTTCACTGTTTAAATTTACACACAGACCAAGCTCCACTAAAAAGGCTGATTCGCTGTCCAATAATCAAGTTTTTCAAAATCCAGATGATTTTCCAGGATGTTAGGAATCAAACCTATAAACATCCCTTCCTGTTATAATCAAACCTTCATTATTTCATGGAGAGAAGACCAGTACCAAATTCTAACATGCAGGTAAACAAACCTTAAACACCAGGCTTTTTCCTTGTTTTCGTTTTTTTTTCAGAGCTACAGAGGAAGTCTTCCAGCCAAATTTCTTGGGGTACTGTGATCCTCTCAGGAGGTGATCGGGCAACACTACCTAGAAATTAAGGCTAGGGTTTTCCGACTATGCTCCATGGGTAGTTTTGCCAAATTCCATGTTTTCATTCCCAGCAATTATTTTTTTCAGATCTTATATTGCTTTTGATTTTCACCAGTAAGATTCTGGTGAAGCCCACATCATCCCTGATTTAAATATAATCCCGGGGTGCCAATATTTGTGGTTCTCCTGAGTACTCCCAGCCTCCTCGGGGATCTGGAAGGGGTAGCGAAATACTACCTTCTCTGTCCTTTGTTTGCAATTTCAGATGAGGGCCCAAACATATTGTAGAAGTTGAGAGAGGTTCAATTATTTGTGTATAGAAATGCCAGGAATCAGGAATAATTTTGGGAAGGAAAAATATTTATTTATTACCTGCCAGGCTCAGAGCTTGTCATGAACAGTCCAAGACTAAAACAAGGATTTTGAGCTCTTTTTATACATTCTGGATAAGTTTTAGTGCATTTGGTTTGCAATTTCCATGAATATTTAAAGTATATAGAGTGTGCATTACTAAACTGTTTTTCTGGGACTGGAGTTGTTGTCATGGTTATCAAAGGCAGGGCTGCAATAGTCACTGTCCCAAATGCTCATCTCAGGAGACATAAAGTTCAGGTTATCTAAGAGATGAACAGCCCCCCCACACGTAGATACACATAGCATACATCATTTTCCCCCAATATGGCAGGTTATCTTGCTAAGATTTGGCCTAATTATGGTTGGAGATACGAGGTGGGTAGCTGTTCATTTTTTTAATTTATTATCCCACTTATCAATTTCCTAGTGAGGGCCCAAAACAAATTTCCTGTTTAACATCCATGGTTTATCCAGTTTTCAGAAGAATTCATTGTTCTGGACAGTAAAATCCTAGGGGTGGAGACCTCAGAATTCATTCTGGGTATTATTGGTGCTTACATGGATTTCTTGTTAAGCTCCAAATCCATCTATTAATTTTAATTTACCCTTAGAGATTTTACACCTTTAATCTTAAATGGGTGTTGAATGGAGATGATTTCTTTTCTGTATCTAATTCGTGCTGGCCATGTGTTTCAGGCCTTACCTTACAAGGTGTAACAATTTTATTATTTTATTTTGACTGGAGGAAGATGGATCTGGCATTCTGTATGAACCAGGAGGAATTTTTCGTATGGATAATAATATGTTCATTCAGAAATAAACAAACTTAATTAAAGATATTAGATACCTATTTTCTAAAATAGGACAGTAAATAACAGAGGTAGACAAATTTGGGTGTTTATAAAGATAGCACCTTTTTTAACAGTTAGTGTAGAAGAGTATATATATGTGGGTGTGTGTATATATATACATATATATAAAGCTATTTTCAGATATAAATTGTAATAGATAATAGCATTAGGTACTTAGGTTTGTTCTGAAGAAGCATTTCAGACTATTTTATGATTGGCACTCATGTGCTCCTTCAGGTGCTTCTGGTGATTTGACACATTTTGGCCAATTAGATTTATTCAGGAGTAGTGTACCAAGTTGGAAATTCCCTTAGGTTTTTAGCTGTGGCAGTGATCAGAACTAGAAAATAAAGGTTTCTCCATTTTGGTTTTAATTGAACAATTTCTGGTAATTTTGACTGCTCAGTAGGTGACCCATCACCAGCACGGAAGCCTCGTTTTCCTACACTGTAAAGTACAGCAGAGTAGTAGGGTGGCTGAGCCTGGCACAAATGAACTGGGAGTCCCAATGTTTTCAGATAAGGCTGCCACCTTATTTAATAGACATGTTCATTACCTATTCAGAAAATGAAGTTACAAGGAATATAACATGTCTAATTCATTTTTACCTGATCTGGAATAGAAAAGATAACATTATAATTATAAGCATATAATTAGAACAGGATGAAAGTATAGCATTTAATATTATTTAATGTACTACTTAATACATAAGGATTCTAAGTTGAAATTAGTAGTTTTAAGTTTCAGGTTTGTAATAATTTCACATTACCACTCCATGGGAGCAGGCTATAATGCCAAAAGTGTTTAAGTTTTACTTACATTATCCTGTTCATCATGGCTCCACTTAGCATGTTTTACACACAGTGAACAAGTGGCAGCATCATTTATCCTAGAGAGAGTTTCCTATATTTTACTGGCCCAGTGCACAGTGCTCTCTGTCACTATGGAACAGTGCCCATCTGGAGGCGACTTCCATTGTATGCTTGGCTTTACTGAAACATCATTGGCTGCTTCAGGAGCTTGAAACTCTAACATAGTTATCATCAACTTCAGGAGAAAAACCAAAGGTGTGATACAACAAATATTTTATTTGAGGGGTCACTGACCTGCCTATCCAGTAGCTCACATGGAGAGGCAACCTGCAATGTATTCAAGGCCTACTTTGAATGCACAACCGAAAGTGACAATGTTAAAGTTTATCTCTAGTTTTTATGTATTTTAAATGTTTTTAATGCAACACATTATATATTAAATGACATGTACATTTTTCCATGACGATATTAGCCAGCATTTTACATTAGTGGTAGAAGGAAAAAAATATTTTTCATTGTTAAAATGAAAATGAAACATTCTCATAAGAATTGAGGAAAGTTTTCACTTCTCTTCACTTAAATATGCACTTTGCAGTGACTCTCAGACAGGTTTTATTTCCACGAAGTTACCTTTTTACCGTTAATGCCAATCCAGGTTTTTAATAAATGACTTTTGGGAATTGGCCATTTACATGGTTCCATTTATAAGATGCTTTTACATAATTTCATAATTAACCATATCCACATAGACCAGTTACTTTAAGCTTAAATAAACTTATTATATTACAATTACCAAAGAAAGAAGTTTGCTTTGTTTATTTAAGAGGGTATTTTTATACTTTCTTCCTTAGTGTAATTTCATTAACATGAATTTATAATTTCCATTACTTCAAAGATTTTGTATGTATAATGTTAATTTATTTAATGGGTATATTTTAAAGCTAGGGAGATTACACCTGAGTTAAATAAAATTGAAACCATAATAGTTTATGCAAGGAATATTCTCTTTACTTACTTTATAGGAGGCTAAAAACCCTTTTCTTGTTTAAGTTCTGAAATGTGAAAAAATTTAAATGTATACTGACTAGTACGTTCTGAAATATATTATAGTTATATAATTTGTTGAATCATAATTTAGGAAAGATCTTTTAATAGTTTTATGGACTCTTTTACTTACTGAAATTTGGTAATAAAATTATTAAACTAGGAAATTAGAGGGCAAACTGATTTTTAATTCCCAGTTTAGAAGATAGTTTTAATTTGCCACCCTAGCTGCTCCATCAAAGGTATTGTAAAGAGAAGGCCTTTTCCCAACGGTTCCTATAATCAAATTTCTATATGACCTTTCCATACTTCAAAGTCTAATTTGGGCTCCAGGAATGTTTAATTACATATATAACTACATATTTAATAGAGCTCCTTTAAGAATTTTCATTGGTTAATTTCATATTATTATCCTGATGTTTGAAGATATGCACTGAGCAAAAAGGCAGAAACCAATAGATTTAGATACAGGAATATAACTCTTTGATGCTACTTAAAAGTTGCATTATTTCATATATTATTTAGTTTAATTTGGGTTTTATAAATATATTTTACTTATATAACTGCATATTTAACCCCAGCATTTTGAGAAAATAGGCAGACATGAATAGTTTCACACAGAAATATAATTTAGTTCCATAAAACTTCAATTTTTTGCCAAATAAGTATGATTGCAAAACATTTGAAAGACTCCTGTAGTTCATTTTTTCTTAATTTGCACTATGACCTACAGTTTTGCACAAGAATTTTATTTCTTAACTAATGGCTTGCAACCAAAATATTCCCAATGCTTTAATACAATTGTCCTTTGTTTAAAAACTTTATATTTTACTTTGAACATAACAGATATTTGATGAGCAAGGTGTGTAGGAAATGAAGGCACAGTGCTGCTGTTTCCATGGTTACACTGTTAACACAGGAATGCAGCAATTAAGCCTTTCCTGTCAACAGGACTGCAGCTGCCCAGGGCAGGTAGAAATAAGAGAAAACACATTTTATAGTTTGAAAGAGCACTAAGACCTTGTACTCTGAGAGAACATTTTGTAGTCCTGCAGCTTGTTGAGAATTTTTACTGTGCAGCCGCGTGCTATCGCTTATTCTTACAATAGCTTGAGTTTATATAATGCCATTTGGAAATAATAAAGTTGTCTGTTGACCTTGATGAGTCGATGCTCTCAGACCCCCTGATCCTAGTCTTCTCTTTGTCTTTCATTCCCCATACCCTTCAGGGTGACAATTTCTGACAACTGGTGCTGGGGCCCGAAGAAGTGAGTCTGAAAAAAGTGAGTCTTCCATAGCCATATCAGGAACCGGCGGAAAAGATCTCATCAAGGGTCAAGTGAGACGTCCAAAGCAGAGAGACTCAAATCTTCAAGATTAAATAAATAACATTTCTGCAAAGTCATCTGGGTATGGATAATCAACTGGTATGTTTGGAAGAATATTCTCAAGTGTTGAAAACTTTATTAAGTACTACAGGGATGTCAGTAAAAACATCTGATTTGTTTAGAATGTTGTAGAATTTGAGAGAGGTTCAATTATTTGGGTATAGAGAGGCCAGGACTCAGGAATGATTTTGAGAAGGAAAAATGGTTTATTGACAGCCAGCCAGACTCGGGAGCTTTCTGTTTCAATCCCGAGCCCCAAACAAGGCTTTCAAGTTTCTTCTATACAGAGAGGAAAGTTTAAATCGTCCCTTTGTTTTAGTTCTCAATAGGATTGAATTAGCATATACATATTCCACATCTTAGGTAAGCTTTTAGCATGGACTTCATGCATTCTAGATAAGCTTTTAGCATATTTGGTTTGCATTTCCCCTGAATACTTAAAGTTTATAGACCTTGCATTCTTAAACTATTTCCTGAGACTGTAGTCATTGCCATGGTCACCAAGGTCAGGACTGCAACACCCCCACCGTCACACCCCCACAAGTCAGACAGCTTAGGTTATCTCTGAAGAGACAAAGAGCCTCCCACCCATAGCCCGCATCAAGAACTCCTTGCTTTAGTTATAAAACATTGTTGTTGGTTTCAACCACAAGGTAAAAATCTTTTGAATTTAAAACAGTGGAGACAAGTAATAAAGGCTTTATGCTGAGTATATCAAAAGGGAGAATCTATTCCCCTGCCAGTTTGGGCTTTAGTGAAACAGATTGCTGCTGCATTAGACCCGCTACAACCTGAGGGAGACAAGGAAGAGATTAACGTATATTCCAAATACCCAATAGAAACAGATCCTAGTTGAAATAAAGCAGATGAAGAGGGGCAGGATGAGGCAAGATTAGAGGAATTTCATTGTTTTATGTAACACTAGGAATCTAACCCTTTTTTGAATAAGGACAAGGAGGATGAGATCTCAGAAGTGTCTGACGTACATATTTCCAGTCCTTTGGTGTTCCCTAATTTTTGCACCAAGCCATCCACAAGTCCAGTTAAGCCATCTCAGTGCCTCTGGCACTGGGGATTTTTTCTGATGCTATTGATGCTATGCCTTATGTGAATAGAGTTTTTGTGCTTAATCTAGCTCCTGCTGCACCTATGATGTGGTGTCTGTTTCAAGGATCCAGGCAGGGAGATCCTGAGGCTATGCAATTGTTGTCTGCATTTCCAGCAACTAATTCCCCATTACCTCCATATATAAATAACCCCCAGGGAAGTATTGATTTCCATCATGAACCCATACCATTTAAGTTACCAAAAGATCTAAAGCAGGCAGGTGCTCAATATGGGACTAATTCTCCTTATACCATAGGATTAGTTCAAGGTATGGCACAGGCAGATAGATTAATTCTTTGAGATTGGGAGATGCAGGTTCACACGGTATGGATCCCTGCAGAATTTTTACAATTTAAAACCTGGTGGACTCATGAGTTAAACATGACAGCATGAAGAAATGCTACCCTAAAAATCCTCCAGTACTCATCTCTACTGAGCAGTTACTAGGGGCAGGAGATTGGGCTAGCCTTCAGAGGCAGTTACAGTATGATGATGTTGCTATAGTTCAGGCTAGATTGGCTTGCTTGGCTGCTTGGAGATGCATTTGTGCTCCTGGGAAACCCACTCAATCTTTTGCAAAAGTAATAGAAGGAGTTAATGAACCATTTGTTGAATTTGTGGCTTGATTAGCCAACATCCTTCAAAAGACTATTGATATTCCTGAAGTTCAAGAATTGATTCTATTGGCTCTCACTTTTGATCATGCTAACAGTGAATGTAAAAAGGCAATTAGACCTATAAAGGCTGTGGGAGGCTCGGTTCAGGACTATATTAAGGCATGTCATGATATAGGCTCTACTTCCCACCAGATGACGGTGTTAGTTACTGCTATTAGAGAAACTCAAAAAGGGCAACGAAAAAAAGGGAGCTGTTTTAAATGTGGGAGGCCTGACCATTTCCAGAAGGATTGTAGAACTTATGTTACTCAAACCCCATGGAAAAGAGGAAAAAGAGTACCATCAAAAATCTGCCTGGTCTACAAAAAGGGCTTTCACTGGGCTAATGATTGTAAATCTAGGTTTCATAAGAATGGTGCCCCAATTTTATCATTGGAAAACCCCTTTGTGGGCCTAGCTCAGGGCCTCAAGGACTAGCTGAAAAACATCCAGTCAGCAATGGCCAACAGCATGCATCCCAGTTCCTGACCTAATAGTGGCTACAAGGGCAGTGCAGCCGTAGATTTATCTTCTATGGAAACTAAGCTTATAACACCAGCAATGGATCTACAAACTATATCTACAGGTGTAAAGGGACCTCTGCCACCTGCTACCATAGGATTGATTGTGGGCAGAAAGAGTTTGACTATGAGAGGACTGTTAGTACAAATTGAAATTATAGTGATTATAAGGAGGAAATAAAAGTAATGGTACAAGCAGTAAGTCAGGTTCAAATTAATTTAGGACAATGTATTGTTCAATTGCTTCTATTACCTTACCATAAACCATTAGCTCTTCCTTTTACAAGGAAAGGAGGCTTTGGAGCTACAGGGAATGAAATATATTGGCAAACCTTTATAGGTGATGATAGGAGAGAAGTTACTATCACAATTAATGGAAAAGTGTTTTTTGGGTTGGTATATACAGGTGCTGATGTATCTATCATTACTAAATGGTATTGGCCCCAATCCTGGACATTGCAAAAAGTACCCACTGTGTTTACTGGAATTGGAACAATGACTGATGTTTATCAAAGTACTAGTATATTTTATGTGTTGGGTCCAGATGGACAAAAATCCACTTTGCAGCCATATGTTGCTGACGTTGGTCTTAATCTGTGGGGACATGACTTACTTGGGCAATGCGGAGCGTTCATCCATATACCCACCTTTTCAGAACAAGCAAAAGCTATGGATATGGATATGCAGTATAATACTAGGAAAAAAGGAGATTGTAGAGGACTTGGGTCAGATATAAATGAGCAAAATTCTACTCAGGAAAATTTACTGTATGGGCCATTGAAGTGAAGGGCATTACAATACCCATAACTTGGCACACAGATACACCTGTATAGGCTGATCAGTGCCCCCCCCAATAGAAAAACTTAATGCCCTTCATATTTTAGTAACAGAACAATTATCTCAAAAACACATTGAGCCTTCTAGTAGTCCTTGGAACTCACCAGTGTTTGTTTTTAAGAAAAAATCAGGAAAATGGAGAATGTTGACTGACTTGAGAACTATTAGTAAGGTACTGAGCTCTATGGGTGTGTTGCAGCCTGGAGTGCCTCAACCATCGATGATTCCAAACAATTGTTCTTTAATTATTATAGATTTGAAAGATTGTTTTTTCACCATTCCCCTGCATCCTTCGGACAGAGAAAAAATTGCTTTTTCAGTACCTTCTATAAATAATCAGGCACCTATTCAAAGATGTCAATGGTGTTAATTGCATTAAGGCATGATTAATAGTTCCACTATGTGTTAATTGTTTGTGCGTGAGCCTTTAGCAGTATTAAGAGAAAAATTTCTGGAGGCAATGATCATTCATTACATGGAAGATATTCTGTTTGCTCAATACTCACAGGAAAAATTGCAGCAATTATTTCAATATGCTGAACAAATTCTTCCCAAGTATAGATTACAAGTTGCTCCTGAAAAAATTCAAAAGGATGCTCCATATTGTTATTTAGATATGCAGTTGGCCAACAGATGTATTATGCCACACAAGGTGCAAGTACATCAGGACAAGTTGAATAATTTAAATAATTTCCAGAAATTTTTAGGGGACATTAATTGGATCTGGCCAAAGTTAGGAATACCTCACTATATGTTGACCCATTTATTTCAAACATTAATGGGAGATTCAGATTTCTCAAGCCCTAGAACATTGTCTGCAGAGGCTAAAGAAGAATTTGTGGAAAATATTTCTTGGAATTGCCCCTACATATGAATGGTTGGAAAATAAAAATAAGACAGGACAGTTTTTGACCCTTAATCAAACATCATCTTAAGGCCTGTGTTAGAGATCCACTTGTTTTCATAACTGGTAAGATAATTATTAAGAATGACTCATTGTTTTATGAAAATGGTGCCTTGAATATTTGTCTATTAGAAAGTGTATTGCAGGATGGAGAAACAATAATGAAGGCAAGAAGAAGAGGCATTTGGATACCTGTAAGAATGATGCAGATTTGGCAGTCCTCCCCTGAAAGCCAGTTGCTGCTTCACTTGGGAAAAGAATTTCTGAAGCGAACAAGATGTTTTATTGGACTGCTTATTATAAGCATTTTGGGACTAATTGGAATCATTAGAGCTGCTGCTACTGCTGTAGCAGCTTTACATGAAATAGTACAGACTCAAAAGTATGTGCACGATTGGCATAAGAATGCTAGTGATTTATGGCATAGTCAAGAACATATCGACGAGCAGTTGAATAATCAAGTAAATGGGAGGAGACAAGATGGTCGCTGAGTGAACTTACCTTTGTGGTCTGTCCCGGGAAGAGACGGCTGGGCGCGGCGTCAGGTTCTCCAAGGCGAGGCTTTTTCGGGATTTTTGCAGGGCAGAAGTGTCGGGACATCGATTGGGTGGAAAGGTAACGTAGAGGATTGGTCTAGTAGATATAATTTGGGTTCTATTGCCCGCAGGTGAGACCCGCGCACGGGCTCCTCCCTGTTGGGGGTGGGGGGAACCGCGGTCCTGTCCTGGGGTTCCGCTTTTGGATGGCTCTGAAGGGCTAAGGAGTTCGCGAGCTCTGGGCAAGCTGTTGACAGATTGATGTGACAGATCGCCTTTGTGGATCGATTTGGGAAGATAGACGGTGTTTTGTTGTGAAGCGGGAGAAACTTTTGAGTGAGAATATAAACAATAGCGCTTCCGCCTGAAGCCCCACCCCCAAAAGCCCGGCAACCGTTCTCCAACCCAAATAGGCTTTAGGCAATAAAGAGAAGAAATTGGAAAATTGTTCTAGGCTGCGGCAAGGGGGGGGGGGACACGTCTGGAAGCCGATTAGGGAATATTCTGCGAAGCTTGAGAATTCCGGTTTTCGAATCTGTTTTCGGCGTCACAGGCTGGGCTTCGGATCTGTACTAGTAAAGTGGCTGCGGTGTAGAGGCGCCCTCTAGTGGCAGTGGTTTGGTATCACAGGACGGGAGCTGTCCAAAAGCTGAAGTGAAAGATAACGTACTAATGAGTCCAGCAAAGTAAGTGAATTGCAGGGTTCAGTCACAATATAGATTTTGCAGATCTGACTTCCCCCATAGGGTTGGCACCCAGCTGTGGGGATCCCTGAGGGCTGTGTTACACTGCGGGGCTCCCAGGCTTCCTGTTGACCAGATTGGAGGCTGCCAGGTCTGAATTCCCTAAATTCTGGTGGCCCACACCGCAGAGACTCACACCTCTTGAGTCCTCAATATCTCAGACTTTCCATCCCTGAATCCATCACGCACTGAGGTCCATCTGAGGTCCTTAAATGCCCTAGCCTTCAACGTTGGCATTTTTTCTTTATCGTTTCATTTTGTTTTGTTTTTATTTTCATTTTGACTTATTCTTTACTTTTTTCAATTTCCTGATTGCTAACACCGCATTATCCCCTAGTCTTCTCTCACAGCGTATCCCCCAAAGTCTTTTTTTACTCAGTTATTTAAGGGTTTTTTTTTTGTGTGTGGTAGGTGCTGTGTAGTGGGTGTTTTAATTCTGGTTCGTGTATATCTGTTTTTTTTTTATTTTTTTTTCTTTCCCCTACCTGTTCCCCACCCCTTACCCACCCTCTTTTCCTTTCTTCCTCTCGTCCCTTCCTCCCCCCTTTTTTTTTCTCTCCCTTTTTTTCTGTTGTCTCTCTCCCTCTTGTCCCTCATATGCTACTTAGTTTATTTTAACTCAAGTATACAATAGGTGCAGCAGGAAACACCTCACATTCGCTGGGTTTCTCATCCTTCACTGCCTCATTTCTGTGTGAACTGATTTAGGCTACCTACACTATCCTCTTTCCCCTACATCTTGATATCCGTCACCATCTACTGGCTCTCCTATATTCCACCTCCCACCTCCCTTTCTTCGATCCACAAAGGGTCTAAGTCTTAATTTCTAATACCTATGTTTTGTTTTCTGTCTGTTATCCACTCTTGAAACTATTACCTTTCTTTTCTCTTTCCCTCTCTCACGAAATCAATAGCTTTTTAGCTCATACCATATTCCTCCCATATTCAATCATCTACCTCATAATAGGTACTCTACCTACTGCTGTAACTCTACACAATTTACATGAATCTAACCTCCATCCTCCCAGATCTCATATTCTTGCTTTGTTAACATATATCACCAATACTACTTTACACTTTTCCCTTGCTTACACAATTGCCTTTCCCCAACACTAATACTTTCCTTTAAAGTGAACTTAACCAACAACAAGAAACTAGAATAAGAAGAAAAAAGTGACAAAGAGAAGATATAACACCTATGCAAAAATAACAGCTAATTAACCTCCAAGAGCAGACAAGGAAGCTAAGGAACTGATTAAATCCGTCAAGATAAAGAGATGACCAGAAAGCAACAAAAATCTACAAACCAAACCAGTAATCAGGAAAACATGGCTGAATCCAATCAACAAACCAATAATCACGAAGGGGAGCAAAACTTGGCACAAGCAATGAAAGATCTCAGAACATTTATCACCAACAAATTTGACGAAGTAATGAAAGAGGTTAACAACATGAAGACATCACTTGGAGGGGAAATTGCAGAAATACGCAAAAACATAACAGATATGATGGGAATGAACACCACAGTTCAAGAAATCAAAAATACACTTGCAGCAAATATCAGCAGACTAGAAGAGACAGAGCAGAGAATTAGTGATGTGGAAGACAGTACATCAGAAATCAAACAGATAGTAGAAGGGGTCAATAAGAAGATAGAAAAAATCCAATTAGGACTTAGGGACCTGAATGACAATGCAAAACACTCAAACATACGTATTATAGGCATTCCAGAAGGTGAAGAGAAGGGAAAGGGGTCAGAAAGAGTGTTGCAGGAAATAATGGCTGAAAACTTCCCAAATCTACTGAAAGAGACAGATGTACATATCGAAGAAGCACAGCGCACTCCACTAGTCATAAACCCCAACAGGCCCACCCCAAGACATATACTTGTCAAATTATCCAATGCTCAAGACAAAGAGAAAATCCTAAAAGCAGCAAGAGAAAAGAAAACCATCACATACAAGGGAAACTCAATTAGATTAAGTGCTGATTTCTCTTCTGAAACCATGGAGGCAAGAAGGCAGTGGTATGATATAGTCAAGGTACTAAAGGAAAAACATTTCCAACCAAGAATACTCTATCCAGCTAAACTAGCATTCAAACATGATGGAGAGTTCAAAATATTCGCAGACAAACAGAAACTGAAAGAGTATACCAACAAGAAACCTCCCCTTCAAGAAATTCTAAAGGGAGTTCTGCAGGAAGAAAGGAAAAAACAGGAAAGGCAGAGTTGGAGGAGAGTATAAGACCAACAACAACAACAAAAAAGACAAAAAAATATATACAAACAAAATATGACAAACACAAATCCAATCAAAATATGGCTAACACAAATAATTCCTTGATAGTAATAACACTGAATGTCAATGGAATAAACTCACCTATCAAAAGATTCAGACTGGGGCATTGGATAAGGAAATATGACCCATCAGTATGCTGTCTACAAGAGACACATCTTAGACCCAGAGACGCATGGAGATTGAAAGTGAATGGCTGGAAAACAATCATACAAGCTAACAATAACCAAAAAAAGGCAGGAGTAGCTATATTAATATCAGACAAAATAGACTTTAAATGTGAAACAATTGTGAGAGACAAAGAAGGATACTACATTTTAGTGAAAGGGAAAATCTGTCAAGAAGATCGAACAATCATAAATATCTATGCCCCTAACAAGGGTGCCTCTAAATACGTCAGGCAAATGCTGGAAAAACTAAGTGAAAGAATAGATACATCTACAATTATAGTGGGGGATTTTAATACACCACTATCAACTCTGGACAGAACATCTCAAAAGAGAATCACCAAAGAAACAAAACATCTGAATAGTATATTAGAGGAGCTCGATCTAATAGACATATATAGATCGCTACACCCAAACACAGCAGGATATACATTTTTCTCATGCGCACATGGATCATTCTCCAAGATAGATCATATGCTAGGCCACAAGGAAAGGATGAACGAATTCAGAAAGATTGAAATCATACAAAACATTATCTCTGACCAGAGTGGAGTCAAGCTGGAGATTTGCAAGGGACAGAAGCCCAGATTTCACACCGCGATTTGGAAATTAAACAGCACACTCTTAGAAAAACAGTGGGTCAAAGAGGAAATCTCAAAAGAAATCAATGACTACCTTGAAACAAATGATAATGATAACACAACATACCAAAATTTATGGGATGCAGCAAAAAGAGTACTGAGAGGGAAGTTTATAGCCATAAATTCATATATCAAAAAAGAAGAAAGAGCAAAAATTGAAGAACTAACTGCACATTTGAAGGAATTAGAAAAACAACAACAAAGTAACCCAACAGGAAGAAGAAGGAAGGAAATAACAAAGATAAGAGCAGAACTAAATGAAATAGAAAATAAGAAAGCACTTGATCAGATAAACAAGACCAAGAGCTGGTTTTTTGAGAAGATCAACAAAATTGACAAACCTTTAGCGAGACTAACAAAGAAAAAAAGAGAGAAGATGCAAATACACAAAATAAGAAATGAGAAAGGCGATATCACCACTGACCCCACAGAAATAAAGACTATCATAAGAGGATATTTTGAAAACCTATATTCCAACAAAAATGACAATCTAGAGGAAATGGACAAATTCCTAGAAACACATAAGCAGCCCATATTGACAAAAGAAGAAATTGATGATCTTAACAAACCAATCACAAGCAGAGAGATAGAATCAGTTATTAAAAATCTCCCAACTAAGAAGAGCCCAGGGCCAGATGGCTTCACAGGTGAATTCTACAAAACATTCCAGAAAGAACTGACACCAATCCTGCTGAAACTATTCCAAAAAATCGAAACAGAAAGAACATTACCCAACTCCTTCTATGATGCCAACATTACCCTAGTACCAAAGCCAAACAAAGACATCACAAGAAAGGAAAATTACAGACCAATTTCTCTAATGAACCTAGACGCAAAAATACTTAACAAAATACTTGCTAATCGTATTCAACAACACATTAAACGAATTATACACCACGACCAAGTGGGATTCATCCCAGGTATGCAAGGATGGTTCAACATAAGAAAATCAATCAACGTAATACACCATATAAACAGATTGAAGGAAAAAAATCACATGATTATATCTATTGATGCAGAAAAAGCATTTGACAAAATACAGCACCCTTTCTTGATAAAAACACTCCAAAAGGTCGGAATACAAGGAAATTTTTTGAACATGATAAAGAGTATATATGAAAAATCTAAAGCCAATATTGTTTACAATGGAGAAATCCTAGACTCCTTCCCTCTAAACTCAGGAACAAGACAAGGATGCCCACTGTCTCCGCTCCTATTTAACATTGTCTTAGAAGTACTTGCTCGAGCACTGAGGCAAGAACCAGAAATAAAAGGAATTCAAATTGGAAAGGAAGAAGTCAAAATTTCATTATTTGCAGATGACATGATCCTATACATAGAAAACCCTGAGAGATCTACAACGAAGATTCTAGAACTCATAAATGAGTTTAGTAAAGTCACAGGTTATAAGATCAATGCGCAAAAATCAGTAGCATTTCTGTACACCAATAATGAGCCATATCAGGAGGAAATCAAGAAACAAATACCATTCACAATACTAAATAAAAAAACAAAATACTTAGGAATAAATTTAACTAAAGAGGTAAAGAACTTATACACCGAGAACTATACAAGATTGTTCAAGGAAATCAAAGAAGACCTGAATAAATGGAAGACTATTCCTTGTTCATGGATAGGAAGACTGAACATTATTAAGATGTCTATCCTACCAAAACTGATCTACACATTCAATGCAATCCCAATAAGAATCAATGCAGCCTTCTTTAAGGAACTATAAAAACTAACTATGAAATTTATTTGGAAAGGAAAGAGACCCCGAACAGCCAAAGACATACTGAAAAAGAAAAACGAAATTGGAGGAATCACACTACCTGACTTCAAATCATACCACAAAGCTACGGTGGTGAAAACAGCATGGTATTGGCATAAGGAGAGACACATAGACCAATGGGATCGAATTGAAAGCTCTGATATAGAACCTCACATATACAGCCACATAATATTCGATAAAGCCACCAAACCCTCTCAACTGGGAGAGAGTGGCCTATTCAACAAATGGTGTCTGGAGAACTGGATAGCCATATGTAGAAGAATGAAAGAGGATTGCCATCTCACACCTTATACAAAGATCAACTCAAGATGGATCAAAGACCTAAATATAAGAGCCAAGACCATAAAAACCTTAGAAAGCAGTGTAAGGAAACATCTACAGGACCTTGTAATAGGAAATGGATTTATGAATATCTCACCAAAAGCACGAGCAGCAAAAGAACTAATAGATAAATGTGACTTCCTCAAAATTAAAGCCTTCTGCACCTCAAAGGAGTTTGTCAAGAAAGTAAAAAGGGAGCCCACACAGGGGGAGAAAATATTTGGCAATCATATATCTGATAAGAAACTAATAACTTGCATATATAAAGAACTCCTATATCTTGAAAATAAAAAGATAAACAACCCATTTAAAAAATGGGAAAAAGACTTAAATAGACACTTCTCCGAGGAAGAAATACAAATGGCAAAAAAGCACATGAAAAAATGTTCCAAATCTCTAGCTATCAGGGAAATGCAAATCAAAACTACAATGAGATACCATCTTACACCCATAAGATTGGCAGCTATGAAAAAAACAGAAGAATACAAATGCTGGAGAGGATGTGAAGGAAGGGGAACACTCATCCACTGCTGGTGGGAATGCAGAAGGATCCAACCATTCTGGAGGACAGTATGGCGGTTTCTCAAAAAACTAGCCATAGATTTGCCATATGACCCAGCAATACCACTGCTGGGTATATACCCAGCAGAACTGAAAACAAGGACACAAACCGATATATGTACACCAATGTTCATAGCAGCATTGTTCACTATCGCCAAAAGTTGGAATCAACCCAAATGCCCATCAACAGATGAGTGGATCAATAAAATGTGGTATATACACACAATGGAATACTACTCGGCTGTAAGAACAAACACACTACAAACACATGTGATAACATGGATGAATCTTGAGAACCTTATGTTGAGTGAAGCAACCCAGACATTGAAGGACAAATACTACATGACCTCAATGATATGAAATAACCAAGCTTCCCTAGATAGCAAGAGACTGAACGATAGGCTTACAGGAAATCAGAGTGTGGAGGAAGGATGTGAGGCGATGTCTGCAGGGGTGGAATTTAAGACAAGATGGTGGTAAGTATGAACACGAAGAAGAGATAAAAGGGGGGCAAGGGGTTGCCTTTGGTTGGGGCTTTGCGGGTTTGAGGTTGGCTGGGGAGGGATGGATGGGTAACATTGCCCAAAAGTGGGGGGCGGGAGGGGTAGCATACGAACACAGGAGAGGGTCAGGTGTTGGTGGAGAGTAAAATGCTGAGAAAATCATATCAAAATATAATAAAGAGGGTTACGTGTTTAGAATGCTTGGAGGGGAGTGTCTGATGCAGGACGGGCTCCTGGGGAATGTCTAAATGCTCATTCTGCCAGAGTGGGTGACACCATGGGGTAGAAACCCAAGTAGTGAGAGTGGGGGTGGACCCACATCCTGGGGAGGACTAATGCCATCAAATAGAGGGAACTGTATCCCTCGAGAGAAAGGGTGGCTCCCAGGGCATTGAGGCAGTTGAGCAAGTTAGGCCCTGAACACTATTCCATCTACATCTGGAATTGGCTCCTCAGGAAACGGAGGTTGGCTGTCACTGTGGGCACCAAGGTGGAAGGGAAAATGGACATTAAATGTGTGGAACCAAGGTAAATGGGGGGTAAGAGAGGAGTTTCTTGAGAGTACACAAGGATGGATATAAAACATGTAATATTACACCATAACATATAGGAGATAACAGACTGATAATGTAAACCATAATGTAAAACATAGGATAACTGAGAATGTAAAAAACTGTGTATCCTAAAGTATGCACCATAATGTAAGCACAGATGTCACCTTGTTAGAAAGCTAGTGTCTCAGACTCTGTACATCACGTTAAGTAAATATGATGTGAATAGGATGTAAGAGTAGCACTGTGGAAGGGAAAAGGTTTTGTGGTGGATGTATGGGAGTGCTGTATATTATATATATGCATTGCTGTGGTCTAGGGCTCCTGTGAAGAGAAGCTGAATAATTAGGGGAAAAAAGAAAAAGAAAAAGATAGGATGTAGAATTTTTTCCAAGTAAACACGTGTTTTTTATCTAACCTTTAAACCCATCGCTATATGCCATTCCCTAGTAAGGGACCCTGACATTATACTGGGCTTCAAATTTCGGGGAGTTCTGGATCACAGAGTGTTTCAACAATGGCAATGGAGGGATACTGGTATGGGATGCCATTGACAGGTGATATATGGCTGACAGGGAGCTGTACAGAACATATGTCCAGGGTGCATGGTAATGTTTGGATATACTCATAGTGGCAACAATTAAAAACCACAGTAGGGGGGGGTACTGGGTTCTTGGCCAGTGGTGCTCTGTCGTGGTCCCTAGGGGAGCAGCAACAGTCTCCCAGGTGCAGCGGCGGGGACCAGGAGGGAGTGAGGGTTCAACAGTGAGCCCCTGATGCTAATGACTATGCTTGTGAGCTGATAAGCCTAAAATAAGAACAAGGCCTAGAGCAAAATTGTGCCTGGGAATTTCCTCCTGTCAGCCTTCATGTTACTCAAATGTGGCCAGTCTCGAAGCCAAACTCAGCATGTAAATGCAATGCCTTCCCCCCAGCGTGGGACATGACACCCGGGGATGAGCCTCCCTGGCACCGAGGGACCACTATCAACTACCAACTGATGATGCAACTGGAAAATGACCTTATACGGAAGGTTCAATGCGGATCAGCAGAATATCCCTGTCTACATAAAATAACATGACTTTAAAATGCTGTTTGACCTAAAGTAAGGGGGAAATGGAAAGGAGAAATGAGTTTATATGGCTACGAGTTTCTAAAAAAGAGTCTGGAGGCTGTCAGAAGGATTGCCCTCATGCACAACTGAGCAGAGTCAGAGAGACAGATAAAGCAGATACAACCCCCAGATATTGGTTCCTTTGAGGGCTAAAGAGACCCATGGGAGTTATGGTCATGGCCGATGGGGTTAACTACCAGGTCAGATGGCCCCTCTTTGGAAATGGTGTTTATGTGTGATGAATATGGACTCAGATGGGCTCTCCCTTCATAAGACTTTCATGCTAATGTGCTGGAGGTGCAGTTAGTGTTGGGGTTTAAGATATATTTAGGGGATTTGAATCTCTGGTCTGACAATGTGATAGCCAGGTCCTGAGACCCAACAGACTCCAGCACCTACAATCTGTTTTATTGGACTTACCACACTCAGCTAAGATAGAGTTGAAGAAGGACAACCACCACACCATGGAGCCTAGAGTGATTACAACTGAAAGTGGGAGGATTGCATCCAGCATCCATGTGGAATCTGAGCCTCCTCTTGACATAGAGGTGCAATGGACACAACCAATCCAATGTCCACATAGAAGAGGTGGCATTGGATTGGGAAAAGTGGACATGGTGGCTGATGGGTATGGGGAAAGGCAGGAAGAGATGAGACGTGGAGGCGTCTTTGGGACATGGAGCTGCCCTGGATGGTGCTTCAGAGGCAATCACCGGACATTGTATATCCTCACAGGGCCCACTGGATGGAATGGGGGGGAGTATGGGCCATGATGTGGACCATTTACTATGAGGTGCAGAGGTGCCCAAAAATGTACTTACCAAATCCAATGGATGTGTCATGATGATGGAAACGAGTGTTGGTGGGGGGGGGGGGGGGAGAGGTGGGGTGGGGGGGGTGGGGTTGAATGGGACCTCTCATATATATTTTTAATGTAATATTATTACAAAGTCAATAAAAATAAAAAAATTAAAAAAAATTAAAAAAAATAATCAAGTAAATGATTTAGAATCAGCTATTTTACATCTTGTGGATCAAGTGTATAACTTAAATTTGCTTAGAGGATTGAAATGTGACTGGAATGAGAGTAATTTTTGTATTACTCTGCTTCCTTAAAATGCTTCGATGACTGAATGGGAAAAGATTAAAAATCACCTAATAGGTCATAAAACTAACATATGCTTAGAAATAGAACTGCAGAAAAACGTATTAGAAATGTTTCATTATCAGATTTGTGTAACTGATGATAAGGATATATTTGATGATCTGATTTCACATGTTAATAAGTTTAATCTGGTGAATTGGTGGAAGTCTCAACATTTTTTATCAGCACTAGGAACAGGACTCTGTGTGTTGGTCTGTTGCTCATTGTTGTTTCCCGCCTGGGACAATGAGTTCGGAAAAACCTGCATGGTGTGGATGCTATTGGGCAAGCCAATAATTTGGTGCTTGCTAAAATCTTGCAATAAAGATCTCCATGGGCAGAGCACCTGGCTGGTAGTCAATGATGGGTAAGGCTCTCAGAGGAGGGCAACCAAAGGCAGACACAGCCACCCTGACTAAAACAAAAAGGGGGAAATATGGGAAACAAAGGCACAGTGCTGCTGTTTCCATGATTACACTGTTAACACAGGAATGCAGCAATTAAGCCTTTCATGTTAATAGGACTGAAGCTGCCAGGGGCAGGTAGAAATATGAGAAAACACACTTTGTAGTTTGAAAGAGTACTACGGTCTTGTACTCTGAGAGAAGATTTTTGTAGTCCTGTAGCTTGCGAGAATTTTTAATGTACAGCTGCATGTTATCGCTTATGCTTGCAATAGCTTGAGTTTATATAATGCCATATGGAAATAATAAAGTTGTTTGTTGAGTCGATGCTCTGTGACCCCCTGATCCCAGTCTTCTCTTTGTCTTTCATTATCAGTACCCTTTGGGTCGACAATTTCTTACAAAGACTAATTCTTTGAATAGCTAATGAGGCCCTTGAAGTTTCAGGGAGACTTGTTTCTCCAATAAATTGCCACACTTAGTAACCCTGACAGTAAAGGCATAAGTTCTCCTTATTTTTCAATCCTTGGAGATAAAAAAAAAATCACCCCAGTGGACATTCATCCCTGAGGGGCAAGAATTCCACCAGGCAGCAATTTAGTCCACAGTTAGAATCGTGAGATAAAGTGGGGTTACTAATACCAGTAGGAATGGAGACAGGGATGTCTCACGTCTGATTTTCCCTGGGCTACTGGGGCAGAACCTCTTATTAAATAACCATAACCAAAGGCAAGGGGTGAGGCTAGGCTTGAAGTGACCATAAACGAAGGTAAACTTAGCTAAGAGTTTACTCTTACAATAATAGTTTCAGGCTAACTTCACCCAGTTACAATTTCAGTTATTACCTGTCTGATGCTTTATAATGTAAATGTATCTATAAATGTTCTTAACTCTTAGTTAAAATTTTCATTAAGTTTTTACCTTGAGGAGAATTGTTAAGGGGTGGGCCAGATTTCCCTGAATCAGAAGTAAATGCATTCTACAATTACCATCACAATAGCTGAAATCCAGGGTACATTTACTACTTTGCAATAGCCCCAGCTACCAACTTAATATATACATTCATAACGGTACTTATACAATGATTCTAATTCTTAACTACACTTCTTACTATGTTTTACTTTAAGGTGAATTGGACAACTTCATTAATTAAGTTACAAGAAAATTATTATTAATAAACCTGCATATTATTCTTGCCTTGATTTGTTTTTTGTTCATTTTTTTCATTATTTCATGAGTCTTACTGCTAATTGCTTTCAGGCAAATCATTAAAAAGGCTATCAAATAATTAGAAATTTATTGTTTTCAAGCAATAGCCTGTCCTTGAGACCAAGGTATTTTTCCAGTTTACAGATTTAAGCATTTCAAAGCATTTCTACATAGACTTACAGAGAGAGATATTTCCCTTAACTCTCCCTTTACAGGTTATTCAGTGATTTGATATGAATGTCACTTATGAATAGAAGGTGCGGACTCACTTAAAAAGGACAAACTGCTCCCCCATCGCAGGGAGGAGGGGAGAGATGAAAATGATGGAGAGGTCAAGGTTGCTAAAATTGGCTTGAAAGAACTTTTCCAATGTGGTACCATTTCCAGGGATCCACTGTCCTGGGAGGGCTATGATTCAAGGCACTGCCTCCACCAGCCACCCTGACAGGTCCAGCTCCAACAAACTCAGGGGCATGGAATGGACGTGGATGCACAATCCCTGTATTCCCACAAAGCAGACCAACCCAGAGAGGCAAGACAGCAGAGCATGCACACACATTCATTCCAATGATCGACTTCACATACTACAATAAATTCATTTCTCCACCAACAGCAAAGGTGGCATCCAGTTCAACCAAGTTCCATAACTTTACATAATCACACAATTCCAACATCAGCATTCACCTGACACAAACAGAAGCACAAAACTCTTTAATCTGACCCACCATTTCTATGTAAATTTTCTTCAGCACGGCTGCCCCCACAGCCATTACAAACTTTAGAAGGAGAGAACACTTAACGTTAACATCTGATATTAAGTGAATTCACTCGCAGTTGAGCACCATAACAAAAGTATCCAGCTAGACCTTTTCACTGTTTAAATTACACCCAACCTAATCTCCACTAAAATGTCTGATTCATTTCCCTGTAACTAATTTTTCAAATTCCGGACCCCCTTCCAGAATGTTAGGCCTCGAACCTATAAACATCCCTTTCTATTATAATCAAGCCTTCATTATCTCAGTGGATACAAGACCAGTATCAATTTCCAACATGCAGTTAAACAAACCTCACACAGCAGGCTTTTTCCCTTTTTCCTGTTATATTTTAAAACCTAGAAAGAATGGCTACCTCCCCAAATTTCTGGAGGTCCTGAGGGTCTCTTGGAATATAATCAATCAACCCTACCTATCAATTAAGAATAGGGTTTTCCTGACTATGATACTGGGAGTGTTACCTTCTTATGAGTTTGGAGTCCTTTTCGTTCCCCAAATTTCTTTTTTTTTTTCAGACATTCCATTGTCCTCAATTTTGGGGGGAAGATTCTTGTGAAGTTCACATCTTTTTGGACTAAATTTAATTCAAGGGCACCCAAATTTGGGGTTCATGTGAGGCCTCCCCTCTTCCTCATTGATTCAGAAGGGGAAGCGAATATGCTACTTACATGGGCTTCCTTTGAAATCCCAGAAGAGCCTGCAAAAATGCAGCTTTTGAGTAACCCAAGTGTGTTGAAATAAACTATTTATAAAATAATTCCATAAGGAAGCACTTATTTGAGGTCAACTTAAAGGCATACAAATCAAATTTGTATAAACACAAGACCACACCAAAGTAATACAGAAATAGCCAACAATGCAAAATCAAAGAAAACTATGTGGAAGCTATATTTAGTTGGACAGAGGTGTGTCTTGTACCCTAGAATGTCTATTAGGAAATAATCATCTTAGATCAACAGAAAACCAGGCTCAATGGGCTCTTTCAAGATGGATTGTTTTAGCATTGGCTCCTGTTTTCTGTAATGTTATCTTTAGTATGGCTGGTAATTGTTCTGTGGATTTCCACCTGCTCAAGGTGCCTTGACATATGTTCTTTCAAGGCCACTGTAGTCTGCATATTCCAGCCCATATCCATCGAATGCATATTTATGATCCGTATCACCAGATCTGTTATAGGCACTGTAGTTCTATCAACCACCATAGGCACAGCTGTAATTTACATATCCTTGATCATAATATTAATTCATTCCTTGGTCCTGTTTTGGCCCCTACATTGTCCATGAACACTACAAGTCATTTACCAGCATAAACAACTCTTCCCCATTTCTTTGTTGCTGTTGATTTTATACACCTCTTAGGTTGGTGCAACTTTGATTCACACATCCAAATTCCAATCTGACGATATTTTCTCTGTAATATTTTCTTTACTAGCTCTTGATCTGTATATGTGATGATTGGTAGTCACACCACTATGTAGTTTAGTCTGAGTATTCTTTAGGGCTTAGACAGCTGTCATTTCCTTATGCAGGCTTCCATTGCCAGAGGTATTCACACCTTCTGTAAGGTACCTGGGGTATGATTCCCATCAGAAAATTATCATTCCTTTCTGTCCTAACCATTCACAGAAGCAAGAATGATATGTATTTCTGCACAGCACATTGGGGAATGTTGGTCTGAGAACTGTTCAAATTCCACTAATAACCAGAAACCTTTCTATATATTTGTTCATTGATATTTCGAGTTTCACAGTGAAGAGTATGCCAGGAGTTGTACACCATATTGCCTAATGGTCCAGAAGGGAGAATGTCCCAGAAATACCTGCAGAAATTATATTCTTTGTAACAGACATAATCTGAAAAGTAATACAGATACTGTCATGTTACTAGAGTACCCCATAGCCATCTACCATTGATACATTCCCTCATCACACCTTATGACCCAAATGTCCCCCTGAGCAGTACCACTCATGGTTACAGGTTGTTTGACTCTGGTTAGGTCGCTAAAGCATGGGGGGTCTTGGCAAGCATATGGCTCCCACGTTTCAAGCATCTGATATAATTTACTGAGACATTATCATTCTCTTCTTTGGAGCTTATTTTGAGGCATTAATGAAATGCTAGATTTCACTAATTGCATAAACCATTTATTCATTGCTTTACTCAAACATATTATTTCTCCTTCTATTTGTCAATAAGTTTCAAAATTTTTATTGGAGATCAAATTCACATGTCCTAAATTTCACCATTTTAGCCATTTGAAGCATACAATCTAACTGCTGCCAATATATTCACCATGTTGGAAAACACATACCTATACCTGAGTCTAGAACATTTTCATTGGTCACAAAAGAAAGCCTGCAGCAATTAAGCAGTCTGTCCCAATGTCGTCTGCTCCCAGCCTCTGGCCAAAACAAATCTGCCTGTGTGTGTGAATATGCCTGAGCAAATTTCACAGAAAGAAAATCATGGAGGTGTGTCATTGCTGTTTGGCTTCCTTCAATTATCATAACGTTTCAAGCCTCATCCATGTTGTAGTATAAACCTTTACTTCATTCCTTTCTCTGCTGAACAATATTCCATTGTGCACGTATATAACTGGCTGTCCATTTTATTAAAACGTTTGGTACTGATACCACATCCATTATTATTTTTTTATTGTACATTTTCCCCTCTTTATTTAATGTTACTTTAAAAAAATGTAAGATGTTCCAAAATAACCCCACCCCCCTCATCCCACACCTCTCACAACAAAACCTCTTTCATCATTGTGGGACATTTATTGCATTTTATGAATACAATTGAGAGCACTGCTGCACCACTTGAAGAATGTTTTACACTGTAGTTTACACTTTCCCACAGTCCATCCAGGGTACCATGACAGTAAATATATTGATGATCATCTGTCCTTGCAGGACCAACCAGGAAAAGGCCAAGTCCTAAAAATGGCCACATTCATATCTCTTCTTCCATCACCTTACCATCAGTAGGTACCATGGCAAATTTCTCCACATCAGTGCTCCAATTTCATCCATTATTAATCACAGAATTTCCATAGTAGAATTTCAGTAAGTGAACTCTACTCCATACTCTATTCCTCCATCCTCTTGGACCCTGGGATGATTATGCCCATTACAACACTATATCAAGAGGGAGCTAGGTTCTATGTGGATGATGGATGCAATTCTCCTATTTGTAGTACTAGGCACTCTTGTCTCCCTGGTGTGGTGGTTAACTTTATTCCACTCCTTGTTAGCTGCATGAATTACTTCAAATAACTCAGATGGTAGTTGTTGAAAGTCTGCTTAGACTCAGGGCTTGGCTGTCACATGGACAATCCAGAGATTCTGGTCTCCTGAGTATAAACCAACCCTCAGCTCCAACTACAGGTCCAGTAAAATGACAGAAGACACATGTAAAAAGGTCACTTCTGACTCCAACTCCATCATACTCTGGAACACAAACTTCTATGTTGGGACAACTGTCATGGCACTGAACTCCGGAGGCATCTGCCATGACCTGGGAACCTTTGGGTCTCTGTAACCCTCAGGAGTACCAGGACCTGGGGTTGTATCTACTTTGGCTGTCTCTGGGACGCTGCTGAGTCGTATGAAAATGTGGCACCTCTGAAGACCTCCCAACTCTTTTTGGAGACTCATAGTAAGAAAAACTCATTTGTCCTTTCTATTTCCCCATTTTATTCAAGGTCAAAATGCAGATTTTAACACATGATATTACATGTAGGCTGAGATATTCTGCTGGTCTGAGTTGCCCCTTTGATTCAAGGTCTTTTTCTAGTTTCATCATAAGCTGGTGCTTGCTAGTAATCCCTCGGAGCCAGAGGGCTCAATCCCTAGAGTCATGTCCCATGCTGGGGGAAAGTAATGCATTTACTTACTGGGTCTGGATTAGAGTGTGACCAAATTTGAGCAACATGCAGGCTCTCAGAAGGTAACTCTTAGGCACCCTGCAGTTTTAGGTCTAGTTCATATTTCAGGCATACAGACTCATAAACCTTATCATCAGTATTAAGGGCTCACTGTTGAACCTTCCTTCTTTATTGGTCTTTGCCATTGCACTTGGGGGATTGTTGCAGGTCCATAGGGGAATGTCATCGATGTCCTCTAACTAGGAACTCAGCAATTCCTCATTTGTTATTTTTAAATGTAACTACTATAAAAATAATCTAACATTTTTACATACCCTGTAAACATGCCCTGGAGAACTCCCTCCCAAACATATGGAGCCCAGCAGTAAAACATCACAAAAGTGTTCCTCCCCTGTCATAGGTGAACATCTCTGTGGTCCAAAACTTCTTTAAAAATGAAGACTAGTACATTGCCAAATTCCAATAATAAAAAATGTAATACAGAGATGGGATTAAAGGTTAAATATATAATACATACTAATTTATTAAAATTACATAACAAAAAATTAATTTGCTGGTCAAAAAATGACAAAGAGAAAAATATTAGATTTGAGCTTTCTCCTTTCATCACTGCGATATTTGTTGGCCAGTATGTCCACAGCAAGGCAATTTATATCATTTCTATTTCAGGGTCTACATCATATCTTTTTTTTTCCAAATTAATAAGTACATTTCACAACAGTTTTAGATCACAGTATGTCACATATACAATAAAGGGAACTCACACATATCCAACATCAAACATTTTGTCCCTTCACCAGCAATGACATATTCATATTATATTTGCTGCAGCTGATGTAGAGATATTGAAACATAGCTTTCAAACATGCTTCCATTTGAGGTTACATTATGATTCATATTTAAAATATACAATTTTCTAAAATTTTTTGTTATATGATGTTTTACTTTATGGTTTACATTTTAGCCTATAGACTATTATACAAATTTTTGTGAAATTTAGCATGTCCTATATCCGTCATTCTATGATCTTGTGGGACACTTCGATTGACCCACAGTTACATTGATTCCATCTATTCAATATCTCTCTTCCCCTCCCCTCATCGACCACAGTGACAATCAATCTTCATTTCTTGAAGGTCCATATTCACAAATACTTGCAACAATAATGAGGAATTAACATAACCGACTGCCGTAACCCATTGGGAACCACCAATTCTCTTGAGAGATATAATTCCCTCTGTTTGAGAACATCAGTCCTCCCCAGGATGTGGGTATACCTTCACCCAATTTTTATGTGTCCCCACCCAATGATATAACCCACTATGAAAAATGAGCACTTAAAGACCATTTAACAACTCATAATGGAGTGGACTCTCATTAAAGAAAAAAGCAAACATAAAATCCATCATGATCTCAGATTTTTAAAATTCAAAAAAGCAAAATAAAAAGAGACATGTGCATGATGTTGATATATCTCCCTGCAATATGAGTTTTTTAGTAGCTGAGAGAAGCCAAGTGTATGCGATATAGAAGGCCAGGAATTGAGAATTTTGAGAAGGAAATTTTTGTTTTCTTTCCTGACAGGCCAGATTTGGCAGACTCTTATCCTGGTAAAAACTGAGGCCTGAATAGAACTTTTGGGTTATTTTTATACAGAGAATATAAGAGTAGGGATTCAAGAGCTGTTTGCATGCATAACAACTTCTTTTTTCTTTATTTTCTTTTAAATGTTACATTAAAAATTGTGAGGTTCCTCTATACCCCCTACCAACCTTACACCACTCCTTCCACATCAACGACCTCTTCCATCATTGTGGCACATTCAATGCATCCGGTGAATACATATTGGAGCACCAGAATCTAAGTTCCCTCCTGATATATTTTGGGACTATACATACCATTCCCAGAGTCCATAACAACTATTTCTTATTTTCTTCAAGTGTTTTATCTGACTGTTAGACAGCTTATTTCCTCCATGTAAGCTTAATTTAACACCTATACCCCACATTCTAAGTTAGCTTGAGTTAACACATATGCCCTAAATTCCAGGTAAGCTTTTAGTATGAATACAACACATACCAGTAAGCTTGAAAACTTTGGCTTGCATCCTCCAAGAATATCGAAAGCTGATAGAGTTGATACTTCTTATCAGACCACAATTTTGTAACCTCTCTATCTGGTTGGTAGTCTGCAATGACATCAAGCGATGTCATTTGGTCAGAACCAGGTATTCCACTAAGGGGTATGGTTGCCCATAGCTAGGAACAGACTTTTCCTTTCTCCTGCAATTTTTCTTTATTGTCCTTTCCAACAGAGACTCTTCCTAGCAGTAAGGCAAGGTTGGTCCTCCTTCTTTCCAGTCTAACATAATACTGAGTGGATCTCATGGCCCTGCAAACAGCCCTAGGGTAATGCACTTTTGACCCAGGGCAGATGTCCTCCCTAAATGGTGACATGTGACTTCTCTTCAGGCAGGAATGTGCCATGGGATGCTTTACCATCCTCCCTCTTTCATGACTGATCACTTGTGTGAGAAAATCATGGAACATATCTCCTATCTTTAAAATGACCCTCACTGTATTGTTAGAGGGAAGATCCATGTGCCTTAGGATCCATGTCCAGGCTCAAGTTTTACCCGGAGGGCCATTTGTCCATTAAGTGAAACAAAGCATGAACCTGAAAAGCAATAAGAGGCACCCATATTCAAAAAAGATTAAAACTGTTTCCACTCCTTGATGACATGACACTTTGTAATGAAAATTTCAAATAATACACTAAAATACTCTTAGTAATAATAGGCAGATTAACAGAACTTTAGTGACAAAACAACATGCTAAATCAGTCATGTATAATATACCTACAGTAAACCATTCCAATTTAAGCAGCATTTAGAAGATAAAAATTATGAGGAATACTTTTAATCAAAGAGATAAATTACTTTTACACAAGAAACAACAAAAATGTGCTGAAAGAAATTAAGGAACACCAGAGTAAAATGAAAAGCCATTCTGTGTTCAGAGATTGGAAGAATTTATTATAAGAGGCCAACACTATGCAAAGGGAACTAGTGATTCAACAAAACCCTTATCAGTATTTCACCAGTCTTTCTTTTCTTCTGAAATCATAGTCAGATGCTTAAATTCATATGAAATCAAAAGGGATTTTGAATAGTCAATTCATTCCTTAAAGGAGAAAGAAATTTGGAAGATTCATACTTCCTGATTTGAAAACATGCTATAAAACCACAGATAACTAAAGTGAGGGGTAGTGGCATAAGAACAGACACTTAATACAATAGAGTAGAATTAACACTCCAGTAATGAACATACCATTTAGGACAACCCTAATCCTAACCCTAATACTAACCCTAACCCTAACACTTAACCTAATTCTGGACTTAATTCCAAATAATACAATAGAACATGCAAATTATCTTCATATCAAGACTACCCTGAGAAAGGGTGCCTTCCACAATTGTGCCAAGTACATTAAATAAAGAAAGAAGTGTATCTTCCACAGATGATGCTATAAAAATTGGATATTCATAGGAAGAGAAAGTAATTGGACCCTAACAAGAGATGGTTTTCAAGTTTTTTTCTTTGTTTTCTGTTTTTAGAATTTTTCTTCTTTATTTTATTTTAAATGTTACATACAAAATATAAGGTCCCCATATAGCCCCCAAACCCCTCACCCTACTGTACAACATCAAAGACCTCTTCCATCATTGTTGCACATCCAAGAAAAGTATCAAGGACCTAAACAAAGAGTTAAAACCATAAAATTCATAGAAGGTAATATAAGAGAACAGCTACAGGCTCTTGAATTTAGCAAATTAAGTCTTAAATATGACACCAAAACACAATCCAAAAAACAAAATGGTCAATTGTTATTTCATCCAAATGAAAAACTTCTTTGCATGAGATGGCGTTATCAAGAAAGTGAAAAGATAACTTATAGAACTGTAAAAGATAGTTGCAAATCATATATCTGAGCAAGGCTTAATATCCAGAATATGTAAGTACCTTTGAGAAATAAGGGACAAAAGAAAACATCACAAATTGAAAATGGACAAACCAACAGGATAAGTATTTACACAAAGAGGAATTACAGTTGTCCATTAAGTATATGAAAAGATAGCTACATTATGATCCATTAGAGAAAAAATAATCAAAATCAAAATAAGATACCACTTCACACCCTCAAGGATGACTTTTTTAGAAAATGAAAGAAACAATTTTGGACAGGAAGTGGGAGCTCTAAGCTGGAGTGTTTGTTCCCTTCTGGATCTGTTCTTTCAAGCTGTAATGCATCAGACAAATGGCTAATCTATACCCTTGACTATACCTCCATGATCCTTCTACTTTCTGTCATGCATCAAGACAGAAATGACAAACTTCTTTTCTCTTCTCTGTCTGTAGATCTTCTCCAGGGCATATATACAGGGTACATAAAAATTTTGGGATATATTCATAGTGGTTAGAATTAAAAAGGACAACTGAGGTAGGGCTGAGTTCCTAGCCAGGGGAGCTCTATCACATTCCATAATGCAACAGCAAAAATCCTCCAAGTGCAATGGCAAAGATGAAAAAAGAAGGATGGATGAACAATGAGCCTTTGATACTAATGACTATGCTTGTCAGCCTATGAACTTGAAATAAGAATGAGGCCTAGAGCTGCAGGGTGCCTAAGAATTACCTCCTGGGAGACTCCATTTTCCTCATGTGTGGTCAGACTCAAAGCCAAACTCAGCAAGCAAATGCATTGCATTCCCCCCACTGTGAGACATGACTCCTGGGGATGAGCTTCCCTGTCGTCGAGGGATTACTACCAAGTACCAGCTGATGATGTAACTAGAAAATGACTTTGAATCAAAGGGTCTACTCAGACCAGCAGAATATCTCATCCTACATGTACTATTATGTTGGAGATTTGGACCTGAAGGGTATCAGGAATGAAAGAAAGAGAAAAGGGAGAAGAAAACAAAGAGAAAGAATGAGAGAGCAGGGATCAGGGTTTCTGCGAGTAATGACTCCTCAGACAACTTTATTGTTTACAAGGGGATCTTTATATACCCCAGTGTACATGCCAAGAAGCAGGCATGTGTAGCCTGTGTGCCAATAAGCATAAACACATAGCCTACATGTCATCAAGCAGCAACACGTATTAATTATCAGCATTACCCATAGTCTAAGGAATTAAAACAATCTTATCTCAAGGTACAAAGTCTAAGTGTTCTATTGAATACAAAAGGTATGTGCTCATCTTTTCTTTCAGCCTTTAACAGCTTCATCCCATTTGCAGGGAATTCTTAATTATCACATTCCTTAGGTTGCAAGCATAGCCATGGTGACAGCACTAGTACGGAGACAGCACGTCTCTCCTTGAGAGGCCACTGTGCCTCAGTTTCTAACATCTCCCCCTTTTTGTTTTAGTCGAGGTGACTCTGCTTGTCTTAGGTTGCCCTCCTCTGAGAGTCTTACCTGTCATTAACTACTGGCCAAGCTCTTTGACGTGGGGAAATTATTGAAGTGATTTTGCTAGCACCAGATTATTCACATGTTCCATGGCTGTTATGCTTTGCAATTTTCTTTGAAAGCACTGTCCAGCACAGGCAAGGATCATGAGCAAAAGAACAAATATGAGTAGCCCTATTCCTAAAGCTGACAGGAAATGCTATGATTTCCACCAATTAACTGGGTTAAACTTTGTAATATATGAAATCATATCTGAAAAAAATATCCTTATCATTGGCTACATGAATTTGATTTTGAGACATTTCTAATATTTTTCTTTGTAATTCCATTATTTCCAGAGAGATATTACTTTTATGGCCTAGCAAATGATTCTTAATTCTTTCAATTCTGTATCAGATGAATTATAGGCAAGGAGTAATACAAAAGTTGCTTTCATTCCAATCACATTTCAATCCCCTTAAGTTTAAATTATACAATTGATCTCCAATGTGCAAAACAGTAGATTCTAAATCATTAACACAATTATTTAACTGTTTATTAATGTGCTCTTGGCTATACCACAAATCACTAGCATTTTTTATGCCAATCATGCACGTAATGTTGTGTTACTTATAATAAGCAGTCCAATAACGTTTTTAGTCTGTTTCAAGAATTCTTGTGTAGCAATAATTGACTTTGAGAAGATGACTGTCAAATCTGCATCATTCTCACCAGTATCCAGATGCATTTTCTTCTTCTGTTCATTGTTATTGTTTCTCCATCCTGCAACACACTTCCTGATATGTATACAAGGCACCATTTTCATAAAACAGTGAATCATTCTTAATAGTTATCTCACCAGTTATAAAAACGGATGGATCTCTAACAGGCTTTAAAATGATAATGTTTGATTAATCGTCAAATACTGTTCTGTCTTATTTATATTTCCCAGCCATTCTTATGGAGGGGCAATTCCAAGAAACACTTTCCACAAATACTTTTGTAGGTTATGACTATGAGTGCTATTAGTCCAAGGGGCCAGTATCCATTCTCCTTTGTAATGTTAGCATAAGGAGAGACCACACAGGCCCAAAGTCCCAAAGTCCATAGGCAGACACAAGCTGCAATTTCACAGTTCCAGAATTTGTAAAGTTAATGTGATGCATGGCAGCAATTGCCACAGGTCTCAGTGAAGTATTTTAATCTCCAGCCATATTTCCACATTTCCCCTTTTTTGTTTTTGTAAAGTAATGAATACACCTTCAGTGCATTTGAATAGTGCATCTGAGGGCTCATTCTTCTCAAGAGCAGGAGGGATCTGATGTCAGTCATTGGTGTAAGCATGATGGAACTTATGGGGATGTCTGAGCTGTTGGCAAATAACAGGCAGCCAGAACTGTTGGGGTAGGCACCACAAGGCTTGGTACTCATGATGTTTGACTTTCTAGTGGAGCCATGCTGCCTTTTTTCAGGTTTCAGTGGTAGGGTCCTGGATCTTCACAAAGGCATTTGTGTCAATAGTCCTAAAATGGATGTTAGAGGAGTGGCAGGGACATGACAGTCACCTGTTACTACTAGCAGATATCCCAGATGTTTTTCATAATTTGAGGGTGATTTACAATAGTTCGTTATTTGTTTTGCTTTTAGTATTTGCAATTTACCCCTGAATAGGGATGGCAGTCTTTAGAGTGACCATACACTATGGAGTTAAGTCTTTCACTTTTAGCAGGACCTCCTATGCTGCACACAATTGCCTTTTTATATTGTACTTTTGGCCTCCTTCCAGAATTGTGATTAAAACCCAAGGGGTATTTGTTTAGAATTTTGATTTTGCCACAAACTCCACCCAAAGCCAATATGGTTGCTTGCTACATCCAATTCATAGGCTAAGTTAATGTTCACAATTTACTTTTTTATTATTATGTAAAGCAGCTTGCTGGAGATTTTCCTACTTCCATGAAGGACCTTTCCCAATTAATACATACAATGGTTTTAACTTTTGAGCTAAATGAGGGATGAAAGATTTTTAGCACTTCAACATTATTACAAACTATTAACATGAGAAAACATTGCATTCCATCATTTATAACAGAGGGCATAGGTTTATCCCACCCAACCAAACCACATTTAGGAATTTGATAGAACAGCAGGGACTTTGCAGCCTGTCTCAATTGTTTGCTTAGTTCAGGCTCTTAAGATAAGATAGTGTCTCTGATGTTTCTTTTCATTCTGAAAAAAAGGATTACTGGTTAACATAATGTCATGAGTAGAGTTTCAGCCACCGATTTTATGCAGCTAGATTATTATCACCATGCCAGCACAGATGGTTGGGCTATGCACCCAGCCTTGGGGAAGCCCTGCAAAAGTCCATTGTTGACTTTTCTACAGGTAGTAGAACGCAGGCTGGCTTGACTTGTCTAAGGAAATGCTAAAGAAAGTCTTAGCACATTTTAAAACAAAGGGATAGTGACATCGTTGGATATTAATTTTTTGCTACAAGCTGGCAATATTTGGGACCACTGCATACTACAATGTTATTTTAATTTATGATAAGAGGTTGTTTCTGTGACACATACCTTTTTATAATAATTAGAACCATAATTAACCACATTATACTTCTGTTTAATATTATGCTGAAATATTGGTAAATTTATATGCTCTTAAGTATTCATTTGAAACTTTTACTCATACAACTTTATTTAACAGGGGGTTAAAAAATCTTGTTAATTTTATAACACTTTTAAACACTCTCTACTTAATTTGTAGCATATTAGAAGAACTTAACTGTTACTTTAATTTTTCTTTCAAGGTAAAAGAACAAATCTCTTATAATTAGTTTGGAACAAAAAGAAAGCAGGTTTAAACATTTTCCTTTAAAAAAGATAAGATCCTTTCTTCTTCAAACTCTGAGGAAATGATGAGGTTAAAGCATGAGAAGCTATTTTGATAAAACTCTTTCTTTGTATACTGATTATTCAGGAAACTTTTACCAAAACAGACTAATGACTTGAGAGACTTTGAGAAAGGACAAAATTTTTAACTTTGCAAATATACTATTTGATACTAAACATTTTAAAACTGTATAGACAGACCCATCAAATTTTATTTAATTTTAATCCTAAAAATTTCTTTTCCATGAACCTCCTACACCTTCAGTATTCACCTAGGTTTTGTCCCACACTCTACTCTTTCCCAATAATCAATCGTTTTATCTTAGGGCAAAATCATCTCCTATTTCCTTAACAACAAAGACGCATTCCATATATCCCGCATACTAAGTTACCAGGCAAAATTCTTACAACATGTAATTCCCATCAACACTAAACAAGCTTGTTAAAATAATGAACTTTTCTTCACTTTAAATACTTAGTAGCATGCAATACTAGAAACAGTCCCCTAGAAGCAAGTTGACAGGGGAGACTGGCTGCCAACAAGTTTTCCTTTTATAAAATTACCTTTTATTAGTAGTATTATCAATTCAGGTTTTATTTAATAATGACTTTTTGGAATTAGCTATTTAAATACCTTAATTTAAACAATGCTTCATTAAATATCTTATAATTAGTTATAACCATATAGACGATAATTATATTATTATAAGACAAATTTTACTGCCACAGAACACATTCCCATATAGTTACCACAATACCTTCTACAAATTGCCTCATGCATTTAAGTTCCAAGAATTCATGAAAATTAGCCATTCTATTTTAGAAAAACTTATTAAATTTCAGTCAGCATTCCCACAAACTTTAACCTTTAATATTTATTTAAGTTTTATGTCTTTCATTTTATCCTGTGAAGAAAAATAAACTATTCATTTCAATCTAGGCAAGAACAACTTTTTATTAAAAGACTTATAGTAATTTTGTTAATCAAGACTTACAATTTTTATCATTGTAGAGATCTTATTAACATTTAAACTTATGTATTAATATAAGTGCTTATTTAATTTTTGACCATTTGAATAGAGCTCTTTTAAAAATTTTTACTTATTAATTAAAATTTATATTACCATCCGGAGGTATCAAAATACACTGACATTGAACAAACAGACAAACACAAAACAATTACAACACATTAACAGAAACATACAGTTTACAATTGACTCATAATTCTTACTTTCCCTTCTTGGTATAGCTGCTTTTAAGTTCTGTTATATCACATCTTAGATTGTACTTTTTAAGATTTCTTCTGGAATCCATGTTGCCTGTAACATGCAAGCTTGTGCTTGGAAACATTTTTATTATTTATCAGCAATCAGTTAAGATAAATTGAGCAGCATAAATGTAGCTAAGCTCTTATTTAGCAGTTTAGACAGACCGTTAACACAGTTTTGGATTACTACTCTGTAAGACTATACTGAGCACCTCAAGCTCCTGTTCTTGTTCAAATTTACTTTCTTTCATTTCAAATTTACTTATGGACTTAGGAAATATAGTAATTTCATCTTTCTGTCCTTTTAAAGCTGCCATTATCTGGCTGCATAAGGCCCATACTGATAATGGAATGAATTTTTTTTTTTGATATGCTCTTCGTAAAATTTTCATTACACATGTCCACTGTTTCCAATTTAAAACATTACATCCCTGAGGCTGAAGCCAGCAACAATGCTTTTGTATATTAAAGGTAACAATTCTAGTATTCCATAGGTTTTTACAGGCACCACATTAACCTTCAGTAAAGTTCCTAACATGAATGAATATGCTTCCACACGTCCCATTTGATTACCCATTACCCTGATGACTTCACAGAAAATGTTACTTACTTAAAAGAAGATTCAAGTCACTCTGCTTTGGATGTTACACAACCCTCAATGAGGTCTTTTCCATGGTTCCCAATACTTATTGGAAGACTCACTAACTTCTTTGGGCCCCACGTTGAGGTGCCAGATGTTGGAGATTTGGATCCAAAGGGTAGCGGGAATGAAAGAAAGAGAAAAGGAAGAAGGAAACAAAGAGAAAGAACGAGGGATTGTCTTTCCCTCAGGGGATCAGGGGGTCTGTGAGAAATAACTCCTCAGACAACTTTATTATTTACAAGGGGCTCTTTATATACCCCAGTGTACATGCCAAGAAGCAGGTATACATAGCCTACATGCCAATAAGCATAAACACATAGCCTACATGTCATCAAGCAGGAACATGTATTAATTATCAGCATTACCCATAGTTTAAGGAATTAAAAAAAATCTTATCTCAAGGAACAAAATCTAAGTGTTCTATTCACTACAAAAGGTATCTGCTCATCTTTTCTTTCAGTCTTTAACAGCTTCATCCCATTTGCGGGGAATTCTTAATTACCACATTCTTTAGGTTGCAAGCATAGCCATGGAGACAGTACTAGCATGGAGAAAGCATGTCTCTCCTTGAGAGGCCAATGTGCCTCAGTTTCCAACACTACACCAAAAACATATAGGCTATGACAGAATAATAATGTAAACCATAATGTAAAACATAGGATAACTAAAAAATTTAGAAAACTATATATCATAAAGTATGGACCACATTGTAAGCACAGATGTCACCTTGTTTGAAAGCTATTGTTTCAGATTCTGTACATCAGTTTCAGTAAATATGATATGAATAAGTTAAAAGATTATCGCTGTGGAAGGGAAAAGGTTTTATGGTGGATGTGTGGGAGTACTGTATAATGTATATATGAATTACTGTGATCTAAGGCTCTTGTGAAGAGAAGCTCAACAATTAGGAAAAAAGAAAAGAAAAAGATAGGATGTAGAATTTTTCCAAATCAATACTTACTCTAGATCTAACCTTTAAACTCATCGCTATATTCCATTTTACTAGTAAGGGAACCTGACATTATATTGGGCTTCGCTTTTCAGGAAGTTTTGGATCAAGAGAGGTTCAACAATGGCGGTGGAGGAATACTGGTATGGGATGTTATTGACAGGCGATATATGGTTGACAGGGAGTTATACAGGGCATATGTCCAGGGTGCATGGTAATGTTTGGATATACTCATAGTGGAAACAATTAAAAACAACAGCTGGGGGGGTACTGGGTTCCTGGCCAGGGGGCCTCTGTCATGGTCCCTAGGGGAGCAGCAGCAGTCCCCCAGGTGCAACGGTAAGAACCAGGAAGGAATGAGGGTCCAACAGTGGGCTCCTGATACTAATGACTATGCTTGTGAGCCTATACGCCTGCAAAATAACAAGGCCTAGAGCAGCATTGTGCCTGGGAGTTTCCTCCTGACAGTCTTCATGTTACTCAAATGTGGCCAGTCTTGAAGCCAAACTCAGCATGTAGATGCAGTGCATTCCCCCCAACATGGGACTGGACACCTGGGGATGAGCCTCCCTGGCACCGAGGGATCACTACCAAATACCAGCGGAAGATGCAACTAGAAAATGACCTTGAATCAAAGGTTCAACACGGATCAGCAGAATATCCCTGTCTACATATAATAACATGACTTTAAAATGCTGTTTGACCTAATGTAAGGGGGAAATGGAAAGGAGAAATGAGTTTATATGGCTATGAGTCTCTAAAAAAGAGTCTGGAGGTTGTCAGAAGGATTGCCCTTATGCACACCTGAGCAGAGTCTCAGAGACAGATAAAGTTGATACAACCCCAGGTATTGGTTCTTTTGAGGGCTAAAGAGACCCATGGGTTCTATGGTCATGGCAGATGGGGTTCACTGCCATGTCAGTTGGCCCTTCTTTGGAGCCGGTGTTTCTGCATGATGGAACTGGACTCAGATGTGATCACTTTTCATAAAACTTTCATGCTACTTTACTGGAATTGTAGTTGGAGTTGGGGTTTAAGGTATATTTAGGGGATTTGAATCTCTGGACTGACATTATGATAGCCATGCCCTGAACCTCAACAGACTTCAACTCCTACACTCTGATTTATTGGACTTACCCCACTCAGCTAACATGGAGTTGAAGAATGTGAACCACCACACCATGCAGCCTAGAGTGCCTACAACTGAAAGCAGGAGGATTGCATTCAGTATCCATGTGGAATCTAAGCCCCCTCTTGACATAGAAGTGCAATGGACACAACAAATCCAATGTCCACAGAGAAAATGTGGCTTTGGTGTGGGAAGGGTGGCCATGGTGGCTGCTGGGTGTGGGGAATGGGAGGAAGAGATGAGATGTGGAGGCATTTTTGGGACTTGGAGTTGTCCTGGGTGGTGCTTCATGGACAATTATGGGACATTGTAGATCCCTCAGGGCCCACTGGATGGAACGTGGGAGAGTGTGGGCTATGATGTGGACCATTAACTATGAGGTGCAGTGATGCCCAGAGATGTACTTTCCAAATGTAATGGATGTGTCATGATGATGGGAGAGAGTGTTGCTGTGGGGGGAGTGGTGGGTGGGGGCGGTGGGGTTGAATGGGACTTCATATTTTTTGAATGCAATATTTTAAAAAAATGAATTTAAAAAAAGAAAAATAAATAAATAAAATAAATACATAACTATGTTTTTAAAAAATGAGTTAAAAATGTTTTTTGACCTTGAATAAAAGGGGATTATGGAAAGACCAAATGAGTTTATATGGCTATGAGTCTCCAAAAATGTGCCAGGAGGTCATCAGAAGGGTCACACTTATGCACACCTCAGCAGAGTCCCCAGAGGTTTTCAGAAGGATTGCCCTTATGCACACCTGAGCAGAGTCTAAGAGACAGATAAAGTAGATAAAACCCCAGGTATTGGTTCTTCTGAGGAATACTGAGACCCACAGGTTCTATGATCATGGGAGATGGAGTTCAGTGTCATGTCAGTTGGCCCTACTTTGGAGTTTCTGTTCCTGAGTGTAATGGAGATGGCTCAGATGTGATCTTTGTTCACAAGCCTCTCCTGTTACTTTTACTCGACCTGTGGTTTGGCACTGGGATTCAGTGTATACTCAGGGGACCTGAGTCTCTGGACTGTCCATGTGATAGCCATGCCCTGAGCCTCAACAGACTTGCAACTCCTACCTACTGGTTTATTGGACTTACCCCAGCCAGCTAACATGGAGGTGAAGAAGGTCAACCACCACACCAGGGAGCCAAGATTGCCTACAACTGAAAGCAGGAGAATTGCATTCATCATCCATGTGAAATCTAAGCCCCCTCTCAATATAGATGTGGAGTGGACATAACCATTCCAAGATCCACAGGATCGAGAAATAGAGAATGGATTAGAGAGGACTTACTGATATTCTATTCATAAATTATCATGATTAGTAATCAAAGTAAATGTAGTGTTGACTTGGAGAAAGTGGCCATGGAAGCTGCTGAGGGTAGGGAGTGGGAAGAAGAGATGTCTTGTGGGGGCATTTTCAGGACTTGGAGTTTTCCTAGTTGGTAATACAGGGTCAGTTACTGGACATTGTATGTCCTCCCATGGCCCACTGGGTGGAATGGGGGAGAGTGTAAACTATAATGTCCACCTTTGACCATGTGGTGCAGCAGTGCTCAGAGATGCATTCACCAATTGCAAGGAATGTCCCATGATGATGGAGGAGGTTGTTGTTATGGGAGGAGTGGGGCGAAGGGCGGGGGGTTTATGGGGACCCCATATTTTTTGAATGTAACAGTAAAAAAATAAATAAACCCAAAAAATGTAAACGATTAACATGTAAAAAAATAAGATAATTTAAAATACTGGTATCAAGGAAAAAAAGATAAGAGTCTTCTCTATACCCCCAAATTCACACAGCAGCTTTCCCACAGAAACATCAACTTCCATCTTTATGGCCCACTCATCGAATTCAGCAAACACATTCTGGGGCACTCCTGCACTACACAGATAATGGTTTAAACCTGTAGTTCCAACTCTCCCACATTACACTCAGTTGGTTAGGGCAGGATATGTAAAGTCCATAACCTGACCCTGCAATATAATTTTGGAAAACTCAAAGTCCCAAAAATGCCTCCACCTCACACCTCTTCTTCCTTCTTCCTGCCTTCAGCAACTACTGTGGTCACCTCTCCTCCTCAATACTACAATTTCTTCTATTAATAGTCCCATTAATTTTACAGTAGAGTATCAGTAAGTCTGCTCTAATTCAGAGTTCATTCTTCCATTCTGTGGTCCCTGGGATGATGATGCCCATTCCACATATAAATCAAGATGGGGCGTAGATTTCACATGGATTTTGGATGGAATTCTCCTACTTGCAGTTGTAGGCCATCTTGGCTCCCTGGATTGGTGGTTGACCTTTTTATCTCCCTGTTAGCCAGCCAAATTAAGTCCAATAATCCTGAGAGTAGGATTTGTCAGTCTGCTGAGCCTCATGGCCTGTCACATGAAAAGTCCAGATATTAAGGTCTCCTGATCATACACCAACCTGACTGCCAAACAGAGTTCCTGTAAAAGTGACAGAACAGGCCTGTATAGAATGGTCACTTCTTCTTCTACATAGGGCCAACTGATGTGGCACTGAACTTCAGAGGCATCTGCCATGACCGTAGAACCTTTGGGTCTCTGTAGCCCTCAGGAGAACTGTTACATGGGGTTGTATGTATCTACTTGGTTGTCTCTGGTACGTGGCTGAGGTATGCGTAAGAATGACATTCTGATAACCTCAAGACTATTTTTTGTAGATTCACAGCCATAACAACTTATTGTGCTTTCCATTTCCTCCTTATATTCAAGGTTGATAAGCACTTTATAATACCTGATAATATATGTAGGCTGAGATATTCCACTGCTCTGAGTTGACCCTTTTATTTAGTGTATTTTTGTAGTTCCATCATGTAATTGTGCTTGGTAGTAAACCCTCAGTGCCAGGTACATTCACCCCAGATGTCATGTCCCGCACTGGGGAAGGTACGCATTTTCATGATGTCTTGGGCTTAGAGATTGGTCACTTTTGAGCAACATGGAGGCTTTCTTGTGGTAAATCTTAGGCACCTTGCAGCTCTAGGCTTAGCTCATATTTCAGTTGTACAGGTTTATAATCATAGGCATCAGTATCAAGGGCTCATTTTTGAACCATCCTTCTTTATTTTCCTTTGTCATTGCACTTGGGGCATTGTTGCTGATTTATTTCAAAACGTGATAGAGCTTCCCTGGCTAAGAAATCAACACTCACACATTTGTCATTTTAACTGTAACTACTAAGGAATAATCAATCATTTTTATGTACCCTGTATACATGCCCTTGAGAACTATCTCGCACAATTGTGCCAGTCATCAATAACACCCCATCCCAGTGTTCCTTCCCTGTCATAGTTGAACCTTTCTGTGGTCCAAAACTTCTTCAAAATTGAAGCCTAATATATTGCAAAATTCCATTAATAGCAACATGTAATATAGTGATGGGTTTCAAGGTTAGATATAGAATACATACTAATTAAGAAAAAATAAATAAAGAAAAAATAAATTGGGGTGTCAAAATGACAAAAAAAAAAGCTTTGAGTTTACCTTTTGCCCTTCTTCACTACAATAGATGTTACTGTCATGTAAATTGTCAAGGCAAATTTTCCACTTCTTCCTCAGTGTCCACACCCTTTCTTTTCTTTTTTCTAATTATTAAGTTTGTCTTCACAAAACTTTTAGATCACAGTAATTCACATATACAATATAGTGTACTCTCACATATCCAACATCAAACACTTTGTCCTTTCCCTTGCAATGATATTTTTACATGTTCATATTATATTTTCAGAAGTTGATGTACAGATATTGAAACAGAGCTTTCAAAAAGGGTTCCATTTGGGTTTACATTATGGTTTATGTTTTAGACTATACAATTTTCTAAATTTTTGGTTATCTTATGTTTTACATTATAGTTTACATTTTAGCCTACAGACCTTTATACATTTTTGGAGTAATATAATATGCCCTATATCAAACATATGATCTTGTGGAACACTCTATTGCCACACAGTTACACTCATTCTGTCTATTCAATACCTCGCTCCCTCCCCCTCATGACTCAGAGTGACAATCCATCTTCGCTATTTTAATGTCCATATTCATATTTACTTGCAACAATGTTAAGGGTTAAACATACTCGAATGTCCTAATCCAATGGGAGCCACCAATTCTCTCGAGAGATATAATTCCCTCTGTTGGAGAACATCAGCCCTACCCAGGATGTGGGTATAACTTCGTTCTAATTCTGTGGGTTTTCACCCAATGATATAACCCAATATAACAAAATGAGCACTTGAAACATTTTTCACTTCTCAAAAAGGAGAAGATTCTCTTTAAAAAAACAAACATAAAGTCCATCATGATTTCAGGTTATGAAATTCCAAATCAAACCATAAAGAGACATGTGCATGAGGTTGATAAATCGACTTGAAATTGGATATTCGTAGTAGGGAAGAGGAACCAGGAGTATGCCATATTGAAGGTCGGGAGGAGAAAATTTTGACAAGGAAATTTTATTTCAATGGACTGGATTCGGCGGACATTTGTCCTGATAAAACCGAGTCCCAGATAGAATTTTTGGGTCGCTTTTATACAGAGGATAAGAGTGTGGACTCAAGCGGTGCATATATGCAAAATGACTTTTTGTTACTTTTTTAAAGTGTTTTATCTGTGTACTAGTTAGGCTATTTCCTCCAGGTAAGCTTGATTCAACCCATATTCCCCACATCCCATGTTATCTTGAGTTAACACATATCCTGTATATTCCACATAAGGTGTTAGCATACACCCCTCACATTCCAGGTAAACTTGACACATTTGGCTTGCATCCTCCCAGAATATCCAAAGCCAAGAGAGTTTATACTTCTCAAATACCTTTTTAGGTATATTTGGACATAAAATAAATTTGAATTTATGCACAGGCTGTATTAGTTTCCAGTTGCATTAACATAGATGTGTTCTTTGATCACCATCTAATTCCTTTCTTTTCTTTCCATTTTGTGTTACTTTTTCCTTATTCAAACACTAGCATAAGAAGCGAGGATACCCTGGGTAAACCAATGTACACATGATGTTCTATGATCCAGATTTAATTTTAAGAAGACCAATTACTCTCTATTCTAGTTCAGTTCACTGTTTGTGTAACTTCCTTTGAACACATTTGGATTTATAATGATTCATCTCTTTCTGCTTCATTTTAGAACATCACACATTTCACTGTTGACAAACTCAAAGAAGCTCCTCATCGGGCCTCAATTCTGTGACCTTTCTTTCTGGTTGGTAGCTAAACAAAGGAGGAACACTGGTCAAGCGATGTCAAATGGCCACATCCAAGTACTCCACTACCAGAGTATGGTTGCCAATAGCTAGGAAAATAATTTTCCCATCTCCTGCTATTTCTCATTCTTGTCCTCTCCAACAGTGAATCTTCATTGCAGCAAGGCTTGGTTGGTCCTTCTCTGCAGTCTAAAATGCTAGTGAATTCTACTCACTGTCTTGCACACAGACTTAGGTAATGCACTTTCCACTCGGGGCTGTTGTCTACCCCTAAAGGTGGTATGCCACATCTCTTCAGGCAGGAAAGTGCCTTGGGATGCAGTAACATCCTCCCACTTACCGGGTTGATCACTTAAGTGAGAAATTCATCGGATATATATTCCTTCCTTTAAAATCACCTTCACGCTGTTGTGCGGGGGAAGATTCATGTGCCTTTAGGAAGCTCAATCCTTTATGTAGTAATAGAGTCATGCAGGCTCAAGTTTTACCAGGAGGACCATTTGTCCAGGAAGTGGAATAAAGCATGTAGCCAGCCAAAGCAATATAATGCACCTATACTGAAAATGAAGTGAACTGCTTCCACTTCTTGATGACATTATATTTTTTATTGAAAATTTCAGAGAATACAGAAGGGAACTCTTAGAGTTAATAAGCAGATTAACAAAATTGTAGCAATAAATCAACATGCAGAAATGAGTCATGTATAATACACCTATTGTAAACCGTTCCATTTTAAGCAGCATTTAGAAGATAAAAGTTATTAGGAATACATTTAATCAAATAGGTGAATGACCTTTATAAAAAAAAACAAAATTCTGCTGAAAGAAATTAAGGAACACCAAAGGAAATAGAAAGCCAAACTGTGTTCAGTGATTGGAAGATTTTATTATACAAGGCCCACACTAGGCAAAGGATTCTAGTGATTCAACAAAACAATTATCATTATTCCAACAGGCTTACCTTTCTTCTGAAACCCATAGACAACTGCTTAAATTCATATGAAATCAAAACTAGTTCTGACTAGGCAATTTGTTACCTAAATGGAAAAAGAAATTTGGAAGAATCACACTTACTGATTTCAAAACATACTATCAAGCCACAGTAATCTAAAGTGAGAGGTAGTGCCATAAGGGCAGACTCTTAGAACAACCGAGTAGAATTAACTCTCCAGAAATGAACAACATATTGAGGAGAAACCTAACCCAAACCTAAACCCTAACACTAACCCTAACCCTAACCCTGAAATTATTGAGGACTTAAATCCAAATAATACGAAAGAACATGGAAATTATCTTCACATCAAACTACCCCAAGAAGGGGTGGCTTCAACAGGCCTGCCAAGTACATTAAATAAAGAAAGAAGAGTATCTTCCACAGAAGGTGCTATAAAAACTGGATATCCATATGAAAATAATGTAACTGGTCCCTAACAAGACAACATTTTCAAAAATTTAATGAAAAGGATAAGGACCTAAACAAAGAGCTAAAATAATAAAATTCATTGGAAGTACTATAGGGGAGGAGCTACATGATCTTGAATTTCACAGATTAAGTCTTAGATAAGACACCTGAAGCACAACAAAGAAAACTGGACACATTAAATTTTTTCCAAATTAATAACTTTTGTTTATAAGAGGGAGTTATCAATAAAGTGAAAAGATAAATAACAGAACTGTAGAAAAATAGTTGCAAATCATATATCTAAGCAAGAATTTATAGAATATATAAGGATCATTGAGAGATAAATGACAAAAAGTCAAACATTCCAGTTTTAAAATGTAAATCTACTAGGATAGACATTTATAAAAAGAAGATTTACAGATGGCAAATAATCATATGAAAAGATAGCTACATTATGATTTGTTAGAGAAAAAAACAAAATCAAAATAAGATATCATTTCACACTTTCATTGATGCCTTTTTTAGAAAATGAAAATTACAAGTATTGGAGAAAAAGTGGATGCTGCCGGCTGGATCGTTCATTTCATTCTGGGCCTCTTGAGTTGTAACCCATCACAGAAATGGCTTATCTCTACCCTGACCTATAGCTCTCTGAGCTTTTTCCTTTCTGTTGTATGTCAGGACAGATATGTCCAAGTTCTCTTCTCTTTGCCTATGGAGCTCTCTTACTTCCTTTGAAAACTTCTCTGTGTCTTCTTGAGTGTCTGTGAATACAACCCACAAGGGGGAGTGGATTCAATCCTGAGGTAAATACCCTGATGATGTGGTCAATTAAAAAAAATCAAAAGTGGAGAGGAGGCAGAGAAAGATGGTGGTTGAGTGAGCGCACCTGATAATCTCTCCTGCAAAGAAGTGGCTGGGCAGCATTGGAAATTCTTCGGGACCAAGCTGTTTCAGGGTTTTGCAGGGCAGGAGGTGTCTGGACATCGATTTGGTGGGAAAGTAACAGAGAAAATTTGTGTATAAGATAAAATTGAGGCTCTATTACTCGGAGGTGGGGGCTGCACATGGGACACACCCTCTTGGAGTGGGCGGAGCCACAGCACCGGCACCATGTGATTCCTGGAGGCTCTGTGTTACTGGGGAATTCATAAGCCCTGAGTGGGCTGTTGGGGGGGATAACAGGGCAGGAGGCCTTTACAGACCAATTTGGGGAGACAGATGGGAGTTTTATTGTGAGGCGGGGAATTTTTGATTGCGGACACAAATAATAGCGCTTCCAGCTAGAGCCCCATCCCCAAGGCCGGCTGCTGATCTGCATCAGCCTTAAATCGCTCTCAATAAAGAGATGTCACCAGGAGGCTGTTTCAGGGGCTGGCAGGGTGGGAGATGTCTGGAAGCCAATTAGGGGAATATTTTGCAAAGCATGGGAATTTTGGTTTGGGACACTGACATCGGGGCTTCCTGCTGGAGACCCGCACCCTCGGCCTGGCTACTAATCGGCAGTGTCATTAAATTGGCTGCAGTGTAGAGGCAGCCCCAGGTGGCTGTTTCGGGGCCTTACAGGGCAGGAGGTGTCCTGAAGTTGAATTGGTGATACAGCCACAGAAGAGACCCTAGTGAGAGGGTGAATTGCAGGTTTCTGACAAATAGGTCAGCGTTTGCGGGTGCGACCTCCCCCATAGGGGGGGCACCCAGCTGCGGGGATCCCTGAAGGCTGTGTTGCACTACGGTGCTCCCAGGCTCCCTGTGAACCAGATTTGAGGTTGCCAGGTCTATTTCCCCTAAACCCTGGTGGCCCACACCCCAGAGACTCACACCGCTTGAGTCTACAATATCACAGACTTTCCATCCCTGAATCCACCACACCGTGAGGTCCATCTGAGGTCCTTGAATGTCCTAGCCCTCAAGTTTGCATTTTTTCTTTTTTTTCTTTTGCTTTGTTTTGTTTGGTTTTTTTCTTTTTTTATTTTTCATTGTCCTGATTGCTAACATTGAATTATCTCCTAGACTTTTCTCCCATTGTATCCCCCAATGTTTTTTTTCAGTTATTTAGGGGTTTATTTTGTTGTTGCTGTTGTGGTTGTTCTATATCTTTTCTTCTTTTGCTTACTTGTTCCCCTCCCTTTATGCACCCCTCTTTTTCTTTCTTTCTTTCTTTTTTTTTTCTCTCTTGTCCCTCATTTTCTTCTTATTTTATTTTATCTTAATTATACAATAGGTGCTACAGGGAACACTTCATATTTGCTGGGTCTCCTCATCCTCTGTTACCTCATTTCTGTGTGAATTGATTTTGGCAACCTACACTATCCCCTTTCCCCCACATGTTGATATCCTCCATCATCTACTGTCTCTCCTATATTCCACCTCCCTTTCTTTGATCCCCAAATTGTCTAACTCTTAATTTCTAATACCTTGGTTTTGTTTTCTGTCTTTTATTCACTCTTGACACTATTGCCTTTCTTTTCTCTTTCCCTCTCTCAGGAAAACACTAGCTTTTTAATTCATACCATATTCCTCCCATATTCAGTCAACTACCTCATTATAGGTACTCTACCTACTACTGTAACTCTACACAACTTACATGAATCTAATATCCATCTTCCCAGATCTCATATTGTTGCTCTGTTAACATTTATTACCAATACTACTTTACACATTTCATTTCTTACACACTTGCCTTTCCCTGGCCCTAATACTTTTCTTCAAAGTGAACTCAGCCAGCAATAAGAAATTAGAATAAGAAGAACAAAGTGACAAAGAGAAGATATAACACTTATGCAAAAACGACAGCTAATTAATCCCTAAGACTATACAAAGAAGCTAAGGAACTGATTAAACCCATGAAGATAAAATGATGACCAGACAGCAACAAAAATCTACAAACCAAACCAGTAATAAGGAAAACATGGCTGAATTGAATGAACAAATTAAAACCAGGAAGAGGAGCAGAACTTCACACAAGTAATTAAAGATCTCGGAACATATATCACAGACAAATTTAATGAAATAAAGGAAGAGGTTAACAATATGAAGACAACACTTGGAGGAGAAATTGCAGGCATATGCAAAAAGATTACCGATATGATGGTGACGAACACCACAGTTCAAGAAATCAAAAATACACTCGCAGCAAATAATAGCAGATTAGAAGAGGAAGAGCAGAGAATTAGTGATGTGGAAGACAGTACATCGGAAATCAAACAGATAGTAGAATTGATCTATAAAAAGATAGAAAAAATCCAGCCAGGACTTAGGGACCTGAATGGCAATGCAAAACGCACAAACATACGTATTATAGGCATCCCAGAAGGAGAAGAGAAGGGAAAGGGGTCAGAAGGAGTGTTGCAGGAAATAATGGCTGAAAATTTCCCAAATCTACTGAAAGAGAAAAATGTAGATATCCAAGAAGCACAACGCACCCCAAACATCATAAACCCCAGCAGGCCCACCCCAAGAAATATACTTGTCAAATTATACAATCCTCAAGACAAAGAGAAAATTCTAAAATCAGCCAGAGAAAAGATAACCATCACATACAAGGGAAGCTCCATAAGATTAAGTGCTGATTTCTCACCTGAAACCATGGAGGCAAGAAGGCAGTGGTATGAGTATAGTCAAGGTACTAAAAGAAAAAAATTTCCAACCAAGAATACTCTATCCAGCTAAACTAGCATTCAAAAATTATGGAGAGTTCAAAATATTCACAGATAAACAGGAATTGAAAGAGTATGCCAACAAGAAACCTGCCCTTCAAGAAATTCTAAAGGGAGTTCTGCAGGAAGAAAGGAAAAAACAGGAAAGAGAGAGTTGGAGGAGAGTTTAAGAGCAATAAAAAAGACAAAAAGAGAAGAAAAAACAAACAAAAAACAAAATATGACAAACACAAATCCAATCAAATTATGGCTAACATAAATAATTCCTTGAAAGTAATAACCCTGAATGTCAATGGATTAAACTCACCTATCAGAGGATTCAGACTGGGACATTGGATAAGGAAATATGACCCATCTGTATGCTGTCTACAAGAGACACATTTCAGACCCAGAGATTCATGGAGGCTGAAAGTGAATGGTTGGAAAACAATCTTACAAGAAAACAATAACCAAAAAAAGGCAGGAGGAGCTATATTAATATCAGACAAAATAGACTTTAAATGTGAAACAATTGTGAGAGACAAAGAAGGATACTACATATTAGTGAAACGGACAATCTGTCAAGAAGAATGAACAATCATAAATATTTTATACTCCTAACAAGTGTGCCTCTAAATACGTGAGACAAATGCTGGAAAAACTAAGTGAAAGAATCGATGTCTCTACAATTATAGTGGGGGATTTTAATACACCACTATCAACTCTGGACAGAATATCTCAAAAGAGAATCACTAAAGAAACGAAATATTTGAACAGTATATTAGAGGATCCAGATCTCATAGACATATACAGATCATTACACACAAACACAGCAGGATATACATTTTTCTCAAGTGCACGTGGATCATTCTCCAAGATAGACCATATACTAGGCCACAAAGAAAGGCTTAATGAATTCAGAAAGATCGAAATCATACAAAATAATATCTCTGACCACAGTGGAGTGAAGCTGGAAATCTGCAAGGCCCAGAGGCCCACATTTCACACCAAGATATGGAAATTAAACAGCACACTCTTAGAAAAACAGTGGGTCAAAGAGGAAATCTCAAAAGAAATCAATGACTACCTTGAAACTAATGACAATGATAACACAACATACCAAAATTTATGGGATGCAGCAAAAGCAGTACTGAGAGGGAAATTTATAGCAATAAATTCATACATCAAAAAAGAAGAAAGAGCAAAAATTGAAGAACTAACTGCCCATTTGGAGGAATTAGAAGAAAAACAACAAAGTAATTCCACAGGAAGAAGAAGAGAGGAAACAACAAAGATAAGAGCAGAACTAAATGAAATAGAAAATAAGAAAACACTTGAAAAGATAAATAATACCAAGAGCTGGTTTTTGTGAAGATCAATAAAATCAACAAACCTTTAGCGAGACTAACAAAGAAAAAAAGAGAGAAGATGCAAATATACAAAATAAGAAATGAGAAAGGAGATATCATCACTGACCCCACAGAAATAAAGACTATCCTAAGAGGATACTTTGAAAAACTATTGGACAAATTCCTAGAAACACATAAGCAGCCTATATTGACAAAAGAAGAAATTGATGATCTCAAAAAACCAATCACAAGTAAAGAGATAGAATCAGTCATTAAAAACCTACCAACTAAGAAGAGCCCAGAGCCAGACGGCTTCACAGGTGAATTGTACAAAACGTTCCAGAAAGACCTAACACCAATCCTGCTGAAACTCTTCCAAAAAATCGAAACAGAAGGAACATTGCCTAACTCCTTCTATCATATCAGTATTACCCTAATACCAAAGCCAAACAAAGACACCACAAGAAAGGAAAATTACAGAACAATTTCTCTAATGAACCTAGATGCAAAAATACTTAACAAAATACTTGCTAATCGTATTCAACAACACATTATATGAATTATACACCACCACCAAATGGGATTCATTCCAGGTATGCAAGGATGGTTCAACATAAGAAAATCAATCAATGTAATACACCATATAAACAGATTGAAGGAAAAAAATCACATGATTATATCTATAGATGCAGAAAAAGCATTTAACAAAATATAGCACCCTTTTTTGATAAAAACACTCCAAAAGATCAGAATACAAGGAAATTTTTTGAACATGATAAAGAGTACATTTTAAAAATCCACAGCGAACATTGTTTACAATGGAGAAATCCTAAAATCCTTCCCTCTAAAGTCAGGAACAAGACAAAGATGCCCACTGTCTCCCCTTCTATTTAACATTGACTGAGAAGTACTTGCTCGAGCACTGAAGCAAGAACCAGATATAAAAGGCATTCAAATTGGAAAGGAAGAAGTCAAAAGTTCATTATTTGTAGATGACATGATCCTATACATAGAAAACTCTGAGAGGTCTACAACAAAGCTTCTAGAACTCATAAATGAGTTTAGTAAAGTTGCAGGCTATAAGATCAATGTGCAAAAATCAGTAGCATTTCTGTACACCAATAATAAGCAAGATCAGGAGGAAATCAAGAAACAAATACCATTCATAATAGTAAATAAAGAAATAAAATATTTAGGAATAAATTTAACTAAAGATATAAAACACTTATACACCGATAACTATACAAGACTGTTCAAGGAAATCAAAGAAGACCTAAGTAAATGGAAGAATATTCCCTCTTCATGGATAGGAAGACTAAATATTATTAAGATGTCTGTCCTACCCAAACTCATCTGCACATTCAATGGAATCCCAATAAAAATCAACACAGCTTTCTTGAAGGAACTAGAAAAACTAACTATGAAATTTATTTGAAAAGGAAAGAGGCCCCAAATAGCCAAAGACATATTGAAAAAGAAAAAAGAAATTGGAGGAATCACACTACCTGACTTCAAAACACACTACAAAGCTACAGCAGTGAAAACAGCATGGTATTGGCATAAGGAGAGACACACAGACCAATGGAATCAAATTGAAAGTTCTGATATTGAACCTCATACATATAGCTATATAATATTCAATAAAGCCACCAAACCCTCTCAACTGGGAGAGAGTGGCCTATTCAAAAATGGTGCCTGGAGAACTGGATATCCATATGTAGAAAAATGAAAGAGGACTACCATCTCACACCTCATACAAAGATCACCTCAAGATGTCTCAAAGACCTAAATATAAGAGCCAAGACCATAAAGACCTTGGAAAGCAATGTAGGGAAACATCTACAAGACCTTGTAATAGGAAATGGCTTCATGAACGTCACACCAAAAGCACGTGCAGCAAAAGAACAAATAGATAAATGGGACTTCCTCAAAATTAAAGCCTTATGCACCTCAAAGGAGTTTGTCATGAAAGTAAAAGGGACCCTACACAATGGGAGAAAATATTTGGCAACCGTATATCTGATAAGAGACTTATAACTTGCATATATAAAGAACTCCTATATGTTGAAAATAAAAAGGTAAACAACACATTTTAAAAATGAGAAAAAGATTTAAACAGACACTTCTTCAAAGAAGAAATACAAATGGCTAAAAAGCACATGAAAAAAATGCTCCAAATCTTTAGCTATCAGGGATAACTACAATGAGATACCATTTTACTCCCATAAGATTGGCAGCTATGAAAAAAAATAGAAGAATACAAATGCTGGAGAGGATATGAAGAAATGGGAACACTCATCCACTGCTGGTGGGAATGCAAAAGGATCCAAACATTCTGGAGCACATTTTGGCAGTTTCTCAAAAAACTAACCATAGATTTGCCATATGACCCAGCAATACCACTGCTGGGTATATACCCAGCAGAACTGAAAACAAGGACACAAACTGATATATGCACAACAATGTTCATAGCAGCATTGTTCACTATCGCCAAGAGTTGGAATCAACCCAAATGCCCGTCAACAGATGAGTGGATCAATAAAATGTGGTATATACATACAATGGAATACTACTCGGCTTTAAGCACAAATAAACTACAAACACACGTGATAACATGGATGAATATTGAGAACTTTATGTTGAGTGAAGCAATCCAGGCATTGAAGGACAAATTCTACATGACCTCAATGATATGAAATAAGCAAGTTGCCTCAGAGAGCATGAGAGTGAAAGATAGGCTTACAGGAAATCAGGGGGTAGAGGAAGGATGCAAGCTGAGATCTACATGGGTGAAATCTATGATAAGCTGGAGGTAAGTATGTGCACAAGGAAGAGATAAAATGGGGGCATAGGATTACCTTTGGGTGTGGCTTTGCGGGTTTGAGGGGGGCTGGGGATGGGCAGATGGGTAGTATTGCCCAAGAAATTGGGGGGAGGGTGGGGCAACATACGAACATAGGAGATTCTCAGGTGTTGGTTGAGAGTATAATGCTGAGAAAAACTTTTTAAAATATAATTAGGAAAGTTACCTGTTTAAGATACTCAAAGGGGATAATCTGACGCAGGACAGACTCCTAGAGAATATCTGTATGCTCATTTTGCCAGAGTGGGTTATACCATTGGGTAGATACCCAAATAATGAGAGTGAAGGTAGACCCACATCCTGGGGAGGACTAATGCCATCAAATAGAGGGAACTGTATCTCTCAAGAGAAATGGTGGCTCCCAGGGCATTAGGGCAGTTGAGCAAGTCAAGCCCTCAACACTGTTGCAAGTATCTCTGAACATGGTTCCTCAAGAAATGAAGATGGACTGTCACTGTGGAGCCCAAGGGGAGGGGGAAATAGATATTTAATAGATGGAACCAAAGTAAATGTGAGGGCAAAAGAAGTGTTTCGCAAGAGTACACAAGGATGGTTGTAAAACATGTAATATTACACCAAAAACATATAGGGGATGAAAGATTAATAATGTAAACCATAATGTAAAACATAGGATAACTAAAAAATTTAGAAAACTGTATAGCCTAAAGTATGAACCACAATGTAAACACAAATGTTACCTTGTTTGAAAGCTATTGTCTCAATATCTGTACATCAGTTTCAGTAAATATGATATGAATAAATTAAAAGATTATTGCTGTGGAAGGGAAAAGGTTTTATAATGGATATGTGGGAGTACTGTATATTGTATATATGAATTACTGTGATCTAAGGCTCTTGTGAAGAGAAGCTCAATAATTAGGAAAAAAGAAAAGAAAAAGATAGGATGTAGAATGTTTCCAAATCAATATTTATTCTATATCTAACCTTTAAACTCATCGCTATATTCCATTTTACTAGTAAGGGAACCTGACATTATATTGGGCTTCACTTTTCAGGAAGTTTTGGATCACAGAGTGGTTCAACAATGGCAGCGGATGGTATGGGATGTTATTGACAGGCGATATATGGTTGACAGTGAGTTATACAGGGCATGTGTCCAGGGTGCATGGAAATGTTTGGATATATTCACAGTGGAAACAATTAAAAACAACAGCTGAGGGGTACTAGGTTCCTGGTCAGGGGCGGCTCTGTTGTGGTCCCTAGTGGAGCAGCGGCAGTCCCCCAGGTGCAACGGTAAGGACCAGGAAGGAATGAGGGTCCAACAGTGAACCCCTGATACTAATGACTATGTTTCTGAGACTATACACCTGAAATAAGAACAAGGTCTAGAACAGCACTGTGCCTCAGAGTTCCCTCCTGACAGCCTCAGTGTTACTCAAATGTGGCCAGTCTCAAAGCCGAAGTCAGCATGTAAATGCAATGCCTTCCCCTCAGCATGGGACATGACACCCGGGGATGAGCCTCCCGGGCGCCAAGGGATCACTACCAAGTACCAGCTGATGGCGTAACTAGAAAATGACCTTGAATTAAATGTTCAATGCAGACCAGCAGAATATCCCTGTCTACATATAATAACAGGAGTTAAAAATGCTGTTTGACCTAAAGTAAGGGGGAAATGGAAAGGACAAATGAGTTTATATAGCTATGAGTCTCTAAAAAAGAGTCTGGAGGGTCAGAAGGATTGCCCTTATGCACACCTGAGCAGAGTCTCAGAGACAGATAAAGTAGATACAACCCCAGGTATTGGTCCTTTTGAGGGCTAAAGAGACCCACAGGTTCTGTGGTCATGGCAGATGGGGTTCACTGCCATGCCAGTTGGCCCTTCTTTGGAGCTGGTGTTTCTGCGTGATGGAGCTGAACTCAGATGGAATCTCTTTTCACAAGCCTTTCCTGCTACTTTAATGGAATTGTAGTTGGTGCTGGGGTTTAAGATACATCTAGGGGATTTGAATCTCTGGACTGACAATATGATAGCCAGGCCCTGAGCCTCAACAGACTTCAGCTCCTACACTCTGATTTATTGGACTTACCCCACTCAGCTAAGATGGAGTTGAAGGACAACCACCACACCATGGAGCCTGGAGTGCCTACAACTGAAAGCAGGAGAATTGCATCCCGTATGCATGTGGTATCTAAGCCCCCTCTTGACATAGTTGTGGAATGGACACAACCAAGCCAAGGTCCACAGGAAGGAGGAATAAATAAGGATTAGAGTAGACTTAATGATATTCTATTCATGAACTATTGTGGTTAATAATCGAGAAAATGTGGCATTGGTGTGGAAAAAATGGCCATGGTGGCTGCTGGGTGCCGGAAATGGGAGGAAGAGATGAGATGTGGAGGCATTTTCGGGACTTGGAGTTGTCCTGGGTGGTGCCCCAGGGACAATTGCCAGATGTTGTATGTCCTCCCACAGCCCAGTGGTAGGAATGTGGGGGAGTGTGGGCTATGGTGTGGAACAAGGGACATGGGGTGCAGCGATGCCCGGAGATGTACTCACCAGACACAATGGATGTGTCATGATGATGGGGGAGAGTGTTACTGTGGGGGGAGTGGTGGGGTGGGGGCGGTGGGGGTCAATGGGGACCTCATATTTTTTGAATGTAATATTTTTTAAAAAATGAATAAATTGAGTAGAATTTGAAAAAAAAAATCAAAAGCCCTTAGCTGATTCAATTAAGTAAAATCTAAACCCTTGAACATAATACAGTCAAATTATATCACACAGAGAAGAACAGTCTAGCTTAAAAACATCATCTACAACTTTATTTGGATTTCATAAAATATATCAAACTACGACAGGGCTAGCTGTTGATTGTAGGGTTTAGTATTTCCAAAGTAATAAAATTAATTTTCCTTGAACATGATATCCCCCCCTTTCCCTGCTTTGTGGAGAGCCTTTGTAAGACACTGTGCAATAACCAGGTTTTCCAGAAAAAAAGGGCTTAAAGATTATTGTATTTGGAACCCACACTATGTTTTTTCTTCTATGAGACTTATATTGATGAATTGAGTAGGGTTTAATGTCAGGTATTTTGATGGCCTTTACTTGTTTAAATCCTATGGTGCACAGCAAGCACCATCATGAGGTAGGTGACCTGCAGGTGATAAATATCAGCATTCCTTGCCCTCCCCCACACCTCACACTATTTAAGATCTGGTATCTGATGTCAATCCCACCCTCACCCCCTTCAAACACAGTCTGCTCATGGGCTAGTGTTAAGCAGGAAATTTGCCTACATTCTCACTTCTATCCCAGGTCTTCTAACTGTAGACATGCTGTAGACATGCTGAACTGACATCCATTCTTGCATGAACCCTCCTCCATCCTGCATGACTGAACCTCCTCCCTGCTCACACCTGCCTCTTCCTCCCTCCTCACCATCAGAAAACTCACAGAGACACATCTCCTTTTCTCAACGTGTTCATTTTAATTGAATCATCCCTCTCAGTGTACTCTGTACATTGTGCCTAAGACAGACACTCAACCTCATTCAGTTTGGCCCTTTCCCAGCAGGCTAACGTGGGGCAATCACCAGGCAGCTTTGATGTATCTGGCTTCACTTGCAGGGTAGGAAGTGCCTGCCTGCTCTTGTTGGTACCTGAAGTGAATAAGATCTACAGGGTCTCTTGGGGATTCTCTTGCATATTTTCAACCAGGTTATTGCTCATTGTTTGATAATGGGAAAATAGTGCTGACCCGTGAGGGTTTTTATACATCCCTGAAGGATTTGGAATGGAGGCTGTTTTCACTGAATACCTTAGAACAGGCCTTCACACTCCCATGGTATTCTTCAGCACGTGGATGGTCAACAGGGACAGCAAAGAGGGCACCGGTTTAGGGTAAGATTTAGGGTTTGGAAGGAAGGGGAAGGGGGCTTCAGGAGAATGGGGGAGAGCTGAGGAGTGAGTTGTGTGAGGCACAGACAGGGAGGGAGTCTTGCGTTTTGGGGGCCAATGGGAAACAAAAGGAGTCTCTTGAGTGAGATCATCTCATATTAGGTTTCACGCTGCCTCTACGCCTGGCTCTATGGCTATGGTCCTTCCCCTTCTTCATTCCATTGGTTTCCATCCTTGGGGCTGTGTCTGATTGGCTGGTCTCCCTCGCCATCCCACATCCTCCTGGTGTCTACAACAGGGCTCCTGACCTTCCTGAATATACCCTCCCCAGGACAATGTGGAGCCACACCCTTCAATTCGGTGGATCGTCATGACTCACCCCAGGCAATGGGAGGCTTGGGGGACTGAGACTTCACAAAGCATCATCTGACCCCTCCACTGAGTGGTGTGGCATGCCTGGGAAGATCAAGAATAGGTGGCTGGAGAAGGGGAATTTGTTGACTTCCCTCTAGAGCCCTGCAATCCTCCCAGCCAACTGTCCTCACAACCCTGCATTCAATGCTGATGGTGCACATGGCATGATGTGGGGGTCTCTTCCAAGGCTTTCCCCACACTTGGCAGATGGTGGGCGCCTACTCCAAGCCTTTCTCCATGCCATCCCCATTCATTGGTTTATTCCATTCTGTCACCCATCAAAATGATGCATTTTGTGTATGCCTTATCTAAAATCCCTCATTGAAATGTTGCTGGAATTAAGTTCCTATAGATGTCAATCTTCCCACTTCCCTTTTACATATTTCTCTTATTCTCCAGAGTTTTCACTTCTTAGCTACAGGGACCTTTCCCATTCAACTCCATGGCCAAAATCCATGTAGTTGTCCTCAGTTTGCTGTTTTCTGTGTTGAATTCATGGCTTTCACGCTCTCGGATCTCAGAGAATACACTAATTAAGTAGGGGGGCCAAGCTGCGTCCACTCCAGGTTCATGTTCTTTTCAGGGTGCATAGAATCGTTAGGGTTGTAAACAAGTAGGCGAGTGAGGCAGAGACCCATGTGCCAGAAGTCGTGCTGAGTGTTCACCTGCTCAAAACTACACCCAAAATGATGAGGGTGTGTTTATGCGGGGTATTCATATGGGCGTGGGGATTTTGTTTCGTATTTTACTGAGGGTTTTCCAGCGCAAATGAAAAGAAGGTCGCCAGATTGGAAAGTCAGAGGCAAAACAGTCTTTATTGACAAACTTCCATACAGTCTATTTTGAAATATCTACCAATCTAAAAAAAAAATGATATAGTGATAATAGTTGGTTTAAGGAAGGCTCAGGATGGAAGATCGATAAACCAAAATTATTGTATTTTAAAGTGTTAGCTAAGAATAATTGGAAATTGAAAGAAAAAAATCACAATTTAAAACACCACTGGAAAATGTGCAATACATAGCGATTAATCTGATCAAAGAGGTTGAAGACACACCATTTAAACCTAAAACCATTGTGGAGAGTAATTAATAATGGTTTAAAAAACTGGACTTTGATTTTTGGTACTTGGAGTTGTCCTGAATGATATTGCAGGGATAGATTCAGTATATTATATATCCTACCAGAAGCCACTTAATGGACTGGGGAAGGCTGAAAACTACAATGAAATCTATGATACATGCAGTACAGCAAAGCTCCAAAATGTGTTCATCAAACTGCAATGAATATACCACAGTGATGAAAGAGTTTGTTGATGTGGGAGCAGTGGGAAGGGGTGGGGAGTTGGTTATAAGGGGACCATGTGTATTTCCTTTATTTTAATTTTTACACATTTTTATTAAAGATAATACATCAAAAAGCATTTGACATTAAGAAAACATGAAAAATAAACATAAATAAACATAAGAGCTTCCCATATGCCACCCTCCCCACCACCCACACCATCATTTTTGTAAATTGTTTTTTTTGGAGATACATACATCACAAAGCCAAAGTAGATACCAGACCAGGTTCTGGTTCTCCTGAGGGCTGCAAAGTCCCACAAGGCTTTGGTCATGGCAGATGACTATGGAGTTCAGTGTCATGTCATTTGGCCCTACTTTGGTGTTTGTGTTCCTGAGTGAGATGGAGTTGCACTCAGATGTGACCTTTCTACACAAACCTCTTCTGTTACTTCTAAAGGACTTGTGGTTGGCCCTAGTGTTGCTCTATACTCAGGAGACCTACACCTCTGGACTGTCCATCTTACATCCAGGCCCTGAGCCTCAATAGACTTGCAACTCCTACCCTCTCTCTTATTGGAATAACCCGGCCAGATAAGGTGATGAAGGTCAACGACACCAGCGAGACAAGAGTGCCTAAAAATGCAAGCAGGAGAATTTCTCCATCATCCATATGGAATCTAAGCCCTCTCTTGATATAGAGGTGGAGGGGACATAACAATCGCAGTGTCCACAGGATGGAGGAATAGACTACGGATTAGAGTGGACTTACCAATATTCTTCTATGGAACTATTGTGATTAGAAATGGACGAAATTTTAGAGTTGATGTGGAGAAAGTGGCCACAGAAGCTGCTGAATGTAGGGAGAGGGAAGAAGGAATATGATGTTGCGTCATTTTCAAGACTTGGAATTGTCCTGTTTGGTACAGGGACAGATGCTGGACATTGTATGTCCTGCCATTGCACACTGGGTCGACTGGCGGAGAGTGTAAAATACAATGTAAAACATTTTCCATGTGGTGCAGCAATGCACCAAAATGTATTCCCCAAATGAAACGAATATCCCACGACATTGAAAGAGGTTTTTGATATGGGAGGAGTGCGGTGAGATTGGTGGGCGGTATATGTTCATCGCATATTTTTTAATATAATATTTAAAAATTTTTAAAAACATAAAATAAAATTTATAAAATAAATTAAATATATAAGAATTTTCCATATAACCCCCACCACCCCACACCACTCCCAACACACCAACAAACTTCTCCATCATTGTGGCACACTTATCAAACTCGGTGTCCACTGTTGCACCATAGATATAATAATTTACACTGTAGTACACAGTCTCCCGCAGTATATACAGGTTTTTAAGGCAGGATATAAAAGTCCATAATCTGACCTTGCAATATAATTTAGGACATCTCAAATTCGCAAAAATGCCCCCACATTGCATCTCTTCTTCCATCTTCCTGCCCTCAGCAACTATTGCTGTCTCTTTCTCCTCCTCAATACTACAATATCTTCTATTAATAGTCACAATAGTTTTATAGTAGAATATCGATAAGTCCACACTAATTCATATTTTATTCCTCCATTCTGGGATGGTGATGTCCAGTCCACCTTTAGATCAAGAGGGGACTTAGATTCTGCATGGATGTTTGAGGCAATTCCTCTGCTTTCAGTTACTCTTGATAACCTGGTGTGGTGTTAGACCATTTCACCTATCTGTTAACAGACGTGGGTAAGTCCAATGGACCAGAGAGTAGGTATCTGAACACTGCTGAGGCTCAGGTCCCAGCTGGTACATGGGCCTTCCAGATATTCAAGGCCTTGTGTATACACCATCCCTAGCACCAACCACACGTCCAGTAAAAGCAACAAGCGGCATGTGTAAAAAGGACATTTCTGAGTCCAACTCCATCACAGGAACACAAACATCCAAGTAGGGCAAACTGAACTCCAGGGGCAACTGCCATAACAATAGAACCTGTGGGTCTCTGTTGCCCCTCAGGAGAACCGATACCCGGGATTGTATCTTCTTTGGCTGTCTCTGGGTCCCTACTGAGGTGTCCATAAACGAGACCCCTCTGATGACATCCGGACTCTTTTTTGGAGACTCAAACCCATAAAAACTTATTTGACCTTTCCATTTTCCACTATTATTCAAGGTTAAAAGCAGGTTTTAACACCCGATATTACTTGCAGACTGAGATATTTTGCTGGTATGCGGTGACCCTTTTATTCAAGGTCTTTTTCTAGTTACATCATCAGCTTGTGCTTGGTACTAATCCCTTGGGACCAAGGAGGCTCATCCCCAAGAGTCATGTCCCATGCTGGGGTAAGGTAATGCATTTGCATGCTGGATTTTTCTTAGGGAGTGTCCACATTTCAGCAACATTTCAGCTTTCAGGATGTAAATCTTAGAAACCCTGCAGCTCTAGGCCTAATTCATATCTCACATTAACAGGCTCATAAGCATAGGCATCAGTATCAAGGGCTAATTGTTGGACCATCCTTCTTTATTGGTCTTTGCCATTGCACTTGGGGGATTGCTGCTGTTCCATTGGGGAATGAAATAGAACTCCCCTGGCTCGGAACTCATCACTCCTTCATTTGTCATTTTTAACTGTAATTACTATTAAAATAATCAAACATATTTCTGGACCCTGTATACATGCTCTGGAGAACTCCCTCCCAAACATGTGTCCCCCCAGAATTAATTCCTTACATCAATGTTCCTCCCCTGTCATAGCTGAACCTCTGTGGCCCAAAACTTCTTTAAAATGACACCTAATATATTGCCAAATTCCATTAATAGTAAAATGTAATAGAGTGATTGTTTTAAAGGTTAGATATAGAATACATATAAATTGATTAAAATTAAATAATAAAAAATAAATTAGGGTGTCAAAAATGACCAAAAAAAAAGCTTTGATTTGATGTTTTGCCTTTCATCAGTGCAATAGGTGTTGGCCGTTATGTACAATGGCAAATCGATTTCTTTCATTTCTTCCTCAGGATCTACATCTTTGTTTTTTTTCTAATTATTAAGTATGCCTTCACAAAAGATTTATATCACAGTAACTCACATATACAATACAGGGTATTCACACATATTCAACATCAAACATGTTGTCCCTTCACCAGCAATGACATTTTTACATATTCATATTGTATTTGCTGCAGCTAATGTACAGATATTGAAAGATAGCTTTCAAATATGGTTCCATTTGGGATTACATTATGATTTGTATTTTAGATTCTACACTTTTCTAAATTTTTAGTTGTCTGTTGTTTTACATTATGATTTACGTTTTAGCCTATAGACTATTACACAATTTTGGTATAAATTAACATGTCTTATACCCAACTTTATATCCTATGGAAAACTCCATTGCCCCAGAGTTACACTGATACCATCGATTCAATACATCACTACCCCTCCCCTCAGGGCACACAGTGACAAAGGATCATCGTCTCTTGAAGGCCCATATTCACAGATAATTGCAACAATGTGAATGGCATAATATACTTGACTGCCCTAAACCACTGGGAGACATGAATTCTCTCAAGAGAAACAATTCCTTCTGTTTGAGGTTATCAGGCCTCCCCAGGATGTGGGTATACTTTAACTATCATTATATGGGTCTCCCCCCAGTGATATAGCCCACTTTGACAAAATGAGCACTTAAAGCACTTTTCACTCCTAATAAAGGAAAGGACTTTCATTACAAAAACAAATAAGCATAAAGTCCATCATGATTTCAGATTACGAAAGTTCCTAAAGCAAAATATAAGGAGACATGTGCATGAGCTTGATATATTGACTTGTAATTGGAGTTTTTAGTAGCAGAGAAAAGACAGGTGTACGCACTGAAGGCCAGGATGTGAGAATTCTGAGAATGGTATTTTATTTCCCTAGCTGGATTTGGAGGACACTTGTCCTGATGAAAAACGAGCCCTGAATAGAATTTTTGGTTCCCTTTTATACAGAGGATATCATACTGGGGGTTCAAGTGATGCTTGTATTCAAAAGGACTGTTTGTTAGATTCTTCCAGTGTTTTACCTGAGTGTTAGGTTATTTCCAGCAGGTAAACTAGATTAAACACATATATTCCACATTCCACATTAGCTTAAGAGAAAACATATCCCCTATATTCCATGTAAGCTTTTCCCAAGAGCGCACCACCTTCCATGTAGCTTGACACATTTCACTTGCATCCTACTTGATTATGCAAAACCTATAGAGTTAATGCTTCTCAATTGACTTTTTAGGTTTATTTAGGAAATAAAATGTGTTTGAATTTATGCATAGACTTTATTGTTCTATCCAGTTAAGTTAACTTGGATGTGCTCTTTGATCACCATCTAATTCCTTTCTTTTCTTTCCTTTTTGTGATGCTTCGTACTTATTCATACACTAGCATAAGAAAGGAGGATACCCAGGGAAAACAAGTGTACGATACATGAGATGGTAGGATCAAGGTTTAATTTTAACAAGACCAAATGCCATGTGATATAGTTCATTTCAATATGTGTCTACCTTCTTTCCTACTTATTGGGATTATATATGATTCGTGTATTTCTGCTGCATTTCAGTGCATCATACACCTCATTGCTGGCAAACTCATAGAAGCTACTCATAGGGCCTAAGATCCGTAACCTCTCTGTCTGATTGGTAGCCTGCAAAATGAGGGACCCTGGTCAAGAGACATCAATTGGTTGGATCCAGGTACTCCACTAGCGGAACATGGTTGCCTATAGCTAGGAACCTTCTTTTTCTTGCTCCTACAATTTCTCTTTCTTGCCTTCTCCAACAATGACTCATCTTTGCAGCAAAACAAGGTTGGTCCTATCTTCCCTCCATTGTAATATGCTACTGAGTGCTTCTCACTTCCTTGCACACAGCCCTGGTATACTGCACTTCCCACCAAGAGCTGCTCTCTTCATTAAAATGTGGCATGCAACTTCTGTTCAGCAAGGAAATTTGACACAGGATGCACTACCATCCTCCCTCACTCCTGTCTGATCAATTAAGTGAGAAATTCATGGGACATATCTCACTTCCTTTCAAATGACCTTCACTGTGTTGGATGGGGACGATTCATGTGTCTTCAGGAAGATCAATTCTTTGAGTAGTAAGGGAATCATGTCCAGGCTCAAATTTTACCAGGACAGTCATTTGTCCAAGAAGTGAAATAAAGCATGTAGCCAGGAAAAGCAATAAAAGGCACAGATATTGAAAAAGAAATAAAACTCCTCCCACTCTTTGAAGACACGATACTTTACACTGAAAATTTCAAGCAATAAACAAGAAATCTCTAAATGCAAATATGCATATTAACAAAATCTTAGTGACATTTCAACAAGCAAAAACCAGTCATGTATAATACTACTATAGTAAACCATTGCATTTTAAGCACCATTTAGAAGAGGAAAATTACTAGGTACTCATTTAGTCCATGAGGTGGATGGCTTTTGCATGAAAAACTACAAAACTCTGCTGAAATAATTTAGGGAACACCCAAGTAATTGGAAAGCCATCCGTATTCAAGGAATGGAAGATTTTATTATAAGAGGCCAACAACACAACCTCCTCCATCATCATGGGACATTTATTGCCCTTGGTGAATTCATCTCTGAGCACTGCTCCACCACATGGTCAGTGGTCAACATTATAGTTTACACTCTCCCCCAGTCCACCCAGTCGACCATGGGAGGATATACAATGTAGGCTGTCTGTCCCTGGAGTACCACACAGGAAAACTCCAAGTCCTGAGAATGCCCCCACCTCACAACTATTCTTCCCACTCCCTACCCACAGTAGCTACCATGGCCACTTTCTCCACATCAATGCTAAATTTATTTCCATTACTAATCACAATAGCTCCAGAATTGAATATTAGTAATTCACTCTAATCCATACTATATTCCTCCATTCTGTGGACCTTGGTATTGTTATGTCCACTCCACCTCTATATTGAGAGGGTGCTTATATTCCACTTGGATGATGGATGCAGTTCTCCTGCTTTCAGTTGTAGGCAATCTTGGGTCCCTGGTGTGGTGGTTGACTTTCTTCACCTCCCTGTTAGCTGGCTGAGGTAAGTACAATAAAGCAGTGGGTAGGAGTTGCAAGTCTGTTGACGCTCTATGCCTGGCTATCAAATGGGCAGTCCAGAGATTCAGGTCCCCTGAGTATACATTAAATCCCAGTGCCCACCACAGGTCTGGTAAAAGTTACAGGAGAGGTTTGTGAAAAAAGATCACATCTGAGTCCAACTCCATCACACTCAGGAACACAAACTCCAAAGAAGGGCCAACTGACATGGCACTGAAATCCATCTTCCATGACCATAGAAGCTGTTGGTCTCTCTAGCCCTCAGAAGAACCAATAGCTGGGGTTGTATCTACTGTTTCTGTCTCTGGGACTCTGCTGAATTGTGCGTAAGGGTGACCCCTCCGATGACCTCCTGGCTCTTTTTTTTGAGATTCATAGCCATATAAACGCATTTGTCCTTTCCATTTTCCCCTTTTATTCAAGGTCAAAAAGCATTTTTAACTCCTGATTTTACATGTAGGCTGAGATATTCTGCTGGTCTGAGTTGACCCTTTTATTCACAGTCATTTTCTGGTTACATCTTCAGTTGGTACTTGGCAGTAATCCCTTGATGCCATGGAGGCTCATCCTCGCGAGTCATGTCCCATGCTGAGGGGAAGGCAATACATTTACATGCTGAGTTTGGCTTCGACACTGGCCACATTTGACCAACATGGAGGCTCTCAAGAGGTAACTCTTAGGCACCCTGCAGCTCTAGGCCTAGTTCATATTTCAGGTACACAGGCTCATAATCAGAGCCATCTGTATCAAGGGCTCATCGTTGGACCATGGATGTTTGTTGGTCTTTGCCATTGCACTTTGGGGATTGTTGCTGTTCCACTAGAGAATGTGATAGAGCTTCCCCGGCCAGGAACTCAGCATTCCCTCTGTTGTCGTTTTTAACTATATACACTATGAAAATATTCAAACCTTTTTCTCTACCCTATATATGTGCCCTGGAGAACTCCCCCCCAACCATGTGCCCCTTTCAATAACACCCCCAACCAGTATTCCTCCCCTGCCATTGTTGTACCTCTCTTTGGTCCAAAACTTCTTTGAAAATGAAGCTTAATATATTGCCATGTGCCATTAAGAGTAAAATGGATTATAGTGATGGGTTTAAAGGTTAGATATAGAATACAAACAAATTTAGAAAAATTAAAGTAAAAATAAATTGGAGTATAAACATTTTTTTTAAATAAAAATGCTCTGTTATTTATATGTTGCCTTCCCTCACGGCAAAAAGTTTTGCCCTGTATGTACATTGGCAGGGAAATTTCTTCCTTCTCTTCCTTAGTGTCTATGTCCTTTTCTTTCTTTTTTTCTTTTTCTAATTATTAAGCTTGTCTTCACAAAATTTTAGATCACAGTAATTCATACATACAATATATGGTACTCCCACATATCCAACATCAAACACTTTCTCCCTTTCCGAGCATAATCTTTTTACATGTTCATACTATATTTACTGCAACTGATGTACAGATATTGAGACAATAGCTTTCAACAAGGTTACACTTGGGTTTACGTTACGACTTATATTTTAGACTATACAATTTTCTAAATTTTTATTTATCTTATGTTTTACATTATGATTTACATTTCAGCTTATAGGTATCCATAAAGTTTTGGTGTGAATTAACATGTCTTATATCCATCCTTGCATAATTTTGTGGAACAATTTCATTGTCCCACAGTCACACTGATTCTATCTATTCAATACATCTTTCCCCCGCCCCTGAGGGCCCACAGTGACAATCAATCTTCATTGCTTGAATCTCCATGTTCAGAGATACTTGCAAAAGTGCTGAGGGCTTGACATGCTCAACTGTCCTAACGCACTGGGAGCTGCTATTTCTCTCGAGAGATACAATTACCTCTATTTGAGAACTTCAGTCCTCCCCAGCATGTGGGTATACCTTAACTCTCATTGCATGGGTCTCCATCCAATGATATAGTCCACTATGACAAAATGAGCACTCACATACTCCCTAGAAGCCTGTCCTGTGTCGGGTTCTCCCCTTTAAGCACCTTAAATAGGTAACTTCCTTATTATACATTTGAAACAGTTTTCTCAACATTATACTCTCAAGGACATACCTGACAATCTCCTATATTCATATTTTCCCCCACCCTCTCCCCCTTTCTTGGGCCATATTACTCATCCTCCTATCCCTAGCCCACCTCAAGCCCACAAGCTCCACTCAAAGGTATCCCTTTGCCCCCATTTTATCCCTTCCCTGTATAGATACTTATCTCCAGCTTATCATACATTTCACTCAGGTAGGTGTCAGCTCGTAACCTTACACTACCCCCCAAATTCCTTTAAGCCTATCATAGGGTCTCTAGCTCTCTGAGGCAGCTTGGTTTACTTATTTCATATCATTTAATTCATGTAGAATTTTTCCTTCCATGCCTGGCTTGCTTGTTGCTTCACTCAACATAACGTTCTCAAGATTCATCCATGTTATCACATGTTTGTAGTGTATTTGTTCTTAAAGTTGAGTAGTATTCAACTGTGTGTGTGTATATACCACATTTTATTTATCCTTTCATCTGTTAATGGGCATTTGGTTTGATTCCAATTTTTGGCAATAGTGGACACTGCTGCTATGAACATGCTGTGCATAGATCTGTTTGTGTCCTTGTTTAAGGCTGTACTGGTTATATACTCAGCAGTGGACTTGCTGGGTCATATGACAAATCTATAGCTAGATTTTGAGAAACTGCCAAACTGTCCTGCAGAATGGCTGGATTCTTCTGCATTCCTACCAGCAGTGGATGAGTGTTCCCATTCCTCCACATCCTCTCCAGCGCTTGTAGTCTTTGTTTTTTTTCATGGCTGCCAATCTTATGGGAGTAAGATGGTACCTCATTGTTGTTTTGATTTGCATTTCCCTAATAGCTAGAGATTTGGAACATTTTTTCATGTGCTTTTTAGTCTTTTGTATTTCTTTTTTGGAGAAGTGTCTGTTTAAACCTTTTTCCCATTTTTTAAATGGGTTGTTTGTCTTTTTATTTTCAAGATATATAAGTTCTTTAATATGCAGGATATAAGTCTCCTGCAAAATTACTGAACACATTTATGAGTTCTAGAAACTTTCTTGTAGACTTCTCAAGGTTTTCGATATATAGGACCATGTCATTTGCAAATAATGAAATTTTGACTTCTTCCTACCCAATTTGGATGCTTTTTATATCTGGTTCTTGCCTAAGTGCTTGAGCAAGTACTTCTAAGGCAATGTTTATTAGGAGGGTGTAGTCAGCATCCCTGTCTTGTTCCTGATCTTAGAGGAAAATATTTTAGCGTTTCACCATTGTAAAGGATGTTGGTTGTGGGTTTTTCCTATACACTCTTTATCATGTTCAGAAAATTTCCTTATATTCCGATCTTTGGCAGTTTTTTTTTTGTCAAGAAAGTGTACTGTATTTTGTCAAATGCTTTTCTTACATCTATAGATATGATCATGGGATTTTTTCCTTCTATCTGTTCATATGGTGTATTACATTGATTGGTTTTCTATGTTGAACCATACTCGCATACCCTGAATGAATCCCCCTTGGTCATGGTTTATAATTCGTTTCAGGTATTATTGAATACTGTTAGTAAGTATTTTGTCGAGGATTTTTGCCTTTAAGTTCATTAGATAATTTGATCTGTGATTTTCCTTTCTTGTGGTAACTTTGTTTGGCTTTGGTACTAGGGTTATATTGGCATCATAGAACATGTTAGGCAATGTTCCTTCTGTTTTGATTTTTGGAAGAGTTTTAGCAAGATTGGTGTTAGTTCTTTCTGGAATGTTTTGTAGAATTCACCTGTGCAACCACCTGTCCCTGGACTCTTCTGAGTTGGGAGATTTTTAATGACTGATTCTATCTCTTTACTTGTCATTGTTTTATTGAGATCATCAATTTCTTCTTTCATCAATATAGGCTGCTTATGTCTTTCTAGGAATTTTTCTATTTCCTCTAAATTGTCCTTCTTGTTGGATATAGTTTTTCAAAGTATCCTCTATGATAGACTTTATTAATGTGTGGTCAGTGGTGATATCTCCTTTCTAATTTCTTACTTTGCATATTTGCATCTTCTCTCTCTTTTTCTTTGTTAGTCTAGACAAGGGTTTGTCAATTATATTGATCTACACGAAGAATCAGCTCTTGGTTTTGTTTATCTTTTCAAGTGCTTTCTTATTTTCTATTTCATTTAGTTCTGATCTTATCTTTGTTATTTCTTTCTTTTTTTTTCCTTTGGGGTTATTTTATTGTTTTTTTACTGATTCCTCCAAGTGTGCAGTTAGTTCCTCATTTTTAGTCTGTCTTCTTTTTGATGTATGAATTTATGGCTATAAATTTCCGTCTCAGTACTGCTTTTGCTGCATCCCATAAGTCTTGGTATGTTGTGTTATCATTTTCATTAGTTTCAAGGTAGTTATTAATTTCTTTTGAGATTTCCTTCTTGACCCACTGTTTTTCTAGGAGTGTGTTGTTTAATTGCCATATCTTTGTGTGAAATCTGGGCCTCTGGCCCTTACAGATTTCAAGCTTCACTCCACTGTAGTCAGAGAAATTATTTTGTATGATTTTGATCTTTCTGAATTCATTTAGACTTTCTTTGAGGCCTAGCCTATGGTCTGTCTTGGAGAATGATCCATGTGCATTTGCAAAAATGTATATTCTGCTGTATTTGTGTGTAGTGCTCTGTATATATCCATTAGGTCCAGCTCCTCTAATAAACTGTTCAAAGTTTCTCTTTCTTTATTGATTCACTTTTGAGATGTACTGTCCGTAGTTGGTAGTGGTGTATTAAAATCCCCCACTATAATTGTAGAGACATCTATTCTTTCACTTAGGTTTTCCAATGTTTGCCTCATGTATTTGGGGGCACCATTGTTAGGAGCATAATAGTTTATGATTGTTCATTCTTCTTGAAAGATTGTCCCTCTCACTAATACGTAACATCCATCTTTGTCTCTAACCAATGCTTTACTTTTAAAGACTATTTTGTCTGATATTAATATAGCTACTTCTGCCCTTTTTTGGTTATTGTTTGCTTGTGAGATTGCTTTCCAGCCATTCACTTTCAACCCCCTTGAATCCCTGGGTCTAAGATGTGTTTCTTGTAGACAGCATATTGATGCATCATATTACCTTATACAAACTGCCGGTCTGAAACTTTTGACAGGGGAGTTTAATCCATTGACAGTAAGCATTATTACTTTCAAGGAATTATTGATATTAGCCATATTTCTTTGGTCTTGTGTTTGTCATATTTTATTCTATTTATTTTTCTCCTTTTTTTGTCATTTCAGTTGCTCTTACACTCTCCTCCAACTCTGCCTCTCCTGTTATTTTCTTTCTTCCTGCAGAACTCCCTTCAGAATTTCTTGAAGGGCAGGGTTCTTGTTAGCATACGCTCTGAGTTTCTGTTTTTCTGTTATTATTTTGAACTCTCCATCATTTTTGAATCATAGCTTAGCTAGGTAGAGTATTCTTGGTTGGAAATTTTTTTCTTTTATTAACTTGACTATGTCATTACACTGCCTTCTTTCCTCCATGGTTTCAGATGAGAATTCCGCATGTAACCTTATGGAGCTTCCCTTGTATGTGATGGTTTTCTTTTCTCTTGCTGCTTTTAGAATTTTCTCTTTGTCTTGAGCATTGGATAATTTGACAAGTATATATTTTGGGTCAGTCTGTTGGGATTTATGTTGTTTTTGGTGTGTTTTGCTTCTTTGACATGTATATCCATCTCCCTCAGTAGGTTTGGGAAGTTTTCAGCCATTATTTCCTCCAACACCTCTTCTGTCCCCTTTCCCTTCTCTTCTCCTTCTGGGATGCCTATAATGCATATGTTTGTGCATTTTGCATTGTCATTCTGTTCCCTAATTTCCAGCTGGATTTTTTCTATCTTTTTATCAATCAGTTCTACTATCTGTTTGATTTCACATCACTGTCTTCCACATCCCTAATCCTCTTCTCTGCCTCTTCTAATCTGGTGTTATATGCTGAGAGTATATTTTTAATTTCTTGAATTGTGCTCTTCATGACCATCGTATCTGTTATCTTTTTGGGTATGATTGCAATTTCTTCTATATTCACTCCAAGTGTTTCCTCATATTCTTAATGTCTTTCTTCACTTCGTCAAATTGATCCCTAATATATGTTTTGAGAGCTTTAATTTCTTGTTTGATGTTCTACTCCTCTTCCTGATTTTTAGTTTGTTCATTGGATTTGGCTGTTTTCATTTTTTTTGGTTTGGTTTGTAATTTTTTTGTTGCTGCCAGGTCATCATTTTATCTTGATGGGTTTAATCAGTTCCTTATCTTCTTTGTTAGTCTTGGAGTTTAATTAGTTGTTGTTTTGCATACGTGTTATATCTTCCCATTGTCACTTTGTTCTTCTTATTCTATTTCCTTGATCCTGGCTAAGTTCACTTTGAAGGAAAATATTAGGATCTGGGAAAGCAAAATCAGTAATAAATGAAAATCTATAATAGTAGCATTGATAATGTATGTTAACAGATGAGCCATGTGAAATCTAGGAGAATTTATATTAGACTCATGTAAGCTGTGTCGAGTTATAACAGTAAGTAGAGTACCTATAAAGAGACAATCAACTGAATATGGGGAGGAATATATTATGAATTAAAAGTCCAGTGTTTTCATGAGAGAGGGAAAGAGAAAAGAAAGACAAAAATATAAACAGTGAATAAAAGAGAGAAAACAGAACAAAGGTATCAGAAATAAAATTTCAGAAAATTTTGGGACAAACAATGGGAGTCGGAATATAAGAGAAACAATAGATGATGGAGGATAGAAGGATGTAAAGGAAAGGGGATTTTGTTGGTGGCCAAAATCAGTGCACACAGAGAAGTGGAAATGGAGGATGAGAAAACTAAGCAAATGTGAAGCACTCCCTGCAGCACCTAATACACACACACACACACACACACATATAGATATAAAGAAAAAGGAAGAAAAAGAGGAAGAAAAAATAAGGGAAGGGGGCCAAAATGGTGGGGGAAGCAAGCAAGAAAAAGAAAAAGAAAAAGATAAAAAAACAAAAGAAAAGAAAAAGGGCCTTGTGGGGATAAAGAGGAAGAAATTCCAGAAGACAATGCAGCAATAACAACAATGGCAACAGAAAACAAAGTTTCAAGCTACTAATCCTCTTTGCAGTTAAATAAAATGCATAGGAATCTGACATTCCCCCTTTCTCCTTTTCTCACTTCCCTCTCTCTCAGGGCAGCAGGAAAGCTGCATGAGGGGTCTAGTAGGAGATTCAAGTGTGTCCTTGGTGAACCTACTGAACACAGAAGACAATGACTCTTTTCAGTGAGAGAGCACCTACACGTCACAAGAAACCTCAAATATTCTACTGGAAGCTTGGAAAGGACGTCCTATGGTCCCTCTCCCTTAGGTGTGTTAGGGGAGGGCTAGTTGATTTTCTGACTGCAACTTCTCCCAGACCAATTTTCCTATCTCAGGGCTTTTAGGTAAATTGGGCTTTCTCAGCTGATTTGCCTCTCCTTTCTTCGCAGGCTCTTCTCAAGGCAGCTGGTATGATCTTACATGCTAAAAAAAAAAATCAGAAAGTTAGGGTAATCACGGACAATAAACGGATTTCAGGGCATGCTGGATTTGGGAATGGGAAGTGCAGGATATTGCAGACTTAATGTATGTGAGTCTGTGAAGTGTAGGTTATGAGGGTTTATGGGACATTGGCCTGGGAACCACAAATCCGGGAAATAGGGGGTTTGAGAATGCTGCCGCAAAACCAACAGTTGCAGGAATAATGGCGGCCACCTGACCTAGGGGTAAGGGTCCTGCCCACAACTCTGACCACTGTGTCAGAAATCCAGATTCTACCTCTTGCAAGACCCTCTTCTGTCACTGTCTCAATGAATCGACATCCAGACACCTCCAGCCCTGCAAACCCCTGAAACAACCCATTCTGACAGGAATCCAACCCTACTCAGCTGCTTCTTTGCAGGAGAGATTATAAGGTGCACTCACTCAGATGCCATCTTTCCCCACCTCCCCACCATGCTTTCTTTACTTCTGACATCCATAGTAAAAATGCTTAAATTCATTTAAAATCAAAATGGATTCTGACTCATCAATTGATTCCTGAAAAAGAGTAAGAAATATGGAAGATTCACACTTCACGGTTTAAAAATCTACTACAAGCCACAGTAATCTTAAGAAAGTGGTAGTGGCATAAGGACAGACACTTAGTCCAATATAGTAGAATTTACACTCCAGTAGTGAACATCTCATTCAGCATAAGCATAACCCTAACACTAACCCTAACACTAACCCTAATTGAGGGCTTATCTCAAAATAATAAAATAGAACATGAAAATTATCTTCACATCAAGACTACCCACTGATGGGGTGCTTTGAGCAAGCATACCAAGTACATTGAAAACAGGAAGAAATGTATCTTCCACAGAATGTGCTATAAAAACTGGATATCCATAGGCAAAGAATGTAACTCATCTCTAACAAGAGAGTATTTTCAAAAATTTAATGAAAAGAATCAAGAACCTGAACAGAGAGCTAAAACCATGAAATTTGTAGAAGATAATATAGGGGAACAGCTACATGATCTTGACAATAGGGAGAGCATACAGGGCACTGGTTTAGGGTAAGTTTTAGGGGTTTGATGGAAGGAAAAGGGGGCTTCAGGAGAATGGGTTAGTGATGAGGAGGGGGATCTGGTAGGCAAGGAGAAGCAGGGAGTCTTGGGGTGGGTTCCAATTGGTAGGAAAAGGACCCTCTTGTGTGGTGCCATCTCACATCAGTGTTCACGCTGCCGCTGCAACTGGCTCTAAGGAGACAAGCCATTGCCTTCTTCATTCCATTGATTTTGGTCTTTGGGGTTTCTTCTAATTTGCTGTTCTCCTTCGCCCTCTCATGTCCTCCTGTTGTCTACCCCAGGTCTCCTGTCCTCCCATATATACCCTTCCCAGGACAATGGGGAGCCATGTCTTTCAATTTGATTGTGCATCATGGCTATCCCCATCTAATGGAAGCCTTGGGAGCTGAGTTGTCACAAAGCACCATCTAACACCTTCACGGAGTGGTGGGCTGGTGGTTAGGTAGACCAAGATGCGGGGATGGAGAAGGGGCGATTTTTGACTCCCTTCTAGAGCCCTCCAAACCTCTCAGCCCGCTGTCCTCACGGTCCCATCTTCAATGCTGGTGGGGCACATGGCAGGGTGAGGCCATCTCTTTCAAGCCTTTCCTTACACATGACAGGGGGAGAGCGCCTCCTCCAAGAATTTCCCATGTCACACCTGTTCAGTACTTCATTCCGTTCTCTCGCACATCACCACGCCGTAGTTTGTGTATGCCTTACCTAAAATCCCTCATTGAAATGTGGCTGGAATAAAGTCCCTCTGGATGTCAATCTTTCCAACTTCCTCTTTCAAATTTCTCTTATTCTGAAGACTCTTCAATTCTTAGCAACAGCGAGCTTTCCCTTTCACCTCGATGGGCAAAATCCACGTAGCTCTTCTCGTTTTTCTGTTTTCCGTGTTGAAATCACTGCATTCATGCTGGTAGAATTCAGAGAATACACGAATTCCCTAGGGGATCCTAGGTGTTAACAGTACAGTTTCATGTTCTCCTCAGGGAGCCTAGAATCCCTTTGGGGTTTAACCGTTTATGAATGGAGGCAGAGACCCACCTGCCGGGAGTCATGCCAAGTGATCAAGTGCTGAAAACTACCCCTTAAATGATGACTGGATGTGTGTGCAATGGAGGAGCACAGGTGTGGGGGGTGGGGGGGTTGTATCATATTTTTCCTGAAGGTCTTTCCAAATAATGAGAAAAAAAGCATTCCAGATTGGAAAGGGAGATGCAGAACTGTATACACAGACCTCCATACAGTCAATGTTGAAATTTCTACCAGTCTACAAAAATGATCCAGTTTTAATAGTTGATCTTAGGAAGGCTCATAATGGAAGATCAATACACAAAAAATATTGCCCTTTAATGTAGTAGCTATGAATAATTGGAAACTGAAAGATAAATACACAATTTAAAACACCCCTAGAAAATGTGGAATGTATGTGGTTTAATCTGCTCAAACATGTTGAAGACAGGCCAATTAAACATAAACCATTGTGGAGACTTATTAATAAAGGCTAAAAAAATGGTTTTTGGTTTTCAGGACTTGGAATTGTAATGAGTGGTATTGCAGGGAGAGATGCAGGACATTATATATCCTGCAATAAGCCACTGAATGGACTGGGGGAGGGTGGACTCTACAATGAAAACTATCATACATGCGGTGCAGCAGTGCTCCAAAATGTATTCACCAAATGCAATGAATGTGCCACACTGAAAAAAGAGGTTGTTGATATGAGAGGAGTGGGAGGGGTTGGGAAGTGGTGTATAAGGGAATGCCACACCCCTCCCTATCATTTTTGTACATGGTATTTTTTTGAAGATATAGAATCACAAAGACAAAGTAGATACCAATCCAGGTACTGTTTCTCCTGAGGGATAAAAAGATCTACAGGTTCTACGGTTATTGCAAATGACTCTGGAGATCATTGCCATGTCAGTTGTCCCTACTTTGGATTTTGTGTTCCAGAGTTTGATGGAGGTGTATTCAGAGGTGACCTTTCTACGCATGCCTCTTCTGTTACTCTTACCAGACATGTGATTGGCGCTGGGGATTTTGTACACTGAGGAGACTTTGATCTCTGGAATGTGCATGTGACAGCTAGGTGCTGAGTCTCAGCAGACTTTCAATTCCTTCCCTCTGCATTACTGGACTTAACTCGGCAGGTTAACAAGGAGGTGAAAATGGTCAACTACCACACCAGGGAGACAAGAATTCATACGAGAGCAAGAAGGATAATTGTATCCATCATCCATGTGGAATCAAAGCTCCCTCTTAACCTAGATGTGGAAAGATTATCATCATCCCAGGGTGCAGAGAGTGGAGAAATTAACTATGATTTAGAGTGGTCTTGCTGATATTCTACTGTAAAACTATTGAAACTATTAGTAGAAGAAGTTTTAGCATTGAGGAGAAGAAAGTGACCACAGTTGTTGCTGAGGGCAGGGAGAGGGAATAAGAGATAAGATGTGTGGACATTTCTAGGACTCTGAGTTTTCCTAAATAACACTGCAGATACAGATTATGGACTTTATATATCCTAACTTAACCTTCTGAATGTACTGGGGAAACTGTGAACTACAGGGTAAACTATTATTGATCTGGTGCAGAAGTGCTCCAGAATGTGTTCACGGAGTTGGATGAGGGTGCTGAGAATGCCTACAACTGCAAGCAGGAGAAATGTCCCATCATCCATAGGGAATCTAAGCCCCCTCTCAATATAGAGGTAGAGTAGACATTATCATCATAGGGTTCAGAGGATGGAGAAATAGAGTATGAATTAGAGTGGACTTACTGATATTCAATATCGAACTTTTGTGATTATTAGTGGAAGAAATTGTAGCATTGATGTGGAGAGAGTGGACATGGTAGCTGCTGAGGATAGGGAAAGGGAAGAAGGGATATGATATGAGGGAATTTTCAGAACTTGAAGTTATCCTGGATGGTACTGCAGGGACAGATGCTGGGCATTTTATGTCCTGCCATGCCTCACTAATTGGACTGGGGGAGAGTGTAAACTACAATGTAAACCATTTTCCATGTGTTGCATCAGTGCATCAAAATATATCCACCAAATGCAACGAATGTCCCACAATGATGTAGGAGGATGTTGGGATGGGAGGAGTGCAGTGTGTTGTGGAAGGAAAAGGGGACTTTTTATTTTTTGAACATAATATTTAAAAAAGGAAAAAATAAAATAAAATAAAATTTTATATATATATATATACATATTCCTGTATACCACCACACCCCACCACACTCCTCCCACACCAACGACCACCTCCATCATTGTGGCACACTCTTCGTACTCATTGAATCCATTCTGGAGCCCTGCTTCTCCACATAGGTAATACTTTAACCTGTAGTACATACTCTCCCCCAGTACATAGAGTAGGTTAAGGCAGGGTACGTAAAGTCCATAATCTGTAATATCATTTAGGAGATTTCAATGTCTCAAAAATGAACCCACATCAAATTTTTTCTTCCCTCTCCCTACACGCAGCAAATACTGTGGTCACATTCTCCTCCTCAGTGCTACAATTTCTTTTATTCGTAGTCACAATATTTTTGTAGTAGAATAGCAGTAAGTTCACACTAATTCATATTTTATTCCTCCATTCTGTGGAACCTTGGATGTTGATGTCTGCTCCAACTCTGGGTAAAGAAGGAGCTTAGATTCCAAATGGATATTGGAGGCAATTCCTCTGCTTGCAGATGTTGGCACTCTGGATTCCCTGGTGTGTTGTTTGACTACTTTCCCCTCCCTGTTATCATACTTGTGTAAGTCCAATGAACCAGAGAGTAGGAGTCCCAACTTGGCTGAGGCTAAGGGCCCAGATGGAAACTGCGCAGCCCAGAGATTCAAGTCTCATGTGTATGCACTATCCCTATCACCAAACACAGTTTCAGTAAAAATGACAAAGGTGTTTGCAGGAAGGTCACATCTGAGTACAGCTCCATCACACTCAGGAGTAAAAATTCCAAAGAACGGCCCCCTGACATGGTACAGAACTCCAAATTCATTTGCCATGACCATATACCCTGTGTATCTCCATAGCCTTCATGAGATCCAGCACCTAAGTCTGTGTCTACTTTAGCTAACTCTGGGGTCATGCTGAGGTGTGCAATAGCATGACCCTAAAGATGACCTCCTGACTCATTTTGGAATACTCTTAGCCATATAAACTCATTTCTTTTTGTCATTTCACACTTTTATTCAAGGTCAAAAAGCAGTTTTGAACATTTTATGCATTATCTAGACTGAGATATTCTGTTGGTCAGAATTGACCCTTTTATTTAAGGTCTTCTTCTAATTTCATCACCAGTTAGTGATTGGTAGTAATGCCTCGGTGCAAGGAGACTCATCTCCAGGAGTCACGACCCACTCTGGGGGGAAGGCAATGCATTTTCTTGCTGTGTTCGGCTTAGACAGTGATCACATTTCAGTTAACATGGAGGATTTCATGAGGTAACTCTTTGGTATGCTGAAGCTCTAGTCTTAATTCATATTTCAGGCACACAAGTTCATAAGCATAATCATCAGTATCAGAGGCTCATTATTGGAGAATCCTTCCTTGTTGGTCCATTGGGAAATGAGACAGAGCTCCCCTGTTTAAGATCTCAGCGCTCCCTGAGTTTATGTCTGAAACTGTAGCACAAAACAACAACATATATCAGAATATTTTTATATTCCCTGTATACATGCCCCGCAGGCATCCCCTCACTCCTGTGCCACCCATCAATAATGTTATCTGTGCGCATTTCATAGATGTCGTTTATCAGGATGAGGAATTTTCTTTCTATTCCTTTTTTTAATGTTTTTATTTTCTCAAGGAGGGGTTCTTGATTTCCCTTACCTCACCCCTTCCAGGTTGGTCAGTAATTTGATAGGAACGTGGCTTATACATAGAAAGGGATAAGCCAATCCAATTTCTCAGTAAGAAGTGGAGAGAAGATAATGTTAGTGACTTTGACGTTGCTAAAATTGCCTTGAAAGAACTTTTCAAATTTGGCACATTTCCCGGTGATTCCCTGTCCTGGCAGCGCTATGATTGATGTCAGTGGCTTCAACAGCCACACTGACTGAGCCAGCTCGACCTAACTCGGAGGCATGCCACGGACACTGTCACTGACAAATCCTGAGTTCACGCAAATGGGGCCAACCCAGAGAGGAAAGACAGCAGAGCATGCACAAACACATTCATGCCACGGTTTTGCTTCACAAACTACAATAAAGTCACTTCTCTACCAACAGCAAGGGAGGGTTCCAGCACAACCAATTTCCACCACTTGACTTAACCACATAACTCCAACACCATTATTGAGGTGACACAGACAGAAGCACAAAACTCTTTAATTTGACCCACAAGTTCTACATATATTTCTTCAGCATGGCTGCCCCAGCAGCCATTACAAACTTTAGAAAGAGAGAACACTTATACTTAACATCTGATATAAAGATTTTTTTCAGAATTCAGCAATGTAAAAAAGATTCCAGCTAGACCTGTTTACTGTTTATTTTATTTTTCTTCTTTATTTTCTTTTAAGTGTTACATTCAAAAAATATGAGGTCCCCATATACCCCACCCACGCCACCCTTCCCACATCAACAACCTCTTCCATCATTGTGGCACATCCACTGCACCTGGCAAATACATTCTGGAGAACTCCTGCAGCACATGGACAGTGGTCCACATTGTAGTCCACACTCTCCCCCAGTCCACCCAGTGGGCCACGACAGGACACACAATGTCCAGCATGCCCCCCTAGGACAACTCCAAATCTTGAAAATGCCCCCACACCATATCTCTTCTTCTTCTCCCAACCATCAGCAGCCACAGATGGTCCAACAATGAGCCCTTGACACTGATGGCTCTGATCATTCATTGTATTCAGTGAATATATTTGGTTGCACTGTTGCTCCACATGGATAAAGGGTTTCATTGTTGTTTACCCTCTACCCAGTCCACCAATTTGGCCATGGCAGAAAATTCAATGACCAGCATGTGTCCCTGCAGTACCACCCAGGAAAACTCTCTCCAAGTTCTGAAAATGCCCCCACATATTATCTCTTCTTCCATCTCACTAACCTCAGCAGCTACCCTGGCCATTTTCTCCCCATCAATGCTACAATTTTGTCCATTACTAATCAGAATATTGCATAGTAGAATATCAGTAGATACACTATAATCCATTCTCTATTCCTCCGTCCTCTGGACCCTGGGATGATTATGTCCACTCCACCTCGATATCAAGAGATTGTATAGATTCCACATGGATGATGGTTGCAATTCTCCTGACTGCAGTTCTAGGCACTCTTGGCTTTCTGGTGAGGTGGCTGTCCTTTTCCACCTCCTTATTGGCTGGCCAGATTAAGTCCAATTATCCAGAGGATAGGAGTTGCAATTTTGCTGAGATTCATGACCTGGCTGTCACATGGACAGTCTAGAGATACAGTTCTCCTGAGTATGCAAAATCTAAGCACCAGCCCCAGGTCCAGTAATGGTGAGAGAAGAGGCATGTGTAGAAAAGACACTTCTGAATCCAACTCCACCACACTCAGGAACACAAACTCCAACATTTGACAAACTGACATGGCATTGTAGTTCAGAGGTATCTGCCATGGCCATAGAACCTGTGGGTCTCTGTACCCCTCAAGAGAACCAGGACCTTGGGCGGTGTCTACTTTGGCTGTCTATGGGACCCTGCTGAGACGAGCATAAAAGTGACCCCTATGATGACCTCCCAACAGTTTTTGGAGACTCATAGCCATAAAAAATCATTTGTCCTTTCCTTTTTCCCCTTTTATTCAAGATCAAAAGCAGTTTTTAACACCTGATATTACATGTACGCTGAGATAGTCTGCTGGTCTGAAGTGACCCTTTTATTCAAGGTCTGTTTCTAGTTACATCATCATCTTGTGCTTGCTAATAATCCCTTGGCATCAGGGAGGCTCAACCCCATGAGTTATGTCCCGTGACTGGGGAAGGTAAAGCATTTACATGCTGGGTTTATCTTAGAGGGTGGCCACATTTGAGCAACATGGAGGCTTGTAGGAGGTAAATCTTAGGCACCCTGCAGCTCTATGCCTAGTTCATATTTAAGGCTTAGAGTGTTACATGCATTTTCATCAGTATCACAGGCTCATTAATGGACCTTCCTTTTTTCTTGGTCTTTAACATTGCACTTGGGTGATTGTTGCAGTTCCATTGGAGAATGTGACAGACCTCCCCCGGCTAGGAACTCATCACTTACTCATTTGTATTTTTTAAACATAACTACTATGAAAATAATCAAATATTATTATGTACCTTGTATACATGCCCTGGAGAAATACCTCCCAAATATATGACCCCATCAATAACACCCCATACCAGTATTCCTCAACTTTCATAGTTGAAACTCTCTGTGGTCCAAAACTTTTTCAAAAATGAAGCCTAATATATTTCCAAATGCCATTATTAGGAAAATATTATACTGTGATCTGTTTAAAGGTTAGATATAGAGTACGTATTATGGGGATATCTTGTGTTTTTTAATGTAACAATAAAAAATAGAAAGATTAAAAATATTTAATAAAAATAAAATTAATGGATGTGGTATCTCTACCAAGCTGGAGAATTAATTAGACAAGCACTTATATTAGCCCCAGTTGGGATGTTGTTCAGCAGAAAAATTAAATAATGGAAAAATTAATTGGGGTGTAAAAAGTGACAAATATAAAAAGCTTTTTTTGATGTTTTGCCTCTCATCACTGCTATAGTTATTGCCCTGTTTGTACAGTGGCAAGACAATTTCTATCCCAATTTCCTCAAAGTCTACACACTTTCATTTTCTCTTTTCTAATTTTTAAGTTAGTCTTCACAAAAGTTTTAGACCACAGTAATTCATATATAAAGTATGTGGTACTCCCACATTTCTGAAAACAAACTCTTTGTCCCTTTCTCAGCAATAATTTTTGAGACAGAGCATTCAAACATGGTTCTATTTGTGTGTACATTATGTTTTATATTTTAGACTATATAATTTTCTAAATTTTTAGTTATCGTATGTTTTAAATTATGGTATACTTTGTAGCCTGTAGACTTTTATACATTTTTGGAGTAATGTAATATATTCTGTATCTCTCTTTGCATGAACTTGTGGAACACTTCCATTAAGCCACAGTTACACTGGCTCCATCTCTTCAAGAACTCTATTCCCTTCCCCTCAGGGCCCACAGAGACAATCCATCTTCAATACGTGGAGGTACATATTCACAGATATTTGCAACAACATTGAGGTCTTTTTTAATTTTTTAAGTTTTTTGTCTTTATTTGTTTTTAATGTTACATTAAAAAATATGAGGTCCCCATATAACTCCCACCCCCTTCACCCCACTCCTCCCCCCATAACAACAACCTCCTCCATCATCATGAGACATTCATTGCATTTGGTGAATACATCTCTGAGCACTGCTGCACCTCATGGTCAATGGTCCACACCATAGCCCACACTCTCCCACAGTCCACTGAGTGGGCCATGGGAGGACATACAATGTCTGGTAATTGTCCCTGCAGCACCACCCAGGACAACTCCAACTCCCAAAAATGCCCCCACATCATATCTCTTCCTCCCACTCCCTATCCCCAGCAGCCACCATGGCCACTTTCTCCACACAAATGCCACATTTTCTTCAATTACTAATCACATTAGTTCCAGAATAGAGTATCAGTAAGTCCACTCTGTCAGTAAGTCCATACCCTATTCCTCCATTCTGTGGACCCTGGGATGGTTATGTCTGCTCCACCTCTGTATCAAGAGGGTAGTTAGATTCCATTTGGATGATGGATGCAATCCTCCTGTTTGCAGTTGTAGGCACTCTTGGCTTCCTGGTGTGGTGGTTGACCTTCTTCACCTCCCTGTTAGTTGGCTGAAGTAAGTCCAATAAACCAGAGGGTAGCAGTTCCAAGTCTGTTGAGGCTCAGGGCCTGGCTATCACATGGACAGTCCAGAGATTCAGGTCTCCTGAATATACATTAAACCCGAGCACCAACCACAGGTCCAGTAAAAGTGACAGGAAAGACTTGTGAAAAAGGGTCACACCTGAGTAGAACTCATTCACACTGAGGAACCTAAATTGCAAAGTAGGGCCAACTGACATGGCACTGAACTCCATCTGCCACGACCATAGAACCTGTGGGTCTCTGTAGCTCTTAGGAGAACCAGTACCTGGGGTTGTATCTACTTTAGCTGTCTCTGGGACTCTGCTGAGGTGTGCATATGGGCAACCCCTCTGATGACCTCCCGGCTCTTTTTTGGAGACTCATATCCATATAAACTCATTTGTCCTTTCCATTTCCCCCTTTCTTTCAAGGTCAAAAAAGTATTTATAACTCCTGATATTACATGTAGGCTGAGATATTCTGCTGATCTGAGTTGACCCTTTTATTCAAGGTCATTCTCCAGCCACATCAGTAGCTGGTACTTGGTAGTAATCCATCAGTGCCAGGGAGGTTCATCCCTGGGAGTCATTTCATGTTTTCTGATTTGCGCTATGACCCTGCAGTTTTGCACTTCAATTTTGTTTCATAACTAATGGCTTGTTACCAGAATATTCCCAATGCTTTAATACAATTTCACTTTGTTTGAGAGCTTTTTATTTTCCTTTGAATTTAGCAGATTTTTGATGATCAAGATTAATTCTATGTATACCTACTGAGGCTATTGAAGTCTCAGGGAAACTTGTTTCTGTCATGAATTGCCACTCTTAGGAACCCTGACAGTCAAGGCTTGAGGCCTCCCTTATTGTCAAGTCCATGGAGATTAAAAAAAGCGTGTTCATTCATCTCTGAGAGTCAAGTATTACACCAGGAGGCAATTAATCCAAACTTGGAATCATGAGAGAATGCAGGGTTACTAATATCACTAGGAAAGGATCCAGGGATATCTCACATCTGCTTCTCCCTGGACTATCGGTAAATGAGGCTGCTGTGAAATGACCATAAACAAAGACAAGGGGTGATGCTATGCTTGAAGTGACTATAAATAAATGTAAGATTAGTTTAGAATTAACATTTACAATATTAGGTTCAGGCTAAATTCACCCAGTTATAATTTCATTTACTATCTTTCTGCTGTTTTAAAATGTTAATGCATCTATTAACAATCTTAATGGTTAATTACGGTTTTCATTAAGTTTTTACCTTAAGGTGAATTGTTAAGTGGTGGGCCAGATTTCCAGAAATCAAAATTAAATAGAGTCTACCATTACTATCACAATATCTGAAATCCAGGGTACATTTGCTCTATTGCAATAACCCCAGCTACCAACATATGTATATATGTGTGTGTGTGTGTGTGTGTGTGTGTGTGTGTAGGACCATAAACAATTATTCTAGTTCTTAGCTACAGTTCTTAATATGCTTTATATTAAGATGAATTGGACACCTTTATTAATTAAATTACAGGAATCTTATTAGTGTTAATCCTGCATCATTTTCCTGATATTTTTTGGTAGTATTTCTTGATCCTTACTGCTGACTGCTTTCAGGCAAACCAATAAAAGCCTATCAAGTAATTAGAGCTTTATTGTTTTCAAACAATAGCCTCCTTCCTTGAGACCACATTATTTTGCCAGTTTACAGCTTTAAACTTTTCAAAGCATTTCTACATAGACATACAAAAGAGAGATATACTTTACCTCTCTCCTTCCAGTTGGTCCAGTGGTTTGATAGGAACATGGCTTATGAATAGTGGGTGAGCACTCAGTGGAAAGGGGCAAGGTACTCCCCCTTCCCAGGGAAGAGGGGAGAGAATCTAATTGTGGCAAGTTCCATGTTGCTAAAATTGGTTGGGAAGAACTTTGCAAATCTGGCTCCTTTCCCATGGACCCCCTGTCCTGGAAGGGCCATAATTCAAGTCACTGTTTCCATCAGTCACCCTGACTGGGCCAGCTACAATAAATTCAGTGGTATGACACATACATGGACACAGAAAATCCCTGAGTTCCCACAAATGGGGTACACACAGAGAGCCAAGACAGCAGAGTGTGTGTACACACATTCATGCCAAGGGTTTGCTTAACAGACTACAATCATCTCACTCTTCTGCCAACAACAAGGGATTGTTCCAGCTCAACAAAATTCCACCACATCTCAAAACCACACAACTCCAACACCAGCATTTATCTGACAAAGAGAGAAGCACAAAACTCTTTAATCTGACCCACAATATCTATGTATATTTCCTTCAGCATGGCTGCACCTCCAAGCCATTACAAACTTTAGAAAGAGAGAACCCTTAACATTCACATCTGATGTAAAGCGAATTATTTCACAATTCAGCAACATAACAAAAGAGTCCAGCTAGAACTTTTCACTGGTTAAATTTACACCAAGACCAAGCTCCACTAAAAAGACTCATTCATTTTACTGTAAACCAGTGTTTCAAAATCGAGTCCAATTTCCAGGATGTTAGTACTCAAACTTCTAAACATTGCTTCCTATTATAATCAAGCCTTCATTACCTCAGTGGAGAAAAGACCAGTACCAAATTCTAACATAGCTTTACACAAACCTCACACACCAGTCTTTTTCCTGTTTTCTTTCTTTTTTTTTCAGACCTAGGAAGTTTGGCTTAACCTCATTTTTCTGGAGGTACAGGCACTCTCTCAGGAGGTGACCATGCAACCTACTTAGCCAGTAAACCTAGGGTTTCTCCTGACCTTAATCCCCAGGGAGTCTTACCATCTTCAATGTTTGGAGTCTTTTTCATTCAGAGAAATTTTTTTTCAGACCTTTGATTGTCCTCGATTTTCATCAGGAAGTTTCTAGGGGAGCCAAAATCTTCTCTGGAATAAATTTAATCGAGGGGCGCCCAGATTTAGGGTTCGCCTGAGTCCCCCCTGCTTCCTCAGGGATTCGGAAGTGAAATCAAAATGATACCTTTTCTGGCCTTCGTTGACAATCCTGGTGGATCCCAAAAAATTGTTGTAGAAGTGGAAAGAGGTTCAATTATTTGCATATAGAAAGGGCAGAACTCAGGAATAATTTTGGGAATGAAAAAGATTTGTTTATGAATAGCCAGACTCAGAGTTTCTCATGCAAAGTCTGAGACCCCACCAAGATTTTAGAGTTCTTTTTAAACTAAGGAAGGGCAAAATGATTTTTTGTTTCAGTGCACAATAGGCTTGAATTAACAAATATCTTCCATATCCTGGGAATGGTTTTAGCATGGACTTCATACCTTCTAGATAAGCTTTTAGCACATTTGGGTTGCATTTATCCTCAGTATTTAAAGTATATAGAGTTTTCATTGCTGAACTGTTTTCTGGGACTGGTGTTGTTTTCATGGATACCAAGGGCATGTCTGTAGTTCTCACTGTCCCATCCCCACATCTCAGGACACATGCAGCTCAGGTTATCTACGGAGAGATGAACAGCACTCCACCCATCACCTACATTATTACCACCACCATTATTACCAATTTGCATTAGTGTAATATATATATTTTACAATTGATGAAAGAATATTATTTTTAATTGTACTAACTATAGCCCATGGTTGACGTTACAAGATTTTGGAATTTGTGTTTTTCTAATAATTGGTCTATTGCATCTAAGATATTGAACTTATTGCCATAGAGATTTTGTACTATTCCTTTATTTCCTAAATGCTTGGATTCATTAGAAATGTTTCACCTTTCATTTCTGACAATTTCTCACTTTTGTCTAACTCTTGGCTTGTCTGGCTAATGTTCATTAAATTTTATCGAAATTTTCATGGATATTATTTGTTTCACTTATTTTCTTGTGTTGTTTCCAGTTTAAAATTAATTGATTTCCTTCTGAAATTTTTATTATTTCATACTTTTGGTTTGCTTTAGAACTAATTTGCAATTTTCTTTTGTTTTCAAGGTGGTCTCAATGGTTCTTGAATATAGTTTATTTGCATTTACTAATATAAGCATTTTATGGCTTAATAAATGGTCCAAGACCTCTGGCAAAAAAAAACAGAAACAGAACAGGCATTCACTTTGAATATAGAATGGCCCAGTTCTACAGATATGGAAAACCACTGTTATCAGGCAGAATATTCTGAGGGCTAAGAACTTTCCTCCCGGATTCTAGTCAAGATCTAGTCCTTAAGACAGGATTTTATTTGGAATATGCAGCTTTTGAGTAACCCAATTGGCCTGAAATAAACTTTTTACAAAACAATTCCATAGGAAGCACTTATTTGAGTTCAATATAAAAGCATACAAATAAAAATTTTATGAAACACAAAACCACACCAAAGTGTTAGAGATATAGCAAAAAAAGTAAAATCAAAGAAAACTAAGAGGCAGCTATATTAAGGTGGACACAGTTGTGTCTTGTATCCTAGAAAGTCTTTTAGGGAATAATCATCCTAGATCAACAGAAGAATAATATTCGACACGTTTATTCAAGATGGGATATTTTAGCATTTCTTCCTCTGTTCTCCAATGTCCTCCTTTAGTATGGTTGGTAATAGTTTTGTGGATTTCCACCCCCTCAGGCTGCCTTGCCATATGTGCTCTGTTGGCCACTGTAGTCTTGCCTGTATCCATCGATCTTATGGTTATGCCCAGTATCATCAGATCTGCAATAGTCACTGTAGGTTTGATCACCCTCATAGGAAGAACTATAAATTCCCTATCCTTTATTGTAATATTTATTCATCCTTTGTTCCAGTTTTTGCCCTGACTTTGTCCCTTACCCCTAGTACCATCTCATCCACAAGGTGAAGATCCTCTTACCCATTTCCTTGTTGCCGTTGCTGTTTATGTACTTCTTATGTTTGTGCAAATTTGATTTCACAGTTCCACATTCAAATCTGATAATATTTGCTCTGTAATAATTTTTTTACTGGCTCTTGATCTGTATGTGTGATGAGTGGTAGCCACACCACTATGTAATTTAGTCTCAGTATTCTGTAGGGCCTAGCAATCTTTCCTTGTCTTATTGGGGTTCCCATTCCCAGGGCAATTCAGACCCCCCCGTTTGGTATTTACGGTGTGATACACATCAGAAAATTATCATTCCTTTCTGTCCTTCCCATCCATATAAGCGAGAATGATATATGTTTCTGCACAGTACATTGGGAATTTTGGTCAGGAAACTTAACATGCCCCTAAAATCCAGTGGCCTTTCTAAGAATTGGGTCATTGAGATTTCGAGTTTCACTGTGATGAGTCTGCAAGGAATTGTCCATCACAATGCCGGATGGTCAAGAAGGAAGCATGTCCCAGAAACACCTGTGCAAATGATATTCTTTGTAAAATTCGGAATCTGAAATATAATAAAGATACTGGCATGTTACCAGAGTTCCCCATCGTCATCTACAATTGGTACTGTCCATCACCATTATTTATAAGCCAAATGTCCCACAGAGCAGTTCAACTCAGGTTTACAGCTTCTTTGTTTCTGGTTAAGTCCATATAGCATGGGTCATCTTGGCAGGCATATGGCTCCAATCTTTCAATCATCTGATATTATTGTTCTAAGAGACATTATCATTCTTTTGATTGGAGCCTCCTTTGAGATATTAATGACATACTAGTTTTCCCTTATTGCATAATCCATTTATACATACCTTTAAGCTAACGTATTATTTCTTGTTATATTTGTCAATAATTTTCAAAAATTTTTATTGAAGTTAAAATTAAATGACCTAAAATTCACCATTTTATCCATATAAATCACAATTCCCCTGTTTAAAATTTCCCCACAATTCAGCTCCCTCCTCAATGGTAAATTTAGCAACCTTGGTGTAGTATTTTCAACCGGATTCTAGGCTTTTTTCATAGATAGATGTATTATATTAATATCTTGCTTTAAAAAAAATACACGGGTAATGATATACATATCGATCTGCCTTTGCCTTGGCCACTTGGCAAAATGAATGGAGGATCTTTCCATGATAGTACCCAAAGTTCCACCTCAGTTTTGTAATTACTTCCTAATATTTTAAAATATATGTCTGAAGGAACTAATTAAACCATTCTTCTCTGGATGGACACAACAGTTGTCTCCACTTGTTCCTTTGTTTAATAGAACTGAAATGAAAAGGCTTGAACATAAATTCTAGAACAAATTTGTGACCTTCTAACATGGACACTTGGCTTTTGTGGAAAGGTTATGATATTTTAATTTTTATAAATATTGCCAAAATTTTACTTTAAGAGAGCTATACCAATTCAAATTCTCACGATTTAATGTACATTAGTATCCTAAAGTCTCCCAAACAATACTAAGCTGCTTTGGTCTAATTCCCAGACGGTCAAGCTAAGGGGATCCACCCCTCATTTGGAAGTCCTAACCCACGCCAGTGCATCGGTGCACCCAAAAAGTGAGAGTGCTCTAGGAGTTGCCACTCCCTTCCCCAAGTGAATCTACCCATGGCTGCATTTAGGATTTTTAATTCGGATTTTGGATTTTCCTTTAAGAAGGAATTGAACTGCTCTCGCTGAGTCTCCTTGGGGTCAACTCTTAATATCTTGTGTTTCATTGCCAACAGATTTTTAAATTAGAGCTATCATAGTTTTACAAGAACTCATGGAGAGAATACAGTTTCCAGATGCTTTTATAGAAGTTGAGAGAGAATCCATTTTTAGAGTATGGAAAGGCCAGGACTCAGGAATAATTTAGGGATGGAAAAATATTTATTTATGATGGGCCAGGCTCAGAGTCTAATGCAAAGTCCAAGCCCTAAACAAGCTTTTGAGTTTGTTTTTATACGGAGGAAGGGCCAAATAGTTCTTTGTTTCAGTGCTCAAAAGGTTTAAATTTACATGTATCTTCCACATCTTAGGTAAGCTTTTAGCATGGAATTCATACATTCTAGATAAACTTTAAGCACATTTCATTTGCATTTTCACTGAATATTTAAAGGCTTTTGAGTGTGCATTGCTAAACTCTTTTTCTGGGAATGGAGTTGTTGTCATGTTTACGAGGGGAGGTCTGCAGTTCTCAATGTCCCAATGGCACAGTTCAGGACACATACAGCTCATGTTATCTATGAAGAGATGAACATCCTCCACACCCAAAGTCGACATCATTTACCCCTTTTATGCCAGCTTATCTTGCTAAGCTTTGGAATAGTTATTGTAGGAGTGATGAGGTGGGTGCCTGTTTGTTCTTTTGAATTATTATCCCACTTATCAATTTCCTAGTGAGGGCCCAAAGACAATGTTCCTGTGTACCATCCTGAGTTTATCCTGTTTTCAGATGATGTTCTTGTCCTGGACAGTAGAACCCTGGGGGTGGGGACCCCAACAGTCAATTTGGGTATTATTGGTGCTTACGTGGATTACTTGCTAAGCTGCAGATCCATCTATTAATTTAATTTTACTTTTAGAGAGTTTATACCTTTAATCTTAAAGGATTGCTGAAGGGAAGAGGATCTGGCCCAAAGGATAGGGCAACCACCTACCACATGGGAGGTCCAAAGTTCAAACCCAGGTCCTCCTGACCCATGTGATGAGCTGGCCCATGCAGAGGGCTGATGCACTCAACGAGTGCTGTGTCACTCAGGGTTGTCCCCAGGTAGGGGAGCCCCACATGCAAGGAATGCACCCTGTAATGAAAGCCACCCAGGGAGGGAGGCAAGATGGTCGCTGAGTGAACTTGCCTTTGCGGTAGGTCCCGGGAGGAGACGGTTGGGCGCGGCTGCAGGCTCTCCAAAGCCGGGCTTTTTCGGGATTTTTGCAGGGCAGAAGTGCCTGGACATCGATTGGGTGGAAAGGTAACGGAGAGGATTGGTCTAGTAGATATAGTTTGGGTTCTATTGCCTGTGGGTGAGACCAGCGTGTGGGCTCCTCCCTGCTGCGGGTGGGGAGAGTCGCGGTCCAGCCCGGCGGCACCGCTTTTACAAGGCTCTGAGCTGTCGAGGAGTTCACCAGCTCTGGGCGAGCTGTGCACGGGTTGATGCGATGGGTCGCCTTTGCAGTGGGATTTGGGAAGATAGACGGTGCTTTGTTTTGAAGCGGGAGAAACTTGTGATTGCGAAAATAAACAATAGTGCTTCCGCCTGAAGCCCCGCCCCCAAAAGCCCGGCAGCCAATCTCCGACCCAAATAGGCTGTAGGCAATAAAGAGACGTAATCGGAAAGTTGTATTAGGCTGCGGCAAGGGAGGGGGATACGTCTGGAAGCAGATTAGGGAATATTTTGCGAAGCTTGGGAAATCCGATTTTCGAATCTGTTTTCGGCGTCACAGGCCGGGCTTCAGATCTGTACTAGCAAAGTGGCTGCGGTGTAGAGGCGCCCTCTAGTGGCAGAGGTTTGGAACCACAGGACGGGAGCTGTCTAAAAGCTGAAGTGAAATATACTAATGAGCCCAGCTAAGTAAATGAATTGCAGGGTTCAGTCATAATATAAAGTTTGCGGATCTGACTTCCCCCTTAAGGCTGGCACCCAGCTGAGGGGATCCCAGAGGGCTGTATTACACTGCGGGGCTCCCAGGCTTCCTGTAGACCAGATTGGAGGTTGCCAGGTCTGAATTCCCTAAAATCTGGTGGCCCACACCACAGAGACTCACATCTCTTGAGACCTCAATATCTCAGACTTTCCATCCCTGAATCCATCACGCACTGAGGTCCATCTGAGGTCCTTAAATGCCCTAGCCTTCAACGTTGGCGTTCTTTCCTTATCGTTTCATTTTGTTTTGTTTTTATTTTCATTTTGACTTATTCTTTACTTTTTTCAATTTCCTGATTGCTAACACCGCATTATCCCCTAGTCTTCTCTCACAGCGTCTCCCCCAAAGGCTTTCTTTTACTCAGTTATTTAAGGCTTTTTTTCGTGGTAGGTGCTGTGAAGTGGGTGTTTTAATTCTGGGTCGTGCATATCTGTTTTTTTTTTCTTTCCCCTATCTGTTCCCCACCCCTTGCCCATCCCCCTCTACTTTCTTCCTCTCGTCCCTTCCCCCCCACTTTCTTCTTTTTTCTTTCTTTCTTTTTTTCTGTTGTCTCTCTCCCTCTTGTCCCTCATATTCTACTTAGTTTATTTTAACTCAATTATAAAATAGGTGCGGCAGGAAACACCTCACATTCGCTGGGGTTTTCTCATCCTCCACTGCCTCATTTCTGTGTGAACTGATTTAGTCTACCTGCACTATCCTCTTCCCCCTACATCTTGATACCCGCCACCATCTACTGGCTCTCCCATATTCCAGCTCCCACCTCCCTTTCTTCGATCCACGAAGGGTCTAAGTCTTAACTTCTAATACCTATGTTTTGTTTTCTGTCTGTTATCCACTCTTGAAACTATTACCATTTTTTTTCTCTTTCCCTCTCTCACGAAATCAATAGCTATTTAGCTCATACCATAATCCTACCATATTCAATCACCTACCTCATAATAGGTACTCTACCTACTGCTATAACTCTACACAATTTACATAAATCTAACCTCCATCCTCCCAGATCTCATATTCTTGCTTTGCTAACATATATCACCAATATTACTTTACACTTTTCCCTTGCTTACACAATTGCCTTCCCCCAACACTAATACTTACCTTTAAAGTGAACTTAACCAACAACAAGAAACTAGAATAAGAAGAAAAAAGTGACAAAGAGAAGATATAACACCTATGCAAAAATAACAGCTAATTAACCTCCAAGAGCAGACAAAGAAGCTAAGGAACTGATTAAATCCGTCAAGATAAAGAGATGACCAGAAAGCAACAAAAATCTACAAACCAAACCAGTAATCAGGAAAACATGGCTGAATCCAATCAACAAACCAATAATCACGAAGGGGAGCAAAACTTGGCACAAGCAATGAAAGATCTCAGAACATTTATCACCGACAAATTTGACGAAGTAATGAAAGAGGTTAACAACATGAAGACATCACTTGGAGGGGAAATTGCAAACATACGAAAAAACATAACAGATATGATGGGAATGAACACCACAGTTCAAGAAATCAAAAATACACTTGCAGCAAATATCAGCAGACTAGAAGAGACAGAGCAGAGAATTAGTGATGTGGAAGACAGTACTTCAGAAATCAAACAGATAGTAGAAGGGGTCAATAAGAAGATAGAAAAAATCCAATTAGGATTTAGGGACCTGAATGACAATGCAAAACGCTCAAACATACGTATTATAGGCATTCCAGAAGGTGAAGAGAAGGGAAAGGGGTCAGAAGGAATGCTGCAGGAAATAATGGCTGAAAACTTCCCAAATCTACTGAAAGAGACAGATGTACATATACAAGAAGCACAGCGCATTCCACAAGTCATAAACCCCAACAGGCCCACCCCAAGACATATACTTGTCAAATTATCCAATGCTCAAGACAAAGAGAAAATCCTAAAAGCAGCAAGAGAAAAGAAAACCATCACATACAAGGGAAGCTCAATTAGATTAAGTGCTGATTTCTCTTCTGAAACCATGGAGGCAAGAAGGCAGTGGTATGATATAGTCAAGGTACTAAAGGAAAGAAATTTCCAACCAAGAATACTCTATCCAGCTAAATTAGCATTCAAACATGATGGAGAGTTCAAAATATTCGCAGACAAACAGAAACTGAAAGAGTATACCAACAAGAAACCTCCCCTGCAAGAAATTCTAAAGGGAGTTCTACAGGAAGAAAGGAAAAAACAGGAAAGGCAGAGTTGGAGGAGAGTATAAGACCAACAACAATAACAAAAAAGACAAAAAAAAATATACAAACAAAATATGACAAACACAAATCCAATCAAAATATGGCTAGCACAAATAATTCCTTGAAAGTAATAACACTGAATGTCAATGGATTAAATTCACCTATCAAAAGATTCAGACTGGGACATTGGATAAGGAAATATGACCCATTCATATGCTGTCTACAAGAGACACATCTTAGACCCAGAGACGCATGGAGATTGAAAGTGAATGGCTGGAAAACAATCATACAAGCTAACAATAACCAAAAAAAGGCAGGAGTAGCTATATTAATATCAGACAAAATAGACTTTAAATGTGAAACAATTGTGAGAGACAAAGAAGGATACTACATTTTAGTGAAAGGAAAAATCTGTCAAGAAGATCGAACAATCATAAATATCTATGCCCCTAACAAGGGTGCCTCTAAATACGTCAGGCAAACGCTGGAAAAACTAAGTGAAAGAATAGATACATCTACAATTATAGTGGGAGATTTTAATACACCACTATCAACTCTGGACAGAACATCTCAAAAGAGAATCACCAAAGAAACAAAACATCTGAATAGTATATTAGAGGAGCTGGATCTAATAGATATATATAGATTGCTACACCCAAACACAGCAGGATATACATTTTTCTCAAGCGCACATGGATCATTCTCCAAGATAGATCATATGCTAGGCCACAAAGAAAGGCTGAACGAATTCAGAAAGATTGAAATCATACAAAACATTATCTCTGACCACAGTGGAGTCAAGTTGGAGATTTGCAAGGGACAGAAGCCCAGATTTCACACCACGATTTGGAAATTAAACAGCACACTCTTAGAAAAACAGTGGGTCAAAGAGGAAATCTCAAAAGAAATCAATGACTACCTTGAAACAAATGATAATGATAACACAACATACCAAAATTTATGGGATGCAGCAAAAGCAGTACTGAGAGGGAAGTTTATAGCCATAAATTCATATATCAAAAAAGAAGAAAGAGCAAAAATTGAAGAACTAACTGCACATTTGAAGGAATTAGAAAAACAACAACAAAGTAACCCAACAGGAAGAAGAAGGAAGGAAATAACAAAGATAAGAGCAGAACTAAATGAAATAGAAAATAAGAAAGCACTTGAACAGATAAACAAGACCAAGAGCTGGTTTTTTGAGAAGATTAACAAAATTGACAAACCTTTAGCAACACTAACAAAGAAAAAAAGAGAGAAGATGCAAATACACAAAATAAGAAATGAGAAAGGCGATATCACCACTGACCCCACAGAAATAAAGACTATCATAAGAGGATATTTTGAAAAACTATATTCCAACAAAAATGACAATCTAGAGGAAGTGGACAAATTCCTAGAAACACATAAGCAGCCCATATTGACGAAAGAAGAAATTGATGATCTTAACAAACCAATCACAAGAAGAGAGATAGAATCAGTTATTAAAAATCTCCCAACTAAGAAGAGCCCAGGGCCAGATGGCTTCACAGGTGAATTCTACAAAACATTCCTGAAAGAACTGACACCAATCCTGCTGAAACTATTCCAAAAAATCGAAACAGAAAGAACATTACCGAACTCCTTCTACAATGCCAACATTACCCTAGTACCAAAGCCAAACAAAGACACCACAAGAAAGGAAAATTACAGACCAATTTCTCTAATGAATCTAGACGCAAAAATACTTAACAAAATACTTGCTAATCGTATTCAACAACACATTAAACGTATTATACACCACGACCAAGTGGGATTCATCCCAGGTATGCAAGGATGGTTTAACATAAGAAAATCAATCAACGTAATACACCATATAAACAGATTGAAGGAAAAAAATCACATGATTATATCTATTGATGCAGAAAAAGCATTTGACAAAATACAGCACCCTTTCTTGATAAAAACACTCCAAAAGATTGGAATACAAGGGAATTTTTTGAACATGATAAAGAGTATATATGAAAAACCTAAAGCCAATATTGTTTACAATGGAGAAATCCTAGACTCCTTCCCTCTAAACTCAGGAACAAGACAAGGATGCCCACTGTCTCCACTCCTATTTAACATTGTCTTAGAAGTACTTGCTCGAGCACTGAGGCAAGAACCAGAAATGAAAGGCATTCAAATTGTAAAGGAAGAAGTCAAAATTTCATTATTTGCAGATGACATGATCCTATACATAGAAAACCCTGAGAGATCTACAACGAAGATTCTAGAACTCATAAATGAGTTTAGTAAAGTCGCAGGTTATAAGATCAATGCGCAAACATCAGTAGCATTTCTGTACACTAATAATGAGCAAGATCAGGAGGAAATCAAGAAACAAATACCATTCACAATAGTAAATAAAAAAATCAAATACTTAGGAATAAATTTAACTAAAGAGGTAAAGAACTTATACACCGAGAACTATACAAGATTGTTCAAGGAAATCAAAGAAGACCTAAATAAATGGAAGACTATTCCTTGTTCATGGATAGGAAGACTGAATATTATTAAGATGTCTATCCTACCAAAACTGATCTACACATTCAATGCAATCCCAATAAAAATCAATGCAGCCTTCTTTAAGGAACTAGAAAAACTAACTATGAAATTTATTTGGAAAGGAAAGAGACCCCGAATAGCCAAAGACATAGTGAAAAAGAAAAATGAAATCGGAGGAATCACACTACCTGACTTCAAAACATACTACAAAGCTACGGTGGTGAAAACAGCATGGTATTGGCATAAGGAGAGGCACATAGACCAATGGAATCGAATTGAAAGCTCTGATATAGAACCTCACATATACAGCCACATAATATTCGATAAAGCCACCAAACCCTCTCAACTGGGAGAGAGTGGCCTATTCAACAAATGGTGTCTGGAGAACTGGATAGCCATATGTAGAAGAATGAAAGAGGATTACCATCTCACACCTTATACAAAGATCAACTCAAGATGGATCAAAGACCTAAATATAAGAGCCAAGACCATAAAAACCTTAGAAACCAGTGTAGGGAAACATCTACAGGACCTTGTAATAGGAAATGGATTTATGAATATCTCACCAAAAGCACGAGCAGCAAAAGAACTAATAGATAAATGGGACTACCTCAAAATTAAAGCCTTCTGCACCTCAAAGGAGTTTGTCAAGAAAGTAAAAAGGGAGCCCACACAGTGGGAGAAAATATTTGGCAATCATATATCTGATAAGAAACTTATAACGTGCATATATAAAGAACTTCTATATCTTGAAAATAAAAAGATAAACAACCCATTTAAAAAATGGGAAAAAGACTTAAACAGACACTTCTCCGAAGAAGAAATACAAATGGCAAAAAAGCACATGAAAAAATGTTCCAAATCTCTAGCTATCAGGGAAATGCAAATCAAAACTACAATGAGATACCATCTTACACCCATAAGATTGGCAGCTATGAAAAAAACAGAAGAATACAAGTGCTGGAGAGGATGTGAAGGAAGGGGAACACTCATCCACTGCTGGTGGGAATGCAGAAGGATCCAACCGTTCTGGAGGACAGTATGGCGGTTTCTCAAAAAACTAGCCATAGATTTGCCATATGACCCAGCAATACCACTGCTGGGTATATACCCAGGAGAACTGAAAACAAGGACACAAACAGATATATGTACACCAATGTTCATAGCAGCATTGTTCACTATTGCCAAAAGTTGGAATCAACCCAAATGCCCATCAACAGATGAGTGGATCAATAAAATGTGGTATATACACACAATGGAATACTACTCAGCTGTAAGAACAAATACACTACAAACACATGTGATAACATGGATGAATCTTGAGAACCTTATGTTGAGTGAAGCAACCCAGACATTGAAGGACAAATACTACATGACTTCAATGATATGAAATAAACAAGCTGCCTTAGATAGCAAGAGACTGAACGATAGGCTTACAGGAAATCGGAGGGTGGAGGAAGGATATGAGCTGATGTCTGCAGGGGTGGAATTTAAGACGAGATGGTGGTAAGTATGAACAGAAAGAAGAGATAAAAGGGGGGCAAGGGGTTGCCTTTGGTTGGGGCTTTGGGGGTTTGAGGGTGGCTGGGGAGGGACGGATGGGTAACATTGCCCAAAAGTGGGGGGAGGGAGGGGTAGCATATGAACACAGAAGAGGGTCAGGTGTTGGTGGAGAGTAAAATGCCGAGAAAATCATATCAAAATATAATAAAGAGGGTTACCTGTTTAGAATGCTCGGAGGGGAGGTCTGATGCAGGACGGGCTCCTGGGGAATGTCTAAATGCTCATTCTGCCAGAGTGGGTGTCACCATGGGGTAGAAACCCAAGTAGTGAGAGTGGGGGTGGACCCACATCCTGGGGAGGACTAATGCCACCAAATAGAGGGAACTGTATCCCTCGAGAGAAAGGGTGGCTCCCAGGGCAGTGGGGCAGTTGAGCAAGTTAGGCCCTGAACACTATTCCATCTATCTCTGGAAGTGGCTCCTCAGGAAACGGAGGTTGGCTGTCACTGTGGGCACCAAGGTGGAAGGGAAAATGGACGTTAAATGTGTGGAACCAAGGTAAATGGGGGATAAGAGAGGAGTTTCTTGAGAGTACACAAGGATGGATATAAAACATGTAATATTACACCATAACATATAGGAGATGACAGACTGATAATGGAAACCATAATGTAAAACATAGGATAACTAAGAATGTAAAGAACTGTATATCCTAAAGTATGCACCATAATGTAAGCACAGATGTCACCTTGTTAGAAAGCTAATGTCTCAGACTCTGTACATCACGTTAAGTAAATATGATATGAATAGGGTGTAAGATTATCGCTGTGGAAGGAAAAAGGTTTTGTGGTGGATGTATGGGAGTGCTGTATATTATATATATGCATTGCTGTGGTCTAGGACTCCTGTGAAGAGAAGCTGAATAATTAGGGGGGGAAAAAAAAAACAGATATGATGAAGAATTTTTTCAAGTCAACATTCTTTATCTAAGTTCTTTATCTAACTTTATCCAAGTTCTTTATCTAACCTTTAAATCCATCGCTATATGCCATTCCCTAGTAAGGGACCATGACATTATATTGGGCTTCAAATTTCGGGGAGTTCTGGATCACAGAGTGTTTCAACAATGGCAATGGAGGGATACTGGTATGCGATGCCAATGACAGGTGATATATGGCTGACAGGGAGCTGTACAGAACATATGTCCAGGGTGCATGGTAATGTTTGGATATACTCATAGTGGCAACAATTAAAAACCACAGCAGGGGGGGTACTGGGTTCCTGGCCAATGGTGTTCTGTCGTGGTCCCTAGGGGAGCAGCGATAGTCTCCCATGTACAGCGGCGGGGACCGGGAGGGAGTGAGGGTTCAACAGTGAGCCCCTGATGCTAATGACTATGCTTGTGAGCTGATAAGCCTAAAATAAGAACAAGGCCTAGAGCAACATTGTGCCTGGGAATTTCCTCCTGTCAGCCTTCATGTTACTCAAATGTGGCCAGTCTCGAAGCCAAACTCAGCATGTAAATGCAATGCCTTCCCCCCAGCGTGGGACATGACACCCGGGGATGAGCCTCCCTGGCACCGAGGGGACCACTATCAACTACCAACTGATGATGCAACTGGAAAATGACCTTATACGGAAGGTTCAATGTGGATCAGCAGAATATCCCTGTCTACATAAAATAACATGACTTTAAAATGCTGTTTGACCTAAAGTAAGGGGGAAATGGAAAAGAGAAATGAGTTTATATGGCTACGAGTTTCTAAAAAAGAGTCTGGAGGCTGGCAGAAGGATTGCCCTCATGCACAACTGAGCAGAGTCAGAGAGACAGATAAAGCAGATACAACCCCCAGATATCGGTTCCTTCGAGGGCTAAAGAGACCCATGGGAGTTATGGTCATGGCCGATGGGGTTAACTACCAGGTCAGATGGCCCCTTTTTGGAACTGGTGTTTATGTGTGATGAATCTGGACTCAGATGGGATCTTCCTTCATAAGACTTTCATGCTAAGGTGATGGAGGTGCAGTTAATGTTGGGGTTTAAGATATATTTAGCGGATTTGAATCTCTGGACTGACAATGTGATAGCCAGGTCCTGAGCCTCAACAGACTCCAGCACCTACATTATGATTTATTGGACTTATCACACTCAGCTAAGATGGAGTTGAAGAAGGACAACCACCACACCATGGAGCCTAGAGTGATTACAACTGAAAGTGGGAGGATTGCATCCAACATCCATGTGGAATCTGAGCCTCCTCTTGACATAGAGGTGCAATGGACACAACCAATCCAATGTCCACATAGAAGAGGTGGCATTGGATTGGGAAAAGTGGACATGGTGGCTGATGGGTATGGGGAAAGGCAGGAAGAGATGAGAGGTGGAGGCGTCTTTGGGACATGGAGCTGCCCTGGATGGTGCTTCAGAGGCAATCACCAGACAGGATTTACAATAAATCCTCACAGGGCCCACTGGATGGAATGGAGGAGAGTATGGGCCATGATGTGGACCATTGACTATGAGGTGCAGAGGTGACCAAAGATGTACTTACGAAATCCAATGGATGTGTCATGATGATGGGAACGAGTGTTGCTGGGGGGGGGGGGGGGAGAGGTGGGATGGGGGGGGTGGGGTTGAATGGGACCTCACATATATATTTTTAATGTAATATTATTACAAAATCAATAAAAAAATAAAAAGCCACCCAGCATGAAAAAATGTGCAGCCTGCCCAGGAATGGCGCTGTACATACGGAAAGCTGATGCAGAAAGATGACGCAACAAAAAGAGACACAGATTCTGGGTGATGCTGACAATAATACAGGCGGACACCGAAGAACATGCAGCAAATGGTCACAGAGAGCAGATAATTAGGGGCAGGATGGGGAAAGGGAGAGAAATAAATTTTTAAATCTTCAAAAAAAGGGGTGCTAAAGGGAGATGATCTCTTCTCTCTAACTACTTCCTGCTCACCATGGGTTGTGGTCATTACCTAATAAGGTATAAAAATTTTGTTACATTATTTGGACTGGAGGAAGATGAATCTGGCAATTTGTACAAAGCTGGATGAAGTTTCCATATGGTTAATAAGATGTTCATGCTGAAAGAAACAAACTTAGTTAAAAATTTGGAATACCTGTTTTTTAAAGAAGGATATTGGATTATAGAGGTAGACAAGGTTGGGTTCTTATAAAGATGGGATCAATTTTAAAAGTTAGTGGAGAACAGTGTGTGTGTGTGTGTATATATATATATATATATATATATATATATTAAGTTATTTATTTTCAGAGAAAAATTGTAATAGATAATAATATTAGGTACTTAGCTTTGTTCTGAAGATGCAATTCAGGTTCTTTAATGATTGGCACTCAAGTGCTGCGTCATGTGTTTCTGGTGAATTGACACTTTTGGGGCAGTTGGTTTCATTCAGGATTAGTGTACCAAGATAGAAATTCCCTTAGGTTTTCAGTTGTGGGAGTGATCAGATCTATAGAATAAAGTTTTTTATAATTTGGTTTAATTGTAAAATTTCTGGTAATTTTAACTGTTCAATAGGTGTCCAATCACTAGCAAGCAAGTCTCATTTAGCTAAACAGTAGGGTACAGTAGAGTAGTAGGGTGGTTGAGCCTGGCAACGATTAACCAGCTACCTACAAGCCACTGGTGGTACCACTGTGTTCAGCTAAGACTGCCTCCTCATTTTATAGACATGTTTATTAACTATTTAGAAAATGAAGTAACCAGGAATTTAACATGTGTAATGTACTTTTATACCTGATCCAGAATAGATAACATTATTATTATTAGAAATATATTTAGAAAAGGATAAAAGTACAGCAATTAATATTAATTAATGTCTTAATGAATAAGGATTTTGAGGTGTAGTTAATAGTTCTAAGTTTCAGGTTTCTAATACTTTACATGTTATCTCTCCATGGGTGCAGGCCCCAATTCCAATTGTGTTTAAGTTTTACTTACATTATCCTGGTAATAATGGCTTCACTTAGCATGTTCTTCCCATAGTGAGCAAGTCGCAGGATCCTTGATCCTAGAGATAGTTTCCTGTATTTTACTGGTATGGTGTACAGGCTGACACATATTTGAATCAGTCTGTGAAATTGCCTGAACTGGAGATTTCTCAGAAACAAACTCATTGAGATGTGGCTTTGATGTCGGGCTTCTTTCGTTTATCATAAAGTTTCAGGCTCATCCATATGGTAGCATATATCTGTACTTCATTCCTTTCTCTGCTGAACAATATTCCAAGGGATGCGTTTATATGTGCTTGTCTAATTAATTAATCTGCTTGGCAGTGATACTGCATCAATTATTTTTATTTTTTTTCATGTGTTTTTCTCTCTTTAATTTTTTATTGTTACATTCAAAAGACATAAGAAGTCCTCATATAATCCCGACCCCCCTCACTGTTCTCCTCCCACAACAACAACGTCTATCATCATCATGGTTCATTCACTGCAATTGGTGAATGCATTTTGGAGCTTTGTTGCACCACATAGATAATCGTACACATTCTAGTTTACACTCTCCCCGCAGTCTACCAAGTGGGCCATGGCAGAAATTAAAATGACCAGCATGTGACACTGCAGTACCACCCAGGAAAACTCCAAGTCCTGAAAATGTACCCTTATCAGATCACTTCTTCCATCTCAATACAATCAGAAGCTTCTGTGGTCACTTTCTCCACATTAATGCTACAATTTCTTCCATTTCTAATCACAATAATTTCATAGAAGAATATCTGCAAATCCATCTATTCCATTCTCTGTTCCTCCATCCTCTGGACTTTGGGATGGTTATGGCAACTCCACATCTATATCAAGAGGTGGCTTATATTCCACATGGATGATGGATGCATTTCTGCTCCTCACAGTTGTAGGTGTGGTGGTTTACCTTTCCCACCTCCATGTTAGCTGGCCATATTAGGTCCAATAATCCAGAAGGTAGGATTTGCAAGTCTGCTGAGACTCAGGTCATGGCTGTCATATGGACAATCCAGAAAGTCAGGTCTCCTGATTATTAAAAAACCCAGTGTCATCCACAGGTCCAGTAAAGGTGAGAGAAGAGGCATGCATAGAAAGGACATTTCTGAGTCCAACTCCATCACACTCAGGAAGGCAAACTCCAAAGTAGGGCAAAGTGACATGGCACTGAACTCCAGAGGCATCTGCCATAACCATAGAACCTCCGGGTCTCTGTAGTCACTCAGGAGAACCAGGAACTGGAGTTGAATGTTCCTTGGCTGTCTCTGGGGCCCTGCTGAGGTATCCGTAAAGGTGACCCCTCTGATGACCTCCCGACTCTTTTTTGGAGACCCAGAGCCATAAAAACTCATTTGATCTTTCGATTTTCCCCTTTGATTCAAGGTCAAAAGCATTTTTTAACACCTGATGTTACATGTAGGCTGAGATATTCTGCTGGACTTCAGTGACCCTTTTATTTAAAGTGTTTTTCTAGTTACATCATCAGCTTGTGCTTGGTAGTAATTCCTTGGTGCCAATGGGCTCGTCCTTGGAAGTTATGTCCCATGCTGGGGGTAGGTAATGCATTTACATGTTGTTTTTCACCTAGACAGTGGCACATTTGAGCAATAAGGAGGCTCTTAGGAGTTAACTCTTAGGCACACTGGAGCTCTAGGTCTTGTTCATATTTCAGGTGTACAGCCTAATAAGCATATTCATCGGTGCCAAGGTTCTCATGGTTGGACCATCTTTCTTTATTGTTCTTGAGCATTGCACTTGGGGGATTGCTTCTCTTCCATCGGGGAATGCGATAGAGCTCCACTGGCTAGGAACTCAACACTCTCTCATTTGTCCTTTTTAACTGTAACTATATTGAAAACAATCTAATATGTTTATATACACTGTATACCTGCCCTGGAGAACTCCCTCCCAAATATGTGCTTCCCATCAATAAGACCCAACACCATTTCCGCCCTCCCCTGTCAAAGTTGAACCTCTCTGTGTTCCAAAACTTCTTAAAAAAATGAAGCTGAATATATTGCAAAATTCCATTAGTAGTAAAATATAACATAGTGTTTGGTATGAAGGTTAGATATAGAACGCATTTTAATTTAGAACAATTAAGTAATGAAAAAATAAATTGGGGCATAAAATGGCAAAAAGCTTTGATTTGTCATTTTGCCTTTCATCACTGAAATAGACGTTGCCCTGCATGCACAGTGGCAAAACAATTTCTTTAAAATCTTCCTCGGAGTCTATACCCAATTTTTTTTTCTAATTTTTAAGATTGTGTTCACAGAAGTTTTAGACCACAGTAATTCACATATACAGTATATGGTACTCCCACAGATCCAACAAAAAATACTTTGTCCCTCTCCCAGCAATGATCTTTTTACATGTTCATATTATATTTGCTATAGTTGATGTACAGATAATGAAACAGAGCTTTCAAACATGGTTCCATTTGCGTGTACTTTATGGTTTATATTTTAGATTATATAATTTTCTAAAATTTTAGTGATCTTACGTTTTATATTATGGTTTATATTGTACCCTGTAGACTTCTATACATTTTTGGAGTAATGTCCTATATCCATCATTGTATCATCTTTTGGAACACTAACATTGTGCCACAGTTACACTGATTCCATCTATTCAGTAGCTCTCTCCCCATCCCCTCAAGGTCCACAGTGACACTTCATCTTCATTACATGGAGGTCCATATTAATACACACGTGCAACAATGTTGAGGACTTAACATACTCAACTGCCCTAAACCATTAGGAGCCACAAATATGCTCAAGAGAGACAATTCACTCCTTTTGAAAACATCAGTACTCCACAGGATGTGGGTCTACCTTCACTCACATAGTATGGGTCTCCACCGAATGAAATAACACACTATGAGAAAATGAGCACTTAAAGCACTTTTCATTCCTCATAAATCAATGGAATCTAATTAAAACAAACAAACAAACAAACAAACTTGAAGTCCATCATGATTTCTGATTATGAAAGTTCCAAAAAGGAAGACCAGGACGTGAGAATTCTGAGGAGGAAGTTTTATTTAGACCAGACGGATTTGGTGGACTCTTATCCTGATAAAAAACCTAGCCCTGAATAGTAGTTTTGGGTCCTTTTTATACTGAGGATTTAAGAGTGGGGAGTCAAGAGGTGCTTGTATGCAAACCGACTTTTTGTTAGTTTCCTCAAGTGTTTTTTCTGAGTATTAGCGACATTACTTCCTCAACATAAGCTTGATTTAAAACATATAAACCACATTCCAGATTAGCTTGAGTTAACACATGTCCCCTAATTCCAGGTAAGATTTTAGCATGAACCTCCCACATTCCCGGTAAGCTTGGCATATTTATCTTGCATCCTCCCAAAATATCCAAATCCAATAGAGTTCATACTTCTCAGTTAGCTTTTTAGGCATATTTGGACATAAAATAACTTTCTATTTATTCTCAGTATATTATTTTATCCATTTAAGTTAACATAGATGTGCTCTTTCATCACCATCAAATTCCTTTCTTTTCTTTTCATTTTGTAGTGCTTTCTACTTATTTAAACAATAGCATTAGAAAGGAGGATACCCAAGTTAAACAAATGTACAACACATGAGAATATGCGATCCCAGTTTAATTTCAAGAAGACCAATTGCCATGTGTTCTCATTCAGGTCACTATGAGTGTGACTTCTTCCCCACTCATTGGCTTAAACAGGTTCATTTCTTTCTGCTGCATTTTAGGGCATCACACTTCTCACTGCTGGAAACTCATAGAAACTCCTCATCGGGTGTCATTTCTGTAAAATCTTTGTCTGATTGATAGCCTGCAAAACCAGGGACACTGGTCAAGGGACATCAGTTGGTCATATCCAGATACTCCATTACCAGAGCATGGTTGCCCATAGCTAGGAACATACTTTCCTTTCTCCTGCAATTTCTCTTTCTTGTCCTCTCCAAACAGTGACACTTACTTGCAGCAAAGCAAGGTTGGTCCTCCCTATCTCCATTCTAACATGCTACTGTGTGCTTCTCACTGCCCTTCACACAGGCCTAGCATAATGCACTTCCCACCCAGGGATGCTGTCATCCCTATATGGTGGCATGCCAGTCATCTTCAGTCAGGAAAGGGCCATGGTGTGCAGTTATATCCTCCCTCTTTCCTATCTGATCAATTGATTGAGAAATTCATGGAATATATTTCCCTTCCTTTGAAATAACCCTCACTGTGTTGTGAGAGGGATGATTCATGTACCCTTAGGAAGCTCAATCCTTTGAGTAAAAAGTGATTCCTGTCAAGGCTCAAGTTTTACCAGGAGGGGCTTTTGTCCAGGAAATGAAACAAAGCATGTAGCCAGGAAAAAGAATAAAAGGCAACCATACTGGAGAAAAGGTAACATTGCTTCCACTGCTTGATGACATGATACTTTATATGGAAAATGTCAAAGAATACACAGGAAAACCCTTAGTGCTAATAAGCAGATTAGCAAAATTGTAGCGACAAACCAACATGCAAAAACCAGTCGTGTATAATACACCTACCAGAGACCCATAGCCATATAAACTCACTTTTCCTTTCCCTTTTATCCAAAGTCAAAAAGCAGCTTTTAACACCTGATATTACATGTAGGCTGAGCTATTCTGCCGGTCTGAGTGGACCTCTTTGTTCAAGGTCTTTTTCTAGTTACGTCGTCAGCTGGTGCTTGGTAGTAATCCCTCAGTGCCAGGGAGGCTCATGCCCAGGAGTCATGTCCCATGCAGGGGGGAAGGCAATGCATCTATATGCTGAGTTTGGCTTAGAGTTTGGTCACATTTGAGCAACATGGAGGCTCTCAGGAGGTAACTTACCCTGGCCAACTGAAAGGGAGCTGAAGAGGGACAACCACTACACCAGGAAGCCAAGAGTGCCTACAGCTGCAAGCAGGAGGATTGCATCCAACATCCATATGAAATCGAAGCCCTGTCTTGATGTAGAGGTAGACTGGACATAAACATCTCAGGGTCCACAGGTGGAGGAATAGATTGGACTTACTGGTGTTCTGCTAGGGAACTATTGTGATTAGCAAGGGAAGAAACCATAGTAGTGATGTGGAGAGGATAGCCATGGTGGCTGCTGTTGGTAGGGAAACAGAAGAAGAGATAAGGTGTGGGGGCATTTCCAGGAAATGGTTTTGTCCTGTGTGGTGCTGCAGGGAAGGATGCTGGACATTGTGTGTCCTACCATGGCCCACTGGGTGGACTGAGGGAGAGTGTGGACTACAATGTGGACCACTGTCCTTGTGGTACAAAGGTGATACAGAATGTATTCACTAGGTATAGTGGATGTGCTGCGATGATCGAAGGCATTGTTAATGTGGGAGGAGTGGGGTGGGTTTCATTGGCGTTATACGGTGACCTCATATTTTTTTGATGTAACATTAAATGAAAATAGAAATAATAAAATAAAAAAACCGCGTTCAAAAAAATAATAAACCTACTGTAAAACATTCCATTTTCAGCACTATTTAGAAGATTAAAATGACAAGGAATACATTTAATCAAGGATGTGAATGACTTTTACTAAAAAAAAAACCAACAAACCCTGCTGAAAGAAATGAAGGACCATGAAAGAAAATGGAAAGCCTCCTGTGTTTAGGGATTGGAAGATTTTATTATAAGAGGCCAATGCTTTGCAAAGGGATCTAGTGATTCAGCAAAACCCTTATCATTATTCTACCAGCCTTTCTTTTATTCTGAAATCCATAAGTAGATGCTTAAATTCGTATGAAATCAAAATGGGTTCTGACTAGGCAGTTCAATTCTGAAAAGGAGAAAAAAATTTTGGAAAATTCACACTTCCTGATTTCAAAACATCTTACAAATCCACGGAAATCTAAAGAGAGAGGGAGTGGCATAACGACAGTCAGTAAGAACAATAGAGTAGAATTAACACTCCAGAAATGAACACCCCTTTTAGGGAAACCCTAGCCTTAACCCTAACAGTAAACCAAACCCTAACCCTAACCCTAATTGAGGACTTAACTCCAAATAATACAATAGAATATGAAAATTATTTTCAAATCAAGAGTACCCCATAAAGGGTTGCCTTCAGCAAGGGTGCCAGGTACATTAAATAAACAAAGAGCAGTATCAACCACCGATATTGATGTAAAATCTGGATATCCACATGAAAAAAATGTACATGGTCCCTAAGAAGAGACCATTTACAAAAACTGACTGCAAAGGACCAAGGACCTAAACACAGAGCTCAAAACATAAAACTCAATGAAGTTAAAATAGGGTAACAGCTAAAGAATCTTGAATTTGGCGAAAGAAGTATGACACCAAATGCACAATCAACAAAACAAAATGACCAATTTTTACTTCATCCAAAGTAAAGACTTTTGTGTATGAAAAAGCATAATCAAGAAAGTGAAAATATAACTTACAAAACTGTAGAAAACAGTTGCAAATTATATATCTGAGCAAGGCTTAATATGTGGAATATATAAAGAATGTTGAGAACTAAATGACAAAAAGTCAAACATCACAATTTGAAAATGGACAACTTACTAGGATAGACACTTATAAAAGGAGCATTTTTAGATGGCTGGCCAATATGCATATGAAATGTAGCTACATTATGGTCCATTAGAGAAAAGATTTAAAAATAAAAATATGATACCACTTCAATCCCAAGAGGAGGATTTATTTAGAAAATTTTAAAAAAGAATTGGCGAGGAAGTGGAAGGTGTAGGCTGGAGTGTTCATTCCTTTCTGAGGATGGTCTCTTGAGCGGTAACCCATCAGGGAAAGAGCTAATCTCCACCATGGGCTGTAGCTCTCTGCCTCTTCTCCTTTCTGTCACATGTCAGGACAGAAATGACCAAGTCTCTTCTCTTCTGTGTCTATAGAGCTCTCTTTCGTCCTTTGCCTTCATCTCTGCACCCTCTTGATTGTCTGTGTATATAGCCCACAAAGGGAGTGGAGATTAAACCGTGAGTTATACACCCTACTGATGTGGTCAAATCAAAGGCCCTTAACTGATTTAATTAAGTAAACCCAAAACTTTCATATGTAATACAATCGAATGGTATCACATCAAGAAGAACAGACCAGCTTAAAAACATCATCTATATCTTTATATGTAATTCATAAAAAATATCAAACTACAACAGGGGAACTGTTGACTGTTGGGTGTAGTATTTCCAAAGTTTGTAAATTAATTTCTGAGAACATGATCCCCTAGCATTGCCTGCTTTGCGGATGACTTTTCCCATTGCCCTGGTCTTGGTAAGGCAGTGTTTCATTCCCAGGTTTCCCAGAAGAAAGGGGTTTAAAGATTGTTGTATTTGTAATCCACACTATGTTTTTTTTTCCTTTCTGAGTATTCTGTTGATGAATTGAGTAGGGTGAAATGTCTGGCATTCTGAAGGACTTTACTTGCTTACAGCCTGAGGTGCACAGCAAGCACCACCATGAGTTAGGTAGCCTGGAGTTGATAAATGTCTTAACTTTTTGCCCTCCCCCACATCTCATTCCTTTTAGGAACTGGTACCTGAAGTGACCACCACCCTTAACCCCTGCAGACACAGTCTTCCCATGGGCTTATGTTAAGGAGGAAATTTGTCTTCATGTGCATTTCTGTCCCAGGCCTTCTACCATTCCGTGGACATGCAGCTCTGACACCCATTCATGTGTGAACCCATCTCAACCCTGCATGACTCCACATTCTCCCTACTCACACCTTCCTCTTCCTCCCTCTTCACCATCAGAGAACATGCAAAGAAATATTTCCTTTTCTCAACTTGTTCATTTTATTTGAATCATCACTCTCAGTGTACTGTGTACATTGTGCCTGATTCATGGACAGTGCCTGATTAAGGTTGTCCCTTCCTCATCTGGCTAACCTCAGGACACTCAGCAGGCAGCTCTGATGAATCTGGTTCACTCACAAATTTCAAAGTGCCTGCCTCCTTATGTTGATACCTGAAGTGGATTGGGAGCTTCTTGGTCATTTGGGAATTCCCTTGCACATTTTCATCTGGGTTCTCCCTTATTGTTTGATACTGGGAAAATAGTGCTGACCCTTGAGTGTTCTTATGCACCCCTGAAGGATTTGGAAAAGAGGCTGTTTTCACTGAACTCCTTTGAACAGGCCTTTGCACTCCCATGGTTTTCTAAAACACTTAGTGGGAAAACAGGGAGAGCACCGATGGCACTGGTTTAGGGTAAGAGTTAGGGTTGGAAGGAAGAGGAATTGGGCTTAGGGGAATGGAAGAGGTGTGAGGATGATGATGTTGAAGGCAAGGATAAGGAGGAAGTCTTGGGGGTGGGGGGCCAATCTGGAAAAATGGAGCGTCTTGGGTGGTGTCATCTCACATCAGTGTTCCCACAACCTCTGCGCCTGGCTCTAAGGCTACTGGCCATCCCCTTCTTCATTTTGTTGGTTTCGGACTTTGGGGTTGCTTCTAATTTGCTGATCTCCCTTGCCATCTCATGTCCTCCTGTTGTCTAGCCAAGGGCCCCAGTCCTCCCGAAATATACCCTACCCAGGACCAAAAGGAGCCACGCATTTCAGTTAGATTTGTCATCAAGGCTTTCCCCACGCAATGGGAGACTTAGAGGTGAGACGTGACAAATCACCAACTGACATTTCTACCATGTGGCGGGGGAGGTGGCAGCTAGGAAGACCAAGAAATGGTGGTTGGAGAAGGGGCATTTGTTGACTCTCCTCTAAAGCCCTCCAAACTTCCCAGCCAGTTGTCCTCATGAACCTGCCTTCAATGCAGGTGGTGCACATGGCAAAGTGAGGGCGTCTCCTCCAAGGCTTTCCCCACACATGGAAGGGGGAGGGCGCCTCCTCCAAGTCTTTGACCATGCCACAGCCGTTCAGTGGTTCATTCCATTTTCATGCGCGTCACCATGACGTAATTTGTGTGTGCCTTATCTAAAATACCACTTTGAAATTTGGCTGGACTTAAGTCCCTGTGGATATCAATCATCCCACTTCCCTCCTACAAATTTCGCTTATTCTCAGGACTCTTCACTTCTTAGATACAGCCACCTTTCGCATTCACCTCCATGGCCAAAAATCATGTACCTCTCCTGGTTTTATGTTTTCCATGCTGAAATCACTGCATTCATGTTGAAAAAAACTCAGAGAATACATGACTTCCAAAGGGGGTCCTGGAAAAACAGGTTCATGTTTTTCTCAAAGAGTCTAGAATCCATTTGGGTTTTAACAGTGCAGGAGTGTGAAGCAGAGACCCACATGCAGAAAGTCTTGCAGAACGTTCACGTGCAGAATACTACATCCTAAATGATGAGTGGAAATGTGTGTGAGATAGGTGTACAGGCATGGGGGTGTACTTTCATATTTTTCCTTAGGTGCTATCCAGTGAATGAGAAAAAATAGGATTCCAGGTTGGAAAGGGAGAGGGAAAACTGCCTTTATACGCAGATCTCCATACAGTCTATGTTGAAATTTTTACCAATGTACAAGAAGGATCTAGTTATAATAGTTGATGTTAGGGAGGCTCAGGATGGATGATCAATGCAGAAATCTTATTTTATTTTAATGTAGTAGCTATGTAGGAGAAAATGTGGAATACATATGGTTTATCTGATCAAAGATGTTAAAAACACGCCACTAAAACTAAAAACCATTGTGGAGAATAATTAATATAGGCTTCAAAAAATGGGTTTTGATTTTCAGGACTTGGAATTGTCCTGAATGATATTGCAGGTAGAGAGGCAGGACATTATATGTCCTACAATAAGCCACTCAATTTACTGGGGGAGGGTGTATTCTACAATGAAAACTATCATAAATGTGGTGCAGCAGTGCTCCAAAATGTATTCACCAATTGCAAAGAATGGGCCACACTGATGAAAGAAGTTGTTGATGTCGGAGGGGATGGTGAGTGCTGTGTAAGGGAACCCCACAACCCTCCCTATCTTTTTTGTAATTTGTATTTTTTTTTGAAGATATATACATCAGAAAGCCAGAGTAGATACAATCCCAGGTACTGGTTTTCCTGAGGGCTAATAAGATACACAGGTTCTACGGTCATGGCAGATGAAATCTGGAAGACATTGCCATGTCAGTTGACCCTACTTTGGATTTTGTGTTCCTGAGTTTTATGGAGTCGGACTTAGAGGTGTCATTTTATACATGCCTCTTCTGTTACTTGTACTGGACCTGTGGTTGGTGCTGGGGTTTTTGGATACACAGGAGACCTGGATCTTTGGACTGTCCATGTGACAGCCAGGCCCTTAAACTCAGCAGATTTTTGAACTCCTTCTCTCTGGATTATTGGACTTAACTAGGTAGGCTGAAAGGGAGATTAAAATGGTCCAACAACACCCCATGGAGCCAAAAGTTCTTATGATTACAAGCAGGATAATTTCATCCATGTGGAATTTATGCACCTTCTCGATCTAGAGGTCGAGTGGACATCTCTACCGCATGGTCCAAAGAATGGAAAAATAGGCTATGAATTAGAGTGGACTTAATGATATTCTACTGTAAAACTATTGTGATTACTAATAGAAGAAATTTTAGCATTGAGGGGGAGAACATGACCATAGTTTTGCTGAGGACAGGGAGAGGGAAGAAGATATGAGATGTGGGGACATTTTTGGGACTTTGAGTTAACCTTAATAATATTGAGAAGTCACATTATGGACTTTATATATCCTACATCAACCTACTGAATGTATTGTGGGAGAGCGTCAACTACAGGTTAAACTATTATGAATGTGGGGCAGCGGTGCTCCAGAACGTGTTCACTGAGTTGGATGACTGTGTCAAGAGCGCCTTCAACTGCAAGCAGGAGAACTGTTCTATCATCCATATGGAATCAGAGCCCCCTTTCAATATAGAGGTGGAGGGGACATAACCATCGCAGGGTTCAGAGGATGGAAGAATAGAGTCTGAATTTGAGTGCCCTTACTGATATTCTACTATTGAACTATTGTGATTATTAATGGAAGAAGTTTTAGCACTGATGTGGAGAAAGTGGACATGGTAGCTGCTGAGTGTAGGGAGAGGGAAGAAGAGATAGGATGGGAGGGCATTTTCAGGACTTGGAGTTTTCCTGGGCGGTACTGCAGGAACAGATGCTGGACATTTTATGTCCTGTCATGGACCACTGCGTGGACTGGGGGAGAGTGTAAACTACAATATAAACCATTTTACATGTGTTGCAGCAGTGTACCAAAATGTATCCCGTAAATTAAATGAATGTCCCACAATGATGGATGAGGTTGTTGGTGTGGAAGGAGTGAGGTGGGAGATGGGAGGAATAAAGGTCCTCTTATTTTATGAAAATAACATTAAAAAAGAAAAAAAAACATGAAATTTAAAAATAAATTTAAAAATATAAAAGTGGTTCATGTATACCACCCTCGTCTCAACAAATCCTCCCACAACAACCACGTACTCCATCATGGTGACACACTGTTCAAACTCGGTGAACATATTCTGGAGAACTGCTGCACCACATCAATAATACTTTAACCTGTAATTCATATTCTCCCCCTGTACCAAGAGTGGGTTAATACAGGATATATAAAGTGCATCATCTGACCCTGCAGTATCATTTAGGACATCTCAAATTCCCATATATGCCCCCACATTACATCTCTTCTTCCTTCTCCCTAACCACCACATCTACTGTGGTCACATTCTCCTCCTCAATGCTGCAATTTCTTTTATTATTAGTCACAATATTTTTATACTAAAATGTCCGTTAGTCTATAGTAATTCATATTTTATTCCTCCATTCTGTGGATCCTGGGATGTTGATGTCCACTGCACGTCTATATCAACATCCAAGTGGATGTTGCAGGCAATTGCTCTGCTTGTGGTTTTTGGCACTCTCGATTCCCTGGTGTGGTGTTTGACCACATTCACCTGCCTGTGATCAGACCTGGGTAAGTCCAATGAGTGAATGAGTAGGAGTCCCAACTCGGCTGAGGCTCAGGGCCCAGGTGACACATGGGCAGTCCAGAGATTCAAGCCCCCTGTGTATGCACCATCCTTATCACCAACCACAGGTTCAGTAAAAATGACAAGAGGCAGCTTCAGGAAAGTCACATCTGAGAACAGCTTCATCACACTCAGGAGCACAAATTCTAAAGAAGGACCCTCTGACATGGCACAGAACTCCAGATCCATCTGACATGACCATATATCCTGTGTATCTCCATAGACTTCAGGAGAACCAGCACATAGGTCTGTATCTACTTTGGCTCTATCTGGGGACCTGCTGAGGTGTGCATAAGCATTACACCAATGATGACCTCGCGAGTCTTTTTTGGAAGACGCAGCCATATAAACCCATTTTTCTTTGCCATTTCCCATTTTTATTCAAAGTAAAAAAGGAGTTTTTAAAATTGATCCAATATCTAACCTGAGATATTCTGCTGGTCTGAGTTGACTCTTTTTTTTTATGGTCTCTTTCTAATTGCATCAGCAGTTAGTGATCAGTAGTAATCCCTTGGCACTATTGAGGCTCATCCCCGGAGTCATGTTGCTACCCTGGGGCAAGGTAATGCATTTACATAGTGTGTTTGGATTAGATAGTGGTCACATTTCAGCAACATGTAGGCTTTCAGGAGGTAACTCTTAGGCATCCTTGTGTTCCAGCCCCAGTTCATATTTCAGACACACAGGATCATAAGCATAATCATCAGTATCAAGGGCTCATTATTGGACAATCCTTCCTTGTTTGTCTTTGCCATTGCACTTGGGGGATTATTATTGTCCCATTGTGGAATGTGACATCACTCATGTGTGCAGGATCTCAGCACACCCTGACTTGACGTTCAAAACTGTTACATGTATCAGAATATTTTTATGTCCCCTATATACATGCCATAGAGGAACCCTACCACTCCTGTGCTCCGCTTCATAATATTAGCTGTTTGTGTGTCACAGATGCCCTTTATCAGGATGTGGAAGTTTCTTTCCATTCCATTGTTTTACGGTTTTCTTTTTCTCAAGAAGGAAATCTTGATATTGCAAAGTACCTTTTCTGCATCAGTTGAGATGATCATGTCGTGTTTTTACTTTCTTTCCTTAAAGTTGTCTATTGCATTTATTGACTTTCTTTGTTGAACCATCCATGCACATTTGAGAATAATCCCATGGGATCATAGTGTATATAGTTCTTTTCTATGCTATTGGATTCAGTTAGTTAGGATGTTGTTGAGGATTTTTGCATCTATATTCATAATGGTTATTATTTTGTAGTTTCTTTATTGTGTGCTATCTTTATTTGGCTTTCTTTGATGGTGATAGCCTCTAGAAGTAATTACAGAATATTACTTTGTCTTGGATTTTTTGAAATTCTTTGAAAAAGATAGGTGGTGCCTCTTGTAATGTTTCTGAAGAATTCCCTTTTAAGCCTTCTAGTCATGGTTTTTATTTGCAGGGCAGTTATAGTTCACTGATTCAATCCCTTGACTAGTTATTGGTTTGTTGAAATGTTCTATTTCTTGTTGATTCAGTGTTCTTTGTTTCTAGGAATTTTTCACGTTCATATGGGTTAGTCAATTTGTTTGTGTACAACAGTTTGTCTTAACCTCATTGTGATGGTTTTGTAAATGTGTCAACTCAGGTAATTAAGCAGAAGGATGATTGGTCACTTCTGGACAAATGAGAGGCAGTGTTCCATTTCCATGCTTTCTCTTCCAATAAGCCCCAAACATGGCATCCCTGCGTTGAAATGATGAAACTACAGTATAGGAGGAGCCTTGATCCCTGAGTCACTTGACAGCACATAGCTGTCTTGACAGACAGAGCTCCTGCCTACTCACATCAGGTTTTGCACACACACACACAAAATGAGCTTCTGTAGTGTCAAGTCATGCAAATAACATTTTTTGTTTGTTGTATCAGCTACCATTTACTTTGACATATAGATAAAATTTCTGTTGTTATGTTTATTTAAATATCTTAATTAAAATGTAGAAATGTATATATTACTACAAAAAATTCTAAAAATACATATAAATCACAATTCCCTTTTTAAAATTTCCTCTAAAATTCAGCTCCCTACTCAAAGTAATGTAGACAACCTTATGTGTAGTATTTTATTTTTATTTTTTATTTTATTATTATTATTTTTTAATTAAAATAATTTATTTTTACGATTTACATTAAAAAAATACGAGGTCCCAATCAATCCCACCGCCCCACCCCCCACTCCCCCCACAGCAACACTCTCTCCCATCATTGTGAGACATCCATTGCACCCAGTAAGTACATCTCTGAACATCACTGCACCCCGTAGTCAATGGTCCACATCATGTAGTATTTTAAACCTGATTCTAGGCTTTTTTTCATAGATAGATGTATTACAACTATATCTTGCTTAAGAAAAATGTACATGGGTAATGATATACATGTTGATCTGCCACTTGCTTTTGTCACTTAGTAAAATGGATGGAGGATCTTTCTATGAAACCCTGTGATGTTCTACCGCAGTTTCATAATTATTTTCTAATAGTCCAAAATATGTGTGGTAAGTAAATAATTAAACCATTCTTCTCCTGATGGACACATAAATGTTCTTCATTTTTTCTTATGATTAATGGAACTGATATCAACAGGCTTGAATATAAATTCTTTTTTTTAAAAGATTTATTTATTTATTTATTTCTATCCCCTTCCCACCCCCACCCCGGGTGCCTGTTCTCTGTGTCTATTTGCTGCATATTCTTTGTCCACTTCTGTTGTTGTCAGCAGCACGGGAATCTGTGTTTCTTTTTTTTGGTTGCGTCATCTTGTTGTGTCAGCTCTCCACGTGTACGGTGCCATTCCTGGGCTGGCTGCACTTTCTTTAGCGCTGGGCGGCTCTCCTTACGGGGCACAGTCATTGCACGTGGGGCGCCCCTACGCGGGGGACACCCCTGCGTGGTATGGCACTCCTTGTGCATCAGCACTGCTCATGGGCCAGCTCCACGTGGGTCAAGGATGCTCAGGGTTTGAACCACAGGCCTCCCATGTGGTAGACAGACGCCCTAACCACTGGGCCAAGTCCGCCGCCAAATATAAATTCTTGAACAAAGTTGTGTGCTTCCTAAAAAGAAAGTCTTTCTGATATGGACATTGGGATAAAGTGGAAAGTTTGTGGTATTTTTATTTTTTATAAATATTGCGAAAATTTTACTTCAAGAACCCTGTACCAATTTTTATTCTTATGAATTAATGTACATCAGTATCCTAAAGTTTCCCAAGTGATTTTAATGTGCCTTGGCTTCATACCCAGGGGGGGCTGGAGGAGGCTATCCGTCCCTCACCTGGATGCCCCAACCAGTGCTGACTCATCAGTGCACCCCGAAAAATGAGAGTTATCTAGGAGTATCCTCATCCTACACCGAGTGAATCTGAACATAGCTGCCATAGGATTTTTTTTCGCTCTTTATTCCTTTTTTAAAATATTACATTCGAAAAATATGAGGTGCCATAGGATTTTTTATTCTGGTCCCCCACCCCACCACTCCCCCCACAGTAACACTCTCCCCCATCAACACTCTCCCCCATCATCATGTCACATCCATTGCATCTGGTGAGTACATCTCCGGGCATCGCTGCACCCCATGTCCCGTGTTCCACACCATAGCCCACACTTTCCCATGTTCCATCCAGTGGGCCATGGGAGGACACACAACGTCTGGCAATTGTCCCTGGAGCACCACCCAGGACAACTCCAAGTCCCGAGAATGCCTCCACATCTCTTCTCTTCCTCCCATTCCCCGCACCCAGCTGCCACCATGGCCACATTTTCCACAACAGATTTTTCTTTTAAGAAGGAATTGGCCTGCTCTCTCTGAGGCTCCCCAGGGTCAACATGTAACATGGTAGGTTTCATTGCCATCAGTTTTGGTTTTTTTTTAAATACAGCTATCATAGGTTTACCTAACTCATGGATAGAATACAGTTTCCATATACTGTTGTAGAAGTTGAGAGAGGTTCAATTACTTGGATATCGAAAGGGCAGGACTCAGGAACATTTTTGGGAAGGAAAAAGATTTATTTACGACCAGTTGGGTTCAGACCTTTAATGCAAACTCCGAACACCAATCAATCATTTTGAGCTCTTTTTATACTGAGGAAGTGAAAAATGATTCTCTTTTTCAGTGCTCAATAAGCTTGAATTAACATATATCTTCCACATCCTAGGTAAGCTTTCAGCATGGATTTCATACATTCTTTATAAGATTTTAACAAATTTGGTTTGAATTTTCCCTGAATGTTTAATGTTTTTAGAGTTTGCATTGCTAAATTGTTTTTCCAGAACTGGAGTTGTTGTCATGGTTAGCAAGGGTCAGGCTGCAGTACTCACTGTCCCAAATGCACAGCTCTAGACACATACAATTCAGGTTATCTAAGAAGAGATGAACAGCCCCCACACCCATAGCATACATCATTCCCCGCTTTGATTCCAGCTTATCTTGCCAAGCTTTGGCATCATTATTGTTGGAGATATGACGTCGGTGGCTGTTCATTGTTTTGATTGATTATGCAACTTATCAAATTCCTAGTGAGGGTCCAAAGACAAATTTCCTGGGTAACATCCGGGGTTCCACCAGTTTTCAAACTTCTTGTCCTGGACAATAGAATTCTGGTTTTGGAGACCCCCAGCAATCATTCTAAGTATTGCTGGTGCTTCCATGGCTTTCTTGTTAATCTCCAAGTCCATTTATTAATTTTATTGTACCCTTAGAGATTTTATGTCTTTATACTTAAAAGGGTGATGAAGGGAGATGATCTCATTTCTGTAACTAATTCCTGCTGGCCATGTGTTGTAGTCCTTACAGAACAAGGTGTAAGAAGCTTATTTTATTTTGACTGGAGTAAGATGGATCTGGCTTTCTGTATGAAGCTGGAGGAATTTTTCATATGGTTAATAAGATGTTCATTCTGAAATAAACAAAATTAATAATATGAGATAACTATTTTCTAAATGACGACAGTGGATTACAGAGGTAGAAACGGTTGGGTGCTTTTTAAAAGTTAGTGGAGAACAGTATATATACATATATATATATATTTAAGTTATTTACTTTCAGAGAGATTTTGTAATACATAATAATATTAGATACTTAATTCTGTTCTGAAGACATATTTCAGGCAATTTAATAATTGTCACTCATGTGCGTCAGGTTATTCTGGTGAATTGACATATTTTGTGCAATTGGTTTCATTCAGGATTAGTGTACTAAGCAGTAAATTTCCTTGTTTTTAGCTGTGGTAGTGATCAGAACTAAAGAATATAATTTTTTACATTTAAGTTTTAATTGAATAATTTCTGGTAATTTTGACTGCTCAATAGGCGACGCATCACTAGCAAGCAAACCTCATTTTCCTACACAGTAGAGTACAGTACATTAGTAGGGTGGCTGAACCAGGCACCAATTTATGGGCTACCTGCAAGGCAATGGTGGTCCCCTTGTTTTCAGCTAAGACTTCCACCTTATTTTATAAGGATGTTTATTGACTATTTAGAAAATGAAGTTATCAGGAATTTACCACGTTTAATGTATTTTTCACCTGATCCAGAATAGAAAATATAACATTGTAATTATAAGACAAATATTTAGAACAGGATAAAAGTACAGCATTTAATATTACCTAATGTACTACTGAGTACATAAGAATTCTGAGTTGCAATTAATGGTTTTAAGTTTCAGGTCTGAAATAATTTACATCTTATGTCTCCATGGGAGCAGGACATAATGCCAAATGTGTTTAAGTTTTACTTACATTATCCTGGTCTTCATGGCTCCACTAAGCATGTTCTTCAAAAAGTGAGCTTGTCCCAGCATTGTTGATCCTAGAGAGAGTTTCCAGTGTTCTCTGGCACTATGGAACAGTGCCCATCTGGAGGTGATATCCATTGTACTTTTGGCTTTAATGAGACATTATTGGCTCCTGCAGGAGCTTGAAATTCTAACGTATTTTCTGTCAACTTCAGGAGCATAAGCAGAGGCATGATACTACAAACATTTTTATTTGGGTTTTCACTGACCTGTCTAGCCAATAGCTCACACTGAGCGGCAACCTTTAATGTATTCAAGGACTTGTTTGATGCAAAGGACACTTTGACAATGTTAAAACTTATCTTTTGTTTTCATATATTTTTAAACATTTTTAATGTGACACATTTTATATTAAATGACTTTTACACATTTACCATGACCATACTAGCAGGCATTTTATCTTAGTAGTAGAAGGAAAAATATATTTTTCATTGTTAAAATGAAAAGGGAAGATTCTCAAAAGATCTGTAGTTGGTGCTGGGGTTTAGTATATACCCAGGGGACCTGAATCTCTGGACTGACCATGTGATAGTCAGGCCCTGAGCCGCAACAGACTTGCAACTCCTACATTCTGGTTTATTGGACTTACCCCACTCAGCTAGCATGGAGGTGAAGAAGGTCAACCACCACACCAGGGAGCCAAGAGTGCCTACAACTGCAAGCAAGAGAATTGCATCTATCATCCATATGGAATCTAAGGTCCCTCTTGATGTAAAGATGGAGTGGACACAACCATTCCAGGGTCCACAGGATGGAGGAATAGAGTATGGATTAAAGTGGACTTACTGATATTTTATTCATGAACTATTGTGATTAGTAATTGAAGAGAATGTGGCATTGGTGTGGAGAAAGTGGCCATGGTGGTTGCTAGGGTTAGGGAGTACGAGGAAGAGATGTGATGTTGGGGCATTTTCAGGACTTGGAGTTGTCCTGAGTGGTGGTACAGGGACAGTTACTGGACATTGTATGACCTCCCATGACCCACTGGGTGGAATGTGGGAGAGTGTGGGCTGTGATGTGGACCATTGACCATGAGGTACAGTGGTGCTCAGAGAGGTATTCACCAAGTGCAATGAATTTCTCATGATGATTGAGGAGGTTGTTGTTACAGGGGGAGGAGTGGAGTGAGGGGGGTGGGGGGTGTTGGAAACTGGGGCACAGTGGCCTCTCAAGGAGAGACATGCTGTCTCCATGGCTATACTTGCAATCTAAGGATTGTGGTAATTAAGAGTTCCAGGCAAACAACATGAAGCTGTGAAAGGCTGAAAGAAAAGATGAGCAGATAACATTTGTATAGTAAATAGAACACTTATCTTTGTACCTTGAGATAAGATTTTTTTAATTCCTTAGACTATAAGTAATGTTGATGGTTAACTGCATGTTGCTGCTTCTACCCATGTAGACTGCGGTATATATAGAGCCCCTTGTGAACAATAAAGTTGTCTGAGGAGTCATTACCCGCAGACCCCCTGATCCCAGCTCTCTCGTTCTTTCTCCTTGTTTCCTTCTCCCTTTTCTCTTTCTTTCATTCCCGATAACCTTCGGGTCCAAATCTCCAACAGCTGGCGCCCAACGTGGGGCCCAAAGAAGTTAGGGAGTCTTCCAAATCAGTATTGGGAATGGCGAAAAAGACCTCGTCAAGGGTCGTGTGACGTCCAAAGCAGAGTGAATTGAGTCTTCTTTTAAGTAAGTAACATTTTCCGGGAAGTCATCAGGGTAATGGGTAATTGAACGGGAATTGTGGAAGAACATTCTCAAGTGTTAAAAACCTTATTGAAAGCTAGTGGGGTGCCTGTAAAAAGTTGTGAGTTAAAAGAACTGTTTGCTTTAATACAAAAGCATTGTGGTTGGTTTCAGCCTCGGGGATGTAATGTCTTAAATTTAAAACAGTGGAAATGTGTAACAAAGGCTTTAGAAAGAGCATATCAGAAAAGGGAATCCATTCCTTTATCTGTGAGGACTTTGTGACAGCAAATTCTTGCCACCTCAGATCCTTTACAATCAGATAAAGATGAGGAAGAAGAAATTGTTCTATTTTCAAAACCCATAGACAAAAAGAAAATGGAGGGCCATTTGAAAGAACTAAATTCTGAACCAAAAGTTGGAGGAGTATCTCCTGGTTTTATGACTAATCCCAGTACTTATTCTTTTATAGATAAAAAGAAAACTGTCTGCTCTAATGAAATATCCAATCTCCATATATCTCATCCCAGTCTTTATCCTGTTGTAGAATTTGAGAGAGGTTCAATTATTTGTGTATAGAGAGGCCAGGACTCAGGAATGATTTTGAGAAGGAAAACTGGTTTATTGATGGCCGGCTAGACTTGGGAGCTTCCTGGTTCAATCCCAAGCCCCGAACAAGATTTTTGAGTTCCTTTTATACAGAGAGGACAGGCCAAATGGTTCTTTTGTTTCAGTTCTCAATAGGCTTAAATTAGCATATATACCTTCTATATTTTAGATAAGCTTTTAGCATATTTGGTTTGCATTTCCCCTGAATACTTAAAGTTTATAGACTTTGCATAGTTAAACTGTTTCCTGGGACTGGAGTTGTTGCCATGGTCACCAAGGGCAGGACTGCAGCCTCTTACCGTTTCACACCCACAAGTCAGACAGCTTAGGTTATCTCTGAAGAGACAAAGAGCCTCCCACCCAGAGCCCACATCAATCCTAGCTTACATTCAGTCCAACCTACTGCACCTGATGAGCCGCCTAGCTTATATCCAGTCCAACCTACTGTACCTGATGAGCCACCACTTATGGCTGCCCCGACCTCAGCCCCTGGAATTTTTTCAGATATGCAGACACGATATCTTGTGTTAAAAGGACAGTTGTTTCCAACCCCACTCCTCAAACACCCTTGATGCGCTGTTTATTGCAAGAATCTCAACAAGGGGATCTGGAGGCCATGCAATTTTTATCAGCTTTTCCAGTTATATCACAACCAATTCCATCAGATGCTAATAATCCTCAGGGAGGTGCTGAGTTCCATCATGAACCAATACCTTTTAAACTATTGAAAGATTTAAAGCAAGCTTGTTTGCAATATGGGGTTAATTCTCCATATACATTTGGCTTAGTTCAGGGCATGGTTCAGGCAGATAGATTGATTCCTTGGGACTGGGAAATGTTAGCCCATACTGTTCTTAGCCCTGCTGAATTTCTGTAATTTAAAACTTGGTGGACTGATGAGGCTAATATGACTACACGGCGAAATGCTAGTCAAGACCCCCCGGTGCTTATATCGGCAGAACAGCTATTGGGGGTAGGAGCTTGGGCAGGAGTGGGCATGCAAATGCAGTATGATGATGTAGCAATAGTTCAAGTTAGAATGTCCTGCTTAGCCGCTTGGAGAAAAATTTCAGCCCCTGGGAAACCTGTACAATCCTTTCCTAAAGTTATCCAAGGAGTCAATGAGCCATATGTAGAGTTTGTGGCTAGGCTATCAGATATTATTCAAAAAACTATAGAAATTCCGGATGCTAGAGGCTTGATTTTATTAACTCTTGCATTCGATCAAGCAAATAGTGAATGCAAAAAACTATTAGACATGTTAAGGCAGCGGGAGGGTCAATACAAGACTATATTAAAGCTTGCCAGGACGTAGGTTCCACCACCCACCAGATGGCAATACTAGCTGCAGCAATGAGGGGCAATCAGAGACCCCAGACTAAAAGAGGACATTGTTTTAAATGTGGGAAATCTGGTCATTTTCAAAGGGATTGCAGAGCAAATTTCGCTCAGCCACAAAATAATGGGGGAGGTAAAACCCCTTCTAAACTGTGCCCTATATGTCAAAAGGGCTTTCATTGGGCTAATGAATGTAAATCTAGATTTCATAAAATTGGCTCTCCCATTTCACCTTCATGAAACTTCTTTGCGGGCCTAGCTCAAGGTCCTCAGACAAACAATAAGAGCCTACAGGAAAGATACCCAGTCAGCAATGGCCAGCAGCATGCATCCCAGTTTCTGTATTAAGGGCTGCTACTCGAGGTAGCACTGCTGTTGATTTGCCTTCTACAGAAACTAAACTTATTACTCCTGCTATGGGTATGCAAACTATATTTACAGGTGTAAAAAGCCCATTACCTCCTGGAACTGTTGGCTTAATTGTAGGTATGAGTAGTTTAATTATGAAAGGACTGCTAGCACAAATTGGCATTATAGATAGTGATTATAAGGAAGAAATTAAGGTTATGGTGCAAGCTGTTAATCAAGTACAAGTTATTTTGGGGCAATATATAGCTCAATTATTACTCCTGATCTATTACAAACCACGCACTCTTCTTTCTGCTAGAAATGGGGAGTTTACGTCTATGGAGAATGAAATTTATTGGCAAAATTTGTAGACGATGATTGGACTGAAGTTACTATTAATATTGATGGAAAAGTGTTTTGGGATTAATAGACACAGGAGCTGATGTGCCCATCATTGCTAAACGATATTGGCCTCAATCATGGACATTACAAAAAGTCCCAAAAGTCTTTACTGGCATTGGCACTATGACAGGTATTTATCGGAATACCTCTATTTTTGATGTATTAGGACCTGATGGGCATAAATCTACACTACCATCTTATGTGGCTGATGTTGGACTTAATTTATGGGGCCATGATTTACTTAGTCAGTGGGGAGCTTTTGTTCACGTTCCTACATTATCTGAGCAGGCAAAAGCTTTATTTATGGATATGCAGCATAACCCTAACATACATCAACAAGGGGATCATAGAGGACTTGGTTCTGTTACACTAAGACAGGATACAGAGATGCAAAATTTAACATAGGGGCCATTGCAATCAAGGGCATTACTATTCCCATAACCTGGCTTACAGAAGCACCAGTGTGGGCTGATCAATAGCCCCTGCCTGTGGAAAAACTCAATGCCCTCCATAGTTCAGTAAAAGAAGAATTATCTCAGAAACATATTGAGTGCTCAAATAGTCCTTGGAATTCTCTAGTGTTTGTAATAAAAAAGAAATCTGGAAAATGGCGAATGGTAACTGATCTAAGAGGTGTTAATAAGGTTATGAGCCCTATGGGGGCACTGCACCCAGGGGTTCCACAACCCTCTATGATTCCTAAGAATTGGTCTTTGAGTATTATAGATTTGAAAGATTGTTTCTTTGCTATTCCTTTGCATCCTTCTGATAAAGAGAAATTCACCTTTTCTGTTCCTGCTATAAATAATCAATCCCCTCTGCAGAGAGATCAGTGGTGTGTGTTGCCTCAGGGCATGATGAACAGTCCTACCATCTGTCAATTACTCATTCATCAGCCTCTACAGGTGCTAAGAAAAATGTTTCCAAAAGCCATGATTATTCATTTCATGGATGATATATTATTCGCACATTCTTCAGACGACAAGTTACAGCAATTGTTTCAGCATGCCGAAAAATGTTTCCTGAGTATGGGTTACAGATTGCCCCTGAAAAAGTTCAGCGGAACGCCTCCTATTGTTATCTAGGCATGGAGTGGGCAAATGAATGCATACGCCCACAGAAAATGCGACTGAGACGTGATAAATTAAAAACCTTAAATGACTTTCAGAAACTTCTGGGGGAAGTTAATTGGACTCGTCCTACTCTAGGCTTTCCTAAGTACATGTTGCGGCACCTATTTCAAAATTTAGAAGGACAGCCTGCCCTCTTAAGTCCGAGGAAATTATCCTCAGAATCAGAAAAGGAAATAAATCTCATTGAAGAATGAATTTCACAGGGACAATTGACTCAAATAGATCCTGACAAAACCATAGACTGGGTGATTTTTCCTACCCCGCAATCTCCTACCGCCCTGTTCTGGCAAGATGGCATATTAGAATGGGTATTTATTTATCCCCAGTAATAAACAAAAAAGATTGCAAACGTATTTACAAAAACTTATTTCTACTATTGCTAAAGGACGATTATGGCTCATGCAACTTAAAGGGACTGATCCTGATCGAATAATATGTAGTCTGTCTAATGATGAAATTAAACATCTTTATGCTACAAACACACAATGGCAAGTTGCTATTAGTGATTTTCAGGGAATTATTGATAACCATTACCCCACTTCTAAGCTGTTAACATTCTTACAGAGAACAACTTGGATTTTACCAAAAATAGGTAAGTCATTTCAAATTGAAAATGCACTCACCACTTTCACAGACGGTAGTAGCAATGGTAAAGCAGCTTATGTCACTCCTTTTACAGAAAAGGCTTGGCAAACACCACATACTTCTGCCCAACGTACAGAATTATCAGCTGTTCTCATGGTCCTAAAAACTTTTAAAGAGCCTCTCAATATTATTTCTGACTCTGAGTATGGCTTAACTGTTGCTCAAATTGAAACTGCTAATATCTCTGTAACTGATGAGCTTTCTCAAATGTTCCTGCAATTGCAGGCACTCATTCATCAATGAGTAAATTCTCTGCACATTACCCATATTCGATCACATTCTGCTTTATCTGGCCCCTTGTTCACACATAATGCGCAAGCAGATATTCTGGTAGGGTCTATACCGGATGCTGCCAAATATCATGCTCTAACTCATATCAATACTAAGGGATTGAGACATAAATTTCCATCTTTAACAAAATTACAAGAAAAGGTATTGTGTGACTCAGCTAAATATCAGCCAATATATTGGAAAGATATACAAATTAACACTTGGCAAAAGGGAAAGGTTAAAGTATGGGGGGGAGGATATGCTCTTGTCATTACAGAAGACAGGGAACAAATTTGCCTGCCAGCTCGATGGATTAAACCGCGGATAGAGAAGAAAGAATTTTGACGATGATTTCTCCTCTTCTGGTCATGTTAATGGTAACTCTGGGTCACGCAGGTGAAAATCACACTTAATGGGCATATATTCCTAACCCACCTCTAGTACGTGCTCTAACATGGAGAGGCCCATCATTTCCTGTATTTTTAATAAAACACATGTGTTTCCTGGGCCTATAGATGACAGACTACCCTTAAAACCTGATGAAGAAGGGAAGGAAATATATAATCTTATCCTTCCTTTTGATCATAGATTATTATGTGTTGGAAAAGGTCCCCCTTGCATGCAAACAAAAAATCGGACTATGGTTACCATGGAAAATAATGGTACAAAATTATTAATAACTCTGTTTATACATAAAAATATGTGGAAAGTATTTCTTGGAATTGCCCCTACTTATGAATGGATCGGTAATTACAGTCAAACAGGTTAATATCTACAATTAAATCAAGCCTATCAATTGAAAGCATGTGTCAGGGATCCTTTTGTATTCATTACTGGAAAAGTAACCATAAAAGATAGGAACGGGGCCTTGTATGCATGTCTGTCAGAAAATGTGTTGCAGGATGGAGACACTGTCACAATAGCTAGAAGATGACGAAGTATATGGATTCCCATGCAAATGAACCGAATATGGCAGTCATCACCTGAAAGTCAGCCATTGCTCCATATGGCGCAAGAAAGCATGAAATGGACAAAAAAGATTTATTGGACTCCTAATAATTAGTATAATGGGCCTAATTGGAATCATCACAGCTGCTGCCACCGCTGCTGTCGCCTTGCATGGGACTGTTCAGACTCAACAATACATGCATGATTGGCATAAAAATGCTAGTGATTTGTGGCATAGCCAAGAGCACACTGATGAACAGTTAAATAATCGGGTTAATGATTTAGAATCTGTTGTTTCGCATACTGGAGATCAATTGTATGTTGCAGTGTGGGCTCGCCCGGAGGGCCGCTGCAGGGGTGGTGTGGGCTCGGGCGGAGGGCTGCAACACACGGAGGGGCCTTCCGAGAAGGCGCTCCGGGGCCGGCAAGGTGCGGAGGACGCGCGGTAGGAAGAAGACTACCGAGGAGACCAGGATCTGTGCGCAAGTCTGATTTATTCAGGAAGTACAGCGGTTAATATAGGGCGAAGATGGGGGAGGGGCAGGGGGCGTGGCCGGAGGGCGGCAGACGGCTGATAGGTTCGTGCAGGGGTGCATCACTGGTTGCGGGCAGAAGACGGGGTAGCCAGGGTTCTCGGCGGCAGCGAGGCGGGGCTGTCATGGCGCGGCGGTGGCCCTCGGGGGAGAGGCGGGGTTAGGCCACCGAGGGGGAAGCGGGTGCAGCTGGGCAGAGGGGCGGGCAGTACGCCCGAACCCCAAGCGGAGGGCCTTAACGCCTGTTCCCGCCACCCGGGTCCGACTCGCACCGGCGCCTGGAGACGAGCCGACCCTTGCTGTCGCCGTGCTCCCACCCGGTGCCACCCTACAATTGTATAATTTAAATTTGTTAAGGGGGTTGAAATGTGATTGGAATGAAAGCAACTTTTGTATTACTCCTCTTGCCTATAATTCATCTGATATAGAATGGGGAAAAATTAAGAATCATTTGCTAGGCCATAAAAGTAATATCTCTCTGGAAATAATGGAATTAAAAGGAAAAAAAAAAACTAGAAACGTCTCAAAATCAAATTCATGTAGCCAATGATAAGGATATTTTCTCAGATATGATTTCACATATTACAAAATTTAACCCAGTTAATTGGTGGAAATCACAGCATTTCCTGTTAGCTTGAGGAATAGGGTTAATCATATTTGTTCTGTTGCTCATGATTCTCGCCTGTGCCGGACAGTGCTTTCGAAGAAAATTGCAAAGCGTAACAGCCATGGGATGGCAACCTAAGACAGGCACGGTCACCTCAACAAAAACAAAAAGGGGGAGATGTTGGAAACTGAGGCACAGTGGCCTCTCAAGGAGAGACGTGCTGTCTCCATGGCTATGCTTGCAATCTAAGGAATGTGGTAATTAAGAGTTCCAGGCAAACAGGATGAAGGTGTGAAAGGCTGAAAGAAAAGATGAGCAGGTAACATTTGTGTAGTAAATAGAAGAACACTTATCTTTGTACCTTGAGATAAGATTTTTTAAATTCCTTAGACTGAGTAATGTTGATAGTTAACTGCATGTTGTTGCTTCTACCCATGTGGACTGGGTTATATATAGAGCCCCTTGTGAACAATAAAGTTGTCTGAGGAGTCATTACCCTCAGACCCCCTGATCCCAGCTCTCTCGTTCTTTCTCCTTGTTTCCTTCTCCCTTTTCTCTTTCTTTCATTCCTGATACCCTTCGGGTCCAAATCTCCAACAGGGGGGTATATGGGGACCTCATATTTTTTTAATGTAACATTAGAAAAATAAATAAACAAAAAAAAGAATTGAGGTAACTAGTCATTATCCATTATTTAAATATGCACTTTGCGGTGCATTTCAAACAGGTTTTCTTACCACAAATTTACCTTTGTACCATTAATACCAATCCAGGTTTTTAATAAAAGTTTTTTTGGAATTGGCCATTTAAACACTTTAATTTAGAAGATGCATTTACAAACTTTTATAATTAACCATAACCACATAGACTAGTTACCTTACATTTAAGTAAAGTTTTTAAATTACAATTACCAACAAAAGAAGTTTGCTTCATTTATTTGAGAGTATAATTACATTTTCTTCTTTAGCTTAATTTCATTAATATGAAATTAACATTTTCTTTACTTCAAAGATTTTGTACGTATATTTTTTAGATTTATTTTTTTTATTTCTCTCCCCCTCCCCAGTTGTCTGCTCTCTGTGTCCACTCACTGTGTGTTCTTTTGTGACCACTTCCATCCTCAGCAGCAGCACTGGGAAGCTGCATTTCTTTTTGTTGCATCATCTTGTTGTGTCAGCTCTCCTTGTGTGCTGCACCATTCTTGAGCAGGCTGTACTTTCTTTCACACTGGTCGGCTCTCCTTACAGGGTGCACTCCTTGTGCATGGGGCTCCCATATGCAGGGGACACCCCTGTGTGGCACGGCACTCCATGCACGCATCAGCACTGTGCATGGGCCAGCTCCACATGGGTCAACGAGGCCCAGGGTTTGAACTGCCGACCTCCCATGTGGTAGGTGGACTCTCTATCCATTGGGCCAAGTCTGCTTCTCATATAATGTTAATTTATTTAATTGGTAGGTTATAGAGCAAAGGAGATTACACCCAAGTTAAATAAAATTGAGAATATTATAGTTTATGCAAGGAATGTTCTCTTTCCTTTCTTTACAAGAGTCTAAAACCTCTTTTCTCAAGTTCAAAAACTGTGAATAATTTTAAATGCACACTGACTTCCAGGTTCCAAAATATATTATAGTTTTGTAATTTGTTAATCTTAATTTAGTACAGATCTTTTCATAGCATTTATAGACAGTTTTTACTTAGTGAAATTTGGTAATTTATTAACCACCCTTATTTTGAGGTTGTTAAAAGATTTAAACTGGGGAATTAGAACGGCAAAATGATATTTATTTCCCTAGCCTAGAAGATAATTTTAATCTGCCGGCCTAGCCCCTCCCTCAAAGCTCTTGTAAAGAGAAAACCCTTTCCCAAATATTCCTATAATCATATTTCTATATGACCTTTCCAACCTGCACAGTGTTATTTGGGCTCCAGGAGTATTTATTCTCATATATAACTACGTATTTATTTTTTAACAATTTGAATAGAGTTCTTTTTAGAATTTTCATTTGTTAATTTGCTAATATTATCCTGATGTATGAAGATATACACTGAGCATACAGGCAGAAACAAATAGATTTAGACACAAAAACCTAACTCATTGAGGTTACATTTAATTTGCATTATTTCATATAAGTTTAGTTTAATTTGGGTTTTAGAAATATGTATCACTTATATAACTGCATATTTTGCACCAACGTTTTTAGCAAACCTACATGAATAGTTTGACACATAAGCATAATTTAGTTAGGTAAAGCTTGAATTTTCTACAAAATAAGTGTGACAGCAAAACTTTTGAAAGACTCCTGAAAGATTTCTATTTTTCTAAATTTGCACTATGGCCATGCAGTTATGCACGAGAATTTTGTTTCTTAACTAAAGGCTTGTAACCAAAATGTAATCAATGCTTTAATACAATTTTCCTTTGTTTCATGACTTCATATTTTACTTGGAATTTAGCAGATTTTTGATGAGCAAGAGTAATTCTATGTATATCAACTGAGGCTATTGTAGACTCAGGGAGACTGGTTTCTCTCATGAATTGCCACTCTTAGGAACCCTGACAGTCAAGGCAGGAGGTCTCCTTTATTTTCCAGTTCTTGGAGATTAAAAACAACAACAACAACAACTGTGAACATTCATCCCCAAGGGTCAAATTTAAACCAGATAGCAATTTAGCCCATACTTGGAATCCTGAGAAAATGCAGGGTTACTAATAGTAGTAGGAAAGGAGAGAGGAATGTCTCATGTCTGCTTTTCCCTGGGCTATAGGGGCAGGAGCTGCTGTGAAATAACTGTAAGCATAAACAAGGGGTGAGGCTAGGCTTGAAGTGACCATAAACGATGGTAAGTTTAGTTTAGAGTTTACTCTCACAATTACAGCTTCAGGCTAAATTCACACAGTTAAAATTTCAGTTATTATCTTTCTCCTGGTTTCTAATGTAAATGCATCTATAAATTATCTTAACACTTTGTTACAGTTTTCAATAAGTATTTACCTTAAGGTGAATTGTTAAGGGTTGGGCCAGATTTCCGAATCACAAGTAAATGCAGTCTACAATTACCATGCCAATAGCTGAAATACAGGCTACGTTTACTCTGTTGCCATAGCCCTAGTTACCAACATATATATATATGTGTACATGTATATGCGTGTGTATGTATATATACATATGCATATATATATATACGTAAGTGTACTTATACAGTGATTTTAATTCTTAACTAGAGTTCTTAGTATGTTTTACTTTAAGATGAATTGGAGACCTTTATTAAGTTACAAGAAACTTAGTAGTGATAACCCTGCATAGTTTTCCTGTTTTATTTTTTTTTTTAATTTTCGCTTTATTTCTTGACCCTTTTTGCTGACTGCTTTCAGTCAACCCATTAAAAGGGAGATGAAGTGATTATAAGATTATTGTTTTCAAGCAATAGCCTCCTTCTTTGAGATCAAGGTCTTTCTATGTAGACTTAAAAGGAGAGAGATTTCCCTTATCTCCACCCTTCCAGGTTGATCAGTGATTTGATAGGAATGTTGCTTATGAATGGAAGGAGAGTACTTACTGGAAAGGGTCAAGCTGCACCCATTACCCGGGAGGAAGGGGGAAAAAATAATGGTGGCAGGTTCCAGGTTGCTAAAATTGGCTTGAGCGAACTTTTCAAATTCAGCTCCTTCCTCGGGGAACCCCTGTCCCAGCAGGGCTATGATTCAAGTCACTGCCACCACCAGCCACCCTGATTTGGCCAGCTCCTTCAAACTCGGTGGAGTGGCATGGACATGGTCACAGACAATCCCTGAGTTCCCACAAATGGGGCCGGAGTAGAAACATAAGACGCAGAGCACATGCACACATTCGCTTCACGGTATTGCTTCACAAACTACAATCAACTCAGTCCTCCACCGACAGCAATGAGGTTTCCAGCTCAACCAAATTCCATCACTTTACATAGCTGCACAACTCCAACACCAGCATTGAGCTAACAAAGACAGAAGGTCAGAACTCTTTTAACTGACCCACAAGTTTTATGTATATTTTCGTCAGCATGGCTGCCCCCAAAGCCGTTAAAACTTAAGAAAGAGAGGACACTTAACATTATCATCTGGTATTAAGGGAATTCGTTAGCAGATCAGCAGCACATGAAAAGATTCCAGCTAGAACTTTACACTGTTTAAATTTACACCCAGTCCAAGCTCCATTAAAAATGCCGATTCATTTTCCTGTAAACAAATTTTCAAATTCCAGATCAAATTCCAGGATGTTAGGACTCGAACTTATAAACATCCCTTCCTATTATAATCAAGCCTTCATTACCTCAGTGGCGACAAGACCAGCACCGAATACTAACCTGCAGTTAGACAAAGTCAAACATCAGGGTTTTCTTTTTTTCAAACATGGAGAGAACATTCTCTCTCTAAATTTTTGGAGGTACTAGGGCTCCCTCAGGAAGTGATTGGGCAACTCTACCTAACAATTAAGGATACGGATTTCCTGACAATGATCGCCTGGAGTCTTTTCTTCTTCTATGCTTGGAGTCTTTTATGATCCCAGAATTTATTTTTTTTTCAGACTTCCCATTGCCTTCAATTTTCATCAGAAAGATTCCAGTGGAACCCACATCTACTGTGGATGAAATTTAATTCAGGGACACCCAGATTTGGCATTCACCTGAGTCCTCCTGGCATCCGTGGGGATCTGTGTGGAGTTGTGAAATGCTACTTTCTCTGGCCTTAATTTGCAATCATAGACAAGCCCCCCAAAATTTTGCAGAATTCGAGAGGTTTAATTATTTGCGTATAGAAAGGCCAGGACTCAAGAATAATTTGGGGAAGGAAAAAGGTTTATTTATGAATGGCCGGGCTCAAATCTTCTCATGCAAATTCCGAGCCCAGAACAAGCTTTCTGAGTTCTTTTTACAAATCTTGGTAAACTTTTAATATATAAGGTTTGCATTTTCCCTGAAGATTTAAAGTTTATAGAGTTTGCATTACTAAACTGTTTTTCTGGGACTGTAGTCGTTGTCATGGTTACCAAGTGCAGGGCTGCAGTTCTCACTGTCAGAACCACACAGCTCAGGACAAATACAGCTCAGGGTAATTACAAAGCGATGAACTGCGCCACCACCCATAGCCTACATTAAAACCACCACCATTATTAGTAATTTCCATTATTTTGCTACATTTGTTGCAATTGATGAAAGGATATTACTGTAATTGTAGTAATATAGCCCATGGTTAATGTTAGGAGTTTCAGGAATTCATGTTTTTCAAAGAATTGTTCTATTGTATCTAAGTTATTGAAATTTTTGCCATAGAGATTTTTGTACTATTCCCTTATTTCCTTAATTCCATCAATTCACTAGAGATATTTCACCTTTTGCTTCTAACAATTTTTCACTGTATTCCAGGGGTGCCCTGATTTTGCATTCATTTGAGTCCTGCCCTCTTCCTCGGTGATTCCAAAGGGGTAGTGAAATGCTTCCTTCTCTGGCTTTGTTTGCAATCCCAGAAGAGCCCCTCAAAATGCAGCTTTTGAGTAACCCAAGTCTACTGAAATAAACTATTTATAAAATAATTCCATAAGAAAGCACATTTTTGAGGTCAAATGAAAGCATACAAATGAAATTTGTATAAAACACAAAACCACACAGAGGCAAAACAAATAGCAAACAATGTAAAATCAAAGAGAACTAAGTGGCAGCTATATTCATTTCTAAAGAGGTCTGTCCTGTACCCGAGAATGTCTTTTAGGAAATAATCATCTTAGGTCAGCAGAAGACCAGTGTTCAATGCGGTCTTTCAAGATGGGTTATTTTAGCATTTAATCCTATTTTCTGCATTGTCCTCCTTTAGTATGGCTGGTAAGTATTTGTTGATCTCTGCTCCATCAGGATGCCTTGAGATATGATCTCTCTTAGCTACTGTAGTCTGCAGATCCCTGCCCATATCCATCGATCCCATACTCATGCCCAGTATCATCAAATCTGAAATAGGCACTGTTATTTTGTTCACCACTATAGGCAGAGGTGTAATTTCCATATCCTTGATCATAGGATTTATTCAACCCTCAGTTCCAGTTTTGGCCCTGACCTTGTCCATGCCCCCTAGTACCAAGTCATCCACCAGCTGAAGCTCCTCTTCCCTGTTTCTTTGTTGCTATTGCTGCTTAAATACCTCTTAGGTTTGTGCAACTTTGATTTTCCACTTACATGCTCCGATTTGATGATTTTTGCTCTCTAATATTTTCTTTACTGGCTGTTGATCTGTATATGTGAAGACTGGTAGCCACACCACTATGTAATTCACTGTGTGTATTCTCTAGGCCCTAGGCAGCTTTCCTTGTCTTATGGGGGCTCCCATTCCCAGAGGAATTCTGACACCCTGCATGGTACCTACGGTGTTATTCACATCAGAAAATTATCATTCCCTTCTGTCATTCCCATCAACACAAGTGAGAATGATCTGTTTCTGTGCAGCACATTGGGAATATTGGTAAGCCAAATGCTCAACTTGCCCCTAATAACCAGCGGCCTTTCCAAATATCTGATCATTGAAATATCGAGTTTCACAATGATCAGAATGCCAGGAGTTGTACACCACATTGCCTGATGGTCCAGAAGGGAGCATGTCCCAGGAATAGCTGCAGAAATGATATTCTTTTTTAATAGAGAGAATCTGAAAAATAATATATTTTGAGGCATTAATGAAATACTAGATTTCCCTAATTGCATAATCCATTTATTCATTCTTTTACTCTAACACACTATTTCTCTTTCCATTTGTCAATAAGTTCAAAAAATTTATTGGACATAAAATTCACATGACCTAATAATCACCATTTTAGCCATTTGAAGGTTACAATCTAATAGTTGACAATATATTCACCAAGTTGGAAATCCCTTACCTAGATTTAATTCCAGAACATTCCAGCTCAGGCCATTTTAGGGTGAGGAGTAGACCTGGCTGTCATGATCTGGCCATTTTAATCAACAGGTATGATTTTTTAAAAATAATCAAACCTTACAGTCTTCCAGTACTCAGTTATTCTGTCTCCCATCTATGAGCCCACAGTCTATGTCGTTGATTTCCTTGCAGTAGGATGATGGACCTTTCCAGATTACATACAGTCCTCTCCCCTCCAGGTCAGGCATGAAACTACCTATCGTGACCATCTTTTTTGTCATTTACTTAGTTTAATAGGAAAATACTGCTCTAAGCAAACTACTGTGAAAGTCTTCATTAACTTCGCAGGTAAATTTGGAATTTGTTCTTTGTTGAAAAGATTAGCCTTGCATAGTCAATTCCTCTAAGCAATTGAATTTATAGAAGTTCCATGAAATGTAGCACTCATTGGGAATAGCAGACTTTTTTCCTACGCTCAAGGTGTCTTTCTTATTTTTGATTGTTTGTTTTTAATTAGAGAAGTTGAGAGCTTACAATACAATCATGCATAATGTGCATAATTCTCATACATCACCCCTCCACTAATATCTTACATTGTTGTGGAAAATTTGTTGGAATTTATGAAAGAACATGACCAGACTATTACCACTGACTATGGTCCATAGTGTACACTTGGTATATTTTTTCCATATACCTCCCTATTATTAACGCTATGCATTAGTATTGTACATTTGTTATAGTTCATGAATGAGCACTCTCTTATTTGTATTGTTAACCACAGTCTATCTTCCATCACATGGTTCAATGAGTTACATAGTCCCATGCCTTGTACAATCTAGCCAAAGTATATACTTAGTGACTCTTTCATCAGAGCTGTGTAGTCATCACCCCAGTAAACCTTTGAAAGTTTTCCTTAATCCAAAAGAAAAAAATCCCACACCCCACTGTTATTGACCCTTAGCATTTGTATGGTACTTTCTTTGGCACTGATGCAAGAATATCATATTGCCATCAAGTATAGTCCTTCAGTGACGTTAATTGTATTTTCCCCATGCATCGCTACATTCTCACCACCTTGTGTTCATAGAAAAACATTCTTGTATTCGTATTATTAACCACAATCCTCATCAACAACCTCCGGATTCACTAGGTTATTCAGTCCCTAGATCATTCTCTAGCTTTCTTTCAAATAATATTTACATCCCTAGACCACCCTTTTCAGCCACAATCCCATTTATAAACCATTTGGGCTTGTTATAGTCACTGGAATGTGTTAACATCAACTCTATCCATTTCCACACTTTTACAGTCAAGATAATTGAAAGTTCTATACACATTAAGCATCAGTACCCCTTCTTAATCCATATCCTATCACCTAGTAATGTACAGTTGTTCATATTTAGATCATAAGAGTGAGACCATTCAATGTTTGTCTTTTTGTGTCTGGCTTATTTCGCCCTTAGCATAATGTCCTCAAGGTTCATCCATGTTGTCATATGTGTCCCAATTTCATTTTTTCTTACAGCAGCATAGTATTCCATTGTATGTATATACCACATTTGGTTTATCCATCATTGGTTGACGGAAACTTGGGCTGTTTCCTTCTTTTGGCAATTGTGAATAATGCTGCTATGAACATCAGTGTGAAAATATCTGCTCGTGTCACAGTTTTCAGTTCTCCTGGATATATTCCTAGTAGAGGGATTGCCGGATCACATGGCATTTCTATATTTAGCTTCCTGAGAAACTGCCAAACTATCTTCCACAGAGGCTGCCCATTCTACATTCCCACCAACAGTGAAGGAGTGTACCTATTTCTCCACATCCTCTCCAGCGCTTGTTAATAACGATCATTCTATGAGTTATGAGATAGCTCATTATGTTTTCCTTTGCATTTCCCTAATAGCAAGTGATAGTGAACATTTTTCATGTGCATTTTATTTGCCATTTGCATTTCCTCTTGGGAGAAATATCTATATAAATCCTTTGCCCATTTTTAAATTGGATTGCTTGCTCTTTTATTGTTGAGTTGTATGATTTCTTTTTTTAATTTTTCTGTTTGCAAGTTTATTTCAGTGTCACAGAAAAGATGATGCATGTTGATTCTAAGACAAAATTTAAGAACTCTGGGATGTTGTTCTTAATGGTGGAACTCTGCCTCTACCTAAAAGTTAACCATTTTCTGTTTTTCATGTTTTGTAGGTTTAATGCTTGTTCATAACAAGTTGGTGGACCCCCTGTACAGTATCAAAGAGAAGGAAGCAGAGAGAAGTCAGTCTTCTAAGAAACCATACCGTAATTAGCCTGTGCTGAACCTAGTATCAAGTACCTCATAGGAATGGGCAGTCTCTTCTGGAAATTGTAATTAGGAGAACAGAATTGTATTTCTTTAATTCAGTATTGTTATTCCAGATAAATGAATGAATCTGTTGTTCATGGCTCTGAGGCTTGAAGCCTAGTGCTGAGGTTTATCTACAGGGAGAATGACTTTCTTTAATCTACAGATTCAGAAAAAAATATCTGGAAAATGTTCCGTCATTTTGGTGTCTGCCACATCTGGGTTAGGAGTTTTAACTTTTTGTTCTGCTTCTGACACTGTTCTACTGTACAATACACTCCCTTTAGGATCCTCTTACATGCCAGGTCTCAAGTGAGAGGCAATTAGGTGTTTTTGTATATTGCCTAGAACCTCTTTGGGCAGTCTTGAGAGTCCCTCTTGAGCAGGGTTGCCACCTTACTTGAGAGTCACTGTCCTAGATTAATGTCTAAGGAAACAATCCCTCTGGTCAGTAATAAGTGTCATGGATAGAAAACACTCACTCACTTAATTCCTCCCACAATTTTCCCCCCTGCTCTGAGTTGACCTTTTATGAACTTGGAGGAAACCTGGGGGAGGACTTCAATGGGGATGGTGGACTAAACAGAAGACTTCTGCTGATGAACCCAGAGCCCCAGTAGGCCCAGCCACAACAAACTCCTCTCCCTTAGGAATCCTGTGATTCCAGGAGGAGGAAAGTGGAAACCCTTTTCCCACCAGAGCCCTGTGTTTTTATTCAGAGGTTTCACTGGGTCTCTTCAACTGTACACTTATTAAAAGGTCAGAGGTCCACTGGGACAACAGATGCTGCCAGTTTCAATGTTGGTATTCAGTCAAGGTGATGGGAGCCAGGACAAGCAGCCCAGGTGTGAGTTTAGATACAAAATGTGAGACATGCTCTCTGGTTCCCGTAAGAGCCACGTGTCAAGACAAATTACCACATTATTCTAAAGCTGCCTCATTATTTCCCCCACCTACAATACTCTGCCCTTCTAAGAAAATCTCAGGTTCTTGCGATCTAAGGTTTCCAGCACATCAGAAAGTACAACCTATTTGTCCTTCACCCTTTGTTCATAAGATGAGTCTATTGCTCTGCCTTCCTTTTACTCTTAAGCCTTCATGGAGTGAAAGCTGCCTTCTCCTGCCTGTCTTTGTGCTTATTTGAAGCTGCTGCTGCATCTATTTCTGAGAAAGACTCTTCAGAGCTTGGCTTAGGCCTCTCTTTTACTGCTGTTTTGTACCAGCATTTTGTCTTGAGTGTTTATATGTGATTGTGTTGTCATTTTGTTTTAAGCTAATGGATCAAAGGACTTGTTTATAATGTGATTATTTTCTATTAAATCCAGTATTTTCAAATGAAATGTGTCATCTGTGGACCTCTACCCTCCCCCCTCCCCCCTCCCAAGGACAGAAGGTGATGTCTTGGTTGATATTTTTATATTTTGTAAATAGCTGATGAGCAGTGTTTCACACTCACTCCTCACAGCAGTTCTGAAGGAAGGTTACAACCATAGAAAATCTCTTTTGATCTCTTCACCACCAGGGTGAAAAATAATCACAATATTTAAACACTGCCCAATGGAGCAGCAACAATCCCCCTAGTGCAAGGGCAAAGGCCAGTGAAGAAGGATGGTCCAATGGTGGGCCCTTGATACTAATGATTATGCTTAGGAGCCTGTGTGCTTGAAATTTCAACTAGGCCTAGAGCTGCAGAATGCCTAAGAGTTACCTCCTGAGAGCCTCCATGTCGCTCAAATGTGGCCACTCTCTAAGTCTAACTCAGCATGTAAATGCATTACCTTCCCCCCCATGAGTCCCTGGGATGAGCCTCCCTAGCACAAAGGGATTTCTACCAAATGCCAGCTGGTGACGCAGCTAGAAAAAGACATTGAATAAAAGGAGGAAATGGTAACGTCAAATGAGTTTATATGGCTGAGGGTCTTCAAAGTGAGTCAGGAGGTCATCAGAGGAATTGCGCTTATGCACATCTCAGCAGGATCTCAGAGACAGCCAAAGTAGATACAACCCCAAGTAGTGGTGCTCCTGAGGACTATGGAGACACCCAGGTTCTACGGTCATGGCAGATGGCTCTGGAGTTCAGTGCCTTGCCAGTGGGCCCTACTTTGGAATTTGTGCTCCTGAGTGTGATGGCGTTGGACTCAGATGTGACTTCTCTACACATGCCTCTTCCATCACTTTTACTGAACCTGTGGTTGGTGCTGGGGTTGGTGTATATTCAGGAGACTTTAATCTCTGGACTGACTGTGTGCTGACTTGGTCCCAAGCCTTAGCAGAGTTGCAGCACCTACTTTCCAGTTTGTTGGCTTTCCCATGTCGGCTAACAGGAAGGCGGGGATGGTCAACCACCACACCAGGGAACTGAGAGATTCTACAACTGCAAGCAGAATTCCATTCTTCAGCCATGTGGGATCTAAGCCCCCTCTCAAGTTAGAAGCAGAGGCAGCATTGCCATCCCAGGGTCATCAGGATGGAGGAATAAAATATGGATTAGGGTGGTCTTACTGATATTCTATTATAGAATTATTGTGCCTCTAGCAATGGAAGAAACTGTATCATTAGTGTGGAAACAGTGGCCATGGGAGTTGCTGAGGGCAGGGAGAGGGAAGAAGAGGTGTGATGTGGGGGCAATTTTCGGGACCTGGAGTTATCCTGAATGATATTGCAGGGACTGATGCAGGACATCATGCATCCTGCCATAACCCACAGAATGGACTGGGAGAGAGTGTAAACTACAATGTAAACTATAATCTATGCTGTGTAGCAGTGCTCTAAAATGTATTCACCTAATGCAATGGATGTGCCCCACTGATGAAAGAATTTGGTGATGTGGGAGAGTGGGTGGAGTGGGGAGTGCGGGTATATGAGATCCTCTTATATTTTTTAATTTAACATTTTGTATGATCTATGTGTCTTTAGAAGTTTGAAATCTATTAAAAAATACTTTACAAAAATGAAGAACCCTTGAAAAAATCAGAGGCATGAGCAGATGTGCAATAGTAAATTGTCATGTTCTTGCAATCCGAGCAAGAAAAGAGCTGTTGGAAAGAATTAAGGCAGATTTGAGGCAGAGATGTAAAAACTACAAGGTATGGAAAAATAAGTAATATACCCAGTTTTTGTTTCTTAAAAAAGCCAATATAATGGAACATCTTAGGTCAATGTAACCTATTAAGAACGTACAAGTTAGAAGAAACATTTAAATTTTATTGGGATATAACATACATACTGCAAAAGTCACCCATTTTAAATATAAATCCAGTGATTTTTATTAAGTTTATAGTGCTGTGCAATTCATCTGCACAGTCTATTTCCATCATCTCTAAGAAGTCCCTATCCTACTCCCAGCCCTAGGCAACCACTGATGTGCTTTCAGTCTGCAGGTTTCCCTTTCCTGGACATTTCTCATAAGTCACATTGCGTGGAGCCTTTTGTCTGGCCACTTTCACTAAGCATACAGTTTTTGAGGTTTATCCATGTAACAGGTAGCAGTAAGTCTGTTCTTTCACTGTACCCTCAACAAGGATTTAAATTTTAAGTGCTACAGGAAAAAAAAGTAGCAATATTAGAAAGAAATGAAAAACGATTTAGTGATGACAGCTCAACTGGAAAGATCATTATGATAACTCGGGACTTTAAAAAGATAGAACTTTCCCAGGCCTGTGGCTCCCTGGTGGCCCAGCAGCGCTGTCACCTGCTGCAGCTAGTGCTTGCGTGGATCAGGTGGGATGTGCATCCCTGGGCCAGAGTGGAACATCTCATACCACTCAGCATCCCTTGGAGAGTAGCTAAGTTTCTGCTTTGCGCCAGGAATAATAGTAGGACTGGAATAGTTTATTGGCAGAAAACAAGAATGCTTTCAATAATGGCTGCAGCAGGGCTGAGAGGGAAAAGCAGCCAACTTAATGGGGGTCCCCGCTGGCCAGGTTTTGACAAGCTGATCAAAAAGGAAAAATATTAAGTATCACTAATTGGAACAAGTTGAATTTGTAAAACACAAAGTCTAATCATCAAAATGGGAATATTTAAGTGTACATAGATTGTATCCCAAAAAGTGTCTAGAATGTGTTTCAACCTTTACTACATTTGGTTAAGTGGTGGGATGCTGATGTAATAGGTGTCCACTACTAAGTATGTCTGTCACAAGTCATGATGGATGGAACAAGAACCTGTCACTCTTTCCCCAGATAAATCAGTGGCTTATTCACCAGGTGTCTGCTCAAATGTCATTTATCAGAGAGATTTACTCTGATCTTCCTATGTAAAGCAGCAATCTCAATTCCCTATCCCCCTTATCCTGCTTTATTTTCTCAGAACCATTTCCTACCTCATATGTATTTTGTTTTCCTCTAAATGTACACTCCATGAGGGTAAACACTTTTTAAATGCTATTTTATTCCATTCATGTAACAGTGACTTGATAGCTAGAAGGCACCCATTATTTGTGGACTTGAATTATATAGTTGTCCCCACGAATAGTGATCATACATGTAGCTTATTATATGATAATAAATTGGCCAGTGGGGCTACTGAAGAGATCTAACCTTGCAAATTTTATGCCCCTTTCCTGGGAACCAAAATCTTTACTGACTGGGATGAGATGCTGGCCAAGGATGCATACATTTCCAAAAATTATATACTGTGAGTGCATAATGTGTTATGTATAATGGGCAAGTAAAACACAACATATTAATTTGGATCTCAAGGGAGCCCATGACACCAGTGAGCAATCTTACTATAGCTCCCTAGTCAAGTCAGTTTCCTAGAAGTTAAGTTCAAAAGGCCTCAAGCCTCTAACTCCTCTTCCCCAGCTTCCATCTCAGCCCCTGAAAACAGAAGCAGTCAGAAGAGAACTTTCACACTTTCCCATGACCCCACCCCCCACCTGCTAGCCTTGCTCTCATACTCTGCCTTTTTCAGGTTACTTGTTCCTTGCCTGATCCCTCAGGCACTAGATCCCATCCTCTCTTGTCTAGTAGAGTACACTGCTCCTGCACTGCTTTCTCACCTGCAGCATCCCATTGTCCTTATCTCCTGGGTTACTCCTATCAGCAAAAAATATAACCTTTTAAAAAACAAAACAAAACTGTATATGGGAACATTTTTTACATAACTTTTCTATAAACCTACAACTCCTATAATTGTAAAAAAAAATTACAGTAAAACAAAACAAAACAAAATTTTAAGGAAACAAAGCTCTCTATCCCATTTGTCCCCTCCAGCTACAGCGCATTTCCCTGATCACCTTTAATAGTAAGATTCCTCCAGTTACCCAGACTCTTAATTGCTCTCCCCCATTCTCTCTTACACACACTCCATTCAGGCTTTTATGTCCCCTCCATTGAAATGGCACTTGTCAAAAGTACCAGTGACCTCTGCATTGATGGCTAAGCCAATTCTTAGTCTTCTTCTCACTTGACCTATCTGCAACATTTGACACAGTTGAGCACTCCCTCCTCAAAATGGGCTGGCTTCTAGGACATCACATTCTGCTGTTTTCCAACCATGCTGGCCACTTTCTCCTTTGCTGCTTCCTCATCTCCTTGACTTCTTAGTGTTGGAGTGGCCCCAAAACTCGTGGTTTTGAATACCATCTCTACCTGAACTCCCACATTTACATTTCCAGCCTAAGGCTCTCCAATGTGCAACCACCTATTTAACACCTACACTGGTATAACTACTAGACGTCGTAAAGTCAACAGCTCCACAACCAAATACCTAATCTTTCTCTGCAAACCTGTGCTACCCATATGTTTCTCCATCTCTACTGCTCAGGTAAAATCACCTTGGAATCAATTCTGATGACTTCTTTTCTCAAATTATACATCCAATGTATCAGCAAATCCTATTAGCTTTACCTTCAAAATATGCACAGAATCTTCTCAAGATTCCAGCTGCTGGCATACTGGTACCAGCCATTGTGTTCCTCAGCTGAGGTCCTGCAATGGTCTCTTCACTGGTCTGTTACCTTGCTCCCCCAGCTCCCCTAAAATGTAAGTCTGATCCTATCACTTCTCTGCCTAAAACCTCCCAAAGCTTTCCCCTCTCTAGAAGCCAAAGTTCACACAAGGCCCTACAGAATCTGCAGCGCACCCCACTCCCACCCCATCTCTTGTGATTCTCCCTTTCTCAGTGGGCCTCCACACTTACTGGCCACCATGCTGCTCTTGGAGCCCTCTAAGCATGCTGTCTCTCTGCCTGGAATTCTCCTCTCCCATGTAGCTACAATTTTCACTCCCGCATTGCCAAGCCTTTGTTCAAGTGCTACTTTGGTGAAGTCTTATGTCTCTACACTTTAAAATTCCAACATTACCCTTCCACTCCTCTGTATTCCTTCCTCTCCTAATTTCATTCCTTCCTCCAACTTCTCTCCATAGCACTTATCTTCTCATGAACCATATAATTCATTTATATTCTGTTTCTTTCACCAGAATTTAAGATTCATGAGTGCAGGGAGATTTATGTGTGTTTTGTTCGCTGCTACATTCTCAGCATCTAGAAAAATGTTAAGACCCATAAAGAGGTTCTCAAAAAATATTTACTAAGTGAAAGAATTCCAGGAAATGCAATATGTTGCAAGAAGTGGAATGGAACTGGCAGCAAGACAACCATTTTTTAAGTTTTACATGCATTTAGGTTTCGTTGAGGGTTTTATTTTTAACAAAGAGAAAATAGAGATCCGAGCACAGAAGAGAAGCAACCGTGTTCACTTTTTACTTAGCAACTTCATTATCAGAATCTCACTACTTTTACAATGTGTACAATCTTTTCCAAGGTGTACTCTCACTCAGAGAAAGGTGGGAATCTTTAGCATGGTAAATAATCAGGTGGCCTGAGTAGAAAGGACAATAATTGCACAAAGACTAGACTATGGGTGCTGAAAGTTCATAATGATCATAAACATTTCTTAAGACCACAAGCCCTCAGCTGTCTCTGCTGTCCAATTTTTTTTTATTCAGACAAAATTCAGGGAGCAAACTATTTGGTGACTCTCAGGAGTATCTGAGGGTACCACAGTGTTACAGTGCCTCGGTCCTAATAAAGAGCTGTATATAACTTAATTCCTTTACTTGTGTGACTGCAGATAAAGACCAGTGTCAGGAGCGATGCTTTCTTATGTAACAATTGGATAAGATGTCAACCATGGTCCAAATACAGTTTTAAGTGGCCTCAAATTTTTGGTTATATTGCTATTCCTGTTTGGCTGTTATCATTAGATGTCATTTGTCTATCAAGGTATATTACAGCCTGCGATGAAACAAAATGATGAAAATTAAATTCCCAGAAATTAAACCTGCCTCTAACAAAATACTATTCCTATCGTAACCATTTACTATATTTGTAACATGGGAACTGCTGCCACCAGCTGGTGACTTCATAACAAAGTCAATATTTGATAGGAAATCCACAATTGCAGTCATCACTTTTCAATTCCAGTCTGAAATAGGCAGCCTTACAGATAGTTTTATGATTATCATGTCTAATTAACTCTCATCACTTTTGACAGAATAATAAACAGTAAGGATATTGAGGGACTTCTAATGCAAACGAGATCCCTCTAGTACTAAAAATCAACCTTTGATGACAATGCTACAGGTAGGGGAAGAGTTGCCAAGGCCTTTCTCTAGAGCTCACATTTCTGTTTTCCACCTCCTCAAATGGAATGGATGTATCCACGAAACACTCCCTCCCTCACTTGATTCAGTATATAGCTGGGGTAGATGGCTAATCCTTTCAGGCCACTCAGAGCCTTGTGGGTCCAGCTGACCAATGGCATGACCTGATCAACTTTTCCAACACTTAAAGATTTCCTCACGATGCTGACCAGGAAAATAACCATAACAGGTACACAGCCTAAAACCACCTAAACAGCCAGTGAAGTGTCGTGAGAAATAACTGACTTGAAGCTACAAAAAGACTTGAGTCAAAAGAATTTCATTTGTTTGCTGAGCCTGGTAGGATTAAGTAATCAGTATTTCTATTTGTCCTTCCCCATCCCCTTAGAACATCTGATAACTGTTATAATTATATCAATGTTATAAGTTCCTCCATTACTACAATAATAATTCTATTTTGGTCCATGTTTGTATCCTTCTTTATGTTTATTCATTCCCCAATCTGGAGTATTTAGGAATGGCGATGCCTACTCTGCTTCAGATTGAGAGGGGTCTTAGATCTTCTGGGACAGATGGAAGGAACTGTATTGCTTGCAGTTGTAAATACCCTTTGCTTTTTGAGATGAGGGTTGTCCATCATCATCATTTAGTTAAGTTGTCCTGGGTGAGTCCAATGAACTGGACAGTAGGTATTCATTGCTAAGTAATCAGCATATAAGAAAGTTTTTCAGCTCCTGATAATCCAGGTGCATCAAGGTATAATGGGTCTTTATATAACACTAACAATAAACATAGATGGGACAGCTGTTACAGCCAAGAGGCACCTAAAAGAACATGATGACTAAATGCATGTGGTATCCTGGATAGGATCCTGTGGACATTAGGTGGAAACTAAGGAAATCGGAATCAAGTATGGCTTCTATCTAGTTAGCAATCATAGACCAATATTGGCTCATTAACTGTGAGGAGTGTACCATACTAATGTAAGATGTTAATATAGGTGAAACCAAATGTGGGTTACATAGAACTTCTGGGGTAAAGGAAGTCTGTACTATCATCACAATTAAAAAAAAAAATAAATCTAAAACTATTCTAAATAAAGTTATTTTGAAAAATGGATAGAACATGATGTACCTCAGCTGACAAAGGTAAACCCAAAGAATAGTGCAAAGACAAATTTAAAATGGTACAAACCCTCTATATTGACTTAAAATTTTACTTAGTAATTTATTTACATTTATCAGCTTTAGACCAAAACTGTTTATAGAAAATCAAGAGACATCACCTCTCCAAACTACTGTTTTGAGCAGGATAAATTAGGAGCCTGCAAAGGGACCCTTTGCAATGACCCAAGAGGTTTCTCTCACTATATGGAAAATCTCAGGCTGCTAGTCAAACAGGGCTTCATTAAACTAAACTAGGTACAAAATTCTTTGCACTATCATATACTTCCTTGATAGAGCAACCTTGCAAAACACATTTATTTCACAGGACATTCAGGGGGTTACCTCAACCTTTCATTTTAATTACTCAGAGACTAAATAAAGTATAATGTGACAGCAGGAGTCATCTTAAAACTCCTGCTTAAAAAAATAAGACTTTATAAACCCTACTACTGTTTTTGTCAAAATTGAGCGGTGAAGATTCTGTACCTAAGGAAGAAAGAAAGAGACACTCAGATAAACAAACAAGTCTTTCAGACTAACCACCTGTGTTGGTTTTATTTTCTTTTGCTTTTAATCATAAATGGAAAAACATCTTATTTCTCTCATGTAATTGCTTCCTTCCTCCTATACCGTGAACATAATGTGCAGCATCCCAAAATAAAATAATCTCTAGATAATCTCAACCAACCATTAACTAAAGAGCTTCTAAGCAGGTACTACTGAAAAAAAATCTGAAAAAAATCTGATTTCCTCTTCAACCACAGCAGGCGCTGGTCTCAGGTATATATCGTTTACTTAAATTTTTGAATTCCCATTTATTATCCACTTACTCTTTAAGTAATTTTAGTTATTATATAAAATGTGCAAAATGGAACCCTATGGAAATATTTGCTTTACATAAAAACATGAACCCTAAATCCTAAGCTCAGTCACAAGCCCAGGTATGAGAGAAGGGCTGTTCCATGACATTTTTGTTCTCACTTTAAGAATATCTGTTATATACCAAATAGTTTTCAAATGCCATCAGTAGCCTTGGTGATAAAACAAATAGCAGCAACTCTGCTCTAATTACAAGTTTCTTTTTTATTTTTATTTTTTTAATTAAGCATCCTCATTGACAATCCTGAAACACAATCCCTGCTTATTCAATGGGCCTAACCATACTCCCAAAATGGTTAAAGTGATGCCCCAGTTTTTAAAGAGAAGATAGGAAAAAGAACATGTTCACAAGCTGCAGCTGAATTCCTGTCCTCCCCCTCCCCCCAAATTTTCATTTACTACCAAGCCATTTACCAAAATGTAAGGGAAGTCATTTTTCCAAAAAAGCTAACAAAAACCCAGAAACAGAGATCTAGCCATTATCAAAATTATTCCCCATAATATTACTGTTTGCAAAAAAAGGATAAGGAGCTAAATGTCCATAGGTCATTAAAGAATATCTTAAGAGAAGACAGAGAAAGGGGAGAGAATCCTAAAAGTTAGGGTTGAAACTACAGTGGTATGGATAGTAAAGTTCTCAGCTTGTTCAATTTGGGAATATATTGGGATTTCTTCTATCCCAGCAGAGGAAATAAAAACATGAGCTACTGCTGAATTAGATACTAAAACTGTCCTTACCAACTGAAGGTGAAAAGACAGAACGTGGAACAAAAGGTAGCAGGACAGGTCATGTTGAATCTAGGCTCTATTGTCCAGGAAAGTCAAAAAGGGCTGCAATTCTTCAGAACCAGTATATTTGGCTCAAAACCACTGGACTTTACATCACTAGTAAATATCAGGTGATCCACAGTGTTTGTGGCATTAAAAAATACCTTTGAATTATCTATAAACTTCTATTTTGAAAAGCAGTTCAAAATGACTCTGGGCCATCCAGTTAAGTTATAGATTAAAGCACTCCCTCAAAGGAAAACTAAATCAGCAGAAATTTAGGTTGGAAAGAATATGAGTAACATGGAGGAAATGAGATCAGGTTTGTAAAAGCATATAATTCTCAGTACAATTTTAACAGGGCTTCTACCCAGCCTTGGTATATGGAGTAGTACTCAGGGACTCCAACAGAAATGCCTTAGAGGGGATGATTCTCAGAGAAGAAAGGGTCTGTAAGTTTAAATCTTAACCCCTCTCCTTATCTTAGGAACATAAATATGTAATTTTTAGGTAATCAGACTTTGGAGCATATTATGATATGTAATATTCTCTACTTTTCGTTTTCTAAACCTTTGGCTTATTTTCTCAGTTTATGTTACAATGAAAAATGTACGAATGTGCCTTAATCGGTAGTACCAACTAAAAATATAAACCTGTACTCCCATATCTTTCATATAGAATAGTGATTGAAAGATACCCTAAATAGTCTGCAAGGTTAATCTGTGTACTCAACAAAAGATTGGGGCAAACCATTCCATATCCATAATCTTGAGCAGTAGGAGTTAATTAATCTTCAATCTCATCTTCCTAAATGTCTCCATTAACATGTATCCCATGGAACAGCCTAAAAACATAAAATAAGGTACATGTTTTAAGCACTTAGGAGAAATTGAATATAATTTGCCTTTCTTTTTCTCAAAAATTTCTATACACTTCTGCTTACATTTTTGTATATCTTTTCCTCTCTTTTAATGACTACACTGAAAAAGGCTGAAATATGAGACACTCTGAACAAGCTGCCTTAAAGTTTGTAAGAACAGGGCTTTTAGGATTAAGATAAGTCTTTAGAGCCAAGGATAAACAATAATCATGGGACATGGGTATCACAAAACGCTGATATCCAATGTTCAGAATATGTGGAACGAGCCAAGATAGAGGAAGTCAGGCAATTTAGGAGAAGCTGAACTCTTTCCAAGGCATTAATAACTCTACTACATGTCAAGCACTCCATTTTCTGTATCTTCAAAGTCCTTGCACCCTCCCTTTGTAGAATGTTTTGTAGTCACCTACTTGTCATTTTTTCCCTTACGTTGCCTAAAATTTATGCACTTTCCAACTCTAGTTTCCAATTGTTCCTGGGCAGGTTTGTTTCTTCAACTTCTTTTATAGTCTCATATTACTAATGATTGTAGATGTTCTACAGCTTGTCTATCAACCAGGATCATCAACTGATACTGAATTTGGAGAGCTGTCAGAGAATATGATATTCACACTGTGCCAAGGAATTACTCTACAGGTTACTTATAATGAAAAGGAACACTTACCTTTACAATGGAGCAAATGAGCAAACTTAGCATCACTGAATAGTGGGACGATCTGACGTGAGGGACCTCCTGATGTCATACAGTATGAAATACGCGTCACGCCCCCCCCCCCCCAGAGGTTTTCCTGTCCAAAATGTTATTCTGAATTTAATCAAACCTCAATTTAGACCTAACTTCCAGTTTACAGGAAAGATAATGGAGAAACAAGCTAAAAGACCTCATGGGAAATAAAACTCCAGACAGTACAATGTCATACAGGAGAGCTGGCCTGGACATCTCAAAAAGCCAATCACTCCCCACCCCCTACCATTGCCACCCACACTCCAAAGGTGAGCAAAACTGTTCTATATTAAAAGAAACTAAAGAGCTAGAACCAACTACAAAGACTGAATCTTAATGAGCCCTGGTTTCATAAAATAGCTTTAAAAGACATTTTTAGGAAAAATTGCCAAGTTGTAAATAGGCATTATTTATTATTTATGGCTCCACTATTTATGGAGAAGTCTTCTAATCTGAGGAGATACATGTGGAAGTATTAAGAGTTGAAGTGCCCTCTCTCCAATGTACCGTCACATTCAGCAAAAAATTTAGAGAGAATAAGGAAAAATGTTATCAGTTGTTTATTTAGGTGGAAGGTGTCCTTCCACCTAAATTCATAGTACCATCCTCGCATCTTTTTGTATGTTTGAAAATTTTAAGCACAAAAAGTTGGGAAGAATAAAAAATAAAATAAAAATTTCCAGATAGGATGTTTCCACCGTAAAACTTATTTTCATGAAAATACTATAGAAATTCCTTTATACGGGAAAACACGTAAGAGAATTCTCTAAGTCTGAGTATTTAAGTAAAATGCTGGATTTGTGGTCTGCAAATCAAGTACAACAATTGCTGCTGTGCCTAGGAATTATAGGTATACCTACCGGTTAAAACAAGGGGAAGAAGGATCAGTGAAATGTTTATAAGGTTTCGCTCTAGAGAGAGAACGCAGGCAAATCCAACAGAAATACTGCTTGCAGGCAGTACATGTCATCTTGTTACATCCATCTAATTTCTGTTGGGAAGGATAGAAAGAGAATAACACGAAGGCTATAAAGGCAAAAGAGAAACATACAATCCAAAAAGATTCAGTACAACCTTTTCCTAGTCATTTTCCTTTTCTCCGCTATACATCAATACCTATTTAACAGATGCTCCTATGACTAGAAACTGAGCAAAATCTCTTTTGATGAGCAGTAGATAAAAGCCAAGCATATATTATGAGCAGAATAACTAGTTACAGCTTAATGTTAAAATGTTTGAATTTAACATGTGCAATTAAGACATTTTTACATAAATCTAAGTAAACATTTCGTCTCAAGTCCTTTGCTCTATCATAGGGCTGAGGCCAATCAAAAGAGATCAAATATAATGCCCATGTTCTTAATGGAGTAAGTGGGTAATTACCGTTAAATTCAGTTCAGATATAATGGGCTGGAACAGTCAAATCAAAAGGAAAGATATATTTCAATTTAAAATGTATTAAGATCTGTCTAATTATTTTGGCTCAGATTAGTGGAAAAATGTCTCCATTTCCAAAACTGACTTGCTAGACAGGTGTGCTATATCCCAGCATAAAGAGTTCTGAGGAAATGTCAGACATGATTTTTTTTTTGTTGTTTTTTTAAATCATGTAGATGGATTGAGTTGGTAGTAGTTCTAGTATGGGCCTCTTTATAACGCATTCATTATGAGGTGGATAGAATGTGAGAACAATTGTCACCACACGAAAGCACTGTGAAAAGGGAAGTCTACATTTAAGTTCATAAACAATAGTTAGCAGTGAATTTGCATCTTCTGAGTAAGAAGGTTTAATAAATACCAAAATACGCTTTCTTATTAAATCATAAAATTGACCAATAGGGTTCTTGAGGCAATTGTAACATGCTTACAAGTCTGTTTATCTCTAAGTCCACTCCCAAACATTTACCTCTATGGGAGTCCCACAACACGGGCAGCTCTTTGAGTTCTTTTTAAGCCACTTCTTACTTTTCATCTCTTCCAGTGCCTTCTGAATTATCTTCTTACCATACCTCTGTTCCAAAAATCTTTTATTGGCCTCATCTGCTTTCAAGTATTCTTTTCCTAATTCCATTAACTTCCCTAGAAGGTGAAATGGAAAATTAATTTCTATACAACTTTACAATGCTGAGTAAAAGCCATTAAAAGTGAATCGAATTATCTTTCAAAAATAAAAAAGTGGGGAAAAAGGAGAAAAACACTCAGATCCAAAAAAAAAAAAAAAATGACCATAACCGTTGACTACTGAAGAATGCTATTTCTGGATCTTTAACATAAGGAAATACTCCAAAGAAAAGTCATGTGCATAGAGATGCATATAACAATGGCAAGCAAATTAAATGTCCAAGGGAATATAAATTATGTGTGAAAGAGCTATTTAATGACATAATATTCAGTTATTAAAAGCTTATGGTAATAAAAGTGGCTCAAGAGATTAGGCGCCTCCCTCCCACACGAGAGGCCCATGGTTTGGTTCCCGATGCCTCCTAAAAAAACAAGACGAGCTAACAACAAGCGCAAACAATGAAGCGGAGAGAAATAAATAAATAAATCTTAAAAGAAAAAGTTTACTATTAGGAAGCCTATGGCACAGCTAAAACATTCATAATAGAATAAAAAAAAATTACAGTAGAAACTACATGGGAAGCAGATTTAGCTCAATTGTTAGAGCATCCACCTACCATATAGGAGATCCAGGGTTCAAACCCGGGACCTCCTGACCTGTGTGGTGAGCTGGCCCACATACAGTGGTGACACATGCAAGGAGTGCCGTGCCATGTGGGGGTGTCCCCTGCATAGGGGAGCCCCATGCACAAGGAGATGCCGCATGAAGAAAGCAAGTGCAGGCTGCCCAGGAGTGCCGCAGCACACAGGGAGAGCTGACACAGCAAGATGATGCAACAAAAAGAGACACAGATTTCTGGTGCCACTGACAAGAATACAAGCAGACACAGAAAAACACACAGCAAATGGACACAGAGAGCAGAAAACTGGGGAAGAGGGAAGGGGAGAGAAATAAAGAAAAAATAAATCTTTTTAAAAAAATCGTAACTATGTAAAAAATCACATATGTACGAACAACCAAGAACAGAAGGGAATCCCCAACTAGAAAAGTTGGGACTTTTCTAAAGGTGGTAGAAAAATAGATTTCTTTTTCATCTGATTTTGCTTTATTAATGTTGATATGTTTATGCAACTAGTAGTATACAGTAAAAGAATGACTTCTCTCAAAGACAGTAGCAACTAGCAATATCTTAATAGTTAATACTTTCCATTTTACACTTTGCATTATACACGTATTAGCTGTTTTTCAAACCATCTTTGGTGAAGAACCAGTTTTTCTTCCCCCAATCTATCAGACACTAATACTTTTGAAAAGCACAACAAAAATGAATTAGAAAAATTAAATGAGAAAGATAAAAAATACAGCCCTAAAAAAAGAATTAAAAAACAACAACAACAACAAAATACAACCCTAAGTTTTTTATTATGGGATTTGATTGACATAAAATTAATCTGTCAAATAGCTATGAAAGTTTCTAACCCTGACTCTCAATTTCTACACTTATCTCATCATGGTCTGGAATAACAAATACAACTTTGATTAGCACTGTATTAGTTTACTTCATCCTCACACTATTCCTATGAAATTGCTTTTATTATCATCCCTGCTATAGTAAGAAAGAGACTAAATGCACCAAAGTCCCATTAAATCGATGTCAAGGGCCTGATTGCCCATTCCTTACCTAGATCAGAAATGGCAAATATGTTTCACCTCCTGTGACTACATCAACATGCGCTAACTTTCTGAAGTGCTGTGTTGAGGAAGATTCTGAAGCCTCCCTAGACTCAGTAAGAAAGCATCTGACAGCTTATCAGGCATGTACCATGGAAACAAGAGTGGCAGCTTAGAAGCTGTATATCTGCCATCCAGGATCTATGTTATACCATGTTCATATTTAAAAAATGACCTTGTCATTCCTTCTCCTGGAATGATCCCCCGAATATGAGCATGTCTTGTTTCCTTACTTCCTTCAAATCTTTACCCAGCCCACTTTGAGAATGATGCCTCTCCCAGTTCCCTAACTAAAATCTTCCCCCTGCCACCTGTCTCCCTCAGAGCATTGCATATCCTATCTCTGCTTTCTTTCTTTTTCTCCTTAGCACTTAACACCATGTTGGATCCTTATTAGTTTTGTTTGCTTGGCTCCCCCACTAGAATATAAGTTCCATAAAGGCAGAGATTTTGTCCTTTTGGTCATTGCTATAACCCAGTACCTAGGACAGTAACTGGCACAACAATATCTGTTGAATGCATACTCCCAATTTTAAGACATAAGGCTTTTTTATGGGGGAGAGGGTTAGAGGGGTTGGGGCCATAGTTACAGCTTACCTGAGGTGACATTACACGGAGAGACTCCATGGTAGGTCAATCTGCACAAAGTACAGAAGGCAAAACTGCAGCTGGAGCAGATGCCCATGGTTTCGCCTGGCTCCTGCATCACAGGCAGTTGGCAGCATGGGCGCGGGCAGTACACCACATCGGCCATCAGGTCCAAGGTATACTGGAGGAGAAGGCGGTCATAACGAGCAAATAGCTCTGCTTCCACTAGCTCTTTGACCTGGAGGGTAACATAAAACACCATAGGTTTAGCGATTCCCCATCACTTCTGATCCTGACGAGATCCTTAGGACGTTGTTGCAAACTAGATGGACACACAAATTAAAACCCTCTACCTCACTGCAAAATCAAAGTATGGAAACAGACTATATCTTAATGGAGGTAGTGGTTAACATGGATCTACACATTTGTCAAAACTAAACAAACTATATTCCTTAAATGGGAATAGTTTATTTTAGGTAAAATTGTACCTTAACAAAGTTGATTTTAAAAACCCAACCAAGTAGGCTATCCTTATCTTAAGGTCTGTAAATGACTCAGTTAACCACTTCAAGGGACGTCCCCTACATGTCCCAGCCTCACGCAGACAGGCTAGGGCTTCCCCAAGGTTGATGTGAACCTAGCAGATACACAAAGTAAATTACCAACATTATTTTGCGATTACTTTTTAACATTGATTCCTGTCTAGGACCACCTATTCCAAGACCAAGCCAAGGAAGATTAACATTTGCTTAAACAGTAAAGTACGACCACAGCATCCTCGATAGGTCCTGTAACAACTTGTGGGCTGGCTCCAAGGCCTCAGACTGCGCTGAGCCCTACCAAGGAAACTCCTGAGAAGACTTCCTCCCCTCACGAAACAGAAGTAGGACAAAGTTACCAGCAGAGTAAGCAGTTACCTGACCAGGGGTGGCCACCGAAGGGCACTTTGGTTCTGGGCAGTTGAGGCAATGAACTTGGCCATCTTTGATCTGGATTTCAAAGTAGTCCTTCAGACAGGCTTTGCAGTACACATGCTTGCACTCCAAGAAGTACATGCATGCACTGCCTAGCTTCTCACAGAAACAGATATTGCACAGGAACAATTTGCTGTTAAAACATTTTTTCTGCTGAGCTTGATCAAAGTCCAAGATTTCCTGGATCAGACTCGACAATGACTCCACATCCTGCACAGCTCTTTCATCCACCACTTCCTCTTGGTCTACATCCGATCCAGTGGCACCACCTGCAAAATCTAGCTCTGTGTTGAGAGAGGCTTGAGCTGGCCTCCTTTGCACTTTTCCCTGCGAACCCATCTTGAGCTCAAAAGGAGAGACAATATTCAGGTACGCTAATGTCTCTTCCTTAAGAAACTGCATCCAGGCAAACAGGACCACGGTGCCACGGTGTTCTTCCCACAGACTGTCTAAGTGCTCGCACAGAGCAGATAGCTAGGAGAAAACAAAGGATGCTGGTGAATTTAGGAAGGAAAGATGATGAGGCCAACTCCTGATTTCCCTTGAAACCTCTTTTAACTTGTAAGTTTAGGCCCTTATACTATGTTGACACCTTTTTTCACTGCTGTGGTAAACCTTGCTACAAAACGGTATCAACATTCTTATCAAAGCACTTCTTCATCTATTCAGGAACAGGAGTCAGAACTGAACACAAGAGTCAGTAGCTAGAAGTATCACAAAAACAAGAGAAATGGCCAAGATTCCACAGGAGAAGGTAAAAAAAACAACAACTAGATTTACGTAAGAGCTGATGAAATGGAGGATTTTTCTGTTCTTTGCTTTAATATTGTTACATATTTCATGTAGGAGAGAAAGAGCTCTGCTTCTAAAATGAACTATTTCTATTCCTTTGGCATCCTATCCCTGTAGATGCAATAGAATAATGGTTAAAAAAAGTTAAAAATACCACTCGAGTTTCTAAGTTAATTCCAACTTTCAATCCTATCAAAAAGCCAACTCATCTGAAAGTCACAAACAGCATTCAACTTCAGTCCCTGTTATTCAGATTTACACACTGGTTTTAACTAATCTGGGCCTACATCACTCCTGGTTAATGGAAGAAAGCCTACTGATACTGTGTCTGGGCATAATCAAGTCCTCAACATGGTCTGGCTGCTATAAGGAAATCTTTCCCGAGCTAAACAATCAAAATTTATACTATTTAGATATTTTTTTTCCTCCTTAAATGTGATCCGTTCAATTTGAAAAGCAAATATACGAGGGTTGTCCATTAGAAATGTATTATATTTGTTAAGTAAAGCTTTGGAATTATAAGCAGCTTTTCTTTTTAGGTAAACATCCAAAATAAGACTTCTAGATGGCAAACAAATTTTGTAAATTTAAACAAGTGAGGAAGGACTCCTTTTCTATGTGCTGCTCTATGCAGTAATGTGCACTGAACCCTGCACAGCACTCACTTATTGAAGAATTCAAGACTGACAATTAGTGCTTTTTCACATTTGCATGAATATGCTTATAGGATCAACTTTGCTTTTGAGAAACTCTGCTGAAATCTCCAAAAAATAGCAAATACTGAAAGGGAAGCGCTGAGTCTTGTGTGAACCACCAAGTCCAATGAAAAACCATTTCCCCCATGCTAATTCTTCCCCAGGTTCTACTAAAAAGGTGGCTGGAATGCCTATGAAGAGGGACATAAAGGGAAAGAAGCGAGAGAGAGAGAGAGAGAAAGAAAGACTGTGTGTGTATGTGTATTGGGGGAAAAGGGGGAAAATGGAAAAGACTAGGAGACTAAATACACTTTCCTCCACCCACCTGTCCTAATTCAGGGAATGGCAGGTCCATGTGTCAACTTAACTATCAACATATGAGATTCAGAATGCCAAGGAATCTGGGCCCCCAGTGAAGAAGATTTGAACAAAGAAGGAGTATAACAGACCAATTAAAAATGCCAATTACATGCACAAAAATTTATTTGATAAAGAATCCTACTACAATTATAGCTGTAAAACATAAGATAATAAACAATCCTCCTCCCTCTTCCTCCCCCAAAAAGCCAGTACTAAGTATATGCTATTGGTCTGGAATCTGAAACTGCCACCACATACTCAGTAAATTTGTCCGTGTGTGTGTGTGTACATGTACACATACACATGCATGGGCAAAAAGTATCAAGGGCTCTCTCGAGAAATGTAAAAACATGACTTTAAAATATCTATAGAGTTCAGATAAGTGTCAGTGATCTTAATGTTAAATAATCTTGATATTCTTGGGCAAATAATCCATTCTCCTCTCTTGGATCTATCACCTCTGGCAGATATTAGAATGTAAAGTAATATTATTTATTTTATATGGATTATTCTTTGTTTGTTTTTTAGGTACCAGTGCTGAGAATGGAAGCCCAGACCTTGTATGTGGGAAGCTGGCACTCCACCACTGAGCCACATCGACTCCCTGAGTTTTTTTTTCTTTTGTTTGCTTGCGGTTTTTTTTTGCTTTTAGGTGACACCGGGGAGTGAACCCAGGTCCTCCCACGTGGGAAACAGGCGTTCAACTGCTTGAGCCACATCCACTCCCTGCTAAACTTCTTTAAAGTTCAATTTTGTTTTTAACACATTAGGTCAACTTTTCAAAGGCACTCTAATCTAAAATATGAGACTGCTGGCTGGAGGAATGGAAACTACACCATCAAAAACAGGTGATTCCTTGAGGTCAGCAACTCTGACAGCTTTTGCCTTAACATACATCAGTCTATCAATCTTCATCATGACTTCTGGAAAAATAGCTACTATTGATCCATTATCTCTCCCAGGATACTTTTTATTAGCTTCAAGTCATACTTATGTCTCAATCAAGTCTGAGGTTAATAGCAGGACAGAATATATAACCCAAAGGAAATGAAGGCTCTTAATAGCAGGTCTAAGCCTTAGTAAGATACTACAGGAATCGTACACATTTCTATTTATGTGCATTTGGAACTAGGTGAGGCCAGTCAACAATGATTTATTATTAATATAAAGATCTTTAAGGGTAAAACCACTTATTATATTTACTTAGAAAACTGTTTATTATGATTAATGCATTACCCCATTTCAGTCCTCCTAATTAAAATCAAATCTTTCATTTAAGGAACGTATAAGAAATTGAGGGGAAGAATAACATCAACATCTATGGAAAATGCGGAGGCCCTCATGGTCTTCATTACAATACTGATTAAATGGGAAAATAGCAAAACAAGAAGCAATATATTTGATTAAAAATGATTCCTACTGTAACCCACGATGATTAATAGTTTAAATTACTGATATTCCTTTCTAAAACACCAAAACATTTTCAATTCATTAACATTATGGTACACGAAGGCAAGGGGGAAAAATTATAAAATCAAAACCGTTTGTTCTTCATGCATTGAATTTAAGATCATCAAGACAGTCTTCAACTAAGGATGATTTTTCAGTTACTAAAAATGGATCGGAGAAATTAAGTATCTGGTCAAACCTGAGTTGGTGACAGCCATTTGCCACTAAGAGTGAATGAAGGTGGGGAGGAGGATGGATAATCTGGTGGCAGTTCAAAGTTCAGCACAAGTGGAGGCAGAAAGCAAACGGTGTGTTCAAAGCCACTGTTCTGGAGACTCTCATTTGAGTTGCCTGAACCAAAAACAAAGATTAGAAACGATCAGTTGGTCAACACTGGAGTGTCTTATTACTGTTGAGCAGAGCTCAAGAATGACTTAATGACTGAGTAGAATTTGGAAAAAAAATATTAAAAAAAAAAAGAATGACTTAATGGTTAAATGAGGGGATAAAAATCCTCCCCCAAAGCACTTTCCATTCCCTAACTTTCACTTCATAGCCACCACCATAAAAAAAAAAAATCTCGTAAGCCCTTGAAAAATCAACTAAGCACCATGTGAAATGCATAATGAAGATACACAACTTATACTTTTGAGTACAATTCCTAACAGTAATAAGTAATATGCAATGATTTTTTTTGTTAGTTTCCAGTAGTTAGTTTTCAAGAGAAAAGGACAGTTATTTCTATCAAACAACCACGACCTACTGAGATCAGCATGTGCCCACAGCCGACGAATCACAGCTGGAAAAATCTGTGCCAACACAGAGATCTAAGGTTTGAGGGCATGGTAGAGCATACAACACTTGCACAATCAAAATCTCATTTAAATTATTGCACTTACTTTCTTTACTCAATGCCTTTATAGGAGAAACCTTTTGAGAAAATGTGCATCAAGGTCTTCTGTGAACATTTGTCTCAAAAGGAGTTTTGTTTTTTCTGAAGCAAAAGGTCACAGAGTAACAGCATGTGGCACGTATTCATGACAATTGAAATGATTCCGGAAAGCAAACAGTAATAACAGGCACCATGGTACTTTCAAGTTTTCCAAGTGTTCACATGCATTATTATATTTACTCTTTGATGATCATTATTTAACAGTCAGTGACTCATGGCTGATAAACTGCTAGGTAGAGGAAAAGTAGGATGTATGAAATATGCAGGTTCACACTCCAATTAAATGGTCAAAGAGGAAGACTCGAATTGAAATGGCTTACCCCCATTCCAATTTGCAATCAAAATGGAAACGAGAAGTAACTCAGTAATACGAGCAGCTATTAAACTAATGCATATAAACACAAGATGATAAATAGTTTAGGACACACTAAGAAATTGAAAATGATCTTTATTGAAAAAAGTCTGTTTAGGAGAAGAGTATGGACTAACCGCTCACAAATATCTTGAAATTTTGTGGCAAATGCAAATAGATCCTGGATTCTCCACCTTGGATGGACTCTGCCTTTTTAAATTCATCTCCATCAAAAATGCTTGCCAAGGCCAGCAATTCATCCTCCTGAGCTTCTCGGTCTTCTGACGACATTTAATTTTCTGAGGAGCTACAGAAAACCATTCAAATCAGTTAAGAAGAGGCACTGAGTTAGGAAAACTTGAGAGGCACTTACAAGTTCCTCACAAAAAACTGTAAAGGATTAATCAATATTTCCGCTTTTCTGGCTAAGCTGAAAAGGACTGGCATCTCTAGCATTCCATTAGCTTTGCAATGGCAATAGTCTCTTCAAAAAGGATGTTTGTAGTGCTTCTAATGGCTGGTTTTGACCAGTTAGGTATTGTATGGCTGATGGGGTGGGTGTGGGAGAGCAAGAATTTTAAATGTTTTTGAAAAAGACCAAACCAGAGATTACTTTGGCTTCTCCACAGAACCTAGCAAAGTGCCTTGCTCACAAAAGGAGTGAAAGTATATTTGATAGGGAAACGGACTTGGCCCAGTGGTTAGGGCGTCCGTCTACCACATGGGAGGTCCGCGGTTCAAACCCCGGGCCTCCTTGACCCGTGTGGAGCTGGCCCATGAGCAGCGCTGATGCGCGCAAGGAGTGCCCTGCCACGCAGGGGTGACCCCGCGTAGGGGAGCCCCACGCGCAAGGAGTGCGCCCGTGAGGAGAGCCGCCCAGCACGAAAGAGAGTGCAGCCTACCCAGGAATGGCGCCGCCCACACTTCCCATGCCACTGACGACAACAGAGGCGGACAAAGAAACAAGAGCAGCAAAAAGACACAGAGAACAGACAACCGGGGGAGGGGGGAGGATTGAAATAAATAAATAAATCTTAAAAAAGAAAAAGTATATTTGATATACTTCTTTTTATTTATTTATTTTTATCTTTTTTTATATACTTCCTAAGAATAAATGAATTTTGGGAAGTAGCTGTGGCTCAAGCAAAGTTCTGAAATAATACTGGGTTTTGTCAAAGCCAAGAAGCCATAGATTTTAAGATTTATCATTATTTTAGGTAACACAAAGAATGAAAATACACTACAATTAAAGTGTCAATCAATACTTTTTATCACAGCAACTGAAAGATGCAACACAATTTAGTGATTTAAATTTGAAAAATTATGCAATGATAAGCTATGAAAATTACTTTAATAAAACAACAAAAATCAATAAATTATTCTGTCAATTAAAACAGTGCCCTATATTTGCTTTTTCAAATATGCTGCTTCTCAACAAAAATATTTTTAAAATGTGAAATGTTCAACATTTAAAAGTTAGGACAGGGAGTGGATGTGGCTCTGACAATTGGGCACCCGCCTCCCACATGTGAGGTCCCGGGTTCAGTTTCCCATGCCTCCTAAAGAAGGAGACAACCAGACGACAATGAGTCGACAGGTGAGAAAGCCATGGCGGGGAAGGGGTTGGACATATTTTTCACCTTCTAAAAGGTGCCAATTCATTTAAACAAAGTCATTTTAAATGATACCGTTTTCAAAAAATAATTTCCCCAAGCCAATAATAATGGTTCTGCTTGAGCTGCATCCCTTTCTAAGAAGACGCAGAGTGACCTGTTTTACTTGAAGTTAGGACCTGTTAATGACAACCAGAAGAAAAGGATGTCAACACTACAGGCTGTATCTGAGGTCAGGGAGTTTGGAATGCATGCAAATCCCATTTACTCTCTGGCCAGTGGAGATGCGACTGCTGATGCTGGATAAGAGGCCAAGAGACGGGGCTCAAACTAGGTACACTATGGAAATCCTGCCATCGGCAGAAAAGAAATACAGAAAATGGTGTAAGGACACTCTCCAAATTTAAATTCCTATAATTCCCAATAATACCACTTAAGTCAAACACATCCTACACATACTCAGGTCTAATCTTCAAGTGAATATGACTCTCCTAGCACAGCCTGAGCACAGCCAGGATTTGCAGGTGCCCAGAAATGACAGAGGCCGATCTGACTGCCTCAGGCCTGGGAGGAGCTGAGGAGGAACACCAAGGTCATAGGAGAGGGCAGGCACCGTGCTCCATGACAAACATCTGCTTGGTTTTGTTCTTTTCTCCTTTCCTCTTCTGCTTTTTCTATTCCTTCTTCTCCCATTCACCTCCGGTTTTTCCTCTTTCCTGCTTATTCCTGCCAGTGACATTCAAGGTCAGGTTAATTTAAACAGGATGGCAGAATATTTTAAAACAAAACAACACAACATACGCACACAAACTGTTAAACTTTATTCTAAATACTTTAGAGCCAGGGTTGTTAACTGGGTGGTAGGGAGGAAGGGGTGGCGGGTGGGGGGAGTCCACGGATGGGCTATGGAAATGTGTGACACCATAATATTTAAAACATATTCTTGGATTTGTGACTTCCAGATAAACTGAGAATGAGAGTCTGAATCAATCTGCATTTATCGAGTACCTAACATTTAGTGTGTTAAGTCCTTTCCCATTACCTTATTTAATTTTAAACAATTTCACCAGGTGGTAGAACACGGTGAAAATGTGATTAAGTTGTTTCTTCCTGTGAAATCATTTACAAATGGTGTGAGAGCCGAATTTAGTTTGTTGGTGTTAAGTTAGTGTTCTTTATCTTATCTGCACAAGAGAATCTCCAGAGGGACTTCTTTTAAAACTGCCGATACCTAGGCCACACCCCAGACCAATTAAACAGAGTCTCTGGGTTGGCCCCCAACATTAGCTTTCCAAGCTCTCTGGGTGATTCCAATGAGCAGTCAGGTTTGAGAACCTCTGCTCCTAGCAGTGCTTCCCTCTGATGGCAACTAAGACCTACACTACCAGACCCCGGCTTCCAAAGCTGCCACCAGACCCCACCCCTTATTTCGGGGCTCTGACCTCCATTTCCTTCGACCTGATTCTATCCACTCCGGCTTCAAGGCCCCCTCCAAAGCTCCCCTTTCATGTAGCTTTTTTTTTCCAATTAGACATCGTGTCTTTAACATCCAGCCAAACTTGTTTACTCTAACGTTCCTAAGACATTGACACATCCCATGCTGCAATACAGTAGTTTAAGAATTTGCACTTTCTCTCCTGCTAGACTGCAATAGTTGCTCAGGAAAGGTCGATTTTTCTAACTGTATATTGTTCTCAGTGTCCAGTCGTGTCTTGCATTAGACACTGGAAAAAAATATATAATTGACTTATGCTGGAATAGGGGACCAAAAGTATAGGGCACAGTCACCATAATGCCACATCCCACTAGAAGCAGGGAATGGGTCACAATAACAGTGGCATTTAACGGTCTCTATCTGCGCGCCAGGTACATCGAGCTGAGCCCTTTAAATGCATTAACTCATGATATTCTCCCACAGCCACACGAAATAAGTCCTATTCTTATCTCCATTCTAAGTAAGAAAAATGACAGTTTCGGTCCCTTTCTGGCCGAAATCTGGATTCAAATTACTGTTTCCTCATCTATAAAACGGAACGAGAATAAATCCCGAAGGCATCAGACAGCTAATTCGAATTTAATGCTAGTTTTCTGTTTTTTGGTTTTTTTTTTTAAGATTTATTTATTTGCTTGTTTGTTTGTTTTTATTTTTCTCCCCTTAGCCCCCACCCCCAAGTCGAGGAACGGAAAACCTCTACTCCAGTGAGGGAAGTCCCTCTCCCTCCAGATGCCCCTGTGGCCTGGGACAATCCTACTCATTCCTCCAGGCCACGCCTTGCAGACTTCAGCCCCGGGCGGGCACTGGCTCCGGGATCAGCACGCCGCCGCTGGCGCCTCCACAAGCGCGCTCGCCGCCCTGCGGGCCGCGTCGTTGTTCTTGCTTCTCAACCACAACCTGGGGCAGGCCCCCAGCTCGCCGTCTGCCCAGCGTGAGGCCCCCAGGGGGCGCTGTGCCGGCATGGCTGGCGTGGGCTGGCCCCGGGGCGACGGGATGTGGCCCGGGCCCGACCTTCCCCTTCCAGCTCCTGGAGCGCCCGCGGGCTGGCGGGGTCTTAGCCCATCCGGATGGGCTGGGGGACCCGTCCCGGATTGAGGGGCTGAGGCCCAAGGGGCAGTCCCGGCCCCGCCGCCCGCCCTGCCTCCAGCGCCTCGGCGCGGTCCCCACTGTACCCTCCTGCCCTCCCGCCGGGCCGGGCCCAAGAGTCCCGCCTCCCACCCTAGCCCGGGCCCGCTCACCGCCTCTCGCCCGCTAGGCCTAGCGGTGCCCGCCTCAACCTGCACACCGCCTCTTCCGCCCTAACGGCTGCCAGCTGAGTGGAGCCGGGCGGACTGGGGCGGTCGCCGGCGTGGAGATGGCTCCGCGCAGCCGCTGTCACCGCCCTGGGCCCTCGGGCGCCCCTTGTAGGTCGGCGGTGGCCCTGCAGGCGCGACCACCCTCACCCACCACTACCCGACAAACCGAGGTATGACTTTGGAGAAGGTGACACCAATGCAGACTCTAGGACCTCGGGCTGGGACGACTTCTTTCAGGCAACCTGAGATGGAGACCTGGGATTCCAGGGTGTGTGTGTTGTTTGTCTGTTGGTTTGTTAACAATTCCTAGAGATGTTTAGGAGGCTTGAGATCAGGTGGGGAAGCAGACTGAGATTGTCGGAGGCTTTCTGCACCCGACAGGCCCGCACCATCAAAGCAGTTCATTCCGTTGTTCTTACTTTAACAGTGAGCAATTAGGATGATTCAAGCACTGTGTTAAGTGCTGCGGATACAATCTCTCTTTATCTTTACAGTAACTTTATGATTCGGCACTATTTGTTATTACCACTTTACAAATAGAGAAGTCCAGAAAATTACCAAAAGTCACCTGATTATAGAGAGGCTGAGTGGGCATTAAAATTAAATGCTCCCTGCTTCACCCATATATAAAAATCAATTAAGTTAGACCAAAGGGAAGCGGATGTGCGCTTACCATATGGGAGGTCCAGGGTGCGATACCCAGGGCCTCCTGACCCGTGAGGTGAGCTGGCCCACATGCACAGCTGCTGCATGCAAGGAGTGCCCTGCCCCCGCATAGCGATGGTCCACGCACAAGGAGTGTGCCCTGCAAGGAGAGCCGCCACATGTGAAAAAAGCACAGCCTGCCCAGGCGAGGCACAGCACACAGGGAGAGCTGATGCAGCAAGATGACACACACACACAAAAGAGATGCAGTTTCCCGGTGCCACTTATGGTGCAAGCAGACACAAAAGAACACACAATGAGTGGACCCAGAGAGCAGACAGTGGGGGTTGGGGGGAGAGAAATAAATAAAATAAATCTTAAAAAAAATAGAACACATACCTAAATGTAAGAGTTAAAATTTTAAAACTCTTAGAAGAAAACATCGGAATAAATCATCTTGCCCTTGAGTTAAACAATGTTGTTTTAGATATGGCACAGAAAGCACAGCAATAGAAGAAGAAGAAGAAAAGATTGTATGTCCCCCAAATTGAAAACCTCTGTGCTTCAAAGGGCACTATCAAGAAAAAGAAAAAACAAACTTACAGAATGGGGGAAAATGTTTGCAAATCATATATCCGATAAGGGATAAAGGATTCCTACAATTCAACAATTAAAATGGTAACCCAATTTAAAAACAGGCAAAGGATCTGAATAGACATTTATCCAAATATATGGCCAATAAGCACATTAAAAGAGGTTCAACATGGTAGTCATCAGCGAAATTCAAATTAAAACCACTGAGGACCTCCTGGAAGATGGAGGATTAGAGAAGCCGAGGGATCACTTCTCCCCCAGAAAAAGTAGCTAGAGGACAGGTGGAGACTCTCTGGAGGGCTGTTCTGGGGGGACTCAGGCCACTGGGGAAAGGTGAAATACCACTCAGAAGAGAGAGGGTCAAAGGAAAGGAATCTCAGCCAGCTGGAAAAATAATGGGCATAAAGTTGCAGAAGCAGCAGTGGGCGCCCATCCCCCCACCCTCAGAGCAAACAGCAGTCTGAGAATTGCAGTGGCTGTGGACTGAGGAGGTTGGGCTCCCGCCTACCATAAAGTAGGTCCAGTGTTTGATTCCCAAGGCCTTTTGGTGAAGGCAAGCTGGCCCAAGCAGAAAACTGGCCCATACAGAGTCCTGGCCCAAGCAGCAAGCTGGCCCGAATGGAAAACTGGCCCACGTGGTGTGCTGGCCCATGCGGCATGCTGCCTCACATGGAGAGCTGGTGCAGCAAGGTGATGCAACAAGAAAAGACACAAGGGAGAGGCAATAAGACACACAGCAGACTAGGGAGCTGAGGTGGCGCAAGAGATTGAGCACTTCTCTCCCACTCGGGAAGGTCCCAGGGTCGGTTCCCAGTGCCACTTAAAGAGAAGACAAGCAGACACAGAAGAATACACAGTGAATGGCCAGAGAACACAAGGGGGGAGGATAAAAAAGGAAAAAAAGCTTTCCAACTGCAGAACAGGTGTGACTCAAGCAGCTGAGCATCTGCTTCCCACATGGGAGGTCGCAGGTTTGGTTTCCAGTGCCTCATAAAAACAATAACAGCAACAAAAAACAACAAGCAAACAAATGAATAAACCAACTCAGGGAGGTGATACGGCTCAGTGGTTGAGTGCTGGCTTCCCATCCCACATACAAGGTCCCATGTTAAGTCCCCAGTCCTGGTACCTCAAACAAAAAAATCTTCCAGCAAAGACTGGTCCAGGACCAGATGGCTTCACAGGTGAATTCTACCACATTTCAAGAAGAATTAATACCAGTCCTGTTTAAACTCTTCCAAAAAATTGAAGAGGAGGGAAAATTACCCAACATATTATATGAAGCCAATATCACCCTAATATCAAGGCCCAATAAAGATACTTCAAGACAATTACAGACCAAGCACTCTAATGAATGTAGATTCAAATGTTCTCAATAAAGTAGTTGTAATAGACTCCAACAGCTTATTAAAAAATTTATGATCAAGTGTTTTTTTTTCTCCTCAGATGCAAGCATGGTTCAGCATAAGAAAACCAATTAGCATAACACATCACAGTAACAAATTGAAGGGAAAAAACACGTGATCTTCTTGATTGATGCAGAAAAGGTGTTTGACAAAATCCAGCTTCCTTTCTTAATAAAAAACACTTTGAAAGATAGGTATAGAAGGAAAGTTCCCCAACATAATAAAGGACATATATGAAAACCTATAGGCAACATGGTACTCAATGGGGAGAGGTTGAAAGAGTTCCCTCTAAGATCAAGAACAAGACAAAACTGCCCACTGTCAACGTTGTTATTCAACATTGTGCTAGAAGTTCTAGCCACAGCAAATAGGCAAGAAAAAGGAATAAAAGGCTGGAGAAGAGGAAGTAAAACTCTCACTATTCACAGATGACATGATCCTGTATTTAGAAAATTGAAAAGCATCTACAACAAAGCTGTTAGAGCTAATGAGTTGAGCAAATTGGCAGGACACAAGAACAACATGCAAAAGCACTAGCATTTCTATATTCTAGTAATAAGCAAGCTGAGGAGGGAATCAAGACAAAAATTCTAATTACAGTAGCAACGAAAGACTCAGATATCTAGAAATTAATTTAACCAGGAATGTAAAGGATCTGTATTTAGAAAACTACAAAACGTTGCTAAAAGAAACCAAAGAAGACCTAAACAAAAAGAACATTCTATGTTCATGGATTCGAAAACTAAATATAATGAAGATATCAATTCCACCCAGTCTGATTCATAGATTCAGTACAATACTATTCAAAATTCCAACAGCCTAATTTACAGAAATAGAAAAGTCAATTACCAATTTTATTTGGAGGGGAAATGGGTCCCAAATAGCCAAAATCATCCTAAAAAAAGAACGAAATTGGAGGCCTCATGCTTCCTGAACTTGAAGAGTATTATAAAGCTACAGTGGTCAAAACACTATGATATGTTGATGCCCAGGGATCCTGGTGATATGGTGAGCTGGCCCACGTGGATTGCCAGCCCTTGTGGGAATGCGGCCCTGCACAGGAGAACCGCCCTGTGTGGGAATGCTGCCTCATGTGGGTAAGCCACCCTGTGCAGGAGTGCCAGCTGACGTGGAGAGCTGGTGCAGCAAGATGGCGCAACAAGAGGTACAGAGGAGAGAAAATAAGAAGACGTGGCAGAACAGGGGAGCTGAGGAGATGCAAGAGAGTAATTGCCTCTCTCCCACTCTGGAGGGTCCCAGGATCGGTTCCCAGAGCCACCTAATGAGAATACAAGCAGACATAGCAGAACACACAGTGAATGCACACAGAGAGCAGATTATGGGGGGATGGCAGAGGGAAGGGGAGAATAAATTTAAAAAATAAATCTTAAAAAGGAAACAACATCATGGTATGGGCATAAAGAAAGATACATCGATCAATGGAATCCAAATGAGTTTAGAAATAGACCCTCATCTCCACGGTAAACTGATTTTTGATAAGCCTACTCAAGTGCACTTTTCTGAGACAGACTAGTCTCTTCAATAAATAGTACTGGGAGAACTGGATATCCATAACCAAAAGAATGAAGAAGGTCCTCTATCTTACTCCCTATACAATAATTAACTGAAAATGGATCAAACACCTAGACATAAAATCCAGGACCATAAAACTCCTAGACGATAACCTAGGGAAACCTCGACAAGGCCTTGTAGTAGGTGGTGGTCTATTAAACCTACCAGTATGAGCAAGAAAAGAAAAACTACACAAATGGGACCTCCTCAAAATCAAACACTTCTGTACCTCAAAGGATTGTGAAGAGGGTAAAAAAGCAGCCTACTCAATGGGAGACAATATTTGAAGGTTGCACATCCAGCAGAGGTCTGATAGTCATGATAGATAAAGAGATCCTACTACTCAACAGTAAAAAGACAGATGAACAAATGACCTGATTAAACAATGGGCAGAATACATGAATAGACATTTTTCTAAAGAAGAAATGCAAATGGCAAAAACAAAACAAAACAAAACAAAAAAACACACGCACACATGAAAAAATGTTTAACAGCACTGGCTATTAGGGAAATGCAAATCAAAGCTACAATAAGATATCATTTTACACCTACTAGAATGGCCACACTAGTAACAAAACAGAAAGCTATAAATGTTGGAGATAGCAGGCCCGAGAGCATAAGTTACTTCCCTCACTAAAGTCTATTTTCACGTGTTGGAGTAAGATGACTGCTGACATCTGTGAGGGTTCAGGCTCCCTGGGTTCCTCCCTTCCTGGGTTCTTGCTTCTCTTTCCTCGGTGTGCTTACTTCCTGACGCTCCAGCTTAAGGCTTCTGCATCAAACTCCCACCATCCAAATTCAAAACATCAAAAACCCCCAACTTGGGAAGTGGCTGTGGTTCAGTCAGTTGGGCTCCAGTCTACCATACGGGAGACCCTGGGTTCACATCCCAGGTCCTCCTTGTGAAGGCAGTCTCATCTGCATGCTGCAGAGCGCCACCAGCCTGCAGGCACCACGGAGCACCACCGGGCCCATGATGCCACGGAGAGCTGACTCAGCAAGGTGACGCAACAGAAAAGGGAGATAAGCAAAAACGCAGAAGAGCACGCAGCCAATGGACAGAGAGCAAACAGCAAGCAAACCACAAGAGGGAAGGGGTAATAAAAATAAATAAATACATGCACATAGGAACTCACAGCGAATGGACACAGAGAGCAGGCAACATGCAAAAAGCCACAAGGGGAGGGAGGAATAAAAGAAAAAAACATACCCCGACTGTTGTCCTTTCCCATGCCTTTTATTGTGAGTCCCCACTCACCAAGGGGTGGATACTCAACACCCTACTGATTACTCAGTCAAGTAAACCTCTGAATCCAATATAATCTAATATGCCCAGAAGGAAAGACCAGTTTACAAACATACTCCAGTATTTCTTTTTGGAATCCATCAATAACATCAAACTGCTATACACATCATAGGGTTTGTAATTAGTAGCACTAATATATGGGTGTGATAGTGGTGTTTTTATGTTTTTTTTGTGGGTTTTTTTTTTTGAGCAATGAAAATGCTCTAATCTGATAGAAGTGATGCATACACAACTCTGTGAATATACCAAATGCCATTGATTGTACACTTTGGATAAATTATGTGGTTCATGAAGAAAAATCAACAAAAATAATAGTGTAGGTGGAGGGGGAAATACACCAAATGCAATATATGGACTATAGTTAGTAGTAATACTCTGAAAAAGCTCTTCCATAATTTGTTCCAAATGGTTCACAACAATGCAAGGCATTTGCGTTGAGTTGATGTATGGGAGTCTTGTATGATGTTATGCATGTTTGTTTTGTAAATTCACGAATTTTATTATACACTTACTGTTTGTGTGTGTTCATGTATGAGTGATATACTTTGATTGTTTTTAAAATGAAAAAAAAAAAGCACATTAAGAAACCACATCATACACACTTAGGATGGCTGTCATTTTTTTAAAAAGGAAAATAAGTGTTGGCAAGGGTATCAAGAAATTGAAAACTTATCAATTTCTCGTGAAAATATAAAATAGTGCAGCCACTGTGGAAATAGTATAACGGTTCCTCAAAGAGTTGAACATCGCATTACTATATGACCCAGCAATTCCACTCCCAGGTATATAGCTCCACAAGAACTGAAAAAATACGTTCACCAAAAACTTGTACATGAATATTCGTAAGAGCATATTTATAATAGTCAAAACTGGAAACAGCCCAAATGTTCAACTGGTGAATAGTAAACCAATTGTGGTATAGCCAAACATTAAATTCCTGTTAAGCCCTAAAATAGGAAATGAAGTACTGATACATGGTTACTACATGGATGAACTTTAAGAACATTATTAGGAAAATGAAAGTCAGCCCCAAAAGGACACATATTATGTGACTCCATTTATACGAAATGCTCAGAATTTCTACAGAGCCAAAGTAGACTAGTGGTTGTCAGGGTAGGGGGAATAAGGAATGGGAAGTGATTGCTCATGGGTATTGGGTTTCTTTTGGGGTTGATGAAAATATTCTGGAATTAGAAAATGATGATGATTATACAACTTTTTGAATGTACAAGTGTCCACTGAATTATATACTTTAAACGGGTACGGCTTATAGTATGTGAATTATGTCTCGCTTTTTAAAATTAGGTGCAAACCACTGTTCTCAGCCACTTAAGTGGGATGCAAGGATGTTGGCTCCTGCTCCCTAGAGCCATGAGTCTAATCTGCTCCTAACCATCTAATAAGCTCCTCTGTCTCATTGTCATATGCATCTTCAACCCCAAAAAAGAACTTGCAGAGCGGAACTCTAGCTCAAGTCTACAGGTTTCTAGAGCTTGCAGTCCTAACCACCACTGCCTCTCAGCTAGGGCCGTCTTCATAGGCCAGTGTCCCGTGCAGTTGCACAGGACCCTGCACACAAAAGGGCCCCATGTTTAGAAGGGCCCGCACTTGGTTTAATGTACTGCTTTTGCCATCTTGAAATTCTTAATGATTTTTGTATTATAATTCCTTGGTAAATTCTCATATTTTTGGCTGCACATTTTCCTCTTTCACTGGACATTTCAAATTATGTAGCCACTCCTGTTCCTAGGAGAGAGGAAAAATGAAGATGGAAAATCAGGGTGCCTGGTAGGAGGTGATGGGGAACTCACTTGGCTGCCACAGAGCGAAAACTTTTGAAATGCAAATAATCACTTCTAAGGTTTTTGTTCTATATATAGTATCACATATCAGGAAACCCAACTATCCCAGTAATAGTTGCCAAAACCAGAAACATATCCATCCATTACAGTGCAAAGGAAGGAAGAAGACACTCCAAAGTCGTTTACTAATACAGGTATTCATGTTCAGCCGAGGGAAATAAAATCAAGAGTGAAACGCATGGCAACCCTATCTCTGAGGGCTCAGAGGGGCCAGATCAAGAATCCTGCCAGAGATTTCCCCAGAGACCTCTCAGGTGCAGAAATTGAAGGGCCCCAAGAACCAGTGAGGGGAAATTCTCACAAAGTTAGAGCAGGGTGTGAATTGTGACATCATGCTGTGACCTCATGCCAGAGGTCTCAGATGGAGGGAATCGAAAAGAGAATTTCAGAGCAGTATTAACAATTTGGATAAAGTTTAAAATGGACTGATGATTTACATTCCAGTTTTGAGGTCAGGGTTGGATAAAGAGTCTCGATAAATTTTGTTTGTAGACTCCATAAAAATAACAAACATTTGTGTCTTTGACTTCATGTGCCAGGTTAGTCTTTTAAATTGAGCTCTCCCTGTGTGCCTAGCACTCCACTGAAACAAACACTTTACATGTGTTATCTCATTTAAATACCCAGGACTGTATCGCTTCAGGTATTTTGCCTCTCCATTTTACAGATGATGAAACTGAGGCAGCAGGGGGTCAAGTGACTTGACCAGTCTAATGCAGTGGTGGACCCAGGATTAGGACCAATTCCTCCTTAGTCTGCCACTTTCCCATAGCCCACAAAAGAATTAGGGTTTGTTTATAGAAACACAGAGAGAATAATAATAGCCCTGGCCTTAAGGATCAAAATGGGAAGACTTAAGGTATCTGACATTAGAGTTTATGCCATAACAGTAGGTGAGGAAAAGTAAAAGAGAGAAAATCTGTCCAGTGTCCACGGGCATGTTAGCTGAAAGAGTCCAGGGCTAAGAGAGTATGAGGTGTGTGTCCTAGACTAGCGAGCAGGAGCAGGTCAGCATGTCAAGACGTAGGAGAACCATAAAATATGCCCCCCCCCCTCTGTTACTGCAGTCATGTCCTACCCTGGGGCAAGGTAGTGCATTTACATAGTGTGTTTGGCTTAGAGAGTGGTCACATTGCAGCAACACGTAGGCTTTCAGGAGGTAACTCTTAGGTATCCTTGCGCTCTAGCCCCACTTCATATTTCAGACACACGGGAGCATAAGCATAATCATCAGTATCAAGGGCTCATTATTGGAAAATCCTTCCTTGTTTGTCTTTGCCGTTGGGCTTGGGGGAATATTGGTTTTTTTTTAAGATTTATTTATTTATTGATTTAAATCCCCTTACCCCCCCCCCCCCCGCTTGTCTGTTCTCTGCCTCTATTTGCTGCATCTTCTTCTTTGTCCGCTTCTGTTGTTGTCAGCGGCACAGGAATCTGTGTTTCCTTTCGTTGCACCATCTTGCTACGTTAGATCTCCGTGTGGGTGGTGCCATTCTTAGGCAGGCTGCACTTTCTTTAGCCCTGGGAGGCTCTCCTTAACGGGGCGCACTCCCTGTGTGTGGGGCTCCCTTACGCAGGGACATCTCTGCGTGGCACGGCACTCCTTGTGCGCATCAGCACTGCACTTGGGCCAGCTCCACACGGGTAAAGGAGGCCCGGGGATTTGAACCGCGGACCTCCCATGTGGTAGACGGATGCCCTAACCACTGGGCCAAGTCCGCTTCCCAAACCACTGGGCCAAGTCCGCTTCCCAGGAATATTGTTGTTCCATTGGGGAATGTGACATCGCTCACCTGTGTAGGATCTCAGCACTCCCTGAATTGACTTTCAAAACTGTAACTACTATAGAAAAGCCTAACATTTGTCAAAACATTTTTATGTCCCCTACATACATGCCGTGGAGGAACCCCACCACTCCTGTGCCCCCCACCAATAATGTTAGCTGTGTGTGTTTCATAGATGCCCTTTATCAGAATGAGGACGATTCCTTCCATTCCATTTTTTTTTTTTTCGGTTTTCTTTTTCTCAAGAAGGAATTCTTGATATCGCAAAGTACCTTTTCTGCATCAGTTGAGATGATCATATGGCGTTTTCCCATTCTTCCCTTTAAGTTGTCTATTGCCTTTATTGACTTTCTTTTGTTGAACCATCCGTGCACACTTGAGAATAATCCCATGTGATCATAGTGTATATAGTTCTTTTCATATCCTGTTGGATTCAGTTAGGTAGGATTTTGTTGAGGATTTTTGCATCTATATTCATAAAGGTTATTATTCTGCAGTTTCTTTATTGTGTGCTATCTTTATTTGCATTTCTTTGACAGTAATAACCTCTAGAAGCAATTACGGAATATTACTTTGTCTTGAATTTTTTGAAATTCTTTGAACAGAATACGTGGTGCCTCTTCTTGGAATATTTCTTAAGAATTCCCTTTGAAGCCTTCTAGTCATGGTTTTTATTTCCGGGGAGGTTATAGTTTATAGATTCAATCTCTTGACTAGTTATTTGTTTTTGAGGTGTTCTATTACTTGGTGATTCAGTGTACTTTGTTTCTAGGAATTTGTCTCTTTCATATGAGTTATTCAATGTGTTTGTGTACAATAGTGTGGAGTAGCTTCACTGTGATGGTTATGCAAAATTGTCAACTCAGGTAATTAAGCAGAATTATGAATGGTCACTTCCGGGCAAATGAGAGGCAATGTGCCTTTTCCATGCTTTCTCTTCCATTAAGCCCCAAACACGGTGTTCCTGCATCGAGGTGGTGAAACTACAATATAGAAGGAGCCTTGATCCCGTGGTCACCTGACAGCACAAAGCTCCTGCCTACTCACATCAAGTTTGACGCACACACCAAAAATGAGCTTCCACAGTGTCAAGTCATGCAAGTAACATTTTTGTCTGTTGTATCAGCTAGCATTTACTTTGACATATAGATACAATTTCTGTTATTATGTTTATTTAAGTAACTTAATTACAACATAGTGATGTATATATTACTGCAAAAAAAAATCTAAAAATGCATATAAATCACAATTACCCCATTTAAAATTTCCTCCCAAACTGAGCTCCCTCCTCAAAGGCTATGTAGGCAACCTTGTGTTTCATATTTTAAACCTGAATCAAGGCTTTTTTCATAGATAGATGCATTATAAATGCATCTTGCTTTTAAAAAAGTACATGGGTAATGATGTACATATTGATCTGCCACTTGCCTCTGCCATGTAGCAAAATGGATGGGGGATCTTTCTATGACACTCCATAATGTTCTACCTCAGTTTTATAATTATTTCCTAATAGTCTAAAATATGTGTGGTAAGTAAATTATTAAACCATTCTTCACCTGACAGACACAAAAATGGTCTCCATTTTTTCTTAAGATTAATGGAACCGAAATCAACAGACTTGAACATAAATTCTTGAAGACAGTTGTGTGCTTCCTTAAAGGACCTTCTTTCTAACGTGGACTTTGGGTTAAAGTGGAAAGCTTGTGGTATTTAAACTTTTTTATAAAAATTGCCATAATTTTACTTCAAGAATGCTATACCAATTCTTACGCTCATGAAATAATGTATGTTAGTATCCAGAAATCTCCCAAATGATTTTAAGCTGCCTTGGCTTCACGCCCTGAAGGCCAGGAGAAGGTTATTCACCCCTCAGCTGGATGCCTCAACCCACTCCGGTGCATCGGTGAACCCCAAAAATGAGAGCACTCTAGGATTTACCTTGCCCTTCCCTGAATGAATCTACCCATGGCTGCCTTTAAGATTATTAATTCTGGCTTTTAGATTTTTCCTTTAAGAAGAAATTGGAATGCTATCAATGCGTCTCCCAGGGTTGACTCTTAACACGGTGTGTTTCATTGCCAACATATTTTTTAAATTACAGCTATCATGGGTTTACAGAAATCACGGAGAGAATACATCTAACATATACAGTTGTAGAAGTTGGGAGTGGTTCCATTTTTTCTTTGCGTATAGAAAGGCCAGGACTCAGGAATAATTTTGGAAAGGAAAAAGACTTATTTATGACTGGCTGGGCTTGGAGCTTTAATGCAAATTTCAAGACCTGAACAGGCGGTTGAGTTGTTTTTATACCGAGGAAGGTCCAAATGGTTCTCTGTCTCTGTGCCCAAAGGGCTTGGAGTAACATGTATCATCCACATCTGAGGTAAGCTTTTAGCAAGGACTTCATACATTTTAGATGATCTTTTAGCATATGTGGTTTGCATTTTCTCTGAATGTTTAAAATTTACAGATTGTGCATTGCTAACTTGTTTTTCTGCATCTGGTGGTGGTGTTATGTTTATCAAGGGGAGGCCTGCAGTTCTCACTTTTCCAACCCACAGCTCAGGACACATATAGTTCGTGTTACATACGAAGAGATGAACACCCCCCCGCCCCATAGCCTACATCATTTCCCCCCTTTATACCAGCTTATTTTGCTAAGCTTTGGCATAATTATTGTGGGCATTATGAGGTGGGTGGCTCTGCATTGTTTTGATTGATTATCCCACTTATCAATTTCCTAAAGAGAGCTCAAAGAAAATGTTCCTGTGTAACGTCCCGGGTTTATCCTGTTTTCAGATGTTCTTCTCCTGTACCATAGAATCCTGGGGTTGGTGTCCCCTAGCGGACATTCTGAGTATTATTGGTGCTTACATGGATTTCTTGCTAAGCTGCTGTTCCATCTATTAATTTTATTTTAACCTTAGAGAGTTTGCAACTTTAATCTTAAGGGGGTGCTGAAGGGGGGATGATCTCTTTTCTCTAACTACTTTCTGTTTATCATGGGTTGTAGTCCTTACCTAACATGGTGTAAAAAATTTGTTACTTTATTTGGAATGGGAGAAAATGGATCTGTCATTACGTACGAAGATGGGTGAGGTTTTCACATGGTTAATAAGATGTTGATTTTGAAGGAAACAAAGTAATTAAATATTGGAATACCCATTTTTGAAAAGAGGATATTGGATTATAGAGGTAGACAAGGTTGGGTTCTTATAAACATGGCACCATTATTAAAAGTTATGGGAGAACAGTATGCATATATATATATATATTTAAAATTATTTATTTTCGGAGAAAAATTGTGGTAGATAATATTAGGTACTTACCTTTGTTCTGAAGATGGATTTCAGGCTGTTTTATGATTGACACTCATGTGCTCCATCAGGTACTTCTGATGAATTGATACGTTTTGGCCAGGTGGTTTCATTCAGGATTAGTGTATACCGAGTTGCGGGGACGTTCAGACAGGTTTTATTACCACAAAGTTACATTTTGCCATTGATACCAATCCAGGTGAATTGGCCATTTAGAAGCTTCAATTCATAAGATGCTTTCAGTCATTTTTATAATTAATCACAACCCCATAGACTAGTTTCCTTACATTTAAATAAACTTATTAAATGACAATTACCAAACAAAAAAGTTTACTTTATTAGGAGATCATATTTACATTTTCTTGTTTAGCTTAATTTCATGAACATAAATTCAAAAATTTCATTACCCAAAGATTTTCTACACATAATGTTAATTTATTTAATGGGTATTTTATAAACCAAGGGAAATTACACCGGAGCTAAATAAAATTGAAACCATAGTTTTTGCAAGGAATGTTCTCATTCCTTTCTTTAGAGGAGGCTAGAACCTTTTCTTTTTTTAAATTCTGAAACTGTGAATAATTAGTTGTATGATTTGCTTAATCACAATTTAGGAAGGATCTTTTCCTTCCTAAACTTTTTATTTATTGGTAATAGAATTATTAACCACCATTATTTTAAGGCTGATAAAAGATTTAAAATTGGGAATTACAAGGCAAACTGATTTTTTTTAAGATTGATTGATTGATTGATTGATTGATTGCTTTCTCTCCCCTTCCCACCCCCACCCCGGTTGTCCGTTCTCTGTGTCTGTTTGCTGCGTCTTCTTTGTCCGATTCTGTTGTTGTCAGCGGCACGGGAATCCGTGTTTCTTTTTCTTGCGTCATCTTGCTGTGCCAGCTCTCTGTGTGGGCGGTGCCATTCCTGGGCAGGCTGCACTTTCTTTCCCGCTGGGCGGCTCTCCTTACGGCATGCACTCCTTGTGTGTGGGGCTCCCCTACGCAGGGGACACCCCTGCGTGGCAGGGCACTCCTTGCGCGCATCAGCACTGCGCATGGGCCAGTTCCACACGGGTCAACGAGGCCCGGGGTTTGAACCGCGGACCTCCCATGTAGTAGATAGATGCCCTAACCACTGGGCCAAGTCCGCTGCCCAAACTGATTTTTAATTCCCCAGCCTAGAAGATAGTTTTATTATGCCACACTTAGCTCCTCCCACAAAGTTCTTGTAAAGAGAAGGTCCTTTCCCAGTAATACCTATAATCACATGTCTGTATGACCTTTCCATTCTGCTTAGTCTAATTTGGGCTCCAGGAATATTTATTCACATATATAACTACATAATTAAATTTTAACACCTTGAAAAGAGCTCTTTTAAGAATTTTCATTTTTTAATCTGATATTATTATCCCATTGTATGAAGCTATATACTGAGCAAAGAGCCGAACACAAATAGGTTAGACAGAGAAGAATAACTCATTGATGTTACTTATACTTTGCATTATTTTACATACTATTTCATTTAATTTGGGTTTTAGAAATATATATTACTTCTATTACTGCATATTTAATCCCAACATTTTGAGCAAATAGGCAGGCATGAATACTTTGACACACAAAAAATAATTCAGTTACTTAAACCATGCATTTTTTCAAAATAAGTGTGACTTCAAAACATTTGAAAGACTCCTGAAAGTTGTTTTTTTTTGCTTAATTTGCACTATGGTCATGCAGTTATGCACAAGAACTTTGTTTCTTAACTAATGGATTATAACCAAAATGTTCCCAATGCTGTAATACAATTTTCTGTGTTTCAGAACTTTATATTTTACTTTGAATATAGCTGATTTTGATAAGCAGGAGTAAATCTATATCATCTATCATCTATCTATCTATCTATGTATCTATCTATCTATCTATCTATCATCTATCTGTCTATCTACCAAGGCTATTGAAGCCTCAGGGAGCCTGGGTTCTCTCATAAATTGCCACTCTTACGAACCCTGACAGTCAAGGTAGGATGTCTCCTTTATTTTCCAGTCTTTGGAGATTGAAAAAAAAAAAACCCAGTGGACATTCATCCCCGAGGGTCAAGATTTCCATGAGGCAGCAGTTTAGCCCATGCTTGGAATCGTGAGAGAATGCAGGGTTACTAATTCCAGTAGGACTGGAGACAGGGATAACTCATGTGTGCTTTTCCATAGGTTATAGGGCCACAGTTGCTGTGAAATTACCATAAGGAAAGGCAAGGGGTGAGGCTATGCTTGAAGTGACCATAAATGAAGGTAAGTATAGTTTAGAATTTACACTTACAATAATAAGTTCAGGCTAAATTCACCCAGCTATAATTTCAATTATTATTTTCTGCTGTTTTATCATGTAAATGCATCTGTAAGTGATCTTAACATTTAGTTACAATTTTCATTAAGTTTTTACCTTAAGGTAAATTGTTAAGGGGTGGGCAAGATTTACAGAAATCACCTGTAAATGCAGTCTACAATTATGATCACGATAGCTAAAATCCAGGCTACATTTGCTCCTTTGAAAAAGACCAAGCTACCAAGATATATATTGTTGCATCATAACCTGAAATCTGCCCACTTCCCTAGCAACAGCTAACAGCACAAAACCACAAGTCAGCCCACAAGTTTCTGCCAATCCCCAGCCGCCCCGTAGCCCTCACTCCTCCTGCTCTACCCCGCCCTCCTCATTCTCTATATAACCCACTGCACTTCCTTAATAAACCGGACTTGCGTACCAGACCTGGTCTCCGCGGCATTCTTTCTCCCCTCGCCGCGCGTCCTCCACGCCTGAGAGCCCCTCTGAGGCTGTCTGCCGCAGCCTCAGACGCCTTTGCAGCCAGCTGACCCCTCCAAACCCCCCCGTCAGCGTCGGGGTGCAAGCCGCCCCAGCCGCAACTGGCGCCCCAACGTGGTGGCAGTTCAAGTCCGGTCCGACGTGACCACTGCCTCACCCCCGTGGGACCTCGCTCCCACCCCTTCGCCGCGCTCTCAAGGTAAGGACCCCCGTTATCGGCCCCCGGCAGAAAAATGGGCGGGCGTCTATCTTCCCGCCAAGCGCCGCAAGTCAGAGCGCTTGCTGGCCTCCTAGACACTAATGGCGTTAGGGTTTCCCTCCGCCACCTGCAAAAGTACTGGGATCTCCTCCTGCCTTTCAATCCGTGGCTGGCCACCTGCCACCTTTGGAGCCCAGACACTTACTCGCGTCTCATTGACCGCGTCACCTCCTCTATGGAGCATGAGGGCAGGTCGTTTCCCCCTGGCCTCCTGCCCACGCTTGTGGCCATCCGCGCCTGCCTCCTTGGCGCGCCTGCCCCGAAAGACGCTTACCAGGTTTCTGCCGGGGCTGCTGCGCGGCCGCTCGACTGCGACCCTGATAAGGGGGACACTCCCGACTCAGATACTGAGTCCTTATCTAGTCAGCTCAATGCCGACCTTGAGCTCCATCCTCTTCGGGACGACCATTATCAGGATGGCGAGCCTCCTCTTTCCTCCCCGCCTGAGGGGGGGAGGTCCCTGCCTGGTCGCCAAGATGGCAAACTTCCTCCTTCTTCTTCACTTGAAAGGGGGAAGTTCCCACCTGGCCACCAAGATGGCACACTTCCTCCTTCTTCTTCGCCTGAAGGGAGGAAGTATGGGCCCTCAGGCGGAAATCCCGCCTCTCTTTACCCGCCTCTTCCGGTCACTCTGCCATCTTGGCGCAGACCGGAAGGAGAGCGTCCGCCATCTTGGCGCAGACCGGAAGGAGAGCGTCCGCCATCTTGGCGCAAACCGGAAGGGGAGCCTCCGCCATCTTGGTGCGGGGCGGAGGGAGAGCCTCCGCCATCTTGGCGCAAACCGGAAGGAGAGCCTCCGCCATCTTTGCGCGGGGCGGAAGGAGAGCCTCCGCCATCTTATAAATCACCGGAAGCCTTGCCGCGGACATTTTGTCCGCCGGAAACTGCTCCGCAGCCATCTTGTTTGCAACCGGAAACTCCTCTGCGTCCATCTTGTCCCCCCTCTCAGACAACATGGCCGCCACCTCCTCCTCCATTGGCCGCTCCGCCGGCACCAGCGTCCAGGCCTTGGACCAGTTCAGACACATGGCTGGGCCACTCCGGCCCACCCATGACAGGGGCCATCCCTCACCTCTTCCCTTTGAACCCGGCGCCCTCTCAAGCGCGCCCCCAGCAATGGCTCCCTTTCACCACTGATGAAATTAAAAACCTTAGACGCGCAGTTAAGGAGGATGGCATCGGGAGTCCGTACGCCCAACAGCTGCTCGAGGAACTTGGGGCACAACTTGTTCTCCCCTATGATTGGATTTCACTTGCCCGGGCCATTCTGGCCCCAGGACAGTTCGTGGAATGGAGATGCCACTTCCAGGCAGAGGCTGAGAGGCGCATCGCCGAGAATGCCAGTGCGGGTATCCAGGACCCCCCAGAGGCGTACACAGGCATTGGTACTTTCACCGATCCTGTGCAGTACCGCAATGCGCCCCCCGGTTTTTGGCTCCGGCTTAGAGAACTAGCCCTGCGATCCTTCCGCAATGTCTCCGCCACGAGACCTCAAAAGCTCGCCCAGATGACCCAGGGCAAAGACGAAGATTTCGCTACCTTTGTCGCCCGTGTCATCGAGGCCTGCCAGCGTAAGGTCCACGGAGAGGAGGCCCAGGTCGCTCTCGCCAAAGATCTCATCGTTGAAGGATGCCTCGATGCTTGCCGGCAGATTATCCTCACCATGCGGGATAAGGGCGTCCATGACTGGGTCTTGGCTTGCCGCAACCTTGACCCGCAGGCCACTAGCCTCGCCAAAGCCATCGCCACGGCCCTAGCCATTTCTTCCGGATGCTTCAGATGCGGTGAGACGGGCCACTTCGCCCGAGACTGCCCACAATTGCAGACCGAGAGACCACCCCTCCCAGCATCCGGCAGCCGCCCGAGAGGGCCTTCCACCCCATGCCCTCGATGCAGAAAAGGATATCATTGGGCCCGCGACTGCCGCTCCGCTCAAAGCCCTCGCCAACCTTTAAACTCCCAGCGGGGCAAGCCTCAGCCCCGCCCCAAAGAGGCCACCCACCAGAGAGCCCCCAAGCCTTGATGTGGACGGTTCCCATCAGAAGCTCCTCCAAGCCTGTCATGGAGCTCAAAATCGAAGGGCAATGGTTAGAGGGACTGCTCGACTCCGGTGCAGAGGTCTCCTGCATCCCGTTTGAAATCGCCGCCTTCAACCACTGGGCTCTTGAGCAGGGGCCTCAGGTAATTGGGGCCACAGGCTCCGCCGAGTCCTGGAGATGCGCCACTCCTATCAAATGGGAGGACCGAGAGGGCCGGCACGGTCGCTTCTGCCCCCTCATCCTCTCCACCATTGGTGGTATTCTCTGGGGAAGAGATATCCTCAGCCAAACGGGAGCCATCCTCACTACTGAGGCCCTCTCGCTCAGCCTGCCCCCCCCCCAGCGGGGGCCACTGCTCCCATCACAACGCCTGACCCTATCCCTCTGGAATGGGACACAGAGGAGCCCATCTGGGTCGAGCAGTGGCCCTTGCCATCTTACAAACTGCAAGCCCTCTCCACTCTCGTCGAAGAGCAGTTACGGGCAGGACACATTGAACCTTCCACTAGTCCCTACAATTCACCTGTCTTTGTTATTACCAAGAAAAGCAGTGGCAAATATCGCCTTCTCCATGACCTACGTGAGGTCAACAAGCACATCAAGCCAATGGGATCGCCGCAGCCAGGGTGCCCGCACCCCACCGCTGTCCCTCAGCACATGCACGCGGCCATCATCGACATCAAGGACTGCTTCTTCTCCATTCCTCTCCATCCACGAGACTGCCCACGGTTCGCCTTCACGGTGCCTCAAACAAACCATCGAGGTGCAGCCCAGCGTTACCAATGGAGAGTCCTCCCTCAAGGAATGCGCAACAGCCCGGCCATCTGCCAACTCTTTGTCGATCGCGCAGTCGATCCACTCCGCAAGAAGGCCCACAGGCGCGCCCACATCATCCACTACATGGACGATCTGCTCATTGCCGCTAAGGATCCTCGTGAGCTGGAAACTCTCGTCTCGGAGCTTCTCCACAATCTCTCACAGATCGGACTTACTGTTCAGCCTGACAAGATTCGCCTTCAATCCCCCTTTCAATTTCTGGGGTTTCACTTTCACCACCATGTTAAGCCAGTAGCACCAAAGCTACAGGTGTCGCCCAAGATGTCTCTAACGGAGCTACAGCAGCTCTGCGGCCAAATCAATTGGCTTCGGTCAGCGCTCCCCATCACCACAGCTCAACTTCAGCCTCTTTTCGAGCTCCTCCAGACTAAGGATCTTCCAGCCGACGCAGTCACCCGCCCCATCGTCATCACTCCAGCAGCCCGAGCGGCTGTGCAGGATGTCAACGAGGCCCTTCAGGCCTGCCGCCTCGAGCGCTACGCCCCAGGACTGCCAATCCTCGCACTGGTTCTTCCCACGCCAGTAACGCCCACTGGACTCCTCTGGCAAGACGGGCCACTGCTCTGGCTACACACTTCCAAGAGTAAGCTCCCAAAAATCTGCCCCTTCACAAGGGCATGGATCGCCCTCGCCTCCGACCTTGTAGGGCTATGTGTGCATACCTACGGAGTTCCTCCTTCCACAATCGTCTGGCCCTTTGACGCCAAGGCTACTACCAACCTGCTCATCCACGACGTGGACATGCAAGTGCTCGCTGAAACTTTCAGAGGCTCTTTCGACAACCACTATCCTCATCACCGACTTCTCCAAGGCCTCTCGCGACTCGCATTCTCCACTCCGTTCCATCCATTGCCGGCCAGGAAACCTCTTCCACACGCAGTAACGGCCTTTACAGATGCCTCAAAGACCTCCTATGCTGCAGTCATCTATTCACCTGGTTCCCCAACGCCACGAACCCTTGTGTTTTCAAACGCGTTCTCCGTCCAAGTCGGAGAACTGCTCGCAGTCGCTGTTGCTCTGCACACCTGCCCCAACCAGCCGCTCAATATCTTCACAGACAGTTTATACACCCTGCAGGTGTGCCATGCCTTGCCTCTTGCCACCTTCTTCCCTACGGATACAGCCATCGATAGGGCGCTTCAGTTCCTCCAGCACCAATTAGAAGTCAGAGACCACCCTTGGTTCATCACTCACATCAGAAGTCACAGCGGCCTCCCTGGCCCGCTAACCGCTGGAAATCAAGCCGCCGACCGCGCTGTCCAGCCATCACCAGCTCAGGCGTCACCGGCACAGCACGCTGCGCTCGCCTGCCACAGCATGCCTTGCACATGCCAACCACGGCACACCGCACTTGCCAACCACAGCGTGCCCTGGCCGCTTTATCTTGGGGACGTTGTCAACCAGGCCAAGCTACTGCATGCGCAGTTCCACTTCTCAGCGCGCTCAATTCATAAGCTCTTTCCCAATCTGCCCATGGAAACCTGTAAGCACCTCGTGCACTCTTGCCGCACCTGCGCGCCTCTCTTACCCCTCGGCCCATTACAGCCACAGGGCGTCAACCCGCGAGGTCTTCGCCCAAACTCCCGATGGCAAATGGACGTTACTCATGTCAACTCTTTTGGAAGACTCAAGTTCCTGCATGTTGCCGTCGACACCTTCTCGCACATGTGCTACGCCCTGCCCCTTCCAGGAGAAACAGCCAAACACGCCATCCGTGCGCTACGCCAAGCCATCCTTTTTATGGGCGTTCCATGGGACCTCAAAACAGACAATGGCCCCGCTTATCGGAGCTCCGCCTTTGCTGCCTTCCTACAAATGTACAAGATCACACATCATTTCGGGGTTCCCTACAACCCACAAGGACAAGGCATCGTCGAGCGCATTAACCAACAGCTCAAGCTCCTTATTCACAAAGAGCAAAACGAAGCTCCTCTAAAGCCACCAGGAGACGTTGTTACCGCCTGCTTAATTCACTTGAACTTGCTCACATTTGACAAGAAAGGCCTTTCTCCCACCCACAAGCATTGGGGCCCCATGTGGCGTCCCACCCAAGCCCCTCTTGTCCATTGGAAAGACCCCCAAACTAACCGCTGGCAACGACCAGCCCCCCTCCTTGCCCAAGGGCGAGGTTTTGCTTGTGTCTTTCCAGATTCTGAGCCGCAGCCCCTGTGGATCCCAGCTCGTCTGATCCGTCCTGCCACAGTACCTGCAACGGACCACACCCCTTCACCCGATGATCTGGCACCCTTTACCGCCATCCGACGCACGCCGGTGCCAGCACCTCCAGAGAACGCTGCGCCTGTGCCATCAAGCAACGGTCCACCACCGAGCACCCCCTCTTCGTTCGCCCCCCGAGACGACTACGCCAATGGAGCAGAGGACTGAAGCTCGTCTGTACCCAGTCCTTCTCCTCCTCCTTCCTCTTCTCCCGCCTATCTTCTCCAACCCCTCACACCAACCCTTCAACTGGACGCTCACCCTTTGGCAGCAGGAAAAGCTCCTCGCTGCAAATGTCACTGCAAGCGCTCCTTCCTTCACCGTGCACATCTGTAATCTCACCAACCTAGCTTACACGTCCAGTTATAGCAGTGCCTTCGTTAGCTGCTCCCTTCATTGCTATACTTCACCCCCATTGCGCCGCAGCAGGCGTACCCCTGCAGCCACGTACGGTGCGGGCCTCCCCAAAGAGTGCCGTGGCCCCAATGATAACCATTTCTCAGGTTTCTACATCTGTCCATCCACCGCCAGAGGATGCCATGACCCTGCACACTATTACTGCCCTTCCTGGGGGTGCGAGACCATCGCCTACGGATGGTCCGGTGCCCCTAACAAAGACCCCTATATTAAGCTCATCCACAGCGGCGCAAACTGGCGCTCCGTCACCCTACGAGTCAAAAATCCCCTAGATCCAGTCTGGCTGTCTGGCCGCACGTGGGGAGTCCGCCTGTATGCAACCGGCTACGACTACGGTGCCTTTATCATTATAAAAAAAGAGCCGATTCCCACACGTTCCATCCCAGTGGGCCCAAATCAGGTTCTCAATCCTCCACAGGCACAGCCTCCCTCTCCCCCCCACTCCGCCTCACCCTCTCCCTCGCCCAGCACCCCCCTCGCTACTGCCCCCCTTACCTCCCACAACCCCAAGTCTCGCTTACCCCCTACTCAGTATTCTAGCCCTCTCATTAACCTAATTAGAGCCTCCTACATCTCTCTGAATATCTCCCACCCCAACCTAACTGCAAACTGCTGGCTTTGTCTCTCTCCCTCTCTTCCTCTATATGAGCCCGTTGCCACTAACCTCGCCTTCACTGAATCCTCTGAACATAATCCTGCTGAATGCAATTGGAACGCCTCTTCTATCCCCTTAACCTTTCAATCTGTTTCCTCCACAGGGCGCTGTGTTCATTCTCGCCAAGGTCCCCATCCCCTCCTAAATGCCTGCTCCAACTACTCCTCTCCCAACATTTCCGCCAAATTCTTAATCCCCCTTAACACCTCCCAATGGCTTTGCACCTCCACCGGACTAACCCCCTGCCTCAATGTCGCCACCCTCAACGCTACCAATGAAACCTGTCTACTCATTCTCCTAGCCCCTCGAGTCCTTTTCCACAGTGACGAAGAGTTCTTCTTCGCCCTCCAGAGTCACAAACTCCCTGCTCACCTCCAGAAGAGAGAACCCTTCACCATCCTCACAGTTGCTACCCTTCTAGGTCTCGCCGGGGCCGGCACGGGAATCGCTGCTCTTACCACACAATCCTCTTCCCTTTCCTCCCTCAGGCAAGCTGTCGACAGTGATATCTCCCACCTCCAAGTCGCTATCTCCCATCTTAAAAACTCTCTCAATTCCCTTTCTGAGGTAGTTCTCCAAAACCGCCGGGGCCTTGACCTTCTCCTCCTCAAGGAGGGAGGCCTTTGTGCCGCCCTTGGAGAAGAGTGCTGTATATACGCCAATTCTACTGGCCTTGCCGAGGACAGCCTAAGAAAGGTCCGAGAAGGACTAGAGCGGCGCCAAAAAGAGCGTGAAGCCGCTAACTATTTTTCCGGAGTCTTCCATACCCTCCTCCCATACCTCCTCCCTCTCCTAGGCCCGCTAATAATAATTCTCCTAGCTCTTACCATAGGGCCCTGGGCTGTCAAGAAGATCATCCAGCTCGCCAAGGACCAAACCAACGCAATCCTCACGTCCTTCGTGCGCATCCAGTACCATCAGCTCGCCACTGAAGACAGCACCCCCAACGAGCCCTGCTCAGCCCGCCCCAAGAAGAAATCAAGAACAACCCAACACCTAAAAACCCCGCAACACATCCCATTGCTCCCCCAGCCCGCACGTTCCCCACCTTAACAGCCAACTTCACTCCCCTCCCCAGCTGCCACCACCCTAGAACTGCTTGACAATCAATAGGGAGCAGGGGGCGGGGCGGGCCCGAGTCTGAATGGCAAGCGTAGCTGCACCTAGTGGGGGAAGTGCGCAGTCCACCACTCACGTGTAGCACAGCTGGTCTGTTCTGCTTGCCTGCCACTCTTTGGACCTGCCACTCGCCCCCTGTTAGCGGCCAACATAGCCAGCACACGTCCATAAGTACACACCCAAGCAAACCTCTCACCTATACCCCCCCAATAAAAAAGAGAAAAAGGGGCAAATGTTGCATCATAACCTGAAATCTGCCCACTTCCCTAGCAACAGCTAACAGCACAAAACCACAAGTCCGCCCACAAGTTTCTGCCAATCCCCAGCCGCCCCGTAGCCCTCACTCCTCCTGCTCTACCCCGCCCTCCTCATTCTCTATATAACCCACTGCACTTCCTTAATAAACCGGACTTGCGTACCAGACCTGGTCTCCGCGGCATTCTTTCTCCCCTCGCCGCGCGTCCTCCACGCCTGAGAGCCCCTCTGAGGCTGTCTGCCGCAGCCTCAGACGCCTTTGCAGCCAGCTGACCCCTCCAAACCCCCCCGTCAGCGTCGGGGTGCAAGCCGCCCCAGCCGCATATATATACTATTATTCTAATTCTTAGCTAAAGTTCTTAGTATCTTTTACTTTGAGACGAATTGAACACCCTTATTAATTAAGTTACAAGAAACTTATTAGTAATAAACCTGCATAGGTTTCCTGGTTTTTTTTCTTCCATTTTTTTGCCGTATTTCATGATCCTTACTGCTAACTGCTTTCAAGCAACCCAATAAAAGGACTTTCAAGTGATTAAAAGTTTCTTGTTTCCAAGCAATAGTCTCCTTCTTTTAGACCAAGTTATTTGACCAGTTTGCAACTTTAAACATTTCAAAGTATTTCTACGCAGACATACAAAGAGAGAGATAGCCCTTACCTCCCAACCTTCCAGATTGATCAGTGATTTGATAAGAATGCAGCTTATGAATAGGAGGCATGCACTCACTGAAAAGTTGCAAGCTGTTCCCCCTTCCCAGGGAGGATGGGAGAGAAGATAATGGTGATGGCTTTCAGGTTGCTAAAATAGCCTGGAAAGAACTTTTCAGAATTTCGTTTTTTCAGAGCTTCCATTGCCTCCCATTTTTGTCGGGAAGATTCCCATGCAACCCACATCTTCTCTGGATTAAATTTTATCCTGGGGTACCAAGATTTGTGAGTCACCTCAGGCTTCCCGACTTCCTCTCGGATCTAGAAGCAGTAGCGAAATGCTACCTTCTCTGGCCTTCATTTGCAATCATGGGCGAAGGCACAAAAATATTGTAGAAGTCAAGAGAGGTTCAATTATTTGCATAGGTAATTTTGGAAAGGAAAATTATTTATTTATGACCTAACAGGCTGAGAGCTTGTCCTGCTAAGTCGGAGCCCTGAACAAGCATTTTGAGTTCTTTTTATACATTCTGGATAAGCTTTTAGTGCATTTGGTTTGCATTTTCCCTGAATATTTAAAATTTATAGAGTTTGCGTTACTGAATTGTTTTTCTGGGAATGGAGTTTTTGTCTTGTTTAGAAGGGCAGGTCTGCTGTTTTCACTGTCACAGCTGCATAGCTCAGTGTACATACAGATCAGGTTATCTACGAAGAGTTGAAAATCACCCCAACCCATTGCCTACATCAATATCACCACAATTATTAGCAATTTGCATTAGTGTGCTTTTGTTACAATTGATGAAAGAATACTATTGTAATTGAAGTAACTATAGCCCATGATTGACATTAGGAGTTTCAGGAATTTGTGCTTTCCTAAGAATTGGTCTATTGCATCTATATTATTGTAATTTTTGCCATAGAGTGTTTTGTGCTATTCCTTTATTTCCTTAAAGCCATGGATTCATTAGAAATGATTCATCTTTTACTTCTGAAATTTTGTCACTATTCACCATATTCTTTGCTGGACTAGCTAATGTACATTCAATTTTATCTATATTTACAAGGAAATGTGCTGTTTCACTGATTTTCTTCTTTTGTTTCCTGTTGCAAATTAATTGATTTCATTCTCTGATCTTGATTATTTCATACTTTTCATTTGTTTTAGGTTTAATTTGCACTTTTCTTTGGTTTTCAAAGCGGACTCTTTGGTTCTTGACTATAGATTATTTGCCTTTTCTAATATAAGCATTTAAAGCCTTAATAAATGGCCCAAGACCTCAGGCATAAAAACGAAAAGCAAAACAAACAAACAGTCAAAAAAAAACAACAAATGACATTCACTTTGAATATAATATGTTCCAGTCCTTCAGATATGGAAAACCACTCTTATCAGGGAGAATATACTAAAGGTTAAGAACTTTCCTCCTAGGTTCTAGCCAAGATCCCATTCTTAAGACTGGATTTTATTTTGAATATGCAGCTTTTGAGTAACCCATGTAACCTGAAATAAACTTTTAACAAAACATTTCCATAAAGAAGCACTTATTTGAGTTCAAAATAAAAGTATGCAAATATAATTTGTATAAAACACATAACCACACTGAGGCATAACAGAAATAGCAAACAAAATAAAATCAAAGAAAACTGCCAGCTGTATTCATTTCAACACAGGTGTGTCTATTACCCTAGAATGTCTTTTAGGGAGTAAGCGTTTTAGATCTACAGAAGATCAATTTTCAACAGAGTCCTTCAAGATGGGTTATTTTAGCAGTTGTTCCTCTTTTCCCCAATGTCCACCTTTAGTATGGGTGGTAATAGTTTTGATGTTTTCCACCCCATCATGTTGCCTTGTGATATGTACTCTGTTGGGCACTGGAGTCTACATATCCCTGACCATATCCATCGATCCCATAGTTATGCCCAGTATCATAAGATCTGCCATAGACTCAGTAATTGTGATCACCCTCAAAGGCAGAGCTGTAATTTCCATATCTATGATCATAACATTTATTCAATCCTTGGTTCCAGTTTTGGTCCTGTCCTTGTCCATGGCCCCTAATATCACCTCAACCACGAGCCGAAACTGCTCTTTCACATTTCCTTGTTGCTTTTGCTGCTTATATACCACTTAGGATGTGCAAATTTGATTTCAGCTTCCAAGTTCCAATCTGATGATATTTGCTCTGTAATATTTCCTTTAATACCTCTTGATCTGTGTATGTGATGAGTGGTTGACACAACACTATGTAATTTAGTCTCTGCATACTCTAGGGCCTTGCCCACTTTTTTTGTGTTATGGGCGATCCCACTCCCACTGGAATTCTAACTCCCCATATGGTACATACGGTTTGGTTCACATCAGAAATTATCATTCCTTTCTGTCCTTCCAATCCTCATAAGCAAGAATGATATGTGTTTCTGCACAGCACATTGGGAATTTTGTTCAGGAAACTGCTCAACTTGTCCCTAATAACCAGTGACCTTTCTAAGTATTTTATTGTAGAGAATTTGAGTTCACAGTGATCAGTCTAACAGGAGTTGGAGACCCCATTGCCTCATCATCCAGAAGGGAGCATGTCCCTTAAACACCTGCACAAAGGATATTCTTTGTGATAGAGGGAATGGGAAAAATAATAAAGAAAATGGCATGTTACTAGAGTTCTCCATAGTCACCTATATTTGGTCCATCATCATAACTTTTGACCCAAATGACCCCCAAAGCAGTGCCACTCAGGATTGCAGCTTGCTTGTTTCTCGTCAGGTCCCTAAAGCACCATTGGCCTTGGCAGATATATGGCTCCCACCATTCAAGCATCTGATACAATTGTACTAAGAGACATTACCATCTCTTTTTGCATTCTTTTTTGAAGCTTTAATTAAATACTAGATTTCCCTAATTGCATGATCCGTGTATTCATTCCCTTCCTCTAACATTCCCTTTTTTGTTCTATTTGTCAATAATTTCCAAAAATTTTATTGGAGATAAAATTCACATCTCCTAAAATTCACCATTCTATGCATATGAAGTGTACAATGTAAAAGCTGACCGTGTATTCACCAAGTGGGAAAACCCTTACCAAGAGTTAATTCCAGAATATTTTCATTGGCCACGTAGGAAAGCCTCAACAGATTAAGGAGTCTGGTGCATTCTCCTTTTTTCCTGGCATCTGGCTGATGCATATGTGTATTATTCTGTGAAATTGTCTGAGCTGGACATTTCGCAGAAACAAAACCATGGAGATGTGGCCTTGGTGTCTGCATCCTTTCATTTCTCATGATGTTTCCAGGCTCATCCATATTGTAGCATATATCTGTACTTCATTCCTCTCTCTGATGAACAGTATTCCAAGGGGGGTAAATATATATGCTTGTCTCATTAATTAACCAGCTTGCTAGTGATACGACATTCATTATTTTTATTTTTTTATCACATATGTTTTTCTCTCTTTAATTTTTCATTGTTACATTTAAAAAAATATAAGAGGTCCTCATATAACCCCTCACCCCTCACTCCACTTCTCCCACAACAACCTTTATCATCTTCATGGGCATTGATTGCATTTGGTGAGTACATTTTGGAACACTCTTGGCCCACATGAATAATGTTTTACATTATAGTTTATACTCTCCCCCAGTCCACCAATTCAGCCATGGCAGAAAATACAAGGACCAGCATGAGTCCCTGCGGTACCACCCAGGAAAATTTCAAGTCCTGAAAATGCCTCCACATCATATCACTTCTTCCATCTCCCTACTCTCACCAGCTACTGTTGCCAATTTCTCTGCATCAATGCTACAATTTCTTCCATTACTAATCACAATAGTTCCATAGAAAGAATATCAGTGGGTCCACTCTATTTCAGACTCTATTCCTCCATTTTCTGGACCCTGGGATGATTAGGTCCACCCCACATCTATATCAAGTGGGGGCTTAGATTCCACATGGATGATGGATGCATTTCTTCTGCTCACAGTTCTAGGCACTCCAGGATTCCTGGTTTCATGGTTGTCATTTCCAACCTCCCTGTTAGATGTCCTGATTAAGCCCAAAAATACACAAGGAAGGATTTTCAAGTCTGCTGAGACACAGGGTCTGGCTGTCACGTGGAGAGTCCAGCGGTACAGGTTTCCTAATTATACATAAATCCAAGTGCCAACCACAGTTCCAGTAAAGGTGATAGAAGAGGTATGTGCAGAAAGGGTAATTCTGAGTCCATCTACATCACCCTCAGGAATACTAACTCCAAAGAGGGGCCAACTGACATGGCACTGAACTCAAGCAGCATCTGCCATAGGGCCTCTGGGTTTCTATACCTCTCACAAGAACCAGGACTTGGGGCTGTATCTACTTAGGCTATCTCTGGGACCCTGCTGTGTCATCTGTAAATATGACCCCTCTGATGGCCTTCTGACTCCTTACTGGAGACTGATAGTGATAAAATCTTATTTGTCCTTTCCATTCCCCCGTTTTATTCAATGGCAAAAGCAGTTTTTAACACCTGATATTACATATAGGCTGACATATTCTGCTGGTCTGAGGTGACCCTTTTATTCAAGGTTTTTTTCTTGTTATGTCATCAGCTTGTGCTTGGTAGTAATCTCTCAGCACCATTGAGGTTCATCACCAGGAGTCATGTCCCATGCTGGGGGAAGGTAATGTATTTACATGCTGGTTTTGGTGTAGAGAGTGGCCACATTTGAGCAACATGAAGGCTCTCATGTGGTAAATCTTAGGCACCCTGCAAGTCTAGGCCTAGTACGTATTTCAGACGTAGTCTCATAAGCATAGTCATCAGCACCAAGGGCTCATTACTGGACCATAATTCTTTGTTGGTCTTTAATATTGCATTTGGTGGGTTGTTGCTGTTCCATTGGGGAATGTGATAGAGGTCCCCCATCTTGGAACTCATCACTCACTCATTTGCCTTTTTTGACTGTAACTACTATGAAAATAATCAAATACATTTATGTACCCTGTATACATGCCCTGGGAACTCCCTCCCAAATATGTGCTCCCTAACAATAACACCCCACACCAGTGTTCCTCCCTGTCATAGTGGAACCTCTTTGTGGTCCAAAACTTCTTAAAAAATGAAGCCTAATGTATTTTGAAATTCCACTAAATGTAAAATGTAATATAGTGATGGGTTTAAAGGTTAGATATAGAATACATATTGATTTAGAAAAAGTAAATAATGAAAAAATAAATTGGGGTGTTAAAAAATGACAAAGAGAAAAAGCTTTGATTTGATGCTTTGATTTTCATCACTGCAATAGCTGTTGCCCCAGTATGTACAGTGGCAAAACAATTTCTATCCCTTCTTCTTCAGAGTCTACACCTTTTCTTTATTTCTAATTTTTAAATTTCTCTTCACAAAAGTTTTAGATCACAGTAATTCACATATACAGCATACGGTACTCCCACCTATCCAAAAACAAACTCTTTGCCCCTTTACCAACAATGACCTTTTTACATGTTCGTATTATACTTGATACAACCGATGTACAGATATTGAAGCAGTGCATTCAAACATGGTTCCATTTGTGCATACATTATGGCCTATATTTTAGGCTACACAATTTTCTAAATTTATAGTTATCTTATGTTTTACATTATGGTTTACATTGTAGCCTGTAGAATTTATCAATTTTTGGAGTACTCTAATATGTCCAAAATCAATTATTTTGTGATCTTGTGGAATACTTTCATTGCTCCACAGTTACACTGTGGCCATCTATTCAATACCTCTCTCCTCATCCCCTCAGGGCCAGCAGTGGCAATCCATCTTCATTATGTGGAAGTCCATATTCACAGATACTTTCAAAAATGTTGAGGGCTTAACATACTTGACTGCCCTAACCCATGGGGAGCAACCAATACTCTCAGGAGATAAAATTTCCTTTTTTTTGAGAACATCAGTGATGCCCAGGATGTGGGTATTCCTTCGCTCTCATAGTTTTGGGTTATGCCCAATGATATAACTGACTCTGACAAAATGAGCACTTAAAGCACATTTCACTCCTCATATAGGAGAAGACTCTCATTAGAAAAACAAACAAAGTCCATCAAGATTTCTGATTATGAAAGTTCCAAAAACGAAATATAAGGAGACATGTGCATGATATATTGGCTTGTAATTCGAGTTTTGTAGTAGTAGATAGAAACCAGGTATACAAGTTATCAAAGGCCAGGATGTGAGATTCCTGAGAAGGAAGGTTGAATGAGACATAACGGGTTCAGCGGAGATTTGTCCTGATAAAAACAAAGCCCCAAATAGAAATTTTGGGCCCTTTTTATGTAGAGGACATATGATTGGGGACTCAAGTGGTATTTGCATGCAAAATGACTATTTGTTAGTTTCTTTGAGCGTTTTATCTGAGTATTAGGTAGGTTATTTCATTCAAATAAGGTTGATTTTACATGTATACCCCACATGCCAGGTTAGATTGTGTTAACATATATCCCCTATATTCCAAGTAAGCATTTAGCATGATCCCCCCACTTTCCAGGTATGTTTGTCACATTTGGTTTGCATCTTTCCTGAATATTCAACGCCTATATAGTTTATACTTCTCAATTGATTTTTAGTCATATTAGGACATGAAATAACATTGAATTTATGCACAGCCTATATTAGTTTATCCAGTTAACAGAGATGTCCTATTTAATCACTATCTTATTTCTTTCTTTTCTTTCATTTTTGTGCTTTGCACTTCTTCAAACACTAGCAATAAGAAAGGAGGATAACCAGGGTAAACAAATGTACAATACAATAAGGTTCTATGATCCACATTTAATTTTAACAAGAGCAATTTCGATGTGTTCTAGTACAGTTCACTATTTGCCTAACTTCCTCCCACTCATTTGGGTTAAACAAGATTCTCTCTTTCTGCTGCACTTTACGGCATCACACATCTCACTGCTCTCAAACTCATAGAAACTCCTCATCGGGTCTCAATTCTGTAACCTCTCTGTCTGATTGGTACCCTGAAAAACCAGGGAAATTGGCCAAACGACATCAATTGGTTGGATCCAGGTACTTCACTACCGTAGCATGGTTATCCAAAGCTAGGAATATAAATTTTAATTTATCCTGGATTTTCTCTTTTTGTCCTCTCCAACAGTGACTCTTCCTTGCAGTACGGCTAGGTTGGTACTCCTTCTCTCTAGTCTAACATGCTTCTGATCGCTTCTCACTGCCCTGCACACTTTCCAAACAGGGCTGCTGTCTACCCTAAAAGGTGGCATGCCACATCTCTTCAGCCTGGAAAGGGCCATGGGATTCACTACCATCTTCCCTTTCCGTGGCTGAACATTTGAATGAGAAATTCTTGAGACATATCTTCCTTCCTTTAAAATTTGCTGTGAGAGGGATGATTCATATACCTTTAGGAAGCTCAATGTTCCGAGTTGTAAAGGATTAGTGTCCAGGCTCAAGTTTTAACAGGAGGGCAATTTATCCAGGAAGTGAATCAAAGCAGGTAGTCAGGAAAAGCAATAAAAGGCACTGTTATTGAAAAAGAAGTAAAACTGCTTCCACTTCTTCATGACATGATAATTTATTTCAAGGAATATACAGGAAAACTCTTATTGCCAATAAGCAGATTAGCAAAACTGTACTGACAAACCAACATGCGATAATCAGTCATCTATAGTAAACTAACAGTAAACCATTCCATCTTAAGCAGCATTTAGAAGATAAATATTACTAGGAATACACTTACCAAAGAGGTGAATGACTTTTAATCAAAAAGCAGCAAAACTCTGCTGAAAGAAATTAAAGAACACTAAAGTAAATGGAAAGCCATTCTCTGTTCAGGGATTGGAAGATTTTATGATAAGAGGCCAATACTATGCAAAGGGATCTAATGATTCAACACAACCCTTATCAGTGTTCCTCCACTCTTTCTTCTGAAATCCATAGGCAGATGCTTAGATTCATATGAAATCAAAACGGGATCTGACAAATCAATTTGTTCCAAAAATGGAGAAAGATATTTGGAAGAGTCACACTTCCTGATTTCAAAACATACTACAAAGCCACAGTAAACTAAACAGAGTGATAGTGGCATAAGGACAGACACTTAGAACAATAGAGTAGATTTAACACTCCAGAAGTGAATATCCCTTTTAGGACAACCCTAATCCTAATCCTAACCCTAATACTTACCCAAACCCTAATTGAGGACTTAACTTCAAATAATAATATAGAACATTCAAATTATCTTGAAATCAAGATGACGGCAGGAAGGGGTGCCTTCAAGAAGCGTGGCAAATACATTAAATAAACAAAGAAGAGTATTATCCATAAAAGGTGCTGTAAAAGCTGGACATCCTTATGAAAAAAATTTAATGGTCCCTAATAAGAGACCATTTTCAAGAACTTAATGAACAGGATCAAGGACTGAAACAAAGAGCTAAAATCATAAAATTTGTAGAAGTTTATATAGGTGAACAGCTTCAGGATCTTGACTTTGGCAAATGAATTTGTATATACGACACCAAAAGCACAATCAACAAACAAAAAGGCCAATTTTTATTTCATCCAAATTAAAAGCTTTTGTGCGTGAGAGGGTGTTATCAAAAAGTGAAAAAAAAATCTTACAGAATTGTAGAAAATATTTGCAAATCATACATCTGAGCAAGGATTAATATCCAGAATAAATAAGGATCTTTGAGAAATAAATGAAAAAATGTCAAAAATCCCAATTTGGAAATGGATAGACTATTAGCACAGATATTTATGCAAAGAGGATCTATAGGTAGCCAAGAAATGTATGAAAAGGTAGTTATACTGTGATCCATTAGAGAAAAATTATCAAAATCAAAATAAGATACCACTTCATACCCTCAAGGATGACTTTTCTAGAAAACGAAGATAGCAATTATTGGAGAAGAAGGTGAAGATGTAGACTGGAGTATTCGTTCCCTCCTCGGTATGGTCTCATGAGCTGTAACGCATCAGGCAAATGTCTAATCTCTCCCTTGGGCTATAGCTGTCTGAACCTTCTCTTTTCTGTCACATGTCAAGACAGAAATGGCCAGTTTCTCTTCTCTTCTGTGTCTAGGAAGCTCTTTTCAGTATTTTCCCATTTTCTCTGTGTCTTCTTGAGTGTCTGTGTATATAGCCCACCAACAGGGTGGGGATTCAACCCTGAGGTATATACACTAATGATGTGGTAGAAACAAAAGCCTTTAACTCATTTAATTAAGTAAACTCCAAACCTCTGAATGTAGTACAATCAAATGGTATCACATGAAAAGAACAGACCAGCTTACAAACATAATCTATATTTTTACTTGGAATTCAAAATAAATATCAAACTGTTCCAGGAAAGCTCTTGACTGTTGGGTAGCATTTCCTAATTAATCAGTAAATTAATTTTCTGAGAATATTATCCCCCCTCATTGCCTCCTTTCTGGATGAACTTTCCCAACTGCCCTGGATTTGGTAAGGCATTTTGCCATTCCCAGTTTTTCCAGAAGAAAGGCACTTAAAGACTGTTGGATTTGGAATCCACACTATGTTTCGTTTTTGTTTTTCCTCTGTGAGGATTCTGTTGATTAATTGATTAGGGTGAAATGTCTGGCATTCTAAGTGCCTTTACCCGCTTACATCCTTGGGTGCACAGCAAACACCCCCATGAGGTAGGGGGACTGGAGGTCATAAATGTCTGCACTTTTTGCCCTTCCTCACAGCTCACTCGATCTAAGATCTGGTACCTGATATCACCCGCATCATCACCCCCTGCAAACCCAGCAAACCCACTCTGCCCATTGGCTAGTGTTAAGGAGGAAATTTGTCTTCATGCTCAGTTCTTTCCCAGGCCTTCTACCTAATATCTGGCTCACTGTAGACATGATGCTCTGACACCCATCCCTGCATTACCCCTCCTCCATCCTTTGACTCCACCTCGACATTGCTCACACCTGACCCTTCCTACCTCCTCTCCATCTGAGAACTCACAGAGACACATCTCTTTTTCTCAACTAGTTCATTTTTATTCATGGCTCTCAGTTTACTCTTTACACTGTGCATGATTCAGACACTGTGGCTGATTCAGGTTGGCCTTTTCTCAACTGGCTAACCTCGGTACACTCAGCAGGCAGCTTTGGTGTATCTTGCTTCATTCACAAAATGGGAGATGTCTGCCTGCTCAGCCTGTTACCTGAAGTGGAGGGTAGCTCCAGGGTCTCTTGGGCCTTCTCTTGCAAATTTTCAACGAGGTTCTTGCACATTGTTTAATAACAGGAAAATAGTGATGACCCTTGAGTGTTCCTATGCATCCCTGAAATATTTGGAAAAGGGGCTATTTTCATTTAACTCCTTTGAACAGACCTTCACACTCCCATGGTTTATTTCAGCACCAGTTGGACAACGGGGGGGAGGGGGGGCAGGGTTCAGAAGGCACAGGTTTAGGGTAAGACTTAGGGATTGGATGGAAGGGGAAGGGGGCTTCGGGGGAAAGGGTGAGGGATGAGGAGCGGGATGTGGCAGGAAAGGACAGGAAGGGAGTCTTGGGGTTTTGGGACCAATGTGGAAAAAAAGGAGGTTTTTGCATGTGGTCATCTCACATCAGCTTGGACCACGTCTCTGCTCCAGGCTCTAAGGAGACAGGCCATCCACTTCTTTCTGTTTGTTTTGAGCTTTGAAGCTGCTTCTATTTTGCTGGTCTCCCTCGCCTTCTCATATCATCCTGGTGTCTACCCCAGTGCTCCAGTCCTCCCTTTATATGCGCTCCCCAGGAAAATGGGGAGCCACACCTTTCAATGTGATTGGTCTTCAAGGCTCTCTCCAGCCAACAGGAGACTTGAGGGATGAAACGTTACAAAGTACCGTCTACCACCACCCCCATTCAGTGGTTTATTCCGTTCTGTCACCTGTCACAATGACGCAGTTTGTCAATGCCTTACTGAATATCCCTCATTGAAATGTGGCTGGACTTAAGTCCCTGTGAATGTCAGTCGTCCCACTTTCCTCCTACAAATTTCACTTATTCTCAGAGCTCTTGACTTCAAAGCTACAGTGACCATTCGCTTTCACCTCCATGGCCAAAATCCACGTAGCTCTCAGTGCTTTTCTGTTTTCCATGCTGAAAGAATTCAGGGAATACACGACTTCCGTATGGGGTACCAGCTGTGTCTAATTCAGGTTCATGTTCTTCTCAGGGAGCCTAGAAGCCTCTTGGGTTTAAACCGTTTAGGAGAGTGAGGCAGAGACCCACGTGCTGGACGTCGTACTGAGTGTTTATGTGCAGAAAACTCCACCCAAAGTGATGAGTGGGTCCGTGTGAGATGGAGGTGTATGGGTGTGGGGTGTTGTTTCTTATTTTTCCTGAGGGTCTGTCCAGTGAATGAGAAAAGAAATGACTCTAGACTGGAAAGGGAGAGGCAAATCTGTCCTCGTTCACAAATTCAATTCAGTCTATGTTGAAATTTCTACCAATCTAGAAATAGAATCTAGTAATAATAGTTGATTTTAGGAAGGCTTAGGATAGAAGAACAATGCACAAAAATTATTGTATTTTAATGTAATAGCTATGAATAATTTAAAATTAAAAGAAATATTGCACAATTTAAGACACCAGTAGAAAATATTGAATACATGGGGTTTAATCTTATCAACGATGTTGAAGACACACCACTTAAACCTAAAACCATTGTGGAGACTGATAAAGGCTTAAAAAATTGGCTTTAATTTTCGGGACTTGGAATTGTGCTGAATGATATTGCAGAGACAGGTGCAGGATATTATATATTATGCCCTAAACCACTGAATGGACAGCAGGAGGGTGTAATCTACAATGTAATCTATCATACAAGAGGTGCAGCAGTGCTACAAAATGAATTCACCAAATGCAATGAAGGTGCCCCAGTGATGAAAGAGGTTCTTGATGTGGGAGGTGTTGGAGGGGGTAGGGAGTGGAGTACAAGGTAACCTCTTATATTTCTTTTTTAACTTAAAAAAATTTACACATTTTTATTCAAGTTGATAGATCACGAAGAACTTTATATTTAAAAAGACGATAGCTGCTGATGGTAGGGAAAGGGAAGAAGACATATGATGTGGGGGCAGAGTCTGGACATCGTATGTCCTGACATGGCCCACTGGGTGGACTGGGGGAGAGTGTAAACTACAATAAAAACCACAATCCATATGGTGCAGCAGTGCTCCAAAATGTATTCACCAAATGCAGTGAATATGCCACAATAATGAAAGAGGATGTTTATGTGGAAGGAGTGGGGTGCAGGGGATGGCTGGAATATCAGTAGTTCCTAATTTTTGAATTTAACATTTAAAAAAATAAATAAAATAAAAGTAAACATAAAAACCTTTCAAAATATATGAGTTTCCCATGTAACCCGCTCCCCAACCCACTACCCCATCATTTTTTTAAATAACATTTTTTGAAGATGCATATATCAACAAAAAAAGTGTTAAATTTAAAAATATAACAGGTTTCTGCACACCCCCAACCCCCACCCCAATCCTACAAAACCAGCAACATCCTCCATCATCGTACCACACTCATCAAACTCAGTGAACACATTCTGGAGCACAGCTGAACCACTTAGATAATAGTTTACACTGTAGTTGACACTCTCCCCCTGTACTCTCAGTAGGTTAAGGCAGGAAATAGAAAGTCCATAATCTGACCCTGAAATATTATTTAGGATAACTCCAAATCACAAAAATGCCCTGAAATCACATCTCTTCTTCCCTCTCCCTACCTTCATCAGCTATTGTGGTCACGTTCTCCTCCTCAAAGCTACAATTTTTTCTATTAGTAGTCACAATAATTTTATAGAAAAATATCAGTAAGTCCATTCTAACTCATAGTTTCTTCCTCCATTATGTTGACCCTCGGATGGTGATATCCATTCCAACTCTAGATCAAGATTGGGCTTATATTGCACATGGATGATGGATACAATTCTTCTGCTTGCAGTTGTAGGTGCTCATGTGTCCCTGGTGTGGTGGTTGACTTACTTCACATCTCTGTAAACTGGCTCAGTGAAAACCAATAATCCTGAGGGTAGGAGTGGAAAGTTTGCTGAGATTCAGAGCCTGACTGTGACATGGACTGTCCAGAGATTCAGGTCTCCAGAGTACACACCAACCCCAGCGCAAAGCAAAGGTCCAGTAAAAGTGAAAGAAGAGGCATGTAAAAAGGTCACTTCTTAATCCACCTCCATCACACTCAAGAACACAAACTTCTAAGTAGGGCCATCTGACATGGCCCTGGACTCCAGAGGCATCTGCCATGATCTTACGACCTTTGGGTCTCTACAGCCCTCAGGAGAGCAGGTACCTGGGGTTGTAACTACTTTGGTTGTCTCTGGGACCTTGGTGAGGAGTGCATAGCGATGACCCTCTGATGACAACCCGACTCTTTTTTGGAGACTCTTAGCCATAAAAACTCATTTGTCCTTTCCATAACCCTCTTTTATTCAAGGCCAAAAAGCAGTTTTACCACCCGATATTACATGTAGGCTGATATATTCTGCTGGTCTGAGTTGACCCTTTTATTCATGGTCATTTTCCAGTTATAGCATCAGCTGGTGCTCGGTAGTAAACCCTCAGCACCAGGGAGGCTCATCCATGGGAGTCATGCCCCACAACGTGGGAGGAAAATGCATTTACATGTTGGGTTTGGCATAGAGAGTTGCCACGTTTGAGCCAAACGGAGGCCCTCGGGAGGTAACTATTAGGCACCCTGCAGCTCTAGGCCTTGTTTATATTTCAGGCATACAGGCTCATAAGCATACTCATCAGTATCAAAGGCTAATTGTTGGACCATCCTTCTTTAATGGTCTTTGCATTGATCTTGGGGGATTTTTGCTGTTCCATTGGAGAATGTGATAGAGCCCCCTGGCTAGGAACTCAGTACTCTGTCATTGGTCATTTTTAACTCTAACTACTATGAAAGTAATCAGTTTATGTAGCTTATATACATGCCCTAGAAAACTCCCATCCAAACGTGTGCCACCCAGCAATAACACCCCACACCAGAGTTCCTCCCTTGTCATAGTTGAACTTCTCTGTGGTTTAAATTTCTTAAAAAATGAAGCCTAATATATTGTCAAATTCCATTAATAGTAAAATGCAATATAGTGATGCACTCCAAGGTTAGATACAGGAAATATACTAATTTAGAAAAATTAAATAGAGAAAAAATAAATTGGGGTGTCATAAAATTACAAAAAGCAAATGCTTTGATTGGACGTTTTGCCATTCATCACTGCAATAGGTATTGCCCTATATGTACAGTGGCAAGGCAATTTCTTTCATTTCTTCCTCAGGGAGTACATTAGTTGTTTTATTTTTTCTTTCTAATTATTAAGTATATCTTCACAAAATTTTAGATCACAGTAATTCACATATACAATATATTGTACTCCCACATATCCAACATCAAACATTTTGTCCCTACACCTGCAATGATATTTTTGCATGCTCATATTATATTTGCTTCAGCTCATGTACAGATACTGAAACATAGCTTTCAAACATGGTTCCATTTGGCTTTACATTATGGTTTATATTTTAGACTTTACAATATTCTAAATTTTTAGTTATCTAATATTTTATATTATGGTCTTCCATGTGGTGCAGCAAGGCACCAAATGTATTCACCAAATGCAATGAATGTCCCACAATGATGGAAAAGGTTATTGGTGTGGGATGAGTAAGGTGTGGGTGAACGGAGGTATAAGGGGACCTCATATATTTTTTTAATAGAACATTAAAAAAAAGAAAATAAGAAACTAAAATAAAATTTAAAAATGAAAAAAATATATATAAGAGGTTCCTGTATACCTCCAACTCCCCCCACCCCACTCCTCTTACACAAAAACCTCCTCCATCATTGTGGCACACTCATCAAACTTGGTGAACTCATTCTGGAGACCTGCTGCACCACATAGATAATAGTTTAACCTGTAGTTCACACTCTTCTCCTGTACAAACAGTAGGTTAAGGCAGGGTATATAAGGTCCAAAATCTGTCCCTCCAATATCATTTAGTACACCTCAAACTCCCAAAAATACCCTCATATTACATCTCTTCTTCCCTCTCCCTACATGCATTCACTGCTGTGGTATTTTCTCATCCTCAATGCTACAACTTCTTTTATTAGTTGTCACAATAGTTTTATAGATGAATATCAGTAAGTCCACACTAATTCATATTTTATTCCTACATTCTGTGGACCCTGGGATGGTGATATCCACTCCACCTCTGGCAGGGAGGGTTTGAGATTCTACCAGGAGGTTGGAGGCAAGTCTTCTGCTTGCAGATGTTGACACATTTGATTTCCCGGTGTGGTATTTGACCATCTTCACCTTCCTCTTAGCAGATCTGTGTAAGTCCAATGAACCAGAGAGTAGGAGTCCCAAATCTGCTGCAACTCAGGACCAAACTGGCACATGAGCAGTCCAGAGATTCACGTCCACTGTGTATGAACCATCCTTAGCACCAACCACAGGTTCAGTAAAATTGACAAGAGGCAGGTGTAGGAAGGCCATATATGAGTACAGCTCCATCACACTCAAGAGCACAAATTCCAAAACCATCTGCCATGACCATATATCCCTTGGATCTCCATAGCTTTCAAGGGAAACAACACCTATGTCTGTATCAACTGAGGTTCTCTCTAGGGTCCTCCTGAAGTATGCACAAGCATGACCCCACTAATGAACTCTGATTCTTTTTGGAAGACTCTTGGCCATATAAACCCATTTGTCTTCACCATTTCTCTTTTATTCAGGGACAAAAAACAGTTTTTAACCTTTGATCCAATATCTATACTGAGATATTCTGATGGTCTTAGTTGACTCTTTTATTCAAGGCCTCTTTCTAGTTGCATCACCAATTAGTGATTGGTAGTAACCCCTTGGCACTAACGAGGCTCATCCTTGGGAGTCATGTTCCAAGGTGAGGGGAAGGAAATACATTTTAATGCTGAGTTTGGCTTAGAGAGTGGTCACATTTCAGCAACATGGAGGCTTTCACAAGGTAACTCTTAGGCATGCTGAAGCTCTTGGCCTACTTCATCTTTCAGGCAAACAGGCACAGAAGCATAGTCCTCAGTATCTAGGGCTCATTATTTGACCATCCTTCCTTGTTGGTCTTTGCCATTGCACAAGGGGGATTATTGCCATTCTCTTGGGGAATGTGACAGAGCTCCCCTGGGGAGGATCTCAACACTCCCTCAGTTGATCTTTGCAACTGTAAACACTATAAAGAAAACAACAACATATATGAGAACACTTTTATGTCACCTATATACATGCCCTAGAGAACTCCCAAACAAGTGTTCCCCCTTGCATGTTAGCTTTGTGTTTTTCATAGATGCCTTTTTCATGATGAAGAAGTTTCCTTCTACTCCATTTTTAAAGTGTTTTTTTAATTCTTTATTAAGAATAAGTTCTGGCGGTGGACTTGGCCCAGTGGTTAGGGTATCTGTTTACCACATGGGAGTTTCACAGTTCAAACCCCCGGCCTCCTTGACCCGTGTGCAGCTGACCCATGCGCAGTGCTGATGTGTGCAAAGAGTGCCCTGCCACGCAGGTGTGTCCCCCCTGTAGGGGAGTCCCACGCGCAAGGTGTGTGCCCCATAAGGAGAGCGCCCAGCGCGAAAGAAAGTGTGGCTTGCCCAGGAATGGTGCTGCGCACACGGAGAACTGACGCAACAAGACAATGTAACAAAAAGAAACACAGATTCCCGTGCCGCTGATAACAACAGAAGCGGACAAAGAAGACACAGCAAATAATCACAGAGAACAGACAACCGGGGTGGGTGGGGGGAAAATAAATAAATAAATAATAATTAAAAAAAAGAATAAGTTCTGGATTTTGCAAAGTATCTTGTCTGCATCAGTTTTGATCATGTGGTGCTTTTCCTTTCTTAGGTTAAAGTTGTTTATTGCATTTATCGTTTTTTTTACATTGAACCTCCTGTGCATACTTGAAAAGAATCGCACATGATCATAGTGTGTATAGTTACTTTTATGTGCTGTTGGTTTCAGCTCGGATTTGTTGAGGATTTTTGCATCTCCATTCATAATGCTTATTAGTCTGTAGTTACTTTATTTTGTACTATCTTTATTTGGTTTCCTTGAGGGTGATAGCCTCTAGAAGGAGTTATGGAGTATTCCCTCCTCTTGAAAGTTTTGAAAGTTGGATTGTTTGTTAAAAATTTCATTCGAGTGCCTTCTTGTCATTGTCCTTTATTGACTGGGATTTTATTGTTTACTGATTCAATCTCTTTACTGATTGCTGGTTTGCTGAGATGTTCTCATTCTTCTTCAGTCAGTGTTCTTTGTTTCAAGGAATTTGTCCATTTCCTGAGTTATTCAATTTTTGGTGTACAATTGTTCAGAGTAACCTCTTTGTGAAGGTTAGGCGAATGTGTCAACTCAGCCAGGTAACTGAAAAGAAGGATGTCTGTTCACTTCCAGGCAAATGATAGTCAGTGGGCCATTTCCATGCTTTCTCTTCCATTCACCTCCAAACATGTTGACACTGCATTCAGATGGTGGAACTACAAGATGGTAGCAGCCTTGATCCCTGTGTCACCTGAGAGCACAGAGGCCCTGCCTATTCACATTAGGTTTTAGTGCACAAAATAAAGGAGCTTCTCTAGTGTCAACTCATGCAAATATTTTTTGCCTGTGGTATCAACTAGCAGTTACTTAGATATATAGATAATATTTCTATTAATGGCTTATTTAAATATCTTCAGTACAATGTAGTAGTGTACATATTACTGCAAACAAATTCTAAAAATACCTATAAATTATAATTCCCCCATTAAAAATTTCCTCCAAAATTCAGCTCCCTCCTCAAAGGTAATATTAGCAAACTTGTTTGTAGTATTTTAATCTGATTCTTGTCATTTTTTCCTAGATATATGTGTTATAAAATATCTTTTTAAAAAAATTCATAGATAATGATGTACATATTGATCTACCACTTGCCTTTGCCACTTAGGAAAATGAACGGAGAATCTTTCCATGACAGTAGGTAAAGTTCCACCTTTGTTCTGTATTTACTATCTAGTATTCTAAAATATCAATAAGAAGTAACTAAACCATTCTTCTCCTGATGGACACATAAGTGGTCTCCATTTGTTCCTATAATTAATAGAACTGAAATCAACAGGCTTGACCATAAATTCTTGAACAAAGTTGTGTGCTTCCTTAAAAGAAAATATTTCAAATGTGGACCTTGGTCTAATGTGGAAAATTGTGGTATTTTAATTTTTTATAAAAATTGAAAAAAATTTACTTCAATAACTCTCTACCAATTTGTATTCTCATGAATTAATGTACATCATTATCCTAAAGTCTCCCAAACAATTTTAAGCTGTCTTGGATTCGTGCCTGGCATGGTAGGAGGAGGGTATCCACGCATTAGCTGGACGCTTAAACTCGTGCCAGTACAACGGTCTATGCTGAATAGTGAGAGCTCTCTAGGATTTGCCTCACCCTTCCACAAGTGAATTTACCCATGGCTACTTTTAGGTTTCTAATTATGGCTTTCATATTTTTATTTTAAGAAAGAATTGGATTGTTCTCTCTGAGTCTCACTGAGGTTAACTCTTAACGTGGTAGGTTTCATTGCCAACAGTTTATTTTTTTAAATGACAGCTATCATAGGTATACAGAACTCATGGAGAGAATACAGTTTCCATATACTATTGTAGAATTCGAGAGAGGTTCAATTATTTGTGAAAAAAATGTAAGGGCTCAGGAATAATTTTGGGAAGGAAAATGATTTAATTACGACTGCCCAGGTGTGGAGCCTCTCATGCTAAGTCCAAACCATGAAAAAGCTTTTTGATTTCTTTTTATACTGAGAATGGGCCAAATAGTTCTTTGTTTCAGTGCTCAATTAGCTCCCACATCCAACGTAAGCTTTTAGAATGAACTTCATACATTCTTCACAAGATTATACAAATTTGATTTTCATTTCCCTGAATATTTAAAGTTTATAAATTTTGCATTGTTAAACTCTTCATTTGGGACAGGATTTGTTGTCATGTTTACCAAGGGCTGGCATGCAGTTCTCACTGTCCCAAATGCACAGCTCAGGGCTCATACAGCTCAGGTTATCTACTAAGAAATTAACAAGTCACGGTGGCGGACTTGCCCCAGTGGTTAGGGCGACCGTCTACCACATGGGAGATCCGCGGTTCAAGCCCCCGGCCTCCTTGACCCGTGTGCAGCTGGCCCATGCGCAGTGCTGATGTGCGCAAGGAGTGTCCTGCCACGCAAGGGTGTCCTCCGTGTAGGGGAGCCCCACGCGCAATGAGTGTGCCCCATAACGAGAGCTGCCCAGTGCAAAAAAAAGTGCAGCCTGCCCAGGAACGGTGCTGCACACACGGAGAGCTGACACAACAAGATGATGCAACAAAAAGAAACATAGATTCCCATGCCGCTGACAACAACAGAAATGGGCAAAGAATACGCAGCAAATAGACACAGAGAACAGACAACCGGAGTGGGGGGAAAGGGGAGAGAGATAAATAAATAAATAAATCTTAAAAAAAAAAAAAAAGTCCCTGAAACAGACAAAGAAGATGCAGTAAATAGACACAGAGAACAGACAACTGGGGTTGGGGGGGGGAGAGGAGATAAATAAATAAATAAATAAATAAATAAATAAATCTTTTTAAAAAACCAAGTCCCACCCATAGCCTACATAATTTCCCCCCTTATGCCAGCTTATCTTCCTAAACTTTGGCATAATTATTGTTGGAGTTATGAGGTGGGTGGCTGTTTGTTGTTTTGATTGATTATTCACCTGATCAATTTACTAGTGAGGGACCAAAGACAATGTTTCTGGGAAACATCAGGGTTTTATCCTATTTTCAAAAGTGGTTCTTGTCTGGGACCTTAGAATCCTGGTGGTGTGGACCCCCTTACGTCATTCTTGGTATTATTGGTGCTTATGTGGATTTCTTGCTAAGCTCCAGATCCAAGTACTAATTTTATTTTACAACTAGAATGTTTACACATTTAATCTTAAAGGGGAGTTAAAGGGATATGATCGCCTATCTGTAAGTATTTCTTGCTGACCATGAATTGTAGTCCTTACTTAACAAGGTGTGAAAACTTTGTTTCTTTTCTTGGACTGGAGGAAGAGGTAACTGGCATTCTGTACAAAGCTGGATGAAGATTTCATATGGATAATAAGATGCTCATTCTGAAAGAAACAAACTTAATTAAAAATTTGGAATGCCTGTTTTTTAAAAGTGGATATTGGACCACAGTGGTAGACAAAGTTTGGTGTTTATAAAAATGTCACCCTTTATAAAGATTATTGGAGAAGAGTGTGTATATATATATATATATGATATATACACACACACACATACATCTATACACACACACACACATATATATGAAGTTATTTATTTTCAGAGAGAAATCGTAGTAAATAATAATATTAGGTACTTAGATTTGTTCTGGAAGTTAATTTCATCTGGTTTATGACTGGCACTAATGTGCTCTGCCAGGTGCTTCCAGTGAATTGATACATTTGGGGCCATTGGTTTCATTCAGGATTATGGTACCCAGTAGGAAGTTCCCTTAGGTTTTGAGCTGTGGGAGTGATCAGAACTAAGGAATAAAATTTTATGCATTTTAGGTTTAATGGAAAAATGTCTGGAAATTTTGACTGTTCAATAGGTGACCCATCACAACCAAGCAAGCCTTGTTTTGCTACACAGTAAAGTACAATAGAGTAGTAGGGTGGCTGAGACTGGCACCAATTAACTGGGTTCCTGCAAGCCACTGGCGGCCCCATTGTTTTCAGGTAAGACTGCCACCTTATTTCATAGACATGGGTGTTATCTATTTAGAAAATGAAGTTACCTGGAATTTAACATTTTACTTTTATTTTACTTTTGTACCTTATCCAGAATAGAAAATATATCATTATAATTATTAATCATATGTTGAGAACAGGATAAATGCACAGCATTTAATATTAATTAATGTGCTACTTAATGCATAAAGATTCTGAGTTGAAATCAGTACTTTAAAGTTTCAGGTTTTTCATAATTTTCATGATATTTCTCCATGGGAGAAGGCCATAATGCCACTTGCGTTTAACTTTTACTTACAGGGCAGGTACGCGCCAGGGCGGGCTGCTGGTGCTGCTGCGCCCGCGGGCAGGGTGGGGGCCTGGCTGGACCCTGCGCCGCCTGGCTTCTGGGAGCCGCCGCCCCCTGCACCCGGTCGCCCCTGTCCCTGCCCCTGCTGCGGCGGGGACCCGACGCCCGGCTGCTGCGCACGGCCCGCGGGACCTGCTGCGGCCGCAAGGACTCGAGCAGTCACTGAGACCATCGGCCAGGACCCCAGCAGCGCGGAGGAGCAAAAGCCAAGCAAGGAGCAGCAGCTGAGAAAGATCTTAAAAGAATATGGCTCCGTCGGCGTGTCACTGCACATCGGCATCTCACTCATCTCCTTGGGCATATTCTACACGGTGGTTTCAGGCGGCATGGACATGTCAGCACTCCTGCTGCAGCTTGGGTTTAGGGAGCCGCTGGTGCAGTCGAAAATGGCAGCAGGCACGAGCACCTTCGTGGTGGCCTACGCCATCCACAAGCTGTTTGCGTCAGTGCGAACCAGCATCACCTTAGTCTCCGTGCCTCAGATTGTCAGATATTTTCGAAAAGTGGGATTTTTCAAACCTCCAGCTGTGAAGCCTTGATGAAACTCCACAATCGTGGGCACAAACAACACGTTTTCTTTTAAATTACACATTTTGGATTGATTTTAGGAGTGTAGGTGGGAGGGGGTGCAGAAGGCTGATCATTCTATTTTTCTCTTGGATGTTTCATGTTTGCCAGCAAGATTCAGGTTTTTGAATAATTGTAATTTTTAAAATCTATTTTGTTAAGGCTATTCATTATAGGGCATGTACACCTAGTCTAAAAATGTCAGCAAAACATCAAATGAGTTGTCATCCCCAACAAAATTATTAGCCTACAAAGTGTTCCTTCTGGAAGGTTACTGGAGAAGGTCTGTCTACAGAAGCTCCAGGGGGTTAGTCTTTGCTCAAGTCCTGAAAGAACAATGATTAAAGTTGTTTTAAAATTCCCTTCCTCCAGTATTTTTTTATCAGGTTGCCTGTGGTTTAATATGCAATATTCTGCAAAGCAGTTGCCAGTGCTTCAATTAATGAATCAGAATTCAAGACTTAACAATTAAATAATCAGGATCTAAATTAGCATCAACACTGATATTCATTACGTTTGTGTGGGGGAAAGAAAAAACAAGTATTTCTGGTGTTTCACCATTTCCAAAACACCCTCTAATCTGGACATGATGAGACCATCTTGGGGCTTTTCTGAAATGTCACCTAAGTAGGTTAGGGTCATTTTTTTGTTGCTTAGGTAAAATTTGGAAACCTTGTCCAGTAGTTTGGCTCCTCACACCCATATCCAGAGGAATTTGAATACTCCACACACGAGAAGCTGAGACGATCTGCTTAATCCTCGAAATCTCAAACTTCATCCATCCCAGAACTCCCATCACCATGTTTACATTGTATTGTTATAGCTAATTGACTTAAAATTATGTTTGTATAAAGTTATTTTGTATCACTTCCCATGAAAGAAAATTAGTATAACTTATTATCCACAGAAGGCAACAGGGAGGGGCAAGGGAGGGGGGACAGGCAAGGTCATTGAATCCTGAGCCAGTTTTGCTCCTTGAGGGGTGACCGGCCAGAGATGCTTCACCCTGTTGTGAAGGGAGATTAGTTAAGTGCAGAAATTCAAGCACACTAGACCCAAACAGAGACTTTGTCCTTGAAATAATCAGGATCAGATAGTTGGAGAATGAATTCCTTCCTGTGGAATTCAGCATCATTTAATACTGCCTGAGGCGGTACTTATTGCTGGGCATTTGTTCCACATTTTGAGAAACCCTAATTTAACCAGTTCCATCCTGCACCACGGTTGGTCTCCATGTGTTTTGTCTTTCCAGCACGTCAGTCTCTTTTTTTTTTTTTTAACATTACATCTCTCCCTTTCATTAAACTAAAACCATAAACTGACCCTCCTGGTTTTTCTGAGCTCTGGATATTGATGACTCCCTGGCCAGCCCATAATAACCATCATTAATCAGTTATTTCACTCACTTTTAAAAGAATCTTTGAGGAGACAAGTTCTCCACTTGCAAGATTTTAGAAGTGGAACTGCAGCTTTTCCTTTAAAGCAGTCTGGCATATTGCCAAGAGGTTTTACATATTTATAGTGAAACTGCCTTCCCGGAATCCAATGCCAAGGACATCTATGCCTCTGACCAAGATGCCCTTCATGTTAATCCCTGCATGGACTGGAGCATTTTAGTCTCATCCTGTTTATCAGCGATCGTTGGCTGTAGGGTCCTAGCCACCTTCTATACTGATGTGGGCTATGGGTGGGAGGCTCTTTGTCTCTTCAGAGATAACCATAACCTAAACTGACTGTCTTAACTTGTGGGTGTGGAAGGGTAAGAGGCTGCAGTCCTGCCCTTGGTGACCATGGCAATGACAACAGTCTCAGGAAACAGTTTAACAATGCAAAGTCTATAAACTTTAAGTATTCAGGGGAAATGCAAACCAAATATGCTAAAAGCTTACCTAGAATGTATGAAGTCCATGCTAAAAGCTTACCCAGGATGTGGAAGATATATGCTAATTCAAGCCTATTGAGAACTGAAACAAAAGGACCGTTTTGCCTTTCCTCTCTGTAGAAAAGGAACTCAAAAATCTTGTTCGGGGCTCGGGATTGAAACAGAAAGCTCCCGAGTCCAGCCAGCCGAGTCCAGCCAGCCGTCAATAAACCATTTTTCCTTCTCCAAATCACTCCTGAGTCCTGGCCTCTCTATACGCAAATAATTGAACCTCTCTCATATTCTACAACAATATCAGTCTCTCCACCATTCAGATTCCTACTATGCAAAAAAAACCTGATAATGATCTCGACAGATTTAAGTTTAAACCTTAAACTTTGACTCTTAATTAGGAGTCATGGGTGTGGACCAGAAGGGCAAGTAATAAAATTTTACCGAACAGCCATATTGTGGCCTTCTAAACCCCAAATCCATTCCACTCCCACAGTGAATGGTCAAAACAGAAATGACTAACTGGAGAGGATAAGATAGTCAGAGGACCTGGGAAATAAAAGCATTATGTGAATTCACCAGCAAGATGTACAAATTGCTTATATTTATATTGTTTTTATGGAACCAGGAATACCAGAATGTTTATTTTTAAAATGGAAGCCATTCTTTACCTTATCTGACAAAGTAAACTGCTTAAGTTCTGTAAAACAAATAAAACAAATTTGTAAAGTCAAAAAATAAGTTTTACTTACAGTATCCTTGCTACAATGGCTTCATTTAGCATGTTCTACAAAGTGAGCAAGGCGCAGCATCATTGAACCTAAAGACAGTTTCCAGTATTTTACTGGCCTGGTGCACAGTGCTCTGTGGTACTACGGAAGAGTGCCAGTCTGGAGGAGATTTCCATTGTATGTTTGGCTTTACGGATCCATCATTGGTTGCTGCAGGAGCTAGAAACTGTAATGAAGATTCTGTCAACTTCAGGAGCATAACCAGAGGCATGATATAAGAAACAATATTTTGAGGGGTCAGTGACTAGTCTAGCTAATAGCTCACATGGAGAGGCAACCTGTAATGTACTCAATTCCTGCTTTGAATGCACAAGAGAGTTTGACAATGTTAAAGTTTGGCTCTTGATTTTACATATTTTTAAACATTTTTAATGCAACACATATATTAAATGGCTTTTACAATTTTACCATGAAGATAATAGCAGGCATTTTCCATTAGTAGTAGAAGGAAAAGAAAACAACAGTGAGCATTAATTCCTGAAGCTCAGGTATTCCACCAGGTAGCAATAAATCCACACTTGGAATCATGAGAGAAAGCAGAGTTACTAACACCAGTAGGACAGAACAAAGGGATGTCTCAAGTCCTCTTTTCCCTGGGCTAAAGGGGCAGAAGCTGCTATGAAATTACCATAAACAAATGCAAGGTGTGATGCTAGGCTTGAAGTGACCATAAACGAATGTAAGGTTATTTTAGAATTTACACTTACAATAATTGTTTCAGGCTAATTTCACCCAGATATAATTTCAGATACTATCTTTCTGCTGTTTTATATTGTAAAGGCATCTATAAATGAACTTAACTCTTAGTTACAGTTTTGTTACAGTTTTCATTAAGTTTTTAACTTAAGGTAAATTGTTAAGGGTTGGGCTGGATTTCAGGAATCATAAGTAAATGCATTCAACAATTATCACCACAATAGCTGAAATGCAGGCTACATTTACTCCGTTGCAGTAGCCCCAGCTACAAATTTATATATGTATACACACACACACACATAAGGGTCCAAATACAAGGATTCTAATTCTTAGCAACATTTCTTATTATGTTTTACTTTAAGATGAATTGGACACCTTCATTAACTAGGTTACAAGAACCTTATTAATAATAAACCTGCATAGTTTACCTGATTTTTTTCGCAGGATTTCAAGACCCTTACAGCCGACCATTTCCAGGCACACCATTAAAAGCACTATCAAGTGATTAGAGGTTTATTGTTTTCAAGAAATAGCCTCCTTCCTTGAGACCAAGGAATTTTACCAGTTTACAGCTTTAAACTTTTCAATGCATTTCTACATAGACTTACAAAGAGAGAGAGATTTCCCTTACCTCCCCCCTTCCAGGTTGATCAGTGGTTTGATATGAATGTGGTTATGGATAGAAGGCGTGGAATCACTGGAATGGGGCAAGATGCTCCCCATTCCAAGAGAGGAGGGGAGAGAAGATAATGGTGGCGGTTTCCAGGTTTTCTAATTGGTTTGAATAAAATTTTCAAACTCGGGACCTTTCCCGGGAAGCACTGTCTTGGAAAGTCCATGATTCAAGTCACTGGCTCTACCAGCCACCCTGACTGGTCCAGCTCCAACAGACTTGGGGGCAAGGCATGGACACGGGCACAGACAATCCTCATGTTCCAACAAATGGGACCAAGCCAGAGAGACAAGACAGCAGAGCATGCACACACACATTTATGCCACCATTTTACTTCACAAACTATATTCAACTCACTCCTCCAGCTCAACCAAATTCCACGACCTTACATAACCACACAAGCCCAACACTGGCATTTGAGCTGACACAGACAGAAGCACAAAACTCTTTAATTTTACCAACAACTTCTTTGTATATTTTCTTCAGCATGACTGCACCCACAGCAATTACAAACTTTAGGAAGAGATAACACAATATTAATGTCTGATATTAAGCAAATTCATTCACAATTCAGCACCATAACAAATGAATCAAGTTGTAACTTTTCGCTGTTTAAATTTACACCCAGAACAAGCGCCACTTAAAAGTCCAATTCATTTTCCTGTAACCAATTTTTCAAATTCCAGACCAACTTCCAGGACTTTAGGACCTAAACCTATCATAAACCCTTCCTAGTACAATCCATCCTTCATTAATTCAGTGAAGATAATACCAGTGCCAAATATTAAGATGCAGTTATACAAACCTTGAACACCAGGCTTTTAAATTTTTTCCTCTTTCTCTTTTCAAACCTTGAGAGAACGGCTTCCCCCCAAATTTCTGGAGTACTGAGGCTCTCTTGGGAGGTGATCACTCAACCCTACCTAGCAATTAAGGATATGGTTTCCTAACTATCTTCCCCAGGGAGTCTTAACTTCTTCTGGTTTTGAATCTGTTTAGCTTTCCAATTTTTTTTTCACACATTCCATTGCCCTCAATTTTCCTTGGGAAGTTTCCTATGAAGCCCACATCTTTTCCAGACTAAATTTAACCCAAAAGCACCAAGATTTGGAGTTCACCTGAGACCTCCCCTCTTCCTCTGTGATTCAGAAGGGATAGCGAAATGCTACCTTCTCTGGCTTCATTTGCAATCCCAGAAGAGATCCCCAAAATGTAACTTTTGATTAACCCACATATGCTAAAATAAACTATTTATAACAATTCCATAAGGAAATACTTATTTGAGGTCAATATAAAAGCATAAAAATGAAATTTGTAGAAAACCCAAAAACCCAACGGAGGCAAAACAGAAATAGCAAACAATGTAAAATCAAAGAAAACTCAGTGGTAACTCTATTCAGTTGGATACAGGTGTGTCTTGTACCCTAGAATGTCTATTAGGAAATAATCGTCTTAGATCAAAGAGGACCAATCTTCAATGGGGCCTTTCAAGACGTGTTATTTTAGCATTTGCTCCTATTTTCTGCAATGTCCTATTTTGGTGTGACTGGTTATTTTTTGTGGACTTCCACCCCCTCAAGGTGTCTTGACATATGTTCTCTTAATGCCACTGGGTTCTGCATATCCCTGCCCATATCCATCGAGCCTATAGCTATGCCCATTATCATCAGATCTGCCATAGGCACTGTAGTTTTGTTCATCACCATAGGCAGAGCTTTAATTTCCATATCCTTGATCATAATAGTAATTCAATCTTTAGTTCCAGTTTTGGAACTGACCCTGTCAATGAACCCTAATACAAGTCATCTACCAGCTGAATCTCGTCTTCCCATTTTCCTTTTACTGTTGTTGCCTATGTACCTCTTAGGTTTGTGCAAATTTGATTCACAGTTCCAAATACCAACATGAAGATATTTGCTCTGTAATATTTTCTTTACTGGCTCTTGATCTGTACATGTGATTGGTTGTACCCACACCACTATGTAATTTAGTCTGTGCATTCTGTAGGGCCTAGCCAGCTTTCCTTGTCTTATTGGGGCCTCCGTTCCCAGAGGATTTCAGATATTCTGTATGGTACCTATGGTTTGATTCACATCAGAAAATCATCATTCCTTTTTTGTCCTTCCAATCCACAGAAGTGAGAATGATATGTGTTTCTGCACAGCATATTGGGAATGTTGGTCAGGCAACTGCTCAAATTCCTGCTAAAAACAGGAAGCCTTTCTAAGTATTTGATCATTCAGATTTCAAGTTTCACAGTCATCAGTCTGCCAGGAGTTTTACTTCAGAATGCCTGATGTTCCAGAAGGGATCACATCCCAGAAATACCTTTACAAATTATATTCTCTGTATTAGACAGACTGAAAAATAATATAGATATTATCATGTTACTTGAGTTCCCATAGTCACCTACCATTGGTACATTCCATCATCATGCCTTATGACCCAAATGTCCCCTAGGCCAGTTCTACTCACGGTTGCAGGTTGTTTGATTCTGGTTAGGTCACAAATTGAACGGGTGGTCTTGGCAAACATATGGCTCCAACCTTTTAAGCATCTGTTATAATTGTACTAAGAGACATTATCATTATCTTGTTTGGATCCTATTTTGAGATATTAATGAAATACTAGATTTCCAAAATTGCATAAACCTTTTATTAGTTCCTTTTCTCTTTATTTTATTTCTCCTACTATTTTTTAATAAGTTTAGAAATTTTTTATTGGAGATAAAATTCACATGTCCTAAAATTCACCACTTAGCCAATTGAAGTGTACAATCTAATAGTTGTCAATGTATTCACCAAGTTGGAAAACACCAATATTTAACTACAGAATATTTTCATTATCCACGAATGAAAGTCTTTAGCAATTAAGCAGTCTGTCCCACTTGCCTCTGATACCAGCCTCTGGCCAAAACAAATCTGCCGCTTTCTGTGATTTTGCCTGAGCTGGGCATTTCACAGAAACAAAATCATGTAGATGTGGCCTTGGGGACTGGCTTCTTTCATTTAGCATGACCTGTCATGTTTCATCCATGTTGTAGCATGTATCTGTTCTTCATTCCTTTGTCTGCTGAACATTATTCTCTTTCATGATTATATAACTGGTTGTCCATTTTATTAACCAGCTTGGTAATGATACCACATCCCTTATTATTATTTTTATTTCACATTTTCTCTGTTTATTTATGTTACATTAAAAAATATAAGATGTACACCATACTCTCCACCCCACCCCTTTATCCATTCCTCTCACATCAACAACCTCTTTCATCATCTTGGGACATTCATTGCATTTGGTGAATACATTTTGGAGCACTGATGCACCACATGGATATTGGTTTACATTGTAGTTTACACTCTCCACCATTCCAAGAAGTGGGCCATGGCAGAAAATGCAATGACCAACATATGTCCTTCAGTACCACCCAGGACAGCTCCATGTCCTGAAAATGCCCCCACATCATATCTCTTCTTCCCTCTCCCTATCCTCACCAGCTACCATGGCAACTTTCTCCACATCAATGATAAAATTTCTTCCTTTAGAAATCACAGTAGTTGCTTAGTAGAATATCAGTAAGTGCATTCTAATCCATATGCTATTCCTCCATCCTCTGGACCCTGGGATGGTTATATCCACTATACCTCTATATCAAGAGGGGGCTTAGATTCCATAACGGTGATGGATGCAATTCTCCTTCTTACATTTGTAGGCACTCTTGACTCCCTTTTGTGGTGGTTGATCTTCTTCAACTCCCTCTTAGCTGGCCAGGTTAATTCCATTAATCCAGAGGGTAGGAGTTGCAAATCTGCCGAGAATAAGGGCCTGACTGTCACACAGACAGTCCAGAGATTCAGGTCTCCTGAGTATTAAAATCCCCAGCCCCAAACACGGGTCCATTAAAGTGACATTGGGTCATGTGTAGATAGGTTACTTCTGAGTCCAACTCCATCAAACTCAGGAATATAAACTCCAAAAGAGGCCCAACTGACATGGCACAGAACTCCAGAGGCATCTGCCATGAACATAACATGTGGGTCTCTGTAGCCCTCAGGAGAACCTGTACCTGGGGTTGTATCTCCTTTTGCTATCTCTGGAACCCTGCTGAGGTGTGTAAGAATGACCCCTCTGATGACCTCTCGACTGTTTTTTGGAGACTCATAGCCTTAAAACTCATTTGTCATTCCCATTTCCCCCTTCTATTCAAGGTCAAAGAGCAGTTTTTAACACTTGATATTACATGTAGGTTGAGATATTCTGCATTTCTGAGTTGACCCTTTTTTCTAGGTCTTCTACTAGTTACATAATCAGTTTTTGCTTAGTAGTAATACCTCAGCATCAGCGAGGCTCATCCCCAGGAGACAGGTTCCACGCTGGGGGAAGGTAACACATTTAAATGCTGGGATTGGGTTAGAGAGTCGCCATACTTGAGCAAAATGAAGGCTCTCAGGAGTTACATCCTAGGGACCCTGTAGCTCATAATTCAGGTGTACAGGGTCAAAAGTATAGACATCAATATCAAGGTTTCATTGTTCCACCATACATCTTTATTGGTCTTTAACCTTTCCCTTGGTGGATTGTTGCTCTTCCATTAGGGACTGTGATAGAGATCCCCTGGCTAGGAACTCAGCACTCCCTCATTTGTCATTTTTAACTATGACTTCTATGAAAACATTCAAACATTTTTTGTACCCTATATATGGCCTGGAGAACTCCCTCCCAAATTTGTGCCCCCCCTTCAATAACAATCCACAACAGTATTCCTCCCTTGTCGTAGTGAAAACTCTCTGTGATCCAAAGTTTCTTCAAAAACAAAGACTCACATATTGTCAAGTTGCATTAATAGTAAAATATAACATAGTGATTCATTTAATGTTTCAATATAGAATACATGCTAATTTACAAAATTTTTTGAACAAAAATAAATTGAGGTTTCAAAAAATCACAAAATGAAAAAGCTTTGATTTGACATTTTGACTTTCATCAATGCAATTGATGTTGCACTGTATGTACAGAGGCAATGCAACTTCTTTCATTTTTTCCTCATCGCCTACTTCTTTTTTTCTAATTATTAATTTTTTCTTCCCAAAAGTTTTAGATTTCATTAATTCACATATACCATATAGAGTATCCCCACACACAACATCTAACACTTTGCCCTTTCCCCAGCATTGATCTTTGTACATGTTCATATTTTATTTGCTGCAGCTGACATATAGATATTGAAATACAGCTTCCAAACATTGTTCTCTTTTGGCTTACATTTGTTTTATGTTTTAGATGACAACATTTTTAAAAATTTTAGTTATCTTATATTTTACAGTATGGTTTACATTTTAGTCTATAGGCTTTATAGGTTTTTTTTTTTTTTTGGTGCAATGTAACATGTACTATATCCGTCATTGTTTGATCTTGTGGAACACTTCCATTGCTCCACAGTTACACTGATTCCATCTATTCAATACCTCCCACTCCCTCCACTCAGGGCCTACAGTGAAAATCCTTCATCATTACTTGAAGTTTCATATTCATAGATACTTGCAACAATTATGATGGCTTAGCATACTCGACTGCCCTAACCAATTGGAAGCCACCAATTATCTTGAGACAAACAATTTCCTCTGTTTGAGAACATCAGTGCTACCCAGGATGTGGGTTTACCTTCACTCTCATTGTATGGGTTTACACCCAATGATATAATCTACTATGACAAAATGAGCACATAAAGCAGTTGTTGCTGCTTATGAAAGAGAGGACTCTCATTAATAAAACAAGCAAACATCAAGCCCTTGATGATTTCAGATTATGAAATTCCAAAAACAAAATATAAGGAGACATGTGCATGACGTTGATATATCGACTTGTAAGGGGTGTTTCGTAGTAGAAGATAGAAGCCAGGTGTACGTGGTATCAAACCACAGAATGTGAGAATTCTGAGAAGCAAGTTTTATTTCGACTGGCTGGATTTGGCAGACTCTTGATCTGATAAAAATCCAGCCCCGAGGAGAATTTTTGGGTCCTTTTTATTCTGAGGATATAAGAGTGGGTACTCAAGAGTTGACTGTATGCAAAAGAACTTTTATTAGTTTCTTCAAGGGTCTTATCTGAGTATTAGATAGGTTATTTCTTCCAGGGAAACTTGATTTAATATATATACCCCACATTCCAGATAAGTTTATCACATATCTCCTACATTCCACATCAGCAATTAGCATGAGCCCCCCACATTCCAGGTATGCTTGATATATTTGGCTTGCATGCTCCCTGAATATCCAAAGCCTACATACTTTACTTTTTTCAGTTGGCTTTTTAGGCTTATTTGGACATAAAATAAGTTTGAATTTTTGCACAGGCTATATTAGTATATCTAGTTAAGTTAATATAGATCACCATATACTACCTTTCTTCCCTTTACTTTTTATGTAGTTTTGTACTTATTCATACACTAGCATAAGAAAAGAGGATACCCAGGGTAAACAAATGTACAATACATGAGATTCTATGATTCACATTTAATTTTAAGAAGACCAATTAACATGTGATCTAGTTAAGTTCAGTATGTGTCTAAATTCCTTTCCAATCATTTGGATTAATTAGGATTTGTCTCTTTCTGCTGCATTTTAAGGTATCAAACATCTCATTGCTGACAAACTCATAGAAGCTCTTTATCAGGCTTCAATTCTGTAACTTCTCTGTTTGGTAGCCTACAAAACCAAGGACACTGGTCAAGTGATGGAAATGGTTTGGTTCCATGTACTCTACTCCTGTAGCATGGTTGCCCATAGTTAGAAACATTACTTTCTTGTCTCCTGCAATTTATCTTTCTTGTTCTTTCCTATAGTTACTCTTCCTTGCAGCAAGGCTAGGTTGGTCCTCTTTCTTTCCAGTCGAAATGCTAGTGAGTCACTGCCTTGCAAACTGCTCTATGCTAATGCACTTCCCATGCAGGGTTGCTCTCTTCCCTAAATTTGGCATGCCTCCTCTCTTCTGGCAGGAAAGTGCCATGGGATGCATTACCATCTTGCCTCTTTTCTAGCTGATCACTTAAGTGAGAAATTCATGGGCCATACCTCCCTATTTTTAAATGACCCTCTCTGTGTTGTGAGAGGAACGACTCATGTACAGTTGGGAAGCTCAATCCTTTGAGTATTAAGAGTTTCATGTCCAGGCTGAAGTTTCACCAGGAGGGCCATTTTTCCAGGAAGTGAAACAAAGCATGTGGCCAGGAAGAGCAACCAAACACACTCATATTGGTAAAGAAGTAATGATGTGGGCTATGAGTGGGAGGCTTTTTGTCTCTTCAGAGATAACCTAAGCTGTCTGACTTGTAGGTGTGGAACAGTAAGAGGCTGCAGTCCTGCCCTTAGTGACAATGGCAACGACTCCAGTCCCAGGAAACAGTTTAACAATGGAAGGTCTATAAACTTTAAGTATTTAGGGAAAATGCAAACCAAATATGCTAAAAGCTTATCTAGAATGTCTGAAGTCCATGCTAAAAGCTTACCTAAGATGTGGAAGATATGTATGCTAATTCAAGTCTATTGAGAACTGAAACAAAGGGACCATTTGGCCTTTCCTCTCTGTATAAAAGAAATTTAAAAATCTTGTTCCGGGCTCGGGATTGAAACAGAAAGCTCCCGAATCCAGCCAGCTGTCAATAAACCATTTTTCCTTTTCAAAATCATTCCTGAGTCCTGGCCTCTCTATACGCAAATAATTGAACCTCTCTCAAATTCTGCAACAGTAAAACTGCTACCACTCCTTGATGACATGATACTTTATATTGAAAACTTCAAAGAAAACTCTTAGTGATAATAAGCAAATGAGCAAAATTGTAGTGAGAAGTCAACATACAAAAATCAGTCATGTGTAATACACCTACAGTAAGCCATTCTATTTTGAGCAGCATTTAGAAGATAAAAATTACTAGGAATCCATTTAACCAAGAGGTGAATGACTTTTACACAAAAACAGTAAAACTCTGTTGAAAGAAATTAAGGCACACCAAAGTATATGGAAAGCCATCCAGTGTTCAGGGATTGGAAGATTTTATTATAAGAGGCCAATGCTATGCAAAGAGAGTTAGAGTTTCAAAAAAAACCCTTATCAGTATCCCACCAGTCTTTCTTTTCTTCTGTAATCCATATGCAGGTGCTTAACTTCATATGTAATCAAAATAGGTGTTGGCTAGTAAATTCGTTCAGGTAAAGAGGAAATATTTAGGAATATTCACACTTCCCGATTTCAAAACATACTATAAAACTACAGTAATCTAATGAGAATGAGTGGTAGTGGCATAAGGATGGACACTTAGAATAGTAGAGTAGAATTAACACTCCAGAACACAAACTTAATCTTAACATTATCACTAACACTAAACCGAACCATAACCCTAAACGTAATTGAGGACTTAACTGCATATAATACAATAGAATGTCCAAATTATTTTCACATCAACTCTACCACATGAAGTGATGCCTTCAAAAAGGGTGCCAAGTACATTAAATAATGTAAGAATTGTATCTTCCACAGGTGGTGATGTAATAACTGGATATCCATATGAAAACCATGTAACTGATCCCTAACAAGAGACCATTTTCCAAAATTTGATGAAAAGTGTCAAGGACCTAAACAGAGCTAAAACCATAACATTCATTGAAGTTAATATAGGGGAACAGCTACATTGTCTCTAATTTGGCAAATGAAGTCTTAGCAATGACACTGAAAGCACAGTCAACAAAACAAATCATCCAATTTTTATTTCATCTGAATTAAAAACTTTTTTTGTCTGACAGGGCCTTATCAAGGAAGTGAAAAGAAAACTTACAGAAGAGTAGATAATAGTTGCAAGTCATATATCTTTGCAAGGATGAATATGTCGAACATAAAAAGAAACTTGAGAACTACACAACAAAAGCTCAAACATCCCAATTTGAAAATGGACAAACTACTAGGATAGATATTTATCCAAAGAGGATTTACAGATGGCCAATGTGCATATGTTACAATCCATTAGAGAAAAAACAATCAAAATCAAAATAAGCTACCACTTCACACCCTCAAAGGATGGCTTTTTCAGAAAATGAAAAATCAAATATTGGAGAGGAATTGGAAGCTGAAGTTGGAGCCTTTCTTCCTTTCTGGGTCTGGTCTCTTGAGCTGTATCCCATTGGCTAAAGGCTCATCTCTACCCGGGGCTGTAGCTGTCTGCACCTTCTCTTTTCTGATACATCAGGACAGAAATGACCAAGCTTAATTCTCTTCTGTGTCTATGGATCTCTCATTCTTCTTTACCCATGTTCTCTGTATCTTCCTGATTGTGTATATAGCCCAAAAAGAGGGTGGCGATTCATCCATGAGGTATATACCCTATTGATGTGGTCGAATCAAAGACCCTTAACTGATTTAATTAAGGAATCTCAAAACCTTCGAATGTATTACAACGAAATGGTATCACAACAAAAGAAAAGACCAGCTTAAAAACGTCATCTATATCTTTATTGGTAATTCATAAAAAAAATATCAAACAAAAGAGGGGGAGCTATTGTCTGTTGAGTGTAGTATTTCCAAATTTTGTAAATTAATTTTCTGAGAACAAGATCCCCTCCCATTGTTTGCTTTGCGGTTGTAAATTCCCACTGCCCTCGTCTTGGTAAGACACTGTGACATTCTCAGTTTTCCCATAGGAAAGGTCCTTAAAGAACATTGTATTTGGAATCCACGCTATGATTTCTTTTTCCACGTTTATGATTCTGTTGAAGAACTGAGTAGGGTGAATTGTCTGGAAATCCGAGGGGATTTACTTGCTTAAAGCCTAGGGTGCACAGGAAGCACCACCATAAGTTAGGTGGCCTTGAGGTGATAAATGTCTGCACTTTTAGCCCTTGCCTGCAGCTCACCCCATTTAAGATTGGGTACGTGATATCACCCCCACACACACACACCCTGCAACCACACACTGTCCAAGGGCTAATGTTAAGACGAAATTTTATCTTCATCCTCATTTCTTTCCCAGACCTTCTAACTAATGTCGGGCTTCCTGTGGATATGACTGTCTGACACCCATCCCTGCATGACCCCACCTAAAACTTGCGTGACCCCACCTGCTCCATGCTCACACCTGCGTTGTCTCTCCTCAGAATCAGACAACTCAGAAAAAAATCTCCTTTTCTCAACTTGTTCATTTTATTTGAACCATCCCTCTCAGTGTACTCGGTACACTGTGCCAGATTCATGGATAGTGCCTGATTAAGGCTGGTCCTTTCTCAGCTGGCTAACCTTGGCACACTCAGCAGGCAGCTTTGATGTATCTGGCTTCACTGGCAGGTTGGGAAGTGGCTGTCTGCTCAGGTTGGTACCTGAAGTCCATTGGAGCTACAGGGTCTCTTGAGCTTTCTCTTGCACACTTTAATCCAGGTTCTTGCTCAGTGTTTGATATTGGGAAAATAGTTCTGACCCTTGAGTGTTCTTATGCATCCCTGAAGGAATTGGAAAGGAGGCTGTTTTCATTGAACTCCTTTGAAAAGACCTTCGCACTCCCATGGTTTTCTACAGCACCTGGAGGGACAACAGGGAGAGCACAGAGGGCAAGGGTTTAGCATACTGTTAGGGGTTAGGTGGAAGGGGAAGGGGGCTTCAGGAGACTGGGTGAGGAATGAGGAAGGAGTTGTGGCTGTCAAGGAGAGGGAGGGAGTCTTGGGGTGGTGAGCCAATGGGGAAGAAAAAGAGGCTCTTGGGTGGGGTCATCTCACATTACAGTTCATGCTGCTTCTGTGCCTGGCTCTAAGGCGACAGGCCTTCCCCTTCTTCATTCCGCTGGTTTCTGTCGATGGAGCTGCTTCTATTTGACTGGTCTCTCTCGCCATCTCATTTCCTCCTGGTGTCTACCCCAGGTCTACTGACCTCCCTATATTTACCCACCCCAGAACAATGAGGAGCGAAACCCTGCAATTTTTCTGATCTTCAAGGCTCTCCCCAGCCAGTGGGAGACTTGGGAACTGAGACATCACAAACCCCAATCTGACACCTCCACGGAGTGGCGGGTGGGTAGCTCAGAATACCAAGAGACAGTGATTGGAAAAGGGGCATTTGTCAACTCCCCTGTAGAGCCCTCCAAACCTCCCAGGCAGCTGTCTTCATGAACCCACATTCAATACTGGTTGTGTACATGGCAGGGTGAAGGTGTCTCTTCCAAGCCTTTCCCCACACATCACAGGGGGAAGGCTCCTCCTCCAATCCTTTCCCCATGCCGCTCAATTCAGTGGTTCATTCCATTCTCTCACCCATCGACATGACATCGTGTGGATATGCCTTACCCAAAAGCCCTCACTGAAATGTGGCTGGACTTAAGTCCCTGTGGATGTCAATCATACCACTTCCTTCCTACAAAATTTTATTGTCAATACCCTTTACTTCTTAGCTACAGGAACATTTCCATTTCACCTCCATGTCCAAACTCCCCATAGCTCGGCCCGGTTTTCTGTTTTTCATGTTGTAATCACTGCCTTCATGCTGTCAGGCCTCAGAGAATACACGACGTCCATAGGGGGTCCTAGCTGTGTCAAGTCAAGGTTCATGTTCTTCTCAGGAAGCATACATCCCTTTGGGGTGTAACTGTGTAGGAGAGTGAGGCAGAGACCAATGTGCTGAAGTCGTGCTGAGTATTCATGTGCAGAAAACTATACCCTAAATGATGAGTGGGTGTGTTTGTGATGGAAGTGTACAGGCATGGGGGTGATTTTTCCTATTTTACATGAGGATCTGCCCAGTGAAAGAGAAAAAAGGATTCCAGGTAGGAAAGTGAGAAACAAAACTCTCCTTATTCACAGAATTGCATCGAGTCTATGTTGAAATTTCTACCAATCTACAAAAAGGATCTATTTACAATTGTTGATTTTAGGAAAGCTCAATACACAAAAATTAATGTATTTTAATGTAGTAGGTATTAATAAATGGAAATTGAAATTTAGAAAGCGCAATATAAAACACCACGAGAAAAATGTGGAATATTTAGGGTTCAATCTGATGAAAAATGTTGAAGACCTGCCACTTAAACCTAAAACTTTTGTGGAGACTAATTAATAAAGGCTCAAAAAATGAGCTTTGGGCGGCAGACTGGGCCCAGTGGTTAGGGCGTCCATCTACCACATGGGAGGTCTGCAGTTCAAGCCCCGGGCCTCCTTGACCTGTGTGCAGCTGGCCCATGCACAGTGCTGATGCGCACAAGGAGTACCCTGCCACGCAGGGGTGTCCCCGGGTGGGGCTGCCTCACGCGCAAGGAGTGCACCCCATAAGGAGAGTCGCCCAGTGCGAAAGAAAGTGAAGCCTGCCCAGGAATGGTGCCACACACACAAAGAGCTGACACAACAAGATGATGCAACAAAAAGAAACACAGATTCCCGTGCCACTGACAACAACAGAAGCAGGCAGAGAAGACGCAGCAAATAGACACAGAGAACAGAAAACCGGGGTGTGGGGGGAGAGGGGAGAGAAATAAATAAACAAATCTTTTTAAAAAAATGTGCTTTGATTTTTGGGACTTGCAAGTGTCCTGAATGATATTGTAGGGACAGATGCAAGGCATGATATATCTTACAATAAGCCACTGAATGGACGGTGAGAGGGTGTAAAGTACAATGGAAACTATCATACATGTGGTGTTGCAGTGCTCCAAATGTTTTCATAAAATGAAATGAATGTGAACCACTGATTAACGAGGTTTTTGATGTGCAGAGAGTGGGAGGGTATGGGGACTGGCGGATAAGGGAACCCCACATCTCTCCCTATCATTTTTGTAAATTGTTTTTTTTTGAAGATACATACATCACAAAGCCAAAGTAGTTACAAACCCAGGTACCAGTTCTACTGAGGGCTAAAAAGACCCACAGGTTCTATGGTCATGGCACATGACTCTGTAGGTCATTGTCCCCTACTTTGGATTTTGTGCTCCTGATATTGCTGGAATTGGACTCAGAGGTGACCTTTCAATACATGCCTCTTCTGTTACTCTTAACAAACCTGTGGTTGGTACTGTGTTTTCAGTATATAGAGGAGATCTGAATCTCCAGACTGTCCATGTGATGGTCAGGCCCTGAGTCTCTGCACACTTTCAACTCCTTGCCTCTGGATTGTTAGACTTAATTCAGCAGGCTAACAGGAAGGTGAAAATGGTCAACCATCACACCATGGAGTCAAGGGTTCCTACGATTGCAAGCAGGATATTTTCATCCATCTTTCACATGGAATCTAAGACCCCTCTTGATCTAGAGGTATAGTGAACATCTCCATCCCAGGGTCCACAAAATGGAGAAATAAACTATGAATTAGAGTGGATTTCCTGATATTCTACCTTAAAACTATTGTGACTACTAATAGAAGAAATTGTAGCACTGAGGAGGAGAAAGTGACCATAGTTGTAGGTGAGGGCAGGCAGAGGGAAGAAGAGATGAGATGTGGACACATTTTTGGGACTTTGAGTTATCCTAATAATATTGCAGAGTCAGAATACGGACTTTATATATCCTACCTTAACCTACTGAATATAATGGGAGAGAGTGTGAACTCCAGGGTAAACTATTACGGAAGTGGTGCAGCACTGCTCCAGAATGTGTTCACTGAGTTGGTTCTGTGTGCCAATAGCACCTAGAAATGTAAGCAGGAGAACTGTTCCATCATCCATATGATATCTAAGCACCCTCTCAATATAGAGGAGGTGTGGACATAATGATCCCAAGGTCCAGAGGATGGAGGAATAAAGTATGAATTCGAGTGTACTTACTGATATTCTACTATGGAACTATTGTGATTAGTAAAGGAAGAAATTTTATCATTGATGTTGAGAAAGTGGACACGGTACATGCTGAGAGTAGGGAGAGGGAAGAAGAGATATGATATGAGGGCATTTTGATGGCTTCAAGTTCTCCTGGGTGATACTGCAGGGACAGACGCTGGACTTTTTATGTCCTGCCATGTCCCAATGGGTGGATTAGAGGAGGATGAAGTCCCCTATACATGCTCCAATCTTTCACCAACCATAGGTTCTGGAAAAGTGACAAGAGACGGCTGCAGGAAGGTCACATTTGAGTACAGCTCCATCATACTCAGGAGCACAAATTCCAAAGAAGGACCCTCTGCCATGGTACAGGACTCCAAAGCCATCTGCCATGACCATATACCCTGTGTATCTCCATAGCCTTCAGGAGTACATGCACCTAGGTCTATATCTACTTTGGCTCTCTCTGAGATCCTGCTGAGGTGTGCATAAGCATGACCCCAATGATGACCTCCCAACTCTTTTACAAAGTCTCTCAGCCATATATACTCATTTGTCTTTGTCATTTCCCACTTTTATTCAAGGTCGAAAAGCAGTTTTTAACATTTGATTCAGTATGTAGGTTAAGATATTCTGCTGCTCTGAGTTAATCCTTTTATTCAAGGTTTCTTTCTAATTGCATCACCTGTTAGTGATTGGTAGTAATCCCTCGGCACTAGGGAGGCTCATCCTCGGGAGACATGTCCCACACTGGGGGGAATGTAATGAATTTATGTTATGTGGTTGGCTTAGAGAGTGGTCACATTTCAGCAACATGGAGGCTTTCAGGAGGTATCTCTTAGGCATGCTGAAACACTAGTACTAGTTGATATTTCAGGCACACAGGCTCAAAAGCATAATCACCAGTATCAGGGGCTCATTTTTGGACCATCTTACTGTGTTGGCCTTTGCCATTGCACTTGTGAGATGATTGTTGTTCCATTTGGGAATGTAACAGAGCTCTCCTGGGTAGGAACTCAGCACTCCCTGAGTTGATGTTTGAAACTGTAATGATTGTAAATAAATCCAACATATATCGGAACATTTTATGTTCTCTATATACATGCCCTGGAGGGCCCCTCACCACTCCTTGCTGCCCCCCCCCCCGTCAATAATGTTAACTGTGTGTATGTTTCATAGATGTCCTTTATCAGGATGAGGAAGTTTCCTTCCATTCCATTTTTTATGTTTTTTTTCCTCAAGAATTTGTTCTTGATTTTGCAAAGTACCTTTTCTGTATCACTTGTAATGATCATGTGGAGTTTCTCCTTTTTTCCTTTAAAGTTGCCTTTGCATTTATTGTCTTTCTTTTGTTGAACCACCCATGCATACTTGAGAAGATTCCCACATGATCATAGTGAATATAGTTCTTTTGATATGCTGTTGGACTCAGTTAGCTAGGATTTTATTGCGGATTTTTGCATCTATATTCATAATGATTATTAGTCTGTAGCTTCCTTATTTTGTGCTATCTTTATTTGGCTTTCGTTGATGGTGATAGTCTCTAGAAGCAATTACGGAGTATTACCTCAACTTGAATGTTTTGAAATTCTTTGAGCATAATACATGGTACTTCTTCTTGGAATGTTTGTTAAGAATTCCCTTTAAAGCCTTCTAATCATGGTCTTTTACTCAAGGGGAGGTTATTTTTAATAGATTCAATCTCTTGACCAGTAATTGCTTTTTTGAGATGTTCCATTTCTTGTCAATTCAGTGATTTTTGCTTCTAGGAATTTATCCATTTCATATCAGTTATTCGATTTGTTAGTGTACAATAGTTATAAGTACATACTTCCTGAATGTTATGAGAACGTGTCAACTCAGGTAATTAAGCAGAAGAATATCTGGTCACTTCTGGGCAAATGAGAGGCAGTTTACCATTTCCATGCTTTCTCTTCCATTCAGCCCCAAACATGGCAAACTTACATTGAGGTGGTGGAACTAAAGTGGAAGGAACATTGATCCCTGGGTCACCTTACAGCATGAGCCCCAGCCTACTCACCTCAGGCTTTAGCGCACCAAAAAAAAATGAGCTTCTGTAGTGTGAAGCCATGCAAATAACAATTTTTCTCTGTTGTATCAGCTAGCAGTTACTTTGACATATAAATACAATTTAATTACAAAGTAGTAACGTATATGTTAGTGCAAAAAATTTCTAAAAATACATATAAATCACAATCCCATTTAAAATTTCCTCCCGATTGGTGGGGGCAAGATGGTGGCTGAGTGAGCTTGCCTGGTAATGTCTCTGCAGGGGGCGGCTGGTCAGCGTTGAAGGCTCTTTGGGACCGCGCTGTTTCGGGGATTTTTGCTGGTTGGAAGGTGTCTGGACATCGATTTGGTTGGAAGGTAATAGAGAAGATACGCCTATAATATATAAACGGAGGTCCCAGCTGGGCACGGAAAGTTCCCTCCTTGGGTGGGCGGAGCCGCGGTATCGGGCGCTGCTGCAGCTCAGGGAGCCGCCATGGCCAGGGTTTTTTTTTCCTTTTTTTTTGTAGGCTCTGCGGTGCTGAGGAATTTGCGGGTACTGGGTGGACTGGTGAGGGGTTGATGGGACAGGACTCCTTTGCAGATCGATTTGGGAAGACAGACAGTGTTTTGTGGTGAAGCGGGGGACGTTTTTGGTTGCGGACAGGGGTGGTAGCGCTTCCGCCTGGAGCCCCATCCCCACAGGTCCGGCTGCCGATCTGCAATGGAATTGGATTTTGGGCAATAAGGGGACACAATTGGGAGATTGTTGCAGGGTCCAGTGAGGGAGGGGGACACGTCTGGAAGCCGATTGGGGAATATTTTGCGAAGTTTGGGACTTCCGGTTTTGGAGTCTGTTTTCCGCGTTTCCAGCTGAAGCCCAGCCCACCCGGCAGGGCTTGGGATCTGGGTCACTGAACTGGCTGTGGTGTAGAGGTGCCCTCAAGTGGCCATTGTGTGGGAGCACAGGGAGGGAGCTGTCCAAAGGCTGAAACCACGAGGAGTAGGTGAATTGCAGGGTTCAGACATTAAATATAGAGTTCGCGGATCTGGCTTCCCCCATGGGGCTGGCACCCAGCTACCGGGATCCCTGAGGGCTGTGTTGCACTGCAGGGCTCCTAAGCTTCCTGTTGACCAGATTTGAGGTTGCCAGGTCTGGGTCCCCTGGACTCTGGTGGTCCACACCCCAGACTCACACCTCTTGAGTCTTCAGTGTCTCAGACTTGCCACCCCTGAATCCATCATGCCCTGGGGTCTACCTGGGGTCCTTGAGTGCCCTGGACCTTAACGTTTGTGTTTTATCTTTATTGGTTCATATTGTTTTGTTTTTATTTTCATTTTATCTTATTTTTTACTCTTTTTGATGCCCTGATTACTAATATTGCATTATCCCCTAGTCTTTTCTCCTAGCGTGTCCCCCAAAGTCCTTTTTTTATACAGCTATTTAGGGGTTTTTTCATTGTTGTTTTAGATAGTGTTGCAATTGTGGCTCGTGTATACCTGTATTTCTCTTCCCCTTACCTGTTCCCCACCGTTTGCCCACCCTCTTTTTCTTTCTTCCTTTCTTCTCGTCTTTCTTTTTTTCTTTATTATTATTAGTTTTTCTTTTTCGGTTTTCTCTCTCCCTCTTGTCCCTCATTTTCCACTTATTTTATTTTAATTCAAGTATACAATAGGTGCTACAGGGAACACCTCACATTTGCTGGGTTTTCCCATCCTCCACTGCCTCATTTCTGTGTGAACTGATTTAGGCTACCTACACTATCCCCCTTCCCCTGCATCTTGATATCCGCTATCATCTACTGTCTCTCCTATATTCCACCCCCCACCTCCCGTTCTTTTATCCACAAAGTGTCTAACTCTTAATTTCTGATACCTTTGTTTTCTGTCTGGTATCCACTCTTGAAACTATTACCTTTCTTTTCTTTTTCCCTCTCTCACGAAAACAATAGCTTTGTAGCTCATACCATATTCCTCCCATATTCAGTCATCTACCTCATAAAAGGTACTCTACCTACAGCTATAACTCTACACAATCTACATGAATCTAACCTCCATCCTCCCAGATCTCATATTCTTGCTTTGTTAATATATATCACCAATACTACTCTACACTTTTTCCTTGCTTACACAATTGCCTTTCCCCGGCACTAATACTTTCCTTTAAAGTGAACTTAACCAGCAACAAGAAATTAGAAAAAGAAGAACAAAGTGACAAAAAGAAGATATAACACTTATGCAAAAATAACAGCTAATTAATCTCCAAGAGCAGACAAAGAAGCTAAGGAACTCATTAAACCCGTCAAGATAAAAGGATGACCAGAAAGCAACAAAAATTGACAAATCAAATCAGTAATCAGGAAAACATGGCTGAATCCAATCAACAAACTAAAAATCAGGAAGGGGAGCAGAACTTCGCACAAGCAATGAAAGATCTCAGAACATTTATCACCAACAAATATGATGAAGTAATGAAAGAGGTTAACAACATGAAGACAACACTGGGAGGGGAAATTGCAGACATACGCAAAAACATAACAGACATGATGGGAATGAACACCACAGTTCAAGAAATCAAAAATACACTTGCAACAAATATCAACAGACTAGAAGAGGCAGAGCAGAGAATTAGTGATGTGGAAGACAGTACATCAGAAATCAAAAGATAGTAGAAGGGGTTGATAAAAAGATAGAAAAAATCCAGCTAGGACTTAGGGACCTGAATGACAATGCAAAACGCTCAAATATATGTATTATAGGTATTCCAGAAGGAGAAGAGAAGGGAAAGGGGTCAGAAGGAGTGTTGCAGGAAATAATGGCTGAACACTTCCCAAATCTACTGAAAGAGACAGACATACATATCCAAGAAGCACAGCGCACTCCATTGGTCATAAACCCCAACAGGCCCACCCCAAGACATATACTCATCAAATTATCCAATGCTCAACACAAAGAGAAAATCCTAAAAGCAGCAAGAGAAAAGAAAACCATCACATACAAGGGAAGCTCCATAAGATTAAGTGCTGATTTCTCATCTGAAACCATGGAGGCAAGGAGGCAGTGGTATGATATAGTCAAGGTACTAAAGGAAAAAAATTTCCAACCAAGAATACTATATCCAGCTAAACTAGCATTCAAACATGATGGAGAGTTCAAAATATTTGCAGATAAACAGAAACTGAAAGAGTATACCAACAAGAAACCTCCCCTTCAAGAAGTTCTAAAGGGAGTTCTGCAGGAAGAAAGGAAAAAACAGGACAGGCAGAGTTGGAGGAGAGTATAAGAGCAACAAAAAAAAGACAAACTAGACGGGGAAAAAAAATACAAACAAAATATGACAAACACAAATTCAATAAAAATATGGCTAACACAAATAATTCCTTGAAAGTAATAACACTGAACGTCAACGGATTAAACTCACCTATCAAAAGATTCAGACTGGGACATTGGATAAGGAAATATGACCCATCTGTATGCTGTCTACAAGAGACACATCTTAGACCCAGAGACGCATGGAGATTGAAAGTGAATGGCTGGAAAACAATCATACAAGCTAACAATAACCAAAAAAAGGCAGGAGTAGCTATATTAATATCAGACAAAATAGACTTTAAATGTGAAACAATTGTGAGAGACAAAGAAGGATACTACATTTTAGTGAAAGGGACAATCTGTTAAGAAGATCGAACAATCATAAATATTTATGTTCCTAACAAGGGTGCCTCTAAGTACGTGAGACAAACGCTGGAAAAATTAAGTGAAACAATAGATGCATCTACAATCATAGTGGGGGATTTTAATACACCACTATCTACCTTGGACAGAACATCTCAAAAGAGAATCACTAAAGAAATAAAACATTTGAACAGTATATTAGAGGAGCTGGAACTAATAGACATATATGGATCATTACACCCAAACACAGCAGGATATACATTCTTCTCAAGCACACATGGATCATTCTCCACGATAGACTATATGCTAGGCCACAAAGAAAGGCTGAATGAATTCAGAAAGATTGAAATCATACAAAACAATATCTCTGACCACAGTGGAGTCAAACTGGAAATTTGCAAGGGACAGAGGCCCAGGTTTCACACCACGATTTGGAAATTAAACAGCACACTCCTAGAAAAACAGTGGGTCAAAGAGGAAATCTCAAAATAAATCAATGACTACCTTGAAACAAATGATAATGATAACACAACATACCAAAATTTATGGGATACAGCCAAAGCAGTACTGAGAGGGAAGTTTATAGCCATAAATTCATATATCAAAAAAGAAGAAAGAGCAAAAATTGAAGAACTAACTGCACATTTGAAGGAATTAGAAAAACAACAACAAAGTAACCCAACAGGAAGAAGAAGGAAGGAAATAACAAAGATAAGAGCAGAACTAAATGAAATAGAAAATAAGAAAGCACTTGAACAGATAAACAAGACCAAGAGCTGGTTTTTTGAGAAGATTAACAAAATTGACAAACCTTTAGCAAAACTAACAAAGAAAAAAAGAGAGAAGATGCAAATACACAAAATAAGAAATGAGAAAGGCGATATCACCACTGACCCCACAGAAATAAAGACTATCATAAGAGGATATTTTGAAAAACTATATTCCAACAAAAATGACAATCTAGAGGAAATGGACAAATTCCTAGAAACACATAAGCAGCCCATATTGACGAAAGAAGAAATTGATGATCTTAACAAACCAATCACAAGCAGAGAGATAGAATCAGTTATCAAAAATCTCCCAACTAAGAAGAGCCCAGGGCCAGATGGCTTCACAGGTGAATTCTACAAAACATTCCGGAAAGAACTGACACCAATCCTGCTGAAACTATTCCAAAACATCGAAATGGAAAGAACATTACCCAACTCCTTCTATGATGCCAACATTACCCTAGTACCAAAGCCAAACAAAACATCACAAGAAAGGAAAATAACAGACCAATTTCTCTAATGAACCTAGACGCAAAAATACTTAACAAAATACTTGCTAATCGTATTCAACAACACATTAAACGTATTATACACCACGACCAAGTGGGATTCATCCCAGGTATGCAAGGATGGTTCAACATAAGAAAATCAATCAACGTAATACACCATATAAACAGATTGAAGGAAAAAAATCACATGATTATATCTATTGATGCAGAAAAAGCATTTGACAAAATACAGCACCCTTTCTTGATAAAAACACTCCAAAAGATTGGAATACAAGGGAATTTTTTGAATATGATAAAGAGTATATATGAGAAACCTAAAGCCAATATTGTTTACAATGGAGAAATCCTAGACTCCTTCCCTCTAAACTCAGGAACAAGACAAGGATGCCCACTGTCTCTGCTCCTATTTAACATTGTCTTAGAAGTACTTGCACGAGCACTGAGGCAAGAACCAGAAATAAAAGGCATTCAAATTGGAAAGGAAGAAGTCAAAATTTCATTATTTGCAGATGACATGATCCTATACGTAGAAAACCCTGAGAGATCTACAACGAAGATTCTAGAACTCATAAATGAGTTTAGTAAAGTCGCAGGTTATAATATCAATGCGCAAAAATCAGTAGCATTTCTGTACACCAATAATGAGCAAGATCAGGAGGAAATCAAGAAACAAATACCATTCACAATAGTAAATAAAAAAATCAAATACTTAGGAATAAATTTAACTGAAGAGGTAAAGTACTTATACACCGAGAACTATACAAGATTGTTCAAGGAAATCAAAGAAGACCTAAATAAATGGAAGACTATTCCTTGTTCATGGATAGGAAGACTGAACATTATTAAGATGTCTATCCTACCAAAACTGATCTACACATTCAATGCAATCCCAATAAAAATCAATGCAGCCTTCTTTAAGGAACAAGAAAAACTAACTATGAAATTTATTTGGAAAGGAAAGAGACCCCGAATAGCCAAAGACATATTGAAAAAGAAAAACGAAATTGGAGGAATCACACTACCTGACTTCAAAACATACTATAAAGCTACGGTGGTGAAAACAGCATGGTATTGGCATAAGGAGAGACACAGAGACCAATGGAATCAAATTGAAAGCTCTGATATAGAACCTCACATATACAGCCACATAATATTCGATAAAGCCACCAAACCCTCTCAATTGGGAGAGAATGGCCTATTCAACAAATGGTGTCTGGAGAACTGGATAGCCATATGTAGAAGAATGAAAGAGGATTACCATCTCACACATTATATAAAGATCAACTCAAGATGGATCAAAGACCTAAATATAAGAGCCAAGACCATAAAAACCTTAGAAAGCAGTGTAGGGAAACATCTACAGGACCTTGTAATAGGAAATGGATTTATGAATATCTCACCAAAAGCACGAGCAGCAAAAGAACTAATAGATAAATGGGACTTCCTCAAAATTAAAGCCTTCTGCACCTCAAAGGAGTTTGTCAAGAAAGTAAAAAGGGAGCCCACACAGTGGGAGAAAATATTTGGCAATCATATATCTGATAAGAAACTTATAACTTGCATATATAAAGTACTCCTATATCTTGAAAATAAAAGGATAAACAACCCATTTAAAAAATGGGAAAAAGACTTAAACAGACACTTCTCCGAAGAAGAAATACAAATGGCAAGAAAGCACATGAAAAAATGTTCCAAATCTCTAGCTATCAGGGAAATGCAAATCAAAACTACAATGAGATACCATCTTAAACCCATAAGATTGGCAGCTATGAAAAAAAGAGAAGAATACAAGTGCTGGAGAGGATGTGAAGGAAGGGGAACACTCATCCACTGCTGGTGGGAATGCAGAAGGATCCAACCGTTCTGGAGGACAGTATGGCGGTTTCTCAAAAAACTAGCCATAGATTTGCCATATGACCCAGCAATACCACTGCTGGGTATATACCAAGCAGAGCTGAAAACAAGGACACAAACCGATATATGTACACCAATGTTCATAGCAGCATTGTTCACTATTGCCAAAAGTTGGAATCAACCCAAATGCCCATCAACAGATGAGTGTATCAATAAAATGTGGTATATACACACAATGGAATACTACTCGGCTGTAAGAACAAACACACTACAAACACATGTGATAACATGGATGAATCTTGAGAACCTTATGTTGAGTGAAGCAACCCAGACATTGAAGGACAAATGCTACATGACCTCAACGATATGAAATAAACAAGCTGCCCTAGATAGCAAGAGACTGAACGATAGGCTTACAGGAAATCGGAGGGTGGAGGAAGGATATGAGCCGATGTCTGCAGGGGTGAAATTTAAGACGAGATGGTGGTAAGTATGAACACAAAGAAGAGATAAAATGGGGGCAAGGGGTTGCCTTTGGTTGGGGCTTTACGGGTTTGAGGGTGGCTGGGGAGGGACGGTTGGGTAACGTTGCCCAAAAGTGGGGGGAGGAAGGGGTAGCATACGAACACAGGAGAGGGTCAGGAGGTGGTGGAGAGTAAAATGCCGAGAAAATCATATCAAAATATAATAAAGAGGGTTACCTGTTTAGAATGCTCGGAGGGGAGGTCTGATGCAGGACGGGCTCCTGGGGAATGTCTAAATGCTCATTCTGCCAGAGTGGGTGTCACCATGGGGTAGAATCCCAAGTAGTGCGAGTGGGGGTGGACCCACATCCTGGGGAGGACTAATGCCACCAAATAGAGGGAACTGTATCCCTCGAGAGAAGGGGTGGCTCCCAGGGCAGTGGGGCAGTTGAGCAGGTTAGGCCCTGAACACTATTCCATCTATCTCTGGAAGTGGCTCCTCAGGAAACGGAGGTTGGCTGTCACTGTGGGCACCAAGGTGGAAGGGAAAATTGGCGCTAAATGTGTGGAACCAAAGTAAATGGGGGGTAAGAGAGGAGTTTCTTGAGAGTACACAAGGATGGATATAAAACATGTAATATTACACCATAACATATAGGAGATGACAGACTGATAATGTAAACCATAATGTAAAACATAGGATAACTAAAAATGTAAAGAACTGTGTATCCTAAAGTATGCACCATAATGTAAGCACAGATATTACCTTGTTAGAAAGCTAATATCTCAGACTCTGTACATCACCTTAAGTAAATATGATATGAATAGGGCGTAAGAGTATCACTGTGGAAGGGAAAAGGTTTTCTGGTGGATGTGTGGGAGTGCTGTATATTATTTAAGTGCATTGCTGTGGTCTAGGACTCCTGTGAAGAAATGCTGAATAATTAGGGGGAAAAAAAAGGATAGGATGTGGAATTTTTTCAAGTCAACATTCTTTATCTAAGTTCTTTATCTAACTTTATCCAAGTTCTTTTTCTATCCTTTAAACCCATCGCTACATGCCATTCCCTAGTAAGGGACCATGACATTATATTGGGCTTCAAATTTCGGGGAGTTCTGGATCACAGAGTGTTTCAACAATGGCAATGGAGGGATACTGGAGTGGGATACCAATGACAGGTGATATATGGCTGACAGGGAGATGTACAGAACATATGTCCAGGGTGCATGGTAATGTTTGGATATACTCATAGTGGCAACAATTAAAAACCACAGCAGGGGGGGTACTGGGTTCCTGGCCAGTGGTGCTCTGTTGTGGTCCCTAGGGGAGCAGCGACTGTCTCCCAGGTACAGCGGCGGGGACCAGGAGGGAGTGAGGGTTCAACAGTGAGCCCCTGATGCTAATGACTATGCTTGTGAGCTGATAAACCTAAAATAAGAACAAGGCCTAGAGCAACATTGTGCCTGGGAATTTCCTCCTGTCAGCCTTCATGTTACTCAAATGTGGCCAGTCTCGAAGCCAAACTCAGCATGTAAATGCAATGCCTTCCCTCCAGCGTGGGACATGACACCCGGGGATGAGACTCCCTGGCAACGAGGGACCACTATCAAATACCAACTGATGATGCAACTGGAAAAGGACCTTATACGGAAGGTTCAATGCGGATCAGCAGAATATCCATGTCTACATAAAATACCATGACTTTAAAATGCTGTTTGACCTAAAGTAAGGGGGAAATGGAAAGGAGAAATGAGTTTATATGGCTACGAGTTTCTAAAAAAGAGTCTGGAGGCTGGCAGAAGGATTGCCCTCATGCACAACTGAGCAGAGTCAGAGAGACAGAAAAAGCAGATACAACCCCCAGATATTGGTTCCTTTGAAGGCTAAAGAGACCCATGAGAGTTATGGTCATGGCCAATGGGGTTAACTACCAGGGCAGATGGCCCCTTTTTGGAAATGGTGTTTATGTGTGATGAATCTGGACTCAGATGGGATCTCCCTTCATAAGACTTTCATGCTAATGTGCTGGAGGTGCAGTTAACGTTGGGGTTTAAGATATATTTAGGGGATTTGAATCTCTGGACTGACAATGTGATAGCCAGGTCCTGAGCCTCAATGGACTCCAGCACCTACAATCTGATTTATTGGACTTACCACACTCAGCTAAGATGGAGTTGAAGAAGGACAATCACCACACCCTGGAGCCTAGAGTGATTACAACTGAAAATGGGAGGATTGCATCCAGCATCCATGTGGAATCTGAGCCTCCTCTTGACATAGAGGTGCAATGGACATAACCAATCCAATGTCCACATAGAAGAGGTGGCATTGGATTGGGAAAAGTGGACATGGTGGTCGATGGGTATGGGGAAGGGCAGGAAGAGATGAGAGGGGGAGGCGTCTTTGGGACATGGAGCTGCCCTAGATGGTGCCTCAGAGGTAATCACCGGACATTGTAAATCCTCACAGGGCCCACTGGATGGAATGGAGGAGAGTATGGGCCATGATGTGGACCATTGTCTATGAGGTGCAGAGGTGCCCAAAGATGTACTTACCAAATCCAGTGGATGTGTCATGATGATGGGAACGAGTGTTGTTGGGGGGGGAGAGGGGGGGTGGGGGGGGTGGGTTGAATGGGACCTCACATATATATTTTTAATGTAATATTATTACAAAGTCAATAAAAAAAAAGAACGAAAAAAAAAAACATCTGATGAAACATTGTCAGAAAATTAAGTAAAAAAAAAAAAAAAAAAAAAAGAAAGCACTTGAAAAGATAAACAAGACCAAGAGCTGGTTTTTTGAGAAGATCAACAAAATTGACAAACCTTTAGCGAGACTAACAAAGAAAAAAAGAGAGAAGATGCAAATACACAAAATAAGAAATGAGAAAGGCGATATCACCACTGACCCCACAGAAATAAAGACTACCATAAGAGGATACTTTGAAAAACTATATTCCAACAAAAATGACAATTTAGAGGAAATGGACAAATTCCTAGAAACACATAAGCAACCCATATTGACGAAAGAAGAAATTGATGATCTTAACAAACCAATCACAAGCAGAGAGATAGAATCAGTTATCAAAAATCTCCCAACTAAGAAGAGCCCAGGGCCAGACGGCTTCACAGGTGAATTCTACAAAACATTCCAGAAAGAACTAACACCAATCCTGCTGAAACTATTCCAAAAAATTGAAACAGATGGAACATTGCCGAGCTCCTTCTATGACGCCAACATTACCCTAGTACCAAAGCCAAACAAAGACACCACAAAAAAGGAAAATTACAGACCAATTTCTCTAATGAAACTAGATGCAAAAATACTTAACAAAATACTTGCTAATCATATTCAACAACACATTAAATGAATTATACACCACGACCAAGTGGGATTTATTCCAGGTATGCAAGGATGGTTCAACATAAGAAAATCAATCAACGTAATACACCATATAAACAGATTGAAGGAAAAAAATCACGTGATTGTATCTATAGATGCAGAAAAAGCATTTGACAAAATACAGCACCCTTTATTGATAAAAACACTCCAAAAGATTGGAATACAAGGAAAATTTTTTGAACATGATAAAGAGTATATACGAAAAACCTACAGCCAACATTGTTTACAATGGAGAAATTCTAAAATCCTTCCCTCTAAACTCAGAAACAAGACAAGGATGCCCATTGTCTCCGCTCCTATTTAACATTGTCTTAGAAGTACTTGCTCGAGCACTGAGGCAAGAACCAGATATAAAAGGCATTCAAATTAGGAAAGGAAAATATCAAAATTTCATTATTTGCAGATGACATGATCCTATACATAGAAAACCCTGAGAGATCTACAACAAAGATTCTAGAACTCATAAATGAGTTTAGTAAAGTTGCAGGTTATAAGATCAATGCGCAAAAATCAGTAGCATTTCTGTACACCAATAATGAGCAAGATCAGGAGGAAATCAAGAAACAAATGCCATTCACAATAGAAAATAAAAAAATCAAATACTTAGGAATAAATTTAACTAAAGAGGTAAAAAACTTATACACCGAGAACTATACAAGACTGTTCAAGGAAATTAAAGAAGACCTAAATAAATGGAAGAATATTCCTTGTTCATGGATAGGAAGACTGAATATTATCAAGATGTCTATCCTACCAAAACTGATCTACACATTCAATGCAATCCCAATAAAAATCAACACAGCCTTCTTTAAGGAACAAGAAAAACTAACTATGAAATTTATTTGGAAAGGAAAGAGACCCCGATTAGCCAAAGACATACTGAAAAAGAAAAACGAAATTGGAGGAATCAAACTACCTGACTTCAAAACATACTACAAAGCTACAGTAGTGAAAACAGCATGGTATTGGCATAAGGAGAGACACACAGACAAATGGAATCGAATTGAAAGCTCTGATATAGAACCTCACATATATAGTCATATAATATTCGATAAAGCCACCAAACCCTCTCAACTGGGAGAGAGTGGCCTATTCAACAAATGGTGCCTGGAGAACTGGATAGCCATATGTAGAAGAATGAAAGAGGATTACCATCTCACACCTTATACAAAGATCAACTCAAGATGGATCAAAGACCCAAATATAAGAGCCAAGACCATAAACCTTGGAAAGCAGTGTAGGGAAACATCTACAGGACCTTGTAATAGGAAATGGCTTCATGAATATCACACCAAAAGCACGAGCAGCAAAAGAACTAATAGATAAATGGGACTTCCTCAAAATTAAAGCCTTCTGCACCTCAAAGGAGTTTGTCAAGAAAGTAAAAAGGGAACCCACACAATGGGAGAAAATATTTGGCAACCTTATATCTGATAAGAGACTTATAACTTGCATATTTAAAGAACTCATGTATCTTGAAAATAAAGATAAACAACCCATTTAAAAAATGGGAAAAAGATTTAAACAGACACTTCTCCAAAGAAGAAATACAAATGGCTAAAAAGCACATGAAAAAATGCTCCAAATCTCTAGCTATCAGGGAAATGCAAATCAAAACTACAATGAGATACCATCTTACTCCCATAAGATTGGCAGCTATAAAAAAAACAGGAGAATACAAATGCTGGAGAGGATGTGAAGAAAGGGGAACACTCATCCACTGCTGGTGGGAATGCAGAAGGATCCAACCATTCTGGAGGACAGTTTGGTGGTGTCTCAAAAAGCTAACCATAGATCTGCCATATGATCCAGCAATACCACTGCTGGGTATATACCCAGCAGAACTGAAAACAAGGACACAAACCGATATATGTACACCAATGTTCATAGCAGCATTGTTCACTATTGCCAAAAGTTGGAATCCACCCAAATGCCCATCAACAGATGAGTGGATCAATAAAATGTGGTATATACACACAATGGAATACTACGCGGCTGTAAGAACAAATACACTACAAACACACATGATAACATGGATGAATCTTGAAAACCTTATGTTGAGTGAAGCAACCCAGGCATTGAAGGACAAATACTACATGACCTCAATGATATGAAATAAACAAGCTACCTCAGAGAGCTAGAGACAGAACGATAGGCTTACAGGAAATTGGGGGGTGGAGGAAGGATGTGAGCCGACGTCTGCAGGGGTGGAATTTATGATGAGCTGGCGGTAAGTATGAACACAAAGAAGAGATAAAATGGGGGCAAGGGGTTGCCTTTGGGTGGGGCTTTGCGGGTTTGAGGGTGGCTGGGGATGGGCGGATGGGTAATATTGCCCAAAAAGTGGGGGGAGGGAGGCGTAGCATATGAACACAGGAGGGTGTTAGGTGTTGGTTGAGAGTAAAATGCTGAGAAAATCGTATCAAAATATAATTAAGAGGGTTACCTGTTTAGGATGCTCGGAAGGGATGGTCCGATGCGGGACAGGCTCCTGGGGAATGTCTGAATGCTCATTTTGCCAGAGTGGGTGATACCATTGGGTAGAGACCCAAGTAGTGAGAGTGGGGGTGGACCCACATCCTGGGGAGGACTAATGCCATCAAATAGAGGGAACTGTAGCTCTCGAGAGAAAGGGTGGCTCCCAGGGCATTGGGGCAGCTGAGCAATTTAGGACCTGAACACTGTTGCAAGTATTTCTGGACGTGGCTCCTCGGGAAACGGAGGTTGGCTGTCGCTGTGGGCACCAAGGGGATGGGAAAACGGATGTTAAATGTGTGTAACCAAGGTAAATGTGGGGTAAGAGAGGAGTTTCGTGAGAGTACACAAGGATGGATATAAAATATGTAATATTACATCATAAACATATAGGGGACGACAGAATGATAATGTAAACCATAATGTAAAACATAGGATAACTAAAAATGTTAGAAAACTGTGTGTCCTAAAGTATGCACCACAATGTAAGCACAGATGTCACCTGGTTTGAAAGCTTTTGTCTCAGACTGTGTACATCACTTTAATATGTTGTGAACAGGCTCTTAGAGTATCGCTGTGGAAGGGAAAAGCTTTTGTGGTGGATGTGTGGGAGTGCTGTATATTGCATACATGAATTGCTGTGGTCTAGGGCTCTTGTGAAGAGAAGATCAATAAGTAGGGGGAAAAAAAAAGGAAAAGAAAAAGATAGGATGTAGAATTTTTCCAAGTCAACACGTATTCTATATCTAACCTTTAAACCCATCGCTATATCCCATTTTGCTAGTAAGAGATCCTGACATGATATTGGGGCTTCAATTTTCTGGAAATTCTGGATCCCAGAGTGGTCCAACAATGGCAGCGGAGGAATACTGGTATGGGATACTATTGACAGGGGATATATTGCTGACAGGGAGCTATACAGGGCATATGTCCAGGGTGCATGGTAATGTTTGGATATACTCATAGTGGCAACAATTAAAAACTAAACTTGGGGGGGTACTGGGTCCCTGGCTGGGGTGCTGTGCCATGGTCCCTAGGGGAGCAGCGGCAGTCCCCCAAGTGCAGCGGCAAGGACCGAGAAGGAATGAGGGTCCAGCAGTGAGCCCCTGATACTAATGACTATGCTTGTGAGCCTATATGCCTGAAATAAGAACAAGGCCTAGAGTAGCACTGTGCCTCGGAATTTCCTCCTGACAGCCTTTATGTTACTCAAATGTGGCCAGTCTCGAAGCCTAACTCAGCATGTAAATGCAATGCCTTCCCCCCAGCGTGGGACATGACACCCGGGGATGAGCCTCCCTGGCACCGAGGGATCACTATCAACTACCAACTGATGATGCAACTGGAAAATGACCTTGAATTGAAGTTTCAATGCGGATCTAGCAGAATATCCCTGTCTACACATAATAACATGACTTTAAAATGCTGTTTGACCTAATGTAAGGGGGAAATGGAAAGGAGAAATGAGTTTATATGGCTACGAGTCTCTAAAAAAGAGTCTGGAGGCTGTCAGAAGGATTGCCCTTATGCACAACTGAGCAGAATCTAAGAGACAGATGAAGTAGATACAATCCCCAGGTATTGGTTCCTTTGAGGGCTAAAGGGACCCACGGGTTCTATGGTCATGGCAGATAGGGTTCATTGCCATGACAGATGGCCCTTCTTTGGAGCTGATGTTTCTGCATGGTGAAACTGGACCCAGAGGGGATCTCTTTTCATAAGACTATCATGCTACTTTACTGGAATTATAGTTGGTATTGGGGTTTCAGATATATTTAGGGGATTGAATCTTTTTACTGACAATATGATAACAGGCCCTGAGCCTCAACAGACTCCAGCTCCTACAATCTAATTTATTGGACTCACCTCACTCAGCTAAGATAGAGTTGAAGAAGGACAACCACCACACCATGGAGCCTAGAGTGCCTACAACTGAAAGCAGGAGGAATGCATCCAGTAACCATGTGGAATCTGAGCCTCCTCTTGACATAGAGGTGCAACGGACACAACCAATCCAAGGACCTCAGAGAAAAGGTGGCATTGCAGTGGGAAAATTGGACATGGTGGCTGAGAGGTATGGGGAATGGCAGGAAGAGATGAGATGTGGAGGCGCCTTTGGGACTTGGAGTTGCCCTGGATGGTGCTTCAGGGGCAATCACCGGACATTGTTAATCCTCCCAGGGCTCACTGGATGGAATGGGGGAGAGTGTGGGCCATGATGTGGACCAATGACCATGAGGTGCAGAGATACCCAGAGATGTACTTACCAAATGCAATGGAGGTGTCATGATGATGGGAGTGAGTGTTGCTGGGGGGGGAGGGGTGCAGTGGGGGTGGTGGGGTCGAATGGGACCTCATATTTTTTTTAATGTAATATTTTTACAAAATCAATAAAAAAATAAGAAAAAAAAATTAAAAAAATAAAATTTCCTCCCAAATACAGCTCCCACCTCAAAAGTAATGTAGGCAACTTTGTGTGTTGTATTTTCAACCTGTTTCTAGGCTTTTTTCATAGATAGATGTATTATAAAAATATGTTGCCTAGAAAAATACATGGGTAATGATGTACCTATTGATCTCCCATTTCTCTGCAACTTAGAAAATTGGATGGAGGATCTTTCTATGACACTACATAAAGTTCTACCTCAGGTTTGTAATTATTCCCTAATAGTCTAAAATACGTGTGGTAAGTAAATAATTAAACTATTCTTCTCCTGATGGACACATAGGTGGTATGCATTTGTACCTATGCTTAATGGAACTGAAGTCAACAGGCTTGAACATAAATTCTTGAGCAAATTTGCAAGCTACCTTATGTCCATATGGTGCAGCGGTGCTTGAGAATGTATTCGCCAGATGCAGTGAATGTGCCTCGATGATGAAAGAGATTGTTGATGTTTGGGTTGTATGGGGATCTTATATTTTTAATGTACCATTTAAAAGAAAATAAAAAGAAAAATAAAAAATAAAATAAACTATAAATATCTTTCTAATATGGACATTGGTCTAAAGAGGAAAGGTTGTGGTATTATGATTTTTTATAAATATTGCCAAAATTTTACTTCAAGAATTCTATACCTATTCGTATTCTCATGAATTAATGTACTTCAATAACCTAAAGTCTCCCAAACAATTTAAGCTGCCTTGACTTCATGCCCACAGCAGCAGGAGGAGGGTATCCACTCCTCGACTGGATGCCCAAACCAGTGTTGATGCACGGGGCATCCCTAGACGTGAGAGTTCTCTAAGAGTTGCTTTGTGCTACCCCGAGTGTATCTACCCTTGTCTGCCTTTGGGATTTTTAATTCTGGTTTACAGATTTTCTTATAAGAAGGAATTGGGCTGGTCTTGCTGCGTCTCCCATGGGTTGAGTTTTAACATGTTGGGTTTCATTGCCAAAACCAATTTTTTTTTAATGACAGCTATCGTAGGTTTACCTAACTCATAGAGAGAATACAGTTTCCATATATGATTGTAGAAGACGAGAAAGGTTCAGTTATTTGGGTATATAAAGGCCAGGACTCAAGAATACTTTTGGAAAGGAAAAAGATTTATTTATGAACAGTTGGGTTCAGAGCTTTAGTGTAAACTCTGAACCCCAGTCAATCTTTTTGAGCTCCTTTTATACCAAAGAAATGCCAAATGTTTCTCTGTTTCAGTGCTCAATAAGCTTGAATTAACATATATCTTCCACATCCTCGTTGTTTTTAGCATGGACTTCACACATTCTAGATAAAATTTTAGCACATTTCATTTAAATTCATTTAAGCATGAATGCTTAATATTTATAATAATCATATTGCTAAACTGTTTTCTGGGGCTGGAGTTGTTGTCATGGTTACCAAGAGCCGGACTCCAGTATTTACTGTCCCACATGCACAGCTCAGGACACTTACAGTTCAGGTTATCTAAGAAGAGTTGAACAGCCCTCCCCACCCATAGTCTACATCATTTCCCCACTTTATGCCAGCTAATCTTGCTAAGCTTTGGCCTAATATTGATGGAGATATGAGGTGGGTGGTTGATCATTGATTTGATTGATTATCCCACTTACCAATTTCATAGTGAGGGACAACAGACAAATTTCCTGGGTAACATCTGGGGTTTATCCAGTATTCAGGAGAAGCGCTTGTCCTGGATAGTAGAATCCTGAGGGTGGAGCCCCCTAGCAGTCATTCAGGGTATTATTGGTGCTCATGTAGATTTCTTTCTAAGCTCCAAGCCCATCTATTAATTTTATATTTCCCTTACAAATTTTACACCTTTAATCTTAAGGGGTGCTAAAGGGTGATGATCTCATTTCTGTAACTAATTCCTGCTGGCCATGGTTTGTATTCCTTACCTAACAAGGTGTAAAAATTTTGTTATTTTGTTTTGACTGGAGGAATTTGGATCTGGCATTCTGTACGAAACTGGAGACATTTTTCATATGGTTAATAAGATGTTCATTGTGAAATAAACGATTTAATTAAAAATATGAGATACCTGCTTTCTAAAAGAGGACAGTGGATTACAAAGGTACACAAGGTTTGGTGCTTATAAAGATGGCATCCTTTTTAAGTTAGTGGAGAACTATATATATATATATATATATATATATATATATATATATATTAATTATTTATTTTCAGAGATAAATTGTGATAAATAATAGTTTTGTTCTGAAGACACATTTCCCTATTTAATGATTGGCACTCATGTGCTCCATCAGGTGATTTGGGTGAATTGACACATTTTGGGCAGATGGTTTCATTCAGGATTAGTGTACCAAGTTGTAAATTCCCTTAGGTTTTTAGCTTTGGGAGTGATCAGAACTACAGAACAAAGTTTTATACATTTTGGTTTTAAATGAATAATTTCTGGTAATTTTGACTGCTCAATAGGTGACCCATCACTAGCAAGCAAGCCTTGTTTTCTTACACAGTAGATTACAGTAGAGTTGTGGGGTGGCTGAGATTGGCACCAATTAACCGGCTACCTGCAAGCCACGGGTCACCCCATTGTTTTCAGCTAAGCCTGCCACCTTATTTTATAGGCATGTTTATTAACTATTTAAAAAATGAAGTTACCAGGATCTTACCATTTCTAATGCAGTTTTCACCTGATCCAGAATAGAAATGTAACATTATAATTATAAGGCATATGTTTAGGACAAGATAAAAGTACAGCAGTTAATATTAATTAATGCCCTACTTAGTACATAAGATTCTGAGTTGCAATTAATAGTTTTAAGTTTCAGGTTTGTAATACTTTGCATGTTATCTCTCCATGGGAGCAGGCCACAATGACATATGTATATAAATTTTACCTACAGTACCCTGGTCATTGTGGCTACACTTATCATGTTATTCACAGATTGAGCAAGTTGCAGCATCGTTGAACCTAGGTAGAGTTTTCAGTATTTTATTGGCCTGGTACACAGTACTCTCTGGCCCTATGGAACAGTGCCCATCTGGAATTGATATCCATTGTACACTTGACTGTTCCAAGCCATCACTGTCTGCTGCACAGTTTGAAATTGCAATTTATGCAATTATGCTCCTGTCAACTTCAGGAGCATAATGAGAGGCGGATACAGCAAACATTTTTATTTGAGGGGTCACTGACCAGTCTAGCCAATAGCTCACATGGAAAGAAAACCTGTAAAGTATTCAAGACCTGGCTTGAATGCACAACAGAGTTTGACAATGTTAAAGATTATCTCTTTTATTAAATATATTTTTTAAAGTTTTTAATGCAACACATTATATATTAAATGACATACACTTTTACAATGACGATACTAGCAGGCATTTTATCTTAGTAGTAGAAGGAATAAAAGTATTTTTCATTGTTAAAATGAAAACGGAAGATTCTGAAAGGAACAGAGGTAACTTTTCATTAGTCTTTACTTAAATATGCACCTTGTGATGATTTTCAGACAGGTTTTATGACCCCAGAGTTACCATTTTACCATTAATAACAATCCAGGTTTTTAATAAATGACTTTTTGGAATTTGCCGTTTAAATGCTTCAATTTAGAAGGTGCTTTTATATACTTTAATAATTAACCATAACCACAAAGACTACTTACCTTACATTTAAATAAACTTATTAAAGTATAATAACCAAGCAAAGATTTTTACTTTATTTATTTAAGAGAGCATATTTACATTTCCTTCTTTAGCTTAATTTCATTAACATGAAATTTCAATTTTCGTTACTTCAAAGATTTTGTACATTTAATGTTAATATATTTAAAGGGTATTTTATGAAGCAAGGGAGACTACACAAGAGTTAAATAAAATCAAAACAATTATAGTTTATACAAGGAATGTTCTCTTTCCTTTATTTATTTATTTTTTTAAGATTTATTTATTTTTTTAAAATTATTTTATTTTATTTTTTTAATTGATTTTGTAAAAATATTACATTAAAAAAATATATGAGGTCCCATTCAACCCCACCACCCCCACCCCACCACTCCCCCCCCAGCAACACTCACTCCCATCATCATGACACATCCATTGCACCTGGTAGGTACATCTCTGGGCATCTCTGCACCCCACGGTCAAGGGTCCACATCAAGTCCCACACTCTCCCTCACTCCATTAGTGGGCCCTGGGAGGACTCACCAAGTCCGGTGATTGCCCCTGAAGCACCATCCAGGGCAACCCCAAGTCCCAAAGGCACCCCCACATCTCATCTCCTCCTGCCACTCCCCACACCCCTCAGCCACCATGTCCACTTTTCCCACTCCAAAGCCACCTTATCTCTGTGGACCTTGGATTGGCTGTGTCCATTGTACCTCCCTGTCAAGAGGAGGCTCAGATTCCACATAGATACTGGATGCAATCCCCCTGCTCTCAGTTGTAGGCACTCTAGGCTCCATGGTGTGTCGGCTGTCTTTCTTCAACTCCATCTTAGCTGAATGAGGTGAGTCCAATAAATCAGATTGTAGGAGCTGGAGTCTGCCGAGGCTCAGGGCCCAGCCATCACACTGTCAGTCCAGAGATTCAAATTCCCTAAATATATCTTAAACCCTAACACCAACTGCAATTCCAGTAAAGTAGCATGAAAGTCTTATGAAAAGAGATCCCATCTGAGTCCAGTTTTATCACGCAGAAACACCAGCTCCAAAGAAGGGCCATCTGACATGGCAGTGAACCCCATCTGCCATGACCATAGAACCCATTGGTCTCTTTAGCCCTCCAAGGAACCAGTACCTGGGGATTGTATCTACTTTATCTGTCTCTTAGACTCTGCTCAGTTGTGCATAAGGGCAATCCTTCTGACAGCCTCCAGACTCTTTTTTAGAGACTTGTAGCCATATAAACTCATTTCTCCTTTCCATTTCCCCCTTACATTTGGTCAAACAGCATTTTAAAGTCATGTTATTATATGTAGACAGGGATATTCTGCTGATCCACATCGAACCTTCAATTCAAGGTCATTTTCCAGTTGCATCATCAGTTGGTAGTTGATAGTGATCCCTCGGTGCCAGGGAGGCTCATCCCCGGGTGTCGTGTCCGACGCTGGGGGGAAGGCATTGCATTTACATGCTGAGTTTGGTTTCGAGACTGGTCTTTCCTTTCTTTATAGGATGCTAAAACCTCTTTTATTCTTTAATTTCTGAAACTGTGAGTAATTTTAAATATATAATGAAAACTAGGTTCCCAAATATATTATAGCTGTATAATTTGTTTAATCATAATTTAGGAAAGATCTCTTATTAACTTTTATGGACCCTTTTTACTTACTGAAATTTGGTAATAAAATTATTAACCACCCTTACTTTAAGGCTATTCAAAGATTTAAACTGGGCAATTACAGGGCAAACTGATTTTTAATTCCCTAACCTAGAAGATAGGTTTAATCTGCAGCCTAGCCCCTCCATAAAAGCTCTTGTAAAGAGAAGACCCTTTCCCAGTAACTCCTATTATCAGATTTGTATGTGACCTTTCTATAGTGCACAGACTAATTTGTGCTTCAGGAATATTTATTAACATATAGAACTAAATATTTAATTTTTATCAAATTGAAGAGAGCTCTTTTAAGAATTTTCATTTGTTACTTTGATATGATTATCCCGATGTATGACTATATACACTGAGCAATAGGCAGAAACAAATAAAGTTAGAGAAAGAAATATAACTCATTGATGTTACTTATAATTTGCCCTATTTCTTATACTATATACTTTAATTTGGGGTTTAGAAATACATGTAAATTATATAACTGCATATTTAACCCCAACATTTTTAGCAAATAGGCAGGGATGAATAGTTTGACAAAGAAAAATAATTTAGTTACATAAAATTTGATCTTTTTACAAAGTAAGTGTGATTGCAAAACATTTGATAGATTTCTGAATTTTATTTTCTTAATTTGCACTATGACCATACAGTTTTGCACAATAATTTTGTTTTTTCACTAACCAAAATGTTCCCAATGCTTTAAGACAATTTTCCGTTGTTTAAGAACTTAATATTTTACTTTGAATTCAGTCGATTGTTGTTGAGCAAGACTAATTCTATGTATATCTTCTAAGGTTATTGAAGCCTCAGGAAGACTTGTTTCTCTCGTAAATTGCCACACTTAGGAACCCTGACAGTCACGTCAGGAGTCCTCCTTATTTTCAAGTCCTTGCTGATAAAAAAACACCCCAGTGGATATTCATTCTGGAGGGTCAAGAATTCCACCAGGCTGAAATTTAGTCCACACTTGGAATCATGAGAGAAAGGAAGGTTACTTATACCAGTAGGACTGGAGAGAGGGATGTCTCATGTCTACTTTTTCTTGGGCTATAGGAGCAGAAGCAGTTTTAAAATAACCATAAGCAAAATCAAGGGGTGACGCTAAGCTTGAAATGACCATAAACAAAGGTAAGGTTAATTTAGAGATTAAACTTACAATAATAGCTAAAATATTAGCTAAATTCACCCAATTATAACTTAACTTATTGTCTTTCTTCTTTTTTATAATGTAAATATATCTATAAATGTTCTTATCTCTTATTTACTGTTTTCATTAAGTTTTTAACTTAAGGTGAGTTGTTAAGTGGTGGGTCAGATTTCTCCATGACATGAGTAAATGCATTCTACATTAACCATCACAATAGCTGAAATCCAGGCTATATTTCCTCCTTGACAATAGCCCTAGTTACAACTTAAATAGATGGATAGATAGATAGATAGATAGATAGATAGATAGATAGACAGATAGATAAATAGACAGATAAATACATGTATATATATATATATACACACACACATACAAATACATACATACATAAGGGTACTTATACAATGATTCTAATTCTGAGCTACAGTGCTTAGTATGTTTTACTTTAAAATGAATTGAGCACATTCATTAATTAAGTTACAGGAAACTTATTTGTAATAAACCTGCCTAGTATTCTTGTTTTTTATTTTTATTTTTATTTCATTACCTTTAATATTGACTGCTTTCAGGCACACTATTAAAAGGGCTACCCAGTGATTAGAGGTTTATTGTTTTCAAGCAATAGCCTCTTTCCTTGAGACCAAGGCATTTTACAAGTTAACAGCTTTAAACATTTCAAAGCATTTCTACACAGACTTAGAAAGAGAGAAATTTCCCTTACCTCCCACCTTACAGGTTGATCAGTGATTTGATATGAATGTGGCTTATGAATAGAAGGCATGGAATCACCGTAATGGGACAATCTGTTCCCCCTTCCAAGCGAGGAGGAGAGAGAAAATAATGGTTGAGAGTTTGAGGTTGCTAAAATTGGCTTGAGACAATTTTTCAAATTCAGCACCTTTCCTGGGGATCCACTTTCATGGCAGGGCTATGATTCAAGTCACTGGCTCCACCAGCCATTCTGACTGGCCCAGCTCCATCAAACCTGGGGTCATGGCGTGGATTCAGACACAGATAATCAGTGAGTTCCCACAAATGGGGCCAAACCAGAGAGGCAAGTCAGCAGAGCATGTGCACATAACTCAGGCCATGGTTTTGTTTCCCAAAATACAATCATCCCACTCCTCTGACAACAGCAAGGGAGGTTTCCAGCTCAATCAAATTCCACCACTTTACATAACCACCCAACTCCAACACCAGCATTGATCTGACACAGACAGTAGCACAAAATTCTTTAATCTGACCCACAAGTTCTATGTATATTTTCTTCAGCACAGCTGACTCTGCATCCATTACAAACTTTAGAAAGAAAGAACACTTAAAATTAACATCTGATATTAAGCGAATTCATTTGCAATTCAGCACCATAACAAAAGAATACAGCTAGACCTTTTCACTGTTAAAATTAAAATACAGAACAAGCTCCACTAAAATGTCCGATTCTTTAACCTGTAACCAATTTTTCAAATTCCAGAAGGGATACAGAAATACTACCTTCTCTGGCTTCGTTTTCAATCCCAGAAGATCCCCCAAAATGCAGCTTTTGAGTAACCCAAGTCTGCTGAATGAAACTATTTCTAAAACAATTCCATAAGGAAGCACTTATTTGAGGTCAACATAAAAGCATACAAATAAAATTTCTATCAAACACAAAACCACACTGAGGCAAAACAGAAGAGCAAACAATGTAAAATCAAGGAAAACTAAGTGGCAGCTATATTTAGTTGGACACATGTGTGTCTTGTACCCTAGAATGTATATAAGGAAATAATCATCTTAGATCAATAGAAGACCAGTCTTCAATGGAGGCTTTCAAGAAGGGTTATTTTAGCTTTTGCTCCTGTTTTCTGCAATGTTCTCCATTATTACAACTGGTAATTGTTTTGTGGACTTTCAACCCTTCAAGGTGCTTTGATATATGTCTTCTCAAGGCCAGTGTAGTCTGCATATCACTGCCCATATCCATCGATCCCATAGTTATGACCAGTATCATCAGATCTGCCATAGGCACTGTGGGTCTTTTCACCACCATAGACAGAACTGGAATTTACATATCTTTGATCATAATACTAATTAATACTTGGTTCCAATTTTGGCCCTGACTTTGAGCATGACCACTAGTCCAAGTCATTCACCAACTGAAACTTTTCTTTCTCTTTTCCTTGTTGCTGTTGGTGCTCATATACCTCTTAGGTTTGTGCAACTTTGATTCACACTTCAAAGTTCCATTCTGATGATATTTGCCTTGTAATATTTTCTTTATTTTCTCTTGATCTATGTATGTGATGAGTTTTACTCATACCTCTATGTAATTTAGTTAGCGTATTCTGTAGAGCCTAGCCAGCTTTCCTTGTCTTATGGGGTCTCCCAATCCCAGAGCAATTCAGAGCTTATGTATGGTACCTTTGGTTTTATCCACATCAGAAATTTATCATTCTATTCCATCTTTCCCATCCACAGAAGCGAGAATGATATGTGTTTCTGCACAGCACATTGGATATGTTGGTCATGTAACTACTCAAATTCCCATTCATTTGGATTAAACAGGATTGGTTTATTTCTGCTTCATTTTAGGGCATCACACACCTCACTGCTGGCAAACTCATAGAAGCTCCTCATTGGGCCTCACTTCTATAACCTGTCTGTCTGGTTAGTAGACTGCAAAACAAGCGACACTGGTGAAACAACGTCAATTCATCGGATCCTGTTACTTCACTACAGGAGCATGGTTGCATATAGCTAGTAACATACTTTTCCTTTCTCCTGAAATATCTCTTTATTGTCCACTCCAAAAGTGAATATCACTTGCAGCAAAGTAAGGTTGGTCCTCCTTCTTCCAGTCTAACATGCTACTGAGTGCTTCTCAGGGCCCTGCAAATAGCCCTAGGGCAATACACTTCTTACCAAGGGCCGATGTCTTTCCTAAATCGTGGCATGCCACCTCTCTTGAGGCAGGAAAGTGCCATGGGATATACTACTATCCTCCCTCTTTCCTTGGTGATCACTTGATTGAGAAATCCATGGAACTTTTTTCCCATCCTTTAAAAATGACACTCACTGTGTTGTGAGAGGGACGAATCTTGTTCCCTTAGGAAGCTCAATATTTAGAGTAGTAATGGTCCATGTCCAGGCTCAAGTTTTACCAGGAGGGCCATTTGTCCAGGAAGTCAAAGAAAGCATGTAGCCACAATAAGGACAAAAGGCACCCATATTGGAAAAGAAGTAAAGCTGCTTCCAGTCCTTGATGATACAACATTTTCTATTGAAAATTTCAAAGAATACACAAGAAAACTCTTATCACTAAAAAGCAGATTAATAAAACTGAGGTGACAAATCAACATGCATAAATCAGTCATTTATAATATACCTATATTAAACCATTCCATTTTAAGCATCATTTAGAAGTTAGAAAGTACTAGGAATACATTTAATCAAAGAGTTGAATGATTTTTACACAAAAAAACAACAAAAGTCTGCTGAAATAAATTAAGGACCACCAAAGTAAATGGAAATCCAACCTGTGTTCAGGGATTGGAAGATTTTATTGTAAGAGGTCACTGAAATGCAAAGATATCTAGTGTTTCAACAAAATTCTTATCAGTATTCCACCAGCTTTTCTTTTCTTCTGAAATCATAGGCAGATACTTAAATTCATATGAAATCAAAATGGGTTTTGGCTATTCAGTTCATTCCTGAAAAGTAGGAAGAAATTAGGAAGATTCACATTTCCCAATTTCAAAACATACTACAAAGACACAGTAATCTGAAGAGAGTGGGTGTGGCATAAGGGCAGAAACATAGAACAATAGAGTAGAATTAACACTCCAGAAATGAAAAACCCTTTTAGGACAACCCTAACCCTAACCCTAACCCTAACCTTATTGTGGCCTTAATTCCAAGTAACAATAGAACATGCAAATTATCTTCCCATCAAGACTACCACAAGAAATGGTGCCTTCAACAATCATGCCAAGTACAGTAAGTAATGAAAGAAGTTTAACTTCCACAGATGATGCTGGAAAAACTGGATATCCATATGGAAAGAATATAATTGGTCCCTAATAAGAGATCATTTAATTTTGTTATTGTTGTTGTTGTATTTTCTTCTTTATTTACTTTGGAGTGTTACATTAAAAAATATGTGGTCCCATATACCCCTCACCCCCTCACACCACTCCTTCCACATCAACAAGCTCTTCCATCATTGTGGCACATTCATGAAAAGGATTAAGGACCTAACCAAAGAGCTAAAAGCATAAAACTCGTAGAAGATAATAGAGGGGAACAACTACAGGTTCTTGAATTTAGCAAATGCAGTCTTAGAAATGACATCAAAAGCACAATCAACAAAACAAAATGGCCCAATTTTACTCTACACAATTTAAAAACTTTTTTTCATGAGAGGGTGTTATCAAGAAAGTGAAAAGATAACTTACATAATTGTAGAAAATGTTGCAAATCATACCTGAGCCAGGTTTAATATCCAGAATATGTAAGGAACTTTAAGAACTAATAACAAAAGTCAAACATCCCAATGTGAAAAAGGTCAAACTACTAGGATAGAAATTTATACAAAGAGGATTTGCAGATGGCCAATATGCATATGAAAAGAGCTACATTATTATCCATTAGAGAACAAACAATCAAAATCAAAATAAGATACCACTTCACACCCTCAAGGATGACTTTTTTAGAATATGAAAATAACTTGTTATGGAGGGGATGTGGAACCTGTAGGCTGGATATTTGTTCTTTTCTGGGTCTGCTCTATTGAGCTGTAAACCATAGGGCAAACGGATCATTTCTACCCTGGGCTGTAGCGCACCGGTTTAGAGTAAGAGTTAGGAGTTGGATCGAAAGTGAAGGGGATTTCAGGAGAATGAATGAGAGATGAAGATGGATTTCTGGCAAGCAAGGGCAGGCAGGGAGTCTTGTGTGTTGGGGGCCAATGGGGAAGAAAAGAAAGCACTTGGGTGCGGTCATCTCACATCAGCCTTCAGGTTGTCTCTGAGGCTGGAAATATGGAGAAGGGCCTTCCCCTTCTTCATTCTGTTACTTTTGGTCTTTGGGGTTTCTTCAAGTTTGCTAGTCTCCCTTGACATTTCATGTCCTGGTGTCTATGCCAGGATGCCTGAACTCTATTTATATCCTCCCCAGGACAGTGGGGAGCCACGCCCACAATTTGATTGGTCAAGTCTCAGCACAGCCAATGGGAAACTTGTGGTGCTGAAAAGTCATAAAGCACCATCTGAGAGCTCCACGGAGTGGCGGGGGGAGGGGGACTAGGAGGACCAAGAAGCAGTTGTAGCGGAAGGGTCATTTGTTGGCTCACCACTAGAGCCATCAAACATCCCAGCCAGCTGTCCTCAAGAACCCACTTTCAATGCTAGTGTTGCACATGGCAGGGCGAGAGTGTCTCCTTCAAGATTCCCCACACATGACACGGGGAGGACGCCTCCCCGAAGACTTTCCCCATGCCACCCCCATTCAGTGGTTCATTCCATTCTGTCACTTGTCACAATGACGTACTTTGCATATTCCTTATCTATAATCTTTCATTGAAATTTGGCTGGACTTATGTCCCTGTGGATATCAATCATTCCATTTGCCTCCTCCAAATTTCTTTTATTCTCAAGATACCTCACTTCTTAGCTACACGACCTTTCCTATTCACCTCCATGGCCATAATCCGTGGTGCTCTAAATGTTTTCCTGTTTTCTATGCTGAAATCACTGCCTTCATGCTGTCAGAACTCAGAGAACACACGACTTCCATAGGGGGTCCTTGCTGTTTCAAGTCCAAGTTCTTGTACTTCTCAGGGAGTGTAGAATCCATTTGGTCTTTAACCATGTAGGAGAGTGAGACAGAAACCCATGTGCCAGGAGATGTGCTGAGTTTTAACGTGCAGAAAACTACACCATAACTGATGAATGTGCATGTGTGCGACTGAGGCATAAGGGAGTGTTTTTTCATAATTTACCTGAGGGTCTGTCCTGTGAAAGACAGAAGAAGAACTCCAGATTGGAAAGTGAGAGGCAAAACTGTGTTTATTCATGGACCTCTGTGCAGTATGTGTTTAAAGTTCTACCAATTTAAAAAAATGTTGTAGGTATAATAGTTTATTTTAGGAAGTCTCAGGATGGAAGATCAACACACGAAATTAATTGTATTTTAATGTAGTAGCAATGAATATTTGTAAATTGATTGAAAAATAGCTTAATTTAAAACACCACTAGAAAATACAGAACACAAAGTGTTTAACCTGATCAAAGCTGTTGAAGACACACCCACTTAAACCTAAAACCATTGTGGAGACTAAATAATAAGGGCCTAAAAAATGGGCTTTGATTTTCATGTCTTTGTATTGCCCTGAATGATATTGCAAGAACAGATGCAGGACATTATATATCCTACTATAACTCACTGAATGAAATGTGGGAATGTGTAAATTACAGTGATAAATATCATACATGCAGTGCAGCAGTGCTCCAAACAGTATTCGCCAAATGAAATGAATGTGACACAATGAGAAAAGAGGTTGTTGATGTGAGGGGAATTGGAGTAAGGGAACACGACACCCCACACTGTCATTTTGGTAAATTGTATTTTTTGAACATCACAAAGCCAAAGTAGATAAAAACCCATGTACATGGCAGATGACTCTGGATTTCAGTGACATATCAGTTGGGCCTACTTGAAGTTTGCATTTCTGAGTTGGATAGAGTTGGACTCAGATGTGACCTTTCTACACATACTTCTTCTGTACTGTTAACAGACCTGTAGTGGTACTGGGTTTTTTGTACATTCAAGAGACCTGAATCCCTGAACTCTTTATGTGACACCAGGCCTTGAGTGTCAGCAGGCTTGCAACTCTTACCCTCTGGATAATTGGTCTCAATGGGGGCCAGGAAACAGGGAGGTGATGAAGGTCAGCCGCACACCAGGGACCCAACAGTGCCTACAGCTGCAAGCAGGAGAATTGCTCCATCACCCATACGGAATCTAAGCACCCTATCGATTTAGAGGTGCAGGGGACATAACCATTGCAGGGTCCACAGGATGGAGGAATATAGTATGGATTAGAGTGGATTTACTGATATTCTACTATGGAACTATTGTGATTAGTAATGGAATAGATTGTAGCATTGATGTGGAGAATGTGCCAGGGTAGCTGCTGAGGGTAGGAAGAGGGAAGAAGAGATACAATGTGAGGGCATTTTCAGGACTTGGAGTTGTCGTGTATGGTACTGCAGGGACAGGTGCTGGGCATTGTATGTCCTCCCATGGCCCACTTGGTGGACTGGCGGAGAGTGTAAACTACAATGTAAACCATTTTCTATGTGGTGCAGCAGTACACAAAATACATTCACTAAATGGAATTAACGTCCCCAATGATGGTGGAGGTTGTTGGTGTGGGAGAAGAGGGGAGTGGGGGTGAGGGTGTGAAAGGAATAAGGGGACCCCATATTTTTTGAATATAACATAAAATTTTTAAAAAATTTTTAAAAATAATATTTATATAAAAGGTTCCTGTATATTGCCAACCCCTCGTACCCCTCCTCGCACACTGACAACCTCCTCCATCATTGTGGCACACTCATCGAACTCAGTGAACTCATTCTGGAGCACTGCTACACCTCATAGATAATAGTTTTAACTGTAGTTCACACTCTTCCCCAGTACATACAGTAGGTTAATGTAGGATATATAAAGCCCATAATCTGACCCTGCAATATCATTTAGGACATCCCAAAATCCCTAAAATGACCCCATATTTCATCTCCTCTTACTTCTCCCTACCTGCAACAAATGCTGTACTCACTTTCTCCTTCTAAATGCTAAAAGGTATTTCATTAGTAGGCACAATATTTTTATAGAAGAATATCAGTAAGTCCACACTAATTCATACTTTATTTCTCCATTCTGTGAACGCTGCTATGGTGATGTCCACTCCACCTCTAGACTAATAAGGGGCTGCAATTCCACATGGATGTTAGAGGCAATTCCTATGCTTGCAGTTGTTGGCACACTTGATTCCCTGGTGTGGTATTTGACCATCTTAACCTCCCTGTTAGCAGACCTGGGTAAGTCCAATGAACCAGAGAGGAGTCCCAACTGAGGCTCAGGACCCATCTGGCCCCTGGGTAGTCCAGAGATTGAAACCCCCTGTGTATGCATCATCCCTAGCACCAAGCACAGGTTCAATAAAAGTGATAGGAAGCAGGTGTAGGTAGGTCACATCTGAGTATATCTCCATCACACTCAGGAGCACAAATTTCAAAGAAGGGCACTCTGACATGGCACAGAACCACAAATCCATCTGCCATGACTATATACCCTGAGGATCTCCTTAGCCTTCAGGAGATCTAGCACTTAGGTCTGTATCTACTTTGGCTCTCTCTGGGGTCCTGGGGAGCTGTGCACAAGCATGACCCCACTGATGACCTCCAACTCTTTTTGGAAGACTCTTACCCATATAAACTCATTTGTCTTTGCCATTTCCCACTTTCATTTAAGGTCTAAAAACAGTTTTTAACATTTGATACAATATCTAGCCTGAGATATTCTGCTGGTCTGAGTTGGCCCCTTTTTTCAAGGTCTTTTTCTGGTTGTATCACCAGTCAGTGATCGGTAGTTATCCCATGGCGACAAGGAGGCTCATCCCTGGGAGTCATGCAGAGTTTGGCTTAGAGAGTGGCCATATTTCAGCAACATGTAGACTTTCATGAGTTAACTTTTTAGGCATGCTGAAGCTCTAGGCCTACTTCATATTTCAGACACACAGACTCATATGAATAGTCACCAGTGTCAAAGGCTCATTATTGGACCATCCTTCCTTGTTTGTCTTTGCTGTTGCACATGGGGGATTATTGTTGTTTCATTGGGGAATGTGACAGCTCCCCAGGGTAGGATTCCAGCACTACCTCAGTTGACGTTTTTAACTGTAATTACTATAAAAATCCAAACATATATCAGAATATTTTATGTCCCTTATATACATGCCCTGGAGAAATCCTCCCCACTCCTATTCTCCCCTTCAATAATATTAGCTTGTCTGCTATACAGATGCCCTTTTTCATCATGTGGAAGTTTCCTTCTATTCCGTTTTTTAAAGTGTATTTTTAAATTTATATTAAGAATGAGTTCTGGATTTTGCAAAGTACATTTTCTGCATCAGTTGAGATAGTCATGCTGTAGTTTTCCTTTCTTCTGTTAAAATTGTCTGTCGCATTTATTGCCTTTTTTTGTTGAACCACCTGTACATACTTGAGAAGAATCCTACATGATCATAGTGTATACATTTATTTTGATATGCTGTTGGATTCAGTTAGCTCTGCTTTACTTGATGATTTTTGCATCTCTATTTATAATGATTAATTTTCTGTATTTTATTTATTTTTTACTATCTTTATTTGGTTTCCTTGGAGGTGATAGCCTCTAGAATGATTTACAGAGTATTCCCTCACCTTGAAAGTTCTGAAATTCGTTGAGCAAAAGAGGTTATAACTTTTCTTGGAATGTTTGCTAAGGATTCCCGTCGAAGCCTTCTAGTCATTATCTTTTATTGGCTTGGAGGTTACTGTTTACTGATCCAATCCCATTACCAGTTATTGGTTTCTTGAGATGTTCTATTTCTTCTTGAGTCAGTATACTTTGTTTCTGGGAATTTGTCCATTTCCTATGAGTTATTCAATTTTTGGTGTACAATAGTTCTGTGTACCCTCTTTGTGAACGTTAGGCAAATGTGTCACCTCAGTTAGGTAATTGAGTAGTAGGATGTCTGCTCAATTCCAGGCAAAAGAGTGTCAGTAGGCCATATACATTCTTTCTCTCCCATTCAGACACAAACATGTAGACACTGCGTTGAGATGGTGGAACTACAAAATGGTAGTAGCTTTGATCCTTGGGTTACTTGAGAGCACAGAACCCCTGCATACTCACATTATGCATCAGTGCAAAAAAAATGAGGTTTTGTAGAGTCAAGTCAAATAACAGTTTTTTTTCTGTTATATCAGTTAGCAGTTACTTTGATATATAGATACTATTTTTGTGACTTGTTTTTTTAAATATAATTACAAAAAAGCAGTGTATATATTACTGCAAAAAATTCTAAATATACATATGAATTACAATTCCCCTGTTTAAAATTTCCTCCAAAATATACCTCCTTCCTCAGAGGTAATGTTAGCAACTTTGTTTCTAATATTTTAACTGGATTCTAGGCTTTTTTCATAGATAGATATAATAAAAAAGTCTTAAAATAAAAAAATATACATGGGTAATGGTGTACATATTGATATGCCACTTGACTTTGCCACTTAGCAAAATGGATGGAGGATCTTTCCATGACAGTCTGTAAAGTTTCACCTTAGTTTTGTAATTATTTCCTAATATTCTAATATATATGTGCGAATTAAGTAATTAAAACATTCTTCTCCTGATGGAAACATAAGTGGTCTCTATTTGTTCCTATATTTAATAGAACTGCAATCAACAGACTTGTACATAAATTCTTAAAGAATGTGTGGGCTTCCTTAAAATAATGTCTTTCTAATGTGGACCTTGGTCTAAAGAGGAAAGTTTGTTGTATTACAATTTTTTATAAATATTGCCAAAATTTTGCTTCAAGAACACTATAACAATTTGTGTTCACACGAATTAATGTACCTCATTATCCTAAAGTCTCCCAAACAATTTTATGATGCCTTGGCTTTGTGTCCGGAGGGGTAGGAGGAGAGGATCCACCCCTTGTCTGGATGCCTCAACCCTTGCTTGTGCATCAGTGCACCCCAAATTGTGAGAGCTCTCTAGGTGTTGCCTGACTCTTCCCCGAGTGAATCTACCCATGGCTACCTTTAGTATTTTTAATTCAGGGATTCAGATTTTTTCTTTTAAGATGGAATTGGACTGCTCTCACTGGGTCTCCCTGGGGTCACCTCTTTAAATGGGCGGTCTCATTGCCAACAGTTTTTTTTTTTTATGTGACAGCTATTGTAGCTTTACAGAACTAATGGAGAGACTACAGTTTCAATATACTGTTGTAGAAGTCAAGATAGGTTCTATTAGTCTTTAGATAGGTCAGGAGTCAGGAATAATTTTTGGGAAGGTAAAAGATTTACTTGTGACCAGCTGTACTCAGAACTTCTCATGGAAAGTCTGAGCCCTGAACAAGCTTGCTCATTTCTTTTTCTACATTTTAGATAATCTTATAGCACATTGGGTTTGCATTTTCCCTGAATATTTAAAGTTTATAAAGTTTGAATTCCTAAACCATTTTTCCAGTAGTGGAGTTGTTGTCATGTTTTCCAAGGGCAGGGCTACTTTTCTCACTCTCCCAAGCACAGTGCTCAGGACTCATAAAGCCCAGCTTATCTATGAAGAGATGAACAGCCCTCCTCCCATAGCCTTCATCATTCCCCCCCTTAATGCCAGCTCATTTTGCTAAGCTTTGGCATAAATATTCTTAGACTTATGAGGTGGGTGACTGTTGATTTGATTGATTATCCCACTTTTCAATTAATTAATGAGACCTCAAAGACAAAGTTTTTGGTTAATGTTTGGGGTTCATCCTGTTTTCTGAAGAAGTTCTTATACTGGACAGTAGAATGCTGGGGGTGGGGCTCCCAGCAGTCATTCTGGGTATCATTGGTGCTCCTGTGGATTTCTTTCTAAGCTCCAAATCCATCTATTAATTTTACTATACCCATAGGTGGTTTACTCCTTTAATCATAAAGGGGGAATTAAGGAAGCTGATCTCTTTTATGTAAATACTTCCTGCTGGTCATGGGTTGTGGTCCTTACCTAATAAGGTATAAAAAATAATAATTTTGACTGGAGGAAGTTGGATATAGCATTCTGTGTGAAGGTGGATGATGTTTTCATATGGTTAATAAGATGTTCATTCTGAAAAAAACAAACTTAATTTAAAATATGAGATACCTGTTTTCTAAGAGAGATATTGGATTACAGGGGTAGACAAAGTTGGGTGTTTATAAAGATGGCACCCGTTTTAAAAGTTAATGGAGAACATTCTATATACATATACACATTTTTTAAGTTATTTATTTTCAGAGAGAAGTAGTAGTAGAAAATAGTATTAGGTACTTAGCATTGTCCTGAAGATGCATTTCAGGCTGTTTAATGATTGGCATTCATGGGCTCTGCCAGGTGATTCTGGTAAATTAACAACTATTGGGCTATTGGTTTCATTCAGGATTAGTGTACGAAGTTGGAAATTCCCTTAGGTTTTTAGGTGGCGGATTGACAGGAATTACAGATTAAAATTTTTGCATTTTGGTTTAAATGGCATTTTGACTGTTCAATAGGTGACCCATCACTAACAAGCAAGCCTCGCTTTGCTACACATTAGAGTACTGTAGAGTAGTAGGGTGGCTGTGCCTGGCAACAATTACCCAGCTACCTGCAAGCCACTGGTGGTACCATTGTTTTAAGCTAAGACTCCCTCCTTATTTTATAGACATGTTTATTAATTATTTAGAAAATGAAATTATCAGAAATTTAACTTGTCTAATATATTTTTGTACCTGATCTAGAATAGAAAAGATATCAGAGAGGTTCAACAATGGCAGGGGAGGAATACTGGTGTAGGATGTTATTGACAGGGGACACATGGTTGGAAGGGAGTTCTACAGGGCATATATCCAGGGTACATAAAAATGTTTGGATATTTTCATAGTGAATACAATTAAAAACAATAACTGAGGGAGTGCTGAGTTCCTAGCCAGGGGAGCTCTATCACAGTCCCTAAAGGAACAGCAACAATCCAAAAAGTGCAATGGCAAAGACCAAAAAAGAATGAAGGTACAACAATGATCCCTTGATACTAATGACTATGCTTGTGAGCCTGTGCACCTGAAATAAGAACAAGGCCTAGAGCTGCAGGGTGCCTAAGAGTTACCTCCTGAGAACCTCTGTGTTGCTCAAATATGGCCAGTTTCAAAGGCAAACTCAGCATGTAAATGCATTGCATTCCCCCAAGGGTGGGACATGACTCCCGGAGATGAGCCTCCCTGGCTCTGAGGGGTTACTACCAAGTACCAGCTGATGATGTAACTAGAAAATGACCTTGAATAAAAGGGTCCACTCAGACCAGCAGAATATCTCAATCTACATATAATACCAGGAGTTAAAAATGCTTTCTGACCTGAATCAAAGGGGGAAATGGAAAGGACAAATGAGTTTGTATGGCTATGAGTCTCCAAAAAGAGCTGGAAGGTTATCAGAGGTCTTGGCCTTATGCACAACTGAGCAGAGTCCCAGAGAGAGATAAAGTAGATACAACCATGGGTATTGTTTCTTCTGAGGGTTACAGAGACCCACAGGTTCTATGGTCATGGCAGATGGAGTTCAGTGCCAAGTCATTCGGCCCTACTTTGGAGTTTGTGTTTCTGTGTGATGGAGCTGGACTCAGATGTGATCTTTGTTCACAAGCCTCTCCTGTTACTTTTACCTGAACTGTAGTTGGTGTTGGGGTTTAATGTATACCCAGGGGACCTGAATCTCTGTACTGACCATGTGATAGCCAGGCCCTGAGCCTCAATAGATTTCAGCTCCTACACTCTGGTTTATTGGACTTACCCCACTCAGCTAACATGGAGTTAAAGGTCAACCACCACACCATGGATCCAAGCGTGCCTACAACTGAAAGCAGGAGGACTGCATCCAGCATCCATGTAGAATCTAAGCCCCCCCTTGACATAGCTGTGGAATGGACACAAGCAATCCAAGGTCCATAGGATGGAGGAATAAAGTATGGATTAGAGTGGACTTACTGATAATCTATTCATGAACTATTGTGATTAGTAATAGAAGAAAATTTGGCATTGGTGTGGAGAAAGTGGCCATGGTGACTGCTGGGGGTAGGGAATGGGAGGAAGAATGAGATGTGGAGGTGTTTTTGGGACTTGGAGTTCTCCTGGGTGATGCTGCATGGACAGTTACCAGACATTGTATGTCCTCCCATGGCCCACTGGGTGGAACGTGGGAGAGTGTGGGCTATGATGTGGACCACTGACCATGAGGTGCAGCAGTGCTCAGAGATGTATTCACCAAATGCAACGAATGTCTCATGATGATGGAGGAGATTGTTGTTATGGGGGGAGGAGTGGGGTGAGGAGAGTGGGGGGTATATGGGGACCTCATATTTTTTTAATGTAATATTAAAAAATAAAGACAATAAAAGAAAAGATATCATTATAATTATTAGGCATATAGTTAGAACAGGATAAAAGTACAGCATTTAATATTAATTAATGTAGTACTTAATGAATAAGGATTTTGAGTTGCAATTAATAGTTTTAATTTTCACGTTTTTAATACTTTAAATTTTAACTCTCCATGTGAGCAGGCCATAATGCCAATTGTGTTAAAATTTTCCTTACAGTCTCCTAATAATCATTGCTCCATTTAGCATGTTCTTCCCACCATGAGCAAGTTGCTGCATTTTTGATCCTAGAGAGAGTTTCCAGTATTTTACTGGCCTGGTGCACAGCACTCTCTGGCCCTATGGAAGTTGATATCCACTGTCTGGATTCGATATCCACTGATGCTTGGCTGAACCAATGCATCATTGCCTGCTGCGGGAGATTGAAAATCTAATGTAGTTTCCATCAACTTCAGGAGTATAATCAGAGGTGTGATTTAGCAAACATTTATATTTCATGAGTCAGTGACCAGGCTAGCCAATAACTCACATGGATAGGCAACCTGTAATGTATTCAAGGCCTGGTTTGAATGCACAAGAGTGTTTGACAATGTTAAAGTCTATCTCTTGTTTTCATATAACCCCAGGTATTGGTTCCTTTGAGGGCTAAAGAGACCCACGGGCTCTATGGTCATGGCAGATGGAGTTCACTGCCATGTCAGATGGCCCTTCTTTGGAGCTGGTGTTTCTGCGTGATGAAACTGGATTCAGATGGAATCTCTTTTCATTAGACTTTCATGCTACTTTACTGGAATTGTAGTTGGTGTTGGGGTTTAAGATATATTTAGGGGATTGAATCTCTGGACTGACAATATGATAGCCAGGCCCTGAGCCTCAACAGACTTCAACTCCTACAATCTGATTTATTGGACTCACCTCACTCAGCTAAGATGGAGTTGAAGAAGGACAACCACCACACCATGGAGCCTAGAGTGCCTACAACTGAAAGCAGGAGGATTGCATCCAGTATCCATGTGGAATCTGAGCCTCCTCTTGACATAGAGATGCCACGGACATAACCAATCCAAGGTCCACAGAGAAAAGGTGGCATTGGTGTGGAGTGGGAAAGGTGGACATGGTGGCTGATATGGGTATGGGGAATGGCAGGAAGAGATGAGATGTGGAGGTGCCTTTGGGACTTAGAGTTGCCCTGGATGGTGCTGCAGGGGCAATCACTGGACATTGTAAATCCTCCCAGGGCCCACTGGATGGAATGTGGCAGAGTATGGGCCATGATGTGGACCATTGACCATGAGGTGCAGAGATGCCCAGAGAGGTACTTACCAAATGCAATGGATGTATCATGATGATGGGAGTGAGTGTTACTGGGGGGGGGGGAGTGGTGGGGTGGGGGTGGTAGGGTTGAATGGGACCTCATATTGTTTTTTTAATGTAATATTTTTACAAAATCAATTAAAAAATAAATAAAAAAATTAAAAAAATAAAAAAATAAAATAAAAATTTTATTACAACACATTATATATAAAATGACTTTTACAGTTTTACCATGAATATACTAGCTCGTATTTTAACTTAGTAGTAGAATGAAAAAAAAATCTATTTTTCACTAATAAAATGAAAACAGAAGATTCTCAATAGAATTGAGGTAACTTTTCTTTACTCTTTCCTTAAATATGCACTTTGTGGTGACTTTCAGACAGATTTTTTTATCAAGATGTTACCTTTTTGCAATTAATACCAATCCATGTTTTTTATAAATGACTTTTTGGAATTAGCCATTTAAATGCTTCAATTTAGAAGATGCTTTTACAAACTTTTATAATTAACCATAACCTCGTAGACTAGTTGCCTTATATTTAAATAAACTTTTAAGATTACAATTACCAGCCAAAGAAGTTTACTTTATGTATTTAAGAGAGCATATTTACATTTTCTTCTTTAGCTTAATTTCATTAACATTAACTTACAATTTTCATTACTTCAAAGATTTTGTACATATAATGTTAATTTCTTTAATGGGTATTTTATAAACCAAGGGAGATTATATCCAATCTCAAAAAATTTATAACAATTATTGTTTATGCAAGGAATGTTCTCATTCCTTTGTTTATAGGAGGCTAAATGTTCTATTTTATGTTTAACTTCTGAAACTGTGAAAAATTTTAAACATACTACTAGGTTCTGGAATATATTATAGTTGTATAATTTGTTTAATCATAATTTAGGAAAGATCTATTCATTGCTTTAATGAACCCTTTTTACTTGCCAAAATTTGTTAATGGAATTATTAACCACCCTTATTCTAAGACTGTTAAAATATTTAAACTGGGGAATTACAAAGTAAACTGATATTTAATTCCCTAGGCTAGAAGATAGTTTAAATCTGCCACAAATAGTCGCTCCCTCAAAGCTCTTGTAAAGTGAAGTCCGGTTCCCACTGTAAACTATAATTAGATTTCTATATGACCTACGCATCATGCTTTGTCTAATTTGGACTCCAGGAATATTTATTCAAATATATATCTGCATATTTAATTTTTAAAAATTTGAATAGTGCTCTTTTAAGAATTTTCATTTCTTAATGTGATATTATTATTCTGATATATCAAGATATACACTGAAGAAAGAGGCAGGCATAGATAGAGTTAGGCACAGAAATATAACTCATTGACGGTACTTATAATTTGCATTATTTATATACCATTTAGTTTAATTTGGGCTTTAGAAATATATATTACTTATACAACAGCATATTTAACCCCAACAATATGAGCAAATAGGTAGACATGAATATTTTTGACACAGAAACATGCTTTAGTACTTAAAACTTGCATTTAAAAAAAATTAGCATAAGTACAAAACATTTGAAATTCTCCTGAAAGGTTTTTTTTTTCTTAGTTTGCGCTATGACCATACAGTTTGCAGAAGAATTTTGTTTCTTAACTAATGGTTGTAACCAAAATGTTCCCAATGCTTTTATACAATATTCCTTTGTTTCAGAACTTAATATTTCACTTTTAATTTAGCAGATTTTTGATGAGCAAGACTAATTCCATGTATACATACCAAGATTATTGAAGCCCCAGGGAGACTGGGTTCTTTCATGAATTGTCACACTTAGGAACACTGACAGTAAAGGAAGGAGGCCTTGTTTATTTTCCAGTCCTTGGAGATAAAAAAAAAAACCTCTGTGGATATTCATCCCGTATGTCAAGAATTCCACGAGGCAGCCATTTAGTCCACACTTGGAATCTTGACATAAATCAGGTTTACTAATACCAGCAGGAGAGGAGATCAGAATATCTCACATCTACTTTTCCCTGGGCTATAGGAGCAGAAGCTGCCATGAAATTACTATTAAAAAAAGGCAAAAGGTGAGTCTAGGCTTGAGGTGACCATAAATGAAGGGAAGGTTAGTTTAAAATTTACACTTACAATAAAAGGTTCAGGCTAAATTCACCCAGTTATAATTTCTGTTATTATCTGTCTGCTGTTTTATAATGTAAAGGCATCTATAAGTCATCATAACACTTAATCACAGCTTTCATTACGTTTTTATGTTAAGGAGAGTTGTTACCGGGTTGGCCAGATTTCCATGAATCACAAGTAAATGCAGCCTACAATTCCTAACACAGTAGCTGAAATCCAGGCTACATTTACTCCATTGCAATTGACACAGCTACCAACATGTGCATATATAGATATATAGCTATAGATATATAGATAGATACATATACATGCATACATATATATATATATACACACACACATATATACACATATACACACACACACACACATAAGGGTCCATATAAAATGATTCTAATTCTTAGTCATAGGTATTATATGTTTTACTTTAAGATTAATTGGACACCTTTATTAATTAAGTTAAAAGAAACTTATTAGTAATAAAACCACATAGTTTTCCTGATTTTTTTTTTTGCAGTATTTCATGACCCTTACTGCTGACTGCTTTTAGGCAAAACATTAAAAGGGCTATCAAGTGATTAGAGGTTTATTGTTTTTAAGCAATAGCCTCCTTCCTTGAGACAAAAATATTTTACAAATTTACAGCTTTAAACAATACACAGCATGTTTACACAGACATACAAAGTCAGAGATTTCCCTTACCTCCCCCCTTCCAGGTTGATCAGTGATTTGATAGTAATGTGGCTTATGCATAAAATGCATGGACTCACTTGAATGGGGCAAACCACTCCCCATTCCTAGGGAGGATGGGAAAGAAGAGAGTGGTGGCAAGATCCAGGTTGCTAAATTTGGCTGGAAAGAAGATTTCAAATTTGGCACCTTTCCAAGGGATCCCCTGTCCTGGCAGGGCTATGATTCAAGTCACTGGCTCCACCAGCCACCCTGACTGAGCCAGCTCCAACAAACTTGGTGGCATTGCATGGACATGGACACAGACAATCCCTGATTTCCTGCAATTGGGGGCAACACAGAGAAGCAAGACATCAGAGAATGCATACACACATTCACGGCTGCGGTTTTGCTTCACAAACTACAATCAACTTTCTCATCTGCCAAAAACAAGGAAGGTTTCCAGTTCAACCAAATTCCACCACATTACATAAACACACAAATCCAAAACCAGCATTAGGCTGACACAGACAGAAGCACAAAACTCATTAATCAAATTCACAAGTTATATATATGTTTTCTTCAGCCTGGCTGTCCCCACAGGCATTACGAACTTTAGTAAGAGTACTTGACATTAATATGTGATATTGTTGTAGAATTTGAGAGAGGTTTAATTATTTGTGTATAGAGAGGCCAGGACTCAGGAATGATTTTGAGAAGGAAAAATGGTTTATTGATGGCTGGCCGGACTCAGGAGCTTTCTGTTTCAATCCCAAGCCCAGAACAAGATTTTCAAATTTCTTTTATACAGAGAGGAAAGGCCAACCGGTCCCTTTGTTTCAGTTCTCAATAGGCTTGAATTAGCATATATATCTTCCACATCTTAGGTAAGCTTTTAGCATGGACTCCAGACATTCTAGATAAGCTTTTAGCATATTTGGTTTGTATTTCCCCTAAATACTTAAAGTTTATAGACCTTGCATTGTTAAACTGTTTCCTGGGACTGGAGTCGTTGCCATTGTCACTAAGGGCAGGACTGCAGCCTCTTACCATTCCATACCCACAAGTCAAACAGCTTAGGTTATCTCTGAAGAAACAAAGAGCCTCCCACCCATAGCCCACATCAATATAAAGTTAATTTATTCACAATTCAACACCATAACAAAAGATTCCAACCAGATGTTTTCACTGTTTAAATTTACACACAGATGAAACTCCACTATAAAGGCAGATTCATTTTCCTGTAACCAAGTTTTTCAAATTCCAGACAAATTTCCAAGACTTTAGGATTCGAACTTATAAACATACCTTCCTATTATAATGAAACCTTCGTTACCTCAGTGGAGACAAGACCAGTACCAAATTTTAACATAGTTAGACAAACCTCAAACACAAGGTTTTTACCCCTTATTCTATTTTTTTTTTTTTGACCTATAGAGAAATGCCGCCCCACCAAATTTCTGGAGGTACTGGGGCACTCTTGGGAGATTATCACCCAACCTTTTCTAGCAATTAAATCTAGAATGTTCCTGACTATTATCCAAAGAAGTCTTAACTTCTTCCATGTGTGAAGCCTTTTTCATTCCCAGAATTTCTTTTTTTTAGACCTTCCATTTTCCTTGATTTTCATTGGGACACATTCTATTGGAGCCCATATCTATTCTGGAGTTAATTTAATTCAGAGGTGCCCAGAATTTGGGTTCACCTGAGTCCTCCTGCCCTCCTTGTTGATTCAGAAGGGGTAGAAAATGCTACTTTCTCTTGCCTTGGTTTGCAATCCCAGAAGAGCCACAAAAATTTTTTGTAGATTTGGAGTGAGGGTAAATTATTTGTGTATAGCAAGGAAAGTTCTCAGGAATAATTTTAGGAATGAAAAAGATTTATTTATGAATGGTTGGGCTCAGAGTGTCTCATTTAATATCCCAGCCCACACAAGCTTTTTGAGTTTTTTTATATATTTTAGATAATCTTTTATCATATTTTATTTGCATTTCCCTGAATATTTAAAGTTTAAAGAGTTTGAAATTCTAAATTGTTTTTCTGGGACTGGAATTGTTGCCATGTTTACCAAGGGTAGGGTAGCAGTTCTCACTGTACCAACCACACAGCTCATAACACATAGATCTCAGGTTATATAAGAGGAGAGGAGCAACACCCCCACCCATTATCTACATCAATACTACCAGCATTATTATCATTTTACATTAGTGTGCTACATTTGTTACAATTCATGAAATAATATTATTGTTAATGTATTAACTAATGTCCATGGTTGATGTTAGTATTTTCAGGAATTTGTGTTTTTCTTAGAATTGGTCTACTGCAACTAAGTTAATGAATTTATTACCATAGATATTTTTGTATTATTCCTTTATTTACTTAATGCCGTGGATTCATTAGTTATGTTTCACCTTTTACTTAGGATGATTTGTCAATGATCTCCCTATTCTTGGCTAATATGGTTAAGTTCATTCACTTTTATCCATATTTTCAAGGAAATTTGTTGTTTCACTGATTTTCTTGTTTTGTTTCCTGTTTAAAATTAATTGATTTCATCCTCTAATCTTTATTATTTTATATTTTGATTTGCTTTAGATTTAATTTGCACTTTTCTTTGATTTTCATGGTGGGCTCATCGATTCTTGAATATAGATTATATGCCTTTTCTAATATAAGCTTTTAATGCCTTAGTAAATGACCCAAGATCTCAGGCATTAAAAAACAAATGCAGGTGGTGGACATGACCCAGTGGTTACGGCATCCGTCTACCACATGGGAGATCCGTGGTTCAAACCCTGGGCTTCCTTGACCCATGTGGAACTGGCCCATGCGCAGAGCTGATGCACACAAGGAGTGCCATGCCACGCAGGGGTGTCCCCCGCGTAGGGGAGCCCCACATGGAAGGAGTGCACCCTGTAAGGAGAGCCACCCAGCGCGAAAGAAAGTGCAGCCTGTCTAGGAATGGCGCCGCACACATGGAGAGCTGACACAACAAGATGATGCAACAAAAAGAAACACAGATTCCCGTGCCTCTGACAACAACAGAAGCGGACAAAGAAACAAGATGCAGCAAAAAGACACAGAGAACAGACAACCGGGGCGGGGGGGGGGGGGGGAGAGAAATAAATAAATAAATCTTAAAAAAAAAAAAGGAAAAAAACACGCACACAAAACAGGCATTGACTTTGAATATAACTTGGCCCAGGGTTTCAGATATGTAAAATCATTCTTATCAGGCAGAATATTCTAAAGGCTAATAACTTTCCTCCCAGGTTCTAGCCAAGATCCTGTCCTTAAGACAGGATTTGATTTGGAATATGCCACTTTTGATTAACCCAAGTTGGCTGAAATAAACTTTTTACAGAACTATTCCGTAATGAAGGACTTATTTGAGGTCAACGTGTAAGCATAGAAATCAAATTTGTATTAAACACAAAACCACACAGAGGCATAACAGAAATAGCAAACAAAGTAATATCAAAGAAATCTAAGTGTTAGGTATACTCAGTTGGACTCAGATGTGTCTTGATCCCTAGAATGTCTTTTAGGAAATAATCATCTTGTTGTAGAATTTGAGAGAGGTTCAATTATTTGTGTATAGAGAGGCCAGGACTCAAGAATGATTTTGAGAAGGAAAAATGGTTTATTGACAACCAGCCAGACTCGGGAGCTTTCTGTTTCAATCCTGAGCCCAGAACAAGATTTTTGAATCCCTTTTATACAGAGAGGAAACGTTAAATGGTCCCTTTGTTTCAGTTCTCAATAGGCTTGAATTAGCATATATCTTCCACATCTTAGGTAAGCTTTTAGCATGGACTTCATACATTCTATATAAGCTTTTAGCATATTTTGTTTGCATTTCCCCTAAATACTTAAAGCTTTTAGCATATTTGGTTTGCATGTCCCCTAAATACTTAAAGTTTACAGACCTTGCATTGTTAAACTGTTTCCTGGGACTGGAGTCATTGCCATGTCACCAAGGGCAGGACTGCAGCCTCTTACCATTTTACACCCACAAGTCAGACAGCTTAAGTTATCTCTGAAGAGAAAAAGAGCCTCCCACCCATAACCCACATCAATCTTAGATCATCAGAAAGCCAATCTTCAGTGGGGTCCTTCAAGATTGTTTTTTTTTTTAAGCATTTTCTCTTCTTTTCTCCAGTGTTCTCCTTTAGTATAGCTTGTAATCATTGATTTCCATCCCCTCAGGTGCCTTGCCATAAGTGCTTTTTTGGACACTCTAGACTGCATATCTTTGCCCATATCCATGTATCCCCTACTTATGCCCAGAATCATCAGATCTGTCATAGGCACTGTAGTTTTGATTACCACTATAGGCAGAGCTATAAATTCCATATCCTTGATCATAATATTTATTCAATCCTTGCTTCCAGTTTCAGCCCTGACCTTGTCCATGACCCCAAGTACAAACTCATCCACAAGCTGAAGCTCCTCTTCCCCGTTTCCTAGTTGATATTGCTGCTTATATACTTCTTAGGTTTGTGCAACTTTTATTTCATACTTCCAAATTCGTATCTGATGATATTTGCTCTGTAATATTTTCTTTACTGACTCTTGGTCTATATATGTGATGTGGGGTATCCACACCACTATTTAATTTAGTCTTAGTATTCTATATTGCCTAGCCAACTTTCCTTGTTTTATGGTGGCTACCATTTGTAGCAGAATTCAGAAACCCTGTATGGTATCTACGGTTATACACATGAGAAAATTATCATTCCTTTCTCTCCTTTCCATCCACATACTCGAGATATGTGTTTCTGTACAGCATATTGGGAATGTTGATCAGGCTACTGATGTGGGCTATGGGTGGAAGGCTCTTTGTCTCTTCAGAGATAACCTAAACTATCTGTGACTTGCGGGTGTGGGATGATGAAAGGCTGCAGTCCTGCCCTTGGTGAGCAGGAGACAGTTTAACAATGCAAGGTCTATAAACTAAGTATTCAGGGGAAATGCAAAGCAAATATGCTAAAAGCTTATTGAATGCCTGAGGTCCATGCTAAAAGCTTACTAAGATGTGGAAATATATGCTAATTCAAGCCTATTGAGAACTGAAACAAAAGGACCATTTGGCCTTTCCTCTCTGTATAAAAGGGACTAAAAAATCTTGTTTGGGGCTCGGGATTTAAACAGAAAGTTCCTGAGTCCGGCCGGCCATCAATAAACCATTTTTCCTTCTCAAAATCATTCATGAGTCCTGGCCTCTCTATACTCAAGTAATTGAACTTCTCTCAAATTCTACATTTTTGGCGACTGCGAAGGAGAACAAATGAAGGCCAGAGATGGTAGCATTTTGCTGCCCCTTCCAAATCCCCGAGGAAGCCGGGAGGACTCGGGTGAACCCCAAATCTGGGCTCCCCTGGATTAAATTTAATCCAGAAAAGATGCGGGCTCCACCAGAATCTTCCTGACAAAAATCAAGGGCAATGGAAGGTTTGAAGAGAAAGATTCTGGGAACAAAAAAGAACTGAGCATGGAAGAAGGTAAGACTCCCCGAGTGAGCACAGTCTGGAAGGCCCTAGCTTTAATTGCTAGGATGGGGAGGCTGATCACCTCCTGAGAGAACCCTAGTAGCCCCAGAAAATTGGGGGGAAGCCAGTCTCTCTAGGCTTGGGAAAAGGAGAAAAACCAGGGAAAAGCCCTGGTGTTTTGGGTTTGTCTAACTGCATGTTAGAATCTGGTACTAGTCTTATATCCACTAAAGGAGTGGAGTCTTGATTTTAATAGGAAGGGCTATTTATAGGTTTGAGTCCTAATGTCCTGGAGAAAAACCGGGAAAAAGCCCTGGTGTTTTAGGTTTGTCTAACTGCATGTTAGAATCTGGTACTAGTCTTATATCCACTAAAGGAGTGGAGTCTTGATTTTAGTAAAAAGGGCTATTTATAGGTTCAAGTCCTAATGTCCTGGAAATTGGTCTAGATTAAAAAAAAAAACTTGGTTACAGGAAAATGGATCGGCTTTTCTGGTGGAGCTTGGTCTGGGTGTAAAGTTTAAACAGTGGAAAAAGTCTAGCTGAAATCTTTTGTTATGGTGCTAAATTGTGAATGAATTTGCTTTATACCAAATGTTAAGTGTTCTGAGGTTTGTGATGGCTGTGGGGGCAGCCATGGTGAAAATATATATAAACTTGTGGGTCAGATTAGTGACCTTTGTGCTTCTGTCTGTGTCAGCTCAATGCTAGTGTTGGAGTTGTGTCCTTATGTAAAGTAGAATTACAGCTGAGCTGGAGCCCTCCCTTGCCATTGGCAAGAGGGTGAAATGATTATGGGGCAAAACTGAGGAGTCTGGATGTTTGCGGAGTCTAGATGTTTGTGCATGCTCTGCTGTCTTGTCTCTGGTCTGGCGCTTTGCCAGGGCTTGGAGGCCATCTGTGTCCGTGCCATGCACCCAAGTTTGTTGGGGCTGCCCCAGTCAGGGTGGCTGGGTCCCCTGGAGAGTTGCTGAATTTGATTAGGTTCTGTCTGCCCATTTTGGCCTGAAAGCTGGAAAGGGGGGAGCGGCTTGCATAAGCTGCATTCTTGTTTGATTGTTGTGCACCTGACTGCCGTGAAGGGGGTAAAAAGCAGAATCAGAATAAATGCAGTAAAGTTCCCTCCCTAGGGTGTCAAAGCCAAAATACCTTTGCATTCTGCCCAGGTTCTTAGAAGGTATTGTAGTAACTTTAAGTAAGAGAATGTGTTCTGTGAAGGTAAAATTTGCCTTAAGGGTATAAATAATTTAAAAATTTTACAAAGCGTTGTTTAAATTAAGGTATTTAAATGGCTAATTGCAGAAAGTCATTATTTAACAAAAACTGAATTGATAATAATAATAATGAAAGGCAATTTTATAACAAACTTATTCATTCGGCAGCCAGTCTCCCCTGCCAACTTGCTTCCAAAAAAAAAAAAAACTGTTTCTGGTATTACATGCTACTAAGTATTTAAAGTGAAGAAAAGTTCATTATTTTAACAAGCTTGTTTAGTATTAATCGCAATTATATGTTGTAAGAAGTTTGCCTGGTAACTTAGTATGTGGAATATATGGAGTGCATTTTTATTGTTAAGGAAACAGAAGATGATTTTGTCCTAAGATAAAATGGTTGATTATTGGAAAGAGTAGAGTGTGGGACAAAACCTGAATGAATACTGAAAGTGTAGAAGGTTTGTGGAAGGAAAATTTTTATGATTAAAATTGAGTGAGATCAATATACAAAGAAAATCTTTAATCAAAATAGCTTGTGCTTTAACCTATCATTTCCTCAGTGTTTGAAGAAGAGTCTTACCTCTTTTAAAAGAACATTTATGTTCTAGAAATCAAATCCTGAAAAGTAGCTTTTTATTTCAAACTAACTGCAAGAGATTTATTCTTTTACTTTAAAGGAAAAATTAAAGTAATGGTTAAGTTCATTTAATATGTTATAAGTCGAATGAAAGGTATTTAAAGGTGTTATAAATAGGTTTTTTAAAAAAAATTAATAAAAACTGCAACTAAGAGTTAAAATCATTTATAAATGCATTTATATTATAAAACAGTGGAAAGACAATAACTGAAATTATAGCTGGGTGAATTTAGCCTGAAACTATTATTTAAGTGTAAATTCTAAACTAACCTTTCCTTTGTTTATGGTTACTTCAAGCCTAACCTCACCCTTTGCCTTTGCCTATGGTTATTTCATAATTGAGAAAAGCTGGGACATCACTGTCTCCTCTCCTGGTATTAGTAACCCTTTCTCTCATGAATTCAAGTACAAACTAAATAAATTGCTGCCTGATGGAATAAGGTTAAATGACCACTGGAGTTTTATTATCTCCAAAATCAAAAAGGGAGGTGGAGGGCACAGTCATAGTGCAAATTAAGAAGAGTTTCAAGAGTCTTTGAAATGTTTTGCAGTCACACTTGTTTTGTAAGAATTAGAAGTTTAAAGTAACTAAAGTTATGTTGTTGTGTCAACTATTCATGTCTGCCTATTTGCTCAAATTGTTGAGGTTAAATATGCAGTTATAAGTAATATATATTTTGGGACCCCAAATTAAGCTAAACAGTATATAAAATAATGCAAATTATAAATAATATCAATGAGTTTTGTTTCTGTGTCTAACTCTTTGTGTCTGCCCATTTGCTCAGTGTATGTCTTCATACATCAGGATAATAATATCAAATTAACAAATGAAAATTCTTAAAAGAGCTCTATTCAAATTGTTAATTAAATATGCAGTTATATATGTAAATAAATATTCTTAAAGTCCAAATTAAACTAAGCAGAATGAAAAAGTCATAGAAATCTGATTATAGAAACAATTGGGAAAGGGCCTCCTCTTTGCAAGAGCTTTAAAGGCAAGACTAGGTGTAGCAGATTAAACCTATCTACTAGGCTAGGGAATTAAGAATCAATTTGCCTGGTAATTTCCCAGTTTAAACCTTTTGTCAGCCATAAAATGTAAAAAAAAAAACAACAAAGATTAGGTTAATTTTCACATAAGAAAAATGTTGATGTAACCTGGCAGCCTGCTGCCTCAGTCTCCCACTCCCGGGTTGGACAGCAGTGAAGGAGACCAGTTTAGGCCAGTCCTATGGGCAGTGGAAGGATGCCCAAGAAGGAGCTAAGTTGGTGCCATTTCAGCACTAAATTCTATTCCTTATTTGACAAAGGGGAGCAGGTAAAAACTAAAATGGTTGGAATGTGATAGAGGAAGCAGTTAAATCACAAACTTTTGCATGGGAAAGTTAAATCTCAGATAAGATGTAACTTTGGAAGTATCCAATCTATGGAAAAACAGAGGAAAAGCTTGCATGCTGGACTTAGGGGTATAAATTGTGTCATTTTTCTTTGTTCGGGGCACCAGCCATATCTGGCTCTGTGCCCCTTCTTGCAAGACTGAGAATAAATTCTTTTCTTCTCCACAATCTGGTGAGCCTTATTTTCTTCCAGAAGATTTCTTTCCATCAAAATAAAGGTAATTAGTGGCTCTATTAACAAATTTCAGTAAGTAAAGGAAAGTCCATAAAAACTATGGAGAGGGAAACAGACTTTGGCCCAGTGGTTAGGGCGTCCGTCTACCATATGGGAGGTCCGCGGTTCAAACCCCAGGCCTCCTTGACCCGTGTGGAGCTGGCCATGCGCAGTGCTGATGCGCGCAAGGAGTGCCGTGCCACGCAAGGGTGTCCCCCGCGTGGGGGAGCCCCACGCGCAAGGAGTGCACCCATGAGGAAAAGCCGCCCAGCGTGAAAAGAAAGAGCAGCCTGCCCAGGAATGGCGCCGCCCACACTTCCCGTGCCGCTGACGACAACAGAAGCGGACAAAGAAACAAGACGCAGCAAATAGACACCAAGAACAGACAACCAGGGGAAGGGGGGAAATTAAATAAATAAATAAATTTTTAAAAAAATAATAAAAAATTAAAAAAATAAAAGCTTTAAAAAAAAACACACAAAAAAAAACTATGGAGAGATCTTTCCTGGGTCATGATTTTAAAAAAATTAAGTAATTGTGTAATGTGTTTTAAAACCTGGTAGTTAGTATGCTTTTAAATTATTCATTTTCATAACTTAAAGAAAAGAAGTTTTTAGCTTCTTGTAAGGGAAAAAGAGAACATTCCTTGCATAAACTATTATGGTTTCAATTTTATTTAACTTGAGTGTAATCTCCCATAGTTAATTTATAAACTAAATTAACATTATATATACAAAATCTTTAGAGTAATGAAAATTGTAAGTTCACATTGGTGAAATTAGGCTAAAGGAAAAAGATTGTAGATATGCTCCCTTAAATAAATAGAGTAAATTTCTTTGGTAATTGTAATTTAATAAGTTTATTTAAACATGAGGTGGCTAGTCAATGTGGTTATAGTCAATTATAAGGAGGTTGTAATTCATCTGCCAAATAGAAAATGTTTAAATAGTTCTAGTTCTAGAAGTCATTGTTAACTAAAACTTAGATTGGTATTGGTAGCAGAAATAACTTAATGATAATAAAACCTGTCTGAAGGCCACCGCAAAGTACATATTTAAGTAAATGGCAATAAAAAGTTATCTTGATTCTATTGGAAATCTTCTGTTTTCATTTTAACAATGAAAAATAATATTTTTCTTTTATTACTAAAGTACCTACTGTTATCTTCATAGTAAAATTGTGTAAGTGAACAGTCATTTGATATATGTGTTGCATTAAGTTGTTTAAACTATATATAAAAACAAGGAATAAACTTTAACATTGTCAAACTCTTGTGCATTCAAACCAGGCCTTGAATACATTACAGGTGGCCTCTCCATGTGAGTTATTGGCTAGGCTGGTCACTGACCCCTCAATTAAAAATATTTGCTATATTAGCCTCTGGTTCTGCTCCTGAAGTCGATGGAAACTACGTTGCGGTTTCAAGCTCCTGCAGCAGCCAATAATGACTCGGTACAGCCAAGTGTACAATGGATATCACCTCCAGACTGGCACTGTCCATAGTGCCAGAGAGCACTATGTACCAGGCTAGTAGAATACTGGAAATTCTCTCTAAGATCAAGGATGCTGCGACTTGCTCACTGCGTTGAAGAACATGCTAAGTGGAGCCATGATACCAGGATACAGTAAGTGAAACTTAAACACAATTGGCATTATGGCCTGCTCTCATGGAGAGATAACATGTAAAGTATTACAAACCTGAAACTCAAAACTAATAATTGCAACTCTGAATCCTTATGCATTAAGTAATACATTAGTTAATATTAAGTGCTGTACTTTTATTCTGTACTAAATATATGCCTAATAATTATAACGTTATCTTTTCTATTTTGGATCAAGTGCAGAAGTATATTAGACATGTTAAATTCCTGGTAAAATCATTTTCTAAACAGTTAAAAACATGTCTATAGAATAAGGTGGCAGTCTCAGCCAGTCTCAGTCAACTTCTATATTCTACTGTACTCTGCTGTGTAGCAAAGGTGAGGCTTGCTTGCTGATGGTGAGTCACCTATTGAACAAGTCAAAATTGCTAGAAATTGTACAAATAAACCCAAGGTGTAAAAAAAACCTTTATTCTGTAGTTCTGATCACTCCCACAGGTGAAAACGAAGAGAATTTCCAATTTAGTGTTCTAATCCTGAGTGAAGCCAGTTGCCCAAGGAGTGCCAGTTCACCAGGAGCATCTGACAGAGTGAATGAGTGCCAATCATTGAACAGCTTGGAATGTGTCTTCAGACAAAGCTAAGTGTCTGTTGTGATTTCTCTCTAAAGATGAATAACTTAAAAAAGAATATATATGCTGTTCCCACCAGCTTTTAAGGAGTGCCATCTTTATAGGCACCTAACCTTGTCTACCTCTGTAATACAATGTGTCCTCTTTTAAAAATGGGTATTCCAAATTTTTAATTAAGTTTGTTTCTTTCAGAGTGAACATCTTATTAACCATATGAAAACTTCATCCAACTTCATACAGAATGCCAGATCCATCTTCCTCCAGTTAGAATAAATTAAGAGTTTTACACCTTATTAGGCAATGACTACAGCCCATGGCCAGCAGGAAGCAGTTACAGAAAAGAGATCTGTCTCCCTTCAGCACCCTTTTTAAATTAAAGGTGTAAACTCTTCAAGGGTAAAATAAAATTAATAGATGGATCTGGAACCTGACTGGAAATCCATGTGAGCGCCGGTGGCCACAGGATGACTGCAGGAGGCCCCCGCCCCAGGATTCTGCTGTCCAGAATGAAAACTTCTAAACTCTTAAAAACAGTCCTGGATGCTACACTAAAGATTGATAAATAATCAATCAAAACAACAAACAGCCATCCACCTCATAGCTCCAACAATAATTATGCCAAAGCTTAGCAAGTTAAACTTTGGCAAAGGGGGGAAATGATGTGGGCTATGGGTGGGAGGCTCTTTGTCTCTTCAGAGATAACCTAAACTATCTGTGACTTGTGGGTGTGGGATGATGAAAGGCTGCAGTCCTGCCCTTGGTGAGCGGAGACAGTTTAACAATGCAAGGTCTATAAACTAAGTATTCAGGGGAAATGCAAAGCCAATATGCTAAAAGTTTATCAATGCCTGAGGTCCATGCTAAAAGCTTACTAAGATGTGGAAATATATGCTAATTCAAGCCTATTGAGAACTGAAACAAAAGGACCATTTGGCCTTTCCCCTCTGTATAAAAGGGACTAAAAAATCTTGTTCGGGGCTCGGGATTCAAACAGAAAGTTCCCGAGTCCAGCTGGCCGTCAATAAACCATTTTTCCTTCTCAAAATCATTCCTGAGTCCTGGCCTCTCTATACTCAAATAATTGAACTTCTCTCAAATTCTACAACAGCTACTGCTCTACTTGCCCCTGATAACCAGAGACCTTTCTAAGTATTTGATCATTGAGATTTCCAGTTTCATGGTGATCAGTGTGCCAGGAATTGTACACCATATTCCCTGATGATCCAGAAGGGAGCATTTATCAGAAACACCTGCACAAATGATATTCTTTGTAATAGACAGAATCTGAAAAATAGTAAAGATACTGGGATCTTACTAGAATTACCCAGAGTCATCTACAATTGGTATAGTCCATCATGCAAACTTATGACCCAAATGTCACCGAGAACAGTGCCACTCAGGTTTGCAGCTTGTTTGTTTCTGGTTATGACCCTACAGCATGGGTGGTCTTGCGAGGCATATGGCTCCAACCTTTCAAACATCTTATATAATTGTACTAAGAGACATTATCATTCTCTTGTTTGGAGCCTCCTTTGAGGCATTAATGAAATACTAGATTTCCCTAATTGTAAAATCCATTTTTTCATACCTTTACTCTAAGATATTTTTTCTCCTTCTATTTGCCACTCATTTTAAAAATTTTTATTGGAGATAAAAGTCACATAACTTAAAATTCACCATTTTTGCCATTTGGAGTGTGCCATCTAACAGCTGCCAATACATTCACTAAGTTGGAAAACCTGCACCCATATTTAATTGCTGAATATTTTCATTGGCCACGAAAGAAAGTGTGGACCAATTAAGCAATCTGTCCCACTCTCCTCTGCTCCCACTCTCTGGCAGACACAAACCTGCATCGGTCTGTTAATTTGCCTGAGCTGGACATTTCACAGAATATAAATCATGGAAATGTGGACTTGGTGTCTGACTTCTTTCATTTAGCATAACGTTACAAGGCTCATCCATTTTGTAACACATATCTGTACTTCATTCCTTTCTCTGCAGAACAATATTCCAAGGTGTGCTAATATAAGTACTTTTCTAATTAATTGTCCATCATAGTAGTTATACCGCATCCATTATTTTTATTTTTATTACATATTTTTCCCTTTTTATTTGTTTGTTGTTATATTCAAAAAATTTAAGAGGTCCTGTATAACTCCCACCCCCACACTCCACTTGCCAATGACAACAACCTCTATAATCATCATGGATTATTCATTGCATTTGGTGAATACATTTGGAGCACTTTTGCATTGCATGGATAATGATTTACATTGTAGTTAACACTCACTCCCAGTCCAACAAGTGGGTTATGGCGGAATATGCAATGACCAGCATGTGTCCTTGCAGTACCACCCAGGACAGCTCCAAGTCCCAAAAACGCCTCCACATCTTGTTTGGCTTAGGAAGTAGCCACATTTGAGCAACATTGTGGCTCTCAGGAAGTAACTCTTAGGCACCCTGCAGCTCTAGGCCAAGTTCACATTTCAGGTGAACAGGTTCATAAGCAGAGGCATCAGTATCAAGGGCTCATTGTTGAACCATCCTTCTTTATTGGTCTTTGTCATTGCACTTGGGGTATTGTTGCTGCTCCATTGGGGAATGAGATAGAGCTCCCCTGGCTAGGAACTCAGCACTCCATCATTTGTCATTTTTAACTGTAACTATTATGAAAATAATCAAACATTTCATGAGCCTGTATACATGCCCTGGAGAACTCCCTCCCAAATATGTGCCTCCCATCAATAACACGCAACACATTTGTTCCTCCCCTGTCATAGTTGAACCACTCTGTGCTCCAAAACTTCTTAAAAAATGATGCCTAATATATTGAAAAGTTCCATTAAAAGTAAAATGTAATAAACTGTTCAGTTTAAAGGTTAGATAGAGAATACATACTAATTTATTAAAATTAAATAATCAAAAAATAAGTTAGGATGTTAAAAAATAACAAAAAAATCTTTGATTTGATGTTTTGCCTTTCATCAAGGCAATGGGTGGTGGCCAGTATGTAGAGTGGCAAGGCAATTTCTTCCTCAGGGTCTACATCTTTGTTTTTTCCTAATTATTATGTATGTCTTATATCACACTATGACAAAATGAGCATTTAAAGTAGTTTTCACTCCTCATGAATTGAGGACTCTCATTAAAAAGCAAACAAACCTAAAGTCTATCATGATTTCAGATTATGAAAGTTCCAAAAGCAGGAAGAGATGAGAGGTGGAGGCGTCTTCGGGACATGGAGCTGCCCTGGATGGTGCTTCAGAGGTAATCACCGGACATTGTAAATCCTCACAGGGCCTACATGATGGAATAGAGGAGAGTATGGGCCATGATGTGAACCAATGTATATGAGGTGCAGAGGTGCCCAAAGATGTACTTACCAAATCCAATGGATGTGTCATGATGATGGGAACGAGTGTTGTTGGGGGGGGGGAGAGGGGGGGGTGGGGGGGTGAGGTTGAATGGGACCTCACATATATATTTTTAATGTAATATTATTACAAATTCAATAAAAAATAAAAAAATTAATTAAAAAAAAATGTGAAAAAAAAAAAAAAAAAAAAAAAAAAAAAAGAAGACATGTGCATGGACCTTGATATATCGACTTATAATTGGAGTTTTATAGCAGCAGAGAGAAGCTGGGTGTAAGTGGTATCAAAGCCCAGGACATGAAAATTCTGAGAAGGAAGTTTTATTCGGACCGGCCGGATTCGGCGGACACTTTTCCTGATAAAAACCGAGCCCCAAATAGAATTTTTGGGTCTCTTTTATACAGAGGATGTAAGAGTTGGGAGTCAAGTGATGCTTGTATTCAAAAGGACTTTTTATTAGTTTCTTCCAGTGTTTTACCTGAGAGTTAGGTTATTTTCCCCTGGTAAGCTGGATTAAAAATATATACCCTATATTCGGGTTAGCTTCATATAAAATATATCCCCTATATTTCATGTAAGCTTTTCACAGAAGCCTCCCACATTCCATGTAAGCTTGACACTTTTGGTTTGCATTCTCCCTGAGTATCTAAAGCTTATAGAGTTTATATATCTCAATTTTCTTTTTAGGCATATTTAGACATAAAATATGTTTAAATATATGCACAGGCTATGTTAGATTATCCAGCCAAGTTAACTTAGATGTGCTTTTGATCACCATGTAATTCCTTTCTTTTCTTTCATTTTTTTTGATGCTTTATACTTATTCATACACTAGCATAAGAAAAGAGGATACCCAGGGAAAACAAGTGTACAATACATAATATTGTATGATGGTTAAATTTTAACAATACCAAATGCCATGTGTTTTAGTTCAGTTCACAATGTGTCTAACTTCTTTCCCACTTTTTTGGTGGTAAAAATGTTTCATGTATTTCTGCTGCATTTTGGGGCCTCATACACCTCACTGCTGGCAAACTCATAGGAGCTACATATAGGGCTTCATTTCTTTAACCTCACTGTCGGCTTGGTAGGCTGAAAATCCAGGGAATCTGGTCAAGCGACGTCAATTGGTTTGATCCAGGTACTCCACTAACAGAGCATGGTTCCCCATAACCAGGACTGTAATTTTCCTTTATCCTGCAATTACTCTTTTATGTTCTCTCCAACAGTGACTCTTCCTTGCAGCAAGGCAAGGTTTGTCCTCCTTTCCCTCCATTGTAACATACTACTGAGTACGTATCAATATCCTCCACACAGCCCTGGAGTAATGCACTTCCCACCAAGGGCTACTGTCTTTCCTAAAATATGGCATGCAAATTCTGATCAGCAAAGAAATTGGCATGGGATGCACTACCATCTTCCCTCATTCCTGTCTGATCAATTGAGTGAGAAATTCATGGGATATATGCCCCTTCCTTTAAAATGACCTGCTCTGTGTTGTGAGGGGGACGATACATGTGACTTTAGGAAGATGAATCCTTTCAGTAGTAACGGAATAATGTCCAGACTCAAGTTTTACCAGGAGGGTCATTTGTCCAGGATGTGAAATAAAGCATGTAGCCAGGAAAACCAATAATAGACCCCCATATTGGAAAAGGAGTAAAACTGCTTCCACTCCTTGATTACATGATACTTTATACTGAAAATTTCAAAGAGTACACAAGAAAACTCTTAGTTCTCTTAAGAAGATTAACAAAATTGTATAGACAATCCAACATTCAAAAATCAACCTTATATAAAACACCAAATTAAATCATTCCATTTTAAGCAGCATTTAGAAGATAAAAATTACTAGGAATACATTTATTCAAAAGGTGAGTGACTTTTACACAAAAAACTAAAATCTCTGCTGAAAGAAGGTAAGGAACACCAAAGTAACTGGAAAGCCAACCTAAATTCAGGAATTGGACGATTTTATTATAAGAGGCCAACAATATGCATAGTCACGTGGTGATTCAACAAAACCATTATGTGTATTCCACCAGTCTTTCTTTTCTTCTGAAATCCATAGGAAGATGCTTAAATTCATACGAAAGCAAAATGGGTTCTCACTATTCAATTAGTTCCTGAAAAGAAGAAAGTTGGTAGATTCCCAATTCCCGATATCAAAACGTACAACAAAGCCATGGTAATCTAAAAAAGAGTTGTAATGGCATCAGACAGACACATAGACCATTAGAGTATAAGTAACACTCCAGAAATGAACAACCCATTCAGGACAATCTTAACCTTAAAATTAACCATAACACTAACACTAACCCTAATTGAGGACTTAACTCCAAATAATACAATAGAATATGCAAATTATCTTCACATCAAGACTACCCCATGATGGTGTGCCTTCAACAAGGGTGCCAAGTACATTTACTAAAGAATTATAACTTCCACAGATGGTGCTGTAAAAACTGGAGGTCCATATGAAAACAATGTAATTGGTCCCTAACTAGACACCATTTTCTAAAATTTAATGAATGGATCAAGGACCTAAAGAAAGAGTTAAACCATAAAATTTGTGAAGACAATATAGTGTAACAGCTACATGATCTTGAATTTGGCAAACGAAGTCTTAGGTATGACACCAAAAGCATAATCAACAACAACAACAAAATGGACGACTTTACTTCATGCAAATTACTTCATGCAAAATGTGCATCAGAAGGAGTTATCATGAAACTGAAAAGATATCTTACAGAACTGTAGAAAATAGTTACAAATCATATATCTGAGCAAGGCTAAATATCCAGAATATATAAAGAACTTTGAGAACTAAATGACAAAAAGTCAAACATCTCATTCTGAAAATGGACAAGCTTCTAGGATAGACATTTATACAAAGAGGTTTTACAGATGACCAATATGCATATGAAAAGATGACTACATTATGATCCATCAAAGAACAAACAATCAAAATGAAAATAATATACCACTTCACACCCTCAGGATGATTTTTTAAGGATATTAACATAACTAGTATTGGGGAGGAAGTGGAAGCTGGAACCTGGAGTGTTCGTTCATTTTTGGGTCTGGTCACTTGTGCTGTAACCAATCGGGCGAATGGCTCATCTCTACAATGGGCTGTAGTGCACTGGTTTAGGATAAGAGTTAGGGGTTGGATGGAAAGGGAAGTGGTCTTCAGGAGAATGGGTGAGATGTGAGGAGGTGGTTGTGGCAGGCAAGGACAGGGAGGGAGTCATGGGTGTTGAAGTCCATTGGGAAGAAAAGGAGGCTGTTGGTTGTTGTCATCTCACAACAGCTTTCACCCTGCCTCTGTGCCTGGATTGACAGCAATGGGCCATACCTTTCTTCATTCTCATGTTTTCAGTCTTTGGGGCTCCTTCATGTTGGCTGGTCTCCCTTGCCATCTAATGTCCTCCTGGTGTCTACCCCTGGGCTCTTGACCTCCCTATATATAAACTGCCCAGGATAATGGGAAGCCACACCCTGCAATTTGACTGGTCGTCAAGGTTTTACACAGCCAATGGGAGCTTTGGGGGGATGAAAGGTCACAAAAAGCCTTCTGACAGCTCCACGGAGAGGTGGGGGGTGGGGGAGAGGGCTGGGAAGACCAAGAAATGGTGGTAGTAAAAGGAGCATTGATTGACTCCCTTTAGAGCCTTCAAACCTTCCAACAAGTGATCCTCACGACCCCACCTTGATTGTTGATGGCGCACATAGTAGGACAAGGGCATCTCCTCCAAGTCATTCCAAACACATGGCAGGGGGAGGGCCCCTCCTCCAAGTCTTTTCCCATGCCAACCCCATTCAGTGGTTCATTCCATTCTTTCAACCATCACAATGATATAGTTTGTTTATGCCTTACTTAAAATCCCTCATTGAAATGTGGCTGGATTTATGTCCCTGTGAATGTCAATCATCCCACTACCCTCCTAAAAATTTCTCTTATTCCAAAGACCACTCATTGCTTAGCTACAGGGACCTTTCCCATTCACATCCATTGCCAAAATCCACATAGTTCTCCTCGGTTTCCTGTTTTCCATGTTGAAATCGTGCTTTCATGTTGTCAGAATTCAGAGAATACATGACTTCCATAGGTGGTCCTAGGTGTGTCCAGTCCAGCTTCATGTTATTTTCAGGGAACATAGAATCCATTTGGGTTTTAACCTTGTAGGATAGTGAGACAGAAATCCAAGTGTAAGCATATGTGCTGAGTGTTCACATATAGAAAACTGCACCCTAACTGATGCGTGGGCGTGTGTGCAATTGAAGCTTACAGGTGTGGTATTTTTGTTTCATATTTTAACTAAGGGCCTGTCCCGTGAAAGAGAAAAAAAGGAGTTCAGAATGGAAAGTGAGAGACTAATCTGTCTTTATTTCCAGACCTCCCTACACTCTTGTTGAATGTTCTACCAATTTTTAAAAAAGGGTGTAGTTATAATAGTTTATATTACAAAGGCCCGGGAAGGAAGATAAACACATGAAATTCATTGTATTTTAATGCAGTATCTATGAATTATTGTCAATTGAATGAAAAATAGCACAATTTAGAACACCACTAGAATATATGGAATACATAGTATTTAATATGATCAAAGATGTTGAAGTCACAATCATTTAAACCTGAAACCATTGTGGAGAATAACTAATAGAGCCTTAAAAATGGGTTTTGATTTACAGGACTTTGTATTGTCCTGAATGATAGTGCAAGGACAGATGCAGGACATTATATATCCTGCCATAACACACTGAATGAAATGGGTAGGGTGTAAACTACAATGTAAACTATGATACATGCAGTGCAACTGTGCTCCAAAAAGTACACACCAAATGCTTGAATGTGCCACACTGATGAAAGGGGTTGTTGATGTGGCAGGAGTGGGAGGTGGTGGGGAGTGGTGTTTAAGGGAACCCCACCCCATAATTTTTGTAAATTGTATTTTTTTGAAGATATATAAATAAAAATTCCAAAATACATACAAGCCGAGGTACAGGTCCTCCTGAGGACTACAAATACCCACAGGTCCTATGGTTATGGGAGATGACTCTGGAGTTCAGTGCTAAGTCAGTTGGGCCTACTCCAGAGTTTGTGTTCCTGAGGTTGATGGAGTTGGACTTATATGTGACATTTCTACACATGCCTCTTCTCTTATTCTTACCGGACCTGTATTGGCGCTGGGGTTTTTGTATACTCTGGAGACCCTATCTCTGGACTCTTTGTGTGATAGCCAGGCCCTAAGTCTGAGCAGAAATGCATCTCCTACCTCTTGATTATTGGACTTAACTTGGCCAGCTAACTGGAAGGTAAAGAAGGTCAACCAGCACACCAGGGAGACAAGAGTGCCTACAACTGCAATCAGGAGAATTGCATACATCACAATGTGGATTCTAAGCCCCTATTGATCTAGAGGTGTAGTGGACATCACCATCCCAGGGTCCACAGAATGGAGGAATAAACTATGAATTAGAGTGGACTTATTGATATTGTACTATAAAACTATTGTGACTACTAGTAGAAGAAAATGTAACATTGAGGAAGAGAAAGTGACCACAGTAGTTGCTGAGTGCAGGAAGAGTAGAGAAGAGATGTGATGTGGGGGCATTTATGGGACTTTGAGTTATACTAAATAATATTGCATGGTCAATTTATGGACTTTATATATCCTTCCTTAACCTACTGAATGTACTGAGAGAGAGTGTGGACTACAGGTTAAACTATTATCGATGTGGTGAGCACGGCTAAAGAATGTGTTCAACAAGTTCGATGAATGAGCCAAGAGTTTCTTCAACTGAAAGCAGTTGAATTGCTCCATCATCCATATGGAAACTAAGCCCCCTCTCAATATAGAGGTTGAGTGGGCATAACCATCACAGAGTCCACAGGATGGGGGGATAGAGTATGGATTAGAGTGGACTTGCTGATATTCTACTATGGAATTATTTTGATTAGTAATGTAAGAAATTGTTTTACTCACAGTATCCAGGTAATCATGGCTGCACTTAGCATGTTCTTCCCACAGTGAGCAAGTCACAGTATCGTTGATTCTAGAGAGAGTTTGTTTTATTTTGCTGGACAGGTACTCGGTGTACTCTGGCACTATGGAACAGTGTAAGTCTGGAGTCAAAATACTTTGTCCGTTTGGTTATTCTGAGCCATCCTTGGCTGCTGCAGAAGCTTGAAACTTTAATGTGGTTTCCTTCAACTTCAGGAGCATAACCAAAGGCATGGCATAGCAAATATTTTTATTTGAGGGTTCAGTGACCAGGCTAGCCAATAACTCACAAGGAGAGGCAAACTGTAATGTATTCAAGGCCTGGTTTGAATTCACAAGAGAGTTTGATAGTGTTAAAGTCTAGCTCTTGTTTTTATATATATATATTTTTAATTTTAATACAACACATTATATATTAAAAGACTTTTAAACTTTTACAATGAAGATACTAGCAGGGATTTTACCTAAATAGTAGAAGGAAAAAAAAGATATTTTCATTGTTAAAATGAAACCAGAAGATTCTCAACAAAATTGAGGTAAATTTTCATTATTGTTTACTTAAATATGCATTTGCGATGACTTTCAGACAGGGTTTATTACCACAAAGTTACCATTTTACATTAATACCAATTCATGTTTTTAATAAATGACTTTTTGGAATTGGCTATTTAAATGCTTCAATTTAGAAGATGCTTTTATAAATTTTATAACTAACCATAACCACAGAATAGTTATCTTATGCTTAAATAAACTTGTTAAATTAAAATTATCAACAAAAGAAGTTTATTTTATTTATTTAAAATAGCTTATTACATTTTCTTCTTCAGCTTAATTTCATTAAAATAAATTTACAATTTTCATTACTTTTACTATGATTCTAATTATTAGCTGCCGTTCTTAGTATATTTTACTTTCAGAGGAATTGGACACCTTTATTAATTAATTTACAAGAAATTTATTAGTAATAATCCTGCATAGTTTACCTGTTTTTTCTTTTTTTTTTTTGCACTATTTCATGACCCTTACTGCTGACTGCTTTCACACAAATCATTTAAAGAGCTATCAAGTGATTAGAGGTTTATTGTTTTCAAGCAATAGCCTCCTTCCTTGAGACCAAGATATTTACCAGTTTACAGCTTTAAATATTTCAAAGGATTTCAGCATATACTTATAAAGATTGAGATTTCCCTTACATCCCCTCTTCCAGGGTGATCAGTGATTTGACAAGAATCTGGCTTAAAAATAGAAGGCTTGGACTCACTGGAAATGAGCAAGCCACTCCCCCTTCCCCAGGATGAGTGGAGAGAACATAATGGTGGTGAATTCCAGGTTGCTAAAATTGGCTGGAAAGAACTTTTCCAATTTGGCACTGTTCCTTGGGAAGCCCTGTCCTGGCAGTTCTCTGATTCAAGTCACTGGCTCCACTAGGCTCCCTGACTAGGCCAGCTGCAGCAAACTTGAGTTTGTGGCCTGGACAAGGGCACGTTCATTCACTGAGTTTCCACTTATGAGGCTGTAGCAGAGAGGCAAGACAGCAGAGCATGCGCACACACATTCACACCAAGGTTTGGCTTCAAAAGCTACAATCTACTCACTCCTCCACCCATAGGAAGGGTGGCTTCCATCTCAACCAAATTCCACCACTTTATATAAGGACACAACTCCAACACCAGCCTTGGACTGACACAGGCAGAAGAACAAACCTCATTAATCTGACCCACAAGTTCTATATATATTTTCTTCAGCACAGATTGCCCTCACAGTCATTGCAAACTTTAGAGAGTACACTTAACATTAACATCTGATATAAAGTGAATTCATTCACAATTCATCACCATAACAAAAGATTCCAGTAAGAACATTTCACTGTTTAAATTTACACACAGACCATGCTCCACTAAAAAGACCAATTCATTTTCCTGTAACCAAGTTTTTCAATATACAGAACAATTTCCAGGATGTTAGGACTCAAGCCTATAAATAGCCCTTCGTATTATAATCAATCCTTCATTACTTCAGTGGAGGCAAGATCAGTACCAAATTCTACCACGCATGTTGGCAAACCTAAAACACCAGGCTTTTTTCCTTTGTAGTGTTGAACTCGGTTACCCTCTGGGTTGAGGACCACGGAGATAAACACACTCCAGAGACTGGTTCAAGACATGAGTCTACTTTATTGCACAGCATCAGCGGCTTATATGGAATAAATGGCGGGGTGTCGATTAGCTATTGGCACTAGCGCAGTGTAGCTTTATGTGTAATTTTTTAATTGGATAGTCTGCTAACAGACGGAGGCAGCGTGCGTCATCTTTAGGGTGTGCCCTAAAGCGTGTACGCCTGAGAGTTTGCTCATCTGGCGGTGCAAAGCACAGCGAGACTGAAGGTTTCAGCAGCTCTACCCACATTGTAGTATTTTTTTTTCTATTTGACCTACAGACAAAGACTTCCCCTCAAATTTCTGGGGATACTGGGCCTCTCTTGGGAGGTGCTCCATTAACCCTACCTAGCAATTAAGGATAGGGTTTTCCTGACTATGCTCCCCAGGGTGTGTTACCTATTTCCATGTTTGGAGTCTTGTTCATTCCAGACGTTCTTTTTTTCAAAACTTCCATTGCCTTCGATTTTCATCAGGAAATTTCTGGGGCAGCCCACATCTTCCCTGGATTAAATTGAATCCAGGGGTATCAAGATTTGTGGTTCACCTGTGCCCTCCCAGCTTCCTCAGGGATTTGGATGGGTTAGTGGAATGCTACCTTCTGTGGACCTCGTTTGCAATACCGGACAAGGGCCCAAACACAGTGTAGAAGTCAAGAGAGTTCAATTATTTGTGTATAGAAGGCCTGGACCCAAGGAATACTTTTTGGAAGGAAAAGTATTTTTGTATGACTGGACGGGTTCAGAGCTTGTCATGCTAATCTGAGCCCCAAACAAGCATTCTGAGCTCTTTTTAAACATTCTGGATATGGTTTTAGCACATTTGGTTTGTATTTTCCCTGAATATTTGAAGTTTATCAAGTTTGCTTTGCTAAACTATCTTTCTGGGACTGGAGTTGTTGTCATGTTTATCAAGGACAGGTTTGCAGTTCTCACTGTCCCAACCGCACAGCTCAGAACATATAAAGCTCAGGTTATCTACCAAGAGATGAACAGCATCCCCAGCCATAGCCTACATCGATACTACCACCATTATTACCATTTTTTGCCTTTATTTATTTTTAATGTTAAATTAAAAAAATATGAGGTCCCCATATACTCCCCATTCCCCTCCCTCTACTTCTCCCCCCATAGCAACAACTTCCTTCATCATCATGAGACATTCATTGCACTTGGTGAATACATCTCGGAGCACCGCTGCATCTCATGGTCAATGGTCCACACCATAGCCCACACTCTCCCACAGTCCACCCAGTTAGCCATGGGAGGACATACAATGTCTGGTAACTGTCCCTGTGGCACCAACCAGGACAACTCCAACCCCCAAAAATGTCCCCACATCACATCTTTTCCTCCCACACCCTACACCCAGCAGCCACCATGGCCACTTTCTCCACACCAATGCTACATTTTCTTCAGTTACTAATCACAATAGTTCATGAATAGAATATCAGTAAGTCCACTCTAATCCATACTCCATTCCTCCATCCTGTGGAACTTAGAATGGTTGTGTCCACTCCACAACTATATCAAGAGGGGACTTATATTCCACATGGATGCTGTATGTAATTCTCCTGCTTTCAGTTGTAGGCACTCTTGGCTCCCTGGTGTGGTGGTTAACCTTCTTTGCCTCCATGTTAGCTGAGTGGGGTAAGTCCAATAAACCAGAGTGTAGGAGTTGCAAGTCTGTTGAGGCTTAGGGCCTGGCTATCACATGGTCAGTCCAGAGATTCAGGTCCCCTGGGTATATACTAAACCTCAGCACAAACTACATTTCTGGCAAAACTAGCAGGAGAGGCTTGTGGAAAAGATCACATCTTTTTTTTTTTAAGATTTATTTATTTATTTATTTATCTCCCCTTCCTGCCTCACCCCGGGGGGCTGTTCTCTGTGTCTATTTGCTGTGTCTTCTTTTTCTGCTTCTGTTGTTGTCAGTGGCACAGGAATCTCTGTTTCTCTTTGTTGCGTCATTTTGTGTCAGCTCTCTGTGTGTGCAGCACCATTCCTGGGCACGCTGCACTTTCTTTCATGCTGGGCAGCTCTCCTTATGGGGTGCGCTCCTTGCATGTGGGGCTCCCCTATACGGGGCACACCCCTGTGTGGCATGGCACTCCTTGTATGCATCAGCACTGCACATGGGCCAGCTCCACACGGGTCAAGGAGGCCCGGGGTTTGAACCGCGGACCTCCCATGTGGTAGACAGATGCCCTAACCACCGCCCAAAGATCACATCTGAGTTCAGTTCCATCACACAGAAACACAAACTCCCAAGTAGGGCCAACTGACATGACACTGAACTCCATCTGCCATGACCATAGAACCTGTGGGTCTCTGTAGCCCTCAGAAGAACCTATACCTGGGGTTGTATCTACTTTATCTGTCTCTGGGACTCTGCTCAGGTGTATATAAGGGCAACCTCTCTGATAACCTCCTGGCTCTTTTTGGAGATTCATAGCCATAGAAACTCATTTGTCCTTTCCATTTTCCATTTTTATTCAGGTCAAAAAGCATTTTTAACTCCTGGTATTATATGTAGACTGAGATATTCTGCTGGTCTGAGTTGAACCTTTTTTTTTTTTTTTCAAGATTTATTTATTTATTTTTCTCTCATCCCCACCCCCGTTGACTGTTCTCTGTGTCTGTTTGCTGCATTTTCTTTGTCCACTTCTGATGTTGTCAGTGGCACGGGAATCTGTGTTTCTTTTTATTGTGTCATCCTTGTTTTGTGTGCAGCACCATTCCTGGGCAGGCTGCATTTTCTTTCATGCTGGGCAGTTCTCCTTACAGGGCGCACTCCTTGTGCGTGGGGCTCCCCTATGCAGGGCCACCCCTGTGTGGTACAGCACTCATGGCACGCATCAGCACTGGGCATGGGCCAGCTTCACATGGTTTAAGGAGGCCTGGGGTTTGAACTGCGGACCTCTCATGTGGTAGACAGATGACCTATCCACTGTGCCAATTCCTTTTCCCCTGAGTTGATCCTTTTATTCAAGGTCATTTTCTAGTTACATCATCAGCTGGTACTTGGTAGTAATCCCTTGGTGCCAAGGAGGCTCATCCCCAGGAGACATGTCCCATGCTGGGGCAAAGGCAACCCATTTACATTCTGAGTTTGGCTTTGAGACTGGCCACATTTGAGCAACACAGAGGCTCTCAGGAGGTAACTCTTAGGCACCCTGCAGCTCTAGACCTTGTTCTTATTTTAGGTACACAGGTTTACAAGCAAAGTCATTAGTATCAAGGGCTCATTGTTGAACCTTCCTTCTTTTTTGGTGTTTGCTGTTGCACTTGGGGGACTGTTGCTGTTCCTTTAGGGACTGTGATAGAGTTCCCCTGACTAGGAACTCAGCACTCCATCAGTTGTTGTTTTTAATTGTGAACACTATGAAAATATCCACACATTTTTATGTACCCTGGATATATGCCCTGGTGAACTCCCTGCCAACTATGTGTCCCCTGTCAATTACAACCAGCACCAGTGTTCCTCCCCTGCCATATGTATTCTATATCTAACCTTTAAACTCATTATTACCATTTTGCATTAGTGTGCTACATTTGTTAAAATTGATGAAAGAATGTTATTGAAATTGTAGTAACTATAGTCCATGGTTGACGTTAGGAGTTTCAGTAATTTGTTTTATTCTAAGAATATATTCTACCTCATCTAAATTATTGAATTTATTGTCATAGAGTTTTTGTACTATTCCTTTATTTCCTTAATCCTGTGGATTCATTAGAAATATTTCACCTTTTACTTCAGGCAATTTGTCATTCATCTCCTTATTCAGGGCTGGTCTGACTAACATTCATTCAATTTTATCAATATTTTCAATGAAATGTGTTGTTTCACTGATTTTCTTCTTCCTTTTGTTTCCTGTTAGAAATTATTGGTTTCATTCTCTATTCTTTGTTATTTCATACTTTTCATTTGCTTTAGATTTAATTTGTACTTTTCTTTGGTTTTTAAGGTGGACTCTTTGGTTCTTGAATATAGATTATTTGCCTTTTCTAATACAAGCATGTGATGCCTTTGTAAATGGCCCAAGACCTCAGGCATGAAAAACAACGACAGACATTCACTTTGAATAGAGTATGACCCAGGGCTTCAGATACTGAAAACCAGCTTATCAGGCAAAGTATTCTAAGGGATAAGAACTTTCCTCCCAGGATGTAACCAAGATCCTGTACTTAAAACAGAATTTCACTTGGAATATGCAAGTTTGAATAACCCATGTCAGATGAAAGAAAGTTTTAACAAAAGAATTCCATAAGGAAGCACTTATTTAAGGTCAACAGAAAAGAATACAAAAAAAAAACCTTTATAAAACACAAGACCACAATGAGGTATAACAGAATTAACAAACAAAGTAAAATCAAATAAAATTAAATGGCAGCTGTATTCAGTTGTACACAGGTTAGTTTTGTACCCTTGAATGTCTTTTAGGGAATAATCATCTTAGGTCAACAGAGAGTCCAATCTTCAACTGGATCTTTCAAGATGGGTTATTTTAGCATTCGCACCTCTCTTTACCAATGTCCTTCTTTAGTATCACTGGTAATAATTTTGTTGATTTCCACACCCTCAAGGTGCCTTGCCATATGAGCTCTGTTGGCCACTGTGGTCTTCCTAACAGTGCCCATATCCATCAATCCCATAGTTATGCCCGGTATCATTAGATCTGCCATAGGCACTGTAATTTTGATCACCCTTATAGGCAGAGCTGTAATTTCCATGTGCTCGATCTTATTCATTTGTTGGTTATATCTTTGGCCCTCACCCTGTCCATAACCCCTAGTAACAACTCACCCAAATGCTGAAACTCCTCTCCACCACTTCCTTATTTCTGTTGCTGTTTATATCCCTCTAACTATTGTGCAAATTTGATTTAATCTTCCAAGTTCCAATCTGATGGTATCTGCTCTGTAATATTTCCTTTACTGGCTCTTGTTCTGTATATGGGATTTGTGGTAGACACAGCACTATGTAATTTCTTCTGTGTGTTCTGTAGGACAAAGCCTACTCTTCTTATCTTATGGGCTTTCCCATTCCCAGAGAAATTCAGAACACTGTATGATACCTATGGTTTGATTCACATCAGAAATTATCATTCCTTTCTCTCCTTCCCATCCACATAAGTGAGAAGGATATGTGTTTCTGTACAGCACATTGGTAATTTTGGTCAGGAAACTTCTCAACTTGCCCCTAATACCCAGTGGCCTTTCTAAGTATCTGATCATTGTGATTTCGAGTTCACAGTACTCAGGCTGCAAGGAGTTGGATACCACATTACCTGATGTTCCAGAGAGGACCATGTACCAGAAACACCTGCACAAATGATATTCTTTGAAATAGACGGAATCTGAAAAATAGTAAAGATACTGGCATGTTACTGGAGTTCCCCATACTCATCTATATTTGGTTCAGTTCTTCAGCATAATTTATTACCCAAATGGCCCCCAGAGCAGTGCCACTCAGGGTTGCAAGCTTTTTTTTTTCTGATTAGGTTCCTAAAGCACAGTTGGTCTTGCATGGCATATGGCTCCCACCTTTCAAGCATCTGATATATTTTGCTATGAGACATTATCATTCTCTTGTATGGAGCCTTTTTTGAGACAAAAATGAAACACAAGTTTTCCCTAATTCCATAATCAATTTATTCATTCCTTTACACTAACATACTGTTTTTTCTTCTAATTGTCAATGATTTTCAAAAAAATTTATAGGATATAAAATTCACATATCCTAAAATTCATCATTTTAGCCAAGTGAATTATACAGTCTAACAGGTGACAATATATTCAATAAGTTGGAAAACCCTTAAAAGATTTAATTCCAGAACATTTTCATTGGCCACAATAGAAAGCCCAGACCAATTAAGACATCTGACCCACTCCCCTCTGTTCCCAGCCTCTGGCTCACATGTATTTGAATCAGTCTGTGAATTTGCCAGAACTGATCATTTCACAGGAACAAAATCATGGCCTTGTGGCCTTGGTGTCTGGATTCATTCATTTATCATAACCTTTCAAGGCTCATCCACATTGTAGCATATATCTGTACTTAATTCCTTTCTCTGCTGAACAGTATTCCAATGGATGCTAATAGATGTGCTTGTCAAATTAATTAACCAGCTTGGTAATGATACTGCATCAATTATTTTTTAATACATATGTTTTCCTCTCTTTAATTTTTTAATGTTACACTCAAAAAATATGAGATCCTCATATTAACCCGCCTCTCTCACTCCATTCCTCCCACAACAACAAATTCTATCATCATCATTCGTCATTCATTGCATTTGGTGAATACATTTTGGAACACTGTTGTACCACATGGATAATCATTTACATATTAGTTTGCACTCTCTCCCAGTCCAACAAGTGATCCATGGCAAAAGACACATTGAACAGCATGTGTCCTTGCAGTACCATCCAGGACAAATCAAGTCCTGAGATTGTCCCCATTTCATATATTTTCTTCCTTATCCCTACCCTCAACAGCTACTGTGGCCACGTTCTACACATCAATGCTACAATTTCTTCCATTCCTAATCACAATAGTTCCATAGAAGAATTTCAGTAACTCCAACTAATCCTTACTGTATTCCTTCATTCTCTGGACTCTGGGGTGTTTATGTGCACTCCACGTCTTTATCAAGAGGGGGATTAGATACCACATGAATGATGGATGCATTTCTCCTGCTCACATATTTAGGCACTCCTGGCTTCCTGGTGCAATGGTTGTTGACCTTTCCCACCTCCCTGTTTGCTTGCCATATTAAGTCTAATAATCCAAAGGATAGGATTTGCAAGTCTGCTGAGACTCAGGGCCTAGCTCTCACATGGACTGTCAAGTGATTTAGTTTCCTATGTATAAAAAGACACCAGGATCTACCACAGGTGAGAGAAGAGGCATGTGTAGAAAGGACACTTCTGATTTCAACTCCATCACACTCAGTAACTTAAACATCAAAGTAGGGCATACATTGCAATGAACTCTAGAGCCATCTGCCATAACCATAGAACCTGTGTGTCTCTGTATCCCTCAGGAGAAAAAGGACCTTGGGCTTTATTTTCTTTGGCTCTCTCTGGGATCCTGCTGAGCTGTCCATAAAGTGACCCCTATGATGACCTCCGAGGTCTTTTTTGGAAACTCAAAGTCAAAAAACTCGTTTGACCTTCCCATTGCCCCCTTTTATTCAAAATCAAAATCAGTTTTTAGCACTTGATAATACATGTAGGCTGAGATATTCTGCTGATCTGCAGTGTCCCTTTTATTCTAGGTCTTTTTATAGTTACATCATCAGCTTTTGCTTAGTAGTAATCCCTCAGGACCAGGGACACTCATCCCTGGGGTCGTGTCCCACAGTGTGAGATGGTAATGAATTTAAATGCTTGGATTGCCTAAGACCATTCCCACATTTGAGCAATATGGATGCTCTCAGGAGGTAACTCTTGTGAACACTGAAGCTCTAGGCTTGGTTCATATTTCAGGCATACAGGCATATAAGCATATTCATCAACAACAAGGATTCATTGTTGGACTATCCTTTATTTGTCTTACCATTGCACTTGGGAGATTGTTGCTGTTTCATTGGGGAATGCGATAGGGATCCACTGGCAAGAACTCATCACTCACTCAATTGTCATTTTTAACTGTAACTATTATGAAAATAATAACAACTTTTATGTAAACAGTATACATGCCATGGGGAACTCCTTCTCAAACATGTGACCCCCATCAATAAAACCTCAAAACATTGTTCCTTCCCTGCCATAGTTGAACCTCTCTGTGTTCCAAAACTTCTTCAAAAATGAAGCCTAATATATTGCCAAATTCCACTAATAATAAAATGTAATATAGTGATGGGTTTAAAGGTTTGATATAGAATATATCTTAATTTTAAAACTAAATAATGAAAAAAATAAATTGATGTGTTCAAAAAATGACAAAATGAAAAAGCCTTTATTTGAAGTTTAGCCTTTCAATACTGCAGTAGGTGTGGGCCAATATGTATAGAGAAAGGCAATTTCTTTCATTTCTACCTCAGTGTCTACATCCTATCATTTTTTTCTTCCTAATTAATGAGTATATCTTCACAAAAGTTGTAGAGTTGTAGATAACATTAAGTCACATAAACAATATAAGGCACTCCAAGATATCCAACTTTACACATTTTTCCCTTCACCAGCAATGATCATTTTACATATTCATATTATATTTGCCACAGCTGACATGCAGATATTGAAACATAGCTTTCAAACATGCTTCCATTTCAGTTTACATTCTGGTTTATATTTTAGACTATACAACTTTGTAAACTTTTAGTTATCCGATGTTTTACATTATGGGTTACATTTTAGCCTATAGACTATTATACAATTTTGGTGTAATTTAACATGTTCTATATCCATCATTGTATGATCTTGTGGCACACATCCATTGCCCCACAGTTACATTGATTCCATATGTTCAATAACTCCCATCCCTCCCCTCATGGCCAACAGTAACTATCAATCTTCATTTCTTGAAGGTTCCTATTGAAAGATACTTGCAACAATGTTGAGCATTTAACATACTTGACTGCCCCAATCCATTGGGAGCCACCAATTCTATTGGGAGATACAATTCCCTCTGTTTGAGAATATCAGTCCTGCCCAGGCTGTGGGTATACATTCACTGTCATTTTATGGCTCTCCACCCAATGATATAACCCACTATGACAAAATGAGCACTTAAAACAATTTTCCCTCTTCATAAATGAGTAGACTCTCATTAAAAAAAAACAACTAACAACCATAAAGCCCATCATGATTTCAGTTTCCAAAAGCAAAATATAAGGAGATAGTTGCATTACCTTGGTATATTGCCATGGAATTTGAGTTTTATAGTAGCTGAGAGAAGCTGGTTGTACGAGATATTGAAGGCCAAGATGCGAATATACTGATAAGAAAATTTAATTTCAACCGCAGGATTCAGTGGACTGTTGTCTTGATAAAAACCAAACCTCGAATAGAACTTTGGCATTGTTTTTATCCAGAGGATAGAAGAATGGGAAGTCAAGAGGTGCTTGTATGTGAACCGACCTTTTGTTACATTCTTCAAAAGTTTTATCTGAGTATTAGATAGGTTATTTCCTCCACGTAAGCTTGATTTAACACATATAACCCAGCTTCCAGTTAAGCTTGAGTTAACACATATCCCCTATATTTCAAGTAAGCTTTTAGCATGATCCTGCCCATTCCAGGGTAGCTTGAGGCATTTGGTTTCCATCCTCCCAGAATATCAAAAGCCTATAGAATTTATACATCTCAACTGGTGTTTTAGGCATATTTGGACATTAAATAACTTTGAATTTATTCACAGGCTATATTAGTTTATCCAGTTAAGTTAACATAGATGTGTTCATTGAACACCATCTACTTCCTTTCTTTTCTTTCCATTTTGTGGTGCTTTCTACTTATTCAAACATTAGCATAAGAAAAGAGGATATGCAGGGTAAACAAATGTACATTACATGAGATTCTAATCCAGATTTAATTTTAGCAAGAACAATTGTCATGTGTTTTAAGTTAAATTCACAATGTGCGTAACGTCCTTTCCTCTCATTTGGATTAAACAGGATTCATCTCTTTCTGGTGCATTTTAGGTCATCACACATCTCACTTCTGGCAAACATTTAGAAGCTCTCCATCGGGCCTCATTTCTGTAACATCTCTGTCTGTTTGATAGCCTGCAAAACCAGGAACTCTGGTCATGTGCCGACAGTGGGGCGGATCCAGGTACTCTACTACCAGAGTATGGTTGCCCATAACTAATAACATACTTTTCCTTTCTCCTGTGATTTCTCTTTCTTGTCCTCTCCACCAGTGACTCTTACTTGCAGTAAGGCAAGGTTGGTCTTCCCTCTCTCCATTCTATCATGCTTCTGGGGGCTTCCCTGTGCCTTGCCCACAGGCCGTTGGTAATGCACTTCCCACCTTTGGCTGCTGTCTTCCATAAAAGGTGGTATTCCACCTGACTTCAGGTGAGAAAATGCTGTGGAGTGCAGTAGCACCCTTCCCCTTTCCTAGCTGATCAATTGTATGAGAAACATGTCACTTCCTTTGAAATGACCCTCACTATGTTGTGAGAGGAACGATTCATGTGCCCTTAGAAAGCACAATCCTTTGAGTAGTAAGGGGTTCATGTCCAGACTCAAGTTTTACCGGAGGGCCATTTGTCCAGGAAGTGAAATAAAGCATGTAGCCAGAAAAAACTCTAAAAGCACTCATATTGGAAAAGATGTAAAACTGCTTCCATTCCTTGATGATATGATACTTTATATTGAAAATTTCAAAAAATACAGAAGAAAACTCTTAGTGCCAATAAGCAGATTTACAAAATTGTAGTGACAAACCAGCATGCAAAAATCTGTCATGTATAATAAACCTACAGTAAACCATTTCATTTAAAGCAGGATTTAGGAGATAAAAATTATGAGGAATATATTTAATCAAAGAGGTGAGTGACTTTTACACTTTCGGGAACATCAAAGTAAATGGAAAGCCATTGGGTATTCAGGGATTGGAAGGTTTTATTATAAGAGGCCAACACTATGCAAAGGGATCTAGCGATTCAACAAAACCCTTATCTGTTTTACACCAGTGTTCCTTTTCTTCAGAAACCCAATCACAGTTGCTTAAATTTATAGGAAATCAGAATGGTTCTGACTAGACAATTTGTTCCAGAAAAGGAGAAAGAAATTTGAAAGATTCACCTTTACCAATTTCAAAACATACTACGAATCAAAAGTAATCTAAAGAGAGTGGGAGTGACATAAAGACAGACACTTAGAACAATAGAGTAGAATTAACACTCAAGAAATAAACAACCAATTTTGGACAACCCTAACACTAACACTAATACTAATCCTAAACATAACCCTAACCCTAATTGAGGATTAACTCCAAGTAATACAATAGAATATGCAAATTATATTCACATCAAGACTACCACATGAAGGAGTGCCTTCAACAAGCATGAAATGCACATTAAATAAATAAAGAAGTGTATCTTCCACAGATGGTGCTGTCAAAACTGGATATCCATGTGAAAAGAATGTAACTGGTCCCCCAAAATAGACCATTTACAAAAATTTAATGAAAAAGATCAAGGACCTAAACAAAGAGCTAAAACCATAAAATTCGTAGAAGATAATATAGGGAAAAAACTAAGGGATCTTAAATTTGGCGTGTGAACTCTTAGATATGAGACCAATAACCAAATTAACAAAGCAAAAGGGCAAACTTCAATTTCATCCAAGTTAAAACCTTTTTTCAATGAGAGGGCATTTTCAAGAAAGTGAAAAGATAACATTCAGAACTGTAGAAAATTGTGGCAAATCAAATATTTGAGCAAGGCTTAATATCCAGAATATGTAAGGGTCACAGGGAATTAAATGAGAAAAAGTCAACCATCTAAATTTGAAAATGGACAAACTACTAGGATAGACATTTATAAAAAGAGGATTTACAGATGGCAAATAAACTTATGAAAATATAGCTACATTGCGATCCTTTAGAGAAAAAAATTTCAAAATCAAAATAAGATACCACTTCATACCCTCAAAGATGATTTTATTAGAAAATGAAAATAAGAAGTATTGGAGTGGAAGTGGAAGCTCTAGGCAGGAGCACTTGTTCACTTCTGGGTCTGGTCTCTTGAGCTGTGCCCCATCAGGCAAATTGCTCATCTCGACCCAGAGCTATAGCACTGTGAGTCTTCTCCTTTCTGTCAAATGTCAAGAGAAAAATGACCACTTTCTCTTCTCTTCTGTGTAACTGGAGCTCTTTTATTCCTTTGACATTTTTTTCTGTGTCTTCTTGAGTATCTGTGTATACAGCACACCAAGGGAGTGGGGATTCAAATCGGTGGTATATACCTTAAAGATGTGGTCAAATCAAAAGCCTTTTATTGATTTAATGAAGTAAATTCTAAACCTTGTTATGTAATACAATCAAATGATATCACACCAAAAAAAATAGACAAGTTTATGAATATCAGCTATACCTTTATATGGCATTCATGAAATATATCAAACTATGACAGGTGGAGCTGTTGACTGTTGGGTGTAGTATTTCAAAAACAGCAAATGAATTTTCTGAGAACATGATTCCCCCTCATGGAATAATTCCAGATGGACTTTCCCCCCTCCCCATGGTCTTGGCAATGCACTCTGCCATTTCCAGTTTTCCCAGAAGAAAGGAGATGAAGATTGCTGTATATGGAATCCACACTGTGCTTTTTTGCACTCTGAGGATTCTGTTAATGAATTGGGTTGGATGAAATGTCTGGCATTTTGATGGCCTTTACTTGCTTACAGGCTAGGGTGCACAGCAAGGACAGCCATGATGAAGGGGGCCTAGAAGTGACAAATGATTGCACTTTTTACCTTCCCCATACATCACCCCATCTGGGATCTGGTACTTGATGTCACCTCCACCCTCACCCCCAACAAACAGACTCTGCCCATGGGCTAATGTTAAGGATGAAATTTGTATTCATGCTCAGCTCTGTCTCAGCCCTTTACATAATGTTTGTCTCGCTGTGAATATGCCCCTCTGACACCCATCCCTGAGTGACCCCACCTCCAACCTGCATGTCTCCACCTCCATGCTGTCACACCTGCCTTTTCTTCCCTCCTTACCAATAGAGAAGTCGCAGAGACATATCTCCTTTTCTCAACTTGTTCATGTTATTTGAATCATCGCACTCATTGTACTCAATACACTGTCCTTGAATTAGTCACTACGTCTCATTCAGGCTGGCCTTTTATCAGCTCACTTAACCTCGGGACACTCAGTAATCAGCTTTGATGTATCGGGCTTCACTAGCAAGTTGGGAAGTTGCTTCATGATCAGGATGATACCTGAAGTGGAAGGGAGATCCAGGATATATTTGGCCTTCTCTTGCACATTTTCATCCAGGTGCTTTCTCATTGTTTGATAGTGGGAAAATAGTGCTGACCCTTGAGTGCTCTTATGCATCCCCGAAGGATTTGTAAAGGAGGCTGTTATCATTGAATTCCTCTGAAAAGGACTTGGCATTTCCATGCTTTTCTTCACCAGGTGGAGTAATAGGTAGAGCACAGAGGGCACTGCCTTAGGGTAGGGGTTAGTAGTTGGAAGGAAGGGGAAGGGGGTTCAGGAGAATTGGTGAGGGGTGAGGTGGGGGTTGTGGTAGGCACAGACGTGGAGGTAATCTTGTTGGGGGGGCAATGGGGAGCAAAAGGAGGCTCTTTGTGGAGTCAACTCACATCAGAGTTCATGCTGCCTTTGTGCCTGGCTCTAAGGTAACAGGTCTTCCCCTTCTTTGATCCATTGGTTTCAGTCTTTGGGGCTTCTTCTATTTTACTGGCCTCCCTTTCCATGTCATGTCCTCCTGGTGTCTATCCCAGGGCTCCTGACCTATGAATATATACCCACCTTAAGACAATGGGGAGCCATGCCTTTTAATTGAATCCATCCTCAAGGCTCTCCCGAGCCAATGGGACACTTGCAGAGCTGAGATGTCAAAAGGCACCATCTGGCAACTCCAAAGAGTGGCAGGCGGTAGGCTGAGAAGGCCAAGGAGCTGTGGTTGGAGATGAATTTGTTGACTCCCCTCTAGATCCTTCCAACCCTCACAGCCTACAGTCCTCCTGACCCCACTTTCAATGACTGTGGTGCACACGACAGGTCAAGGGTGTCTTGTCCAAGTCTTTCCCAAACATGGCAGGGTGAGTGCACCTCCTCCTAGCATTTCCCCATACCACCCCCATTCAGTGGTTCATTCCATTCTCTATCTCGTCACCATGAGGTATTTTGTGTATGCCTTACATAACATCCCTCATTGAAATGTGAAGGGACTTATGTCTCTTTGGATGACAATCATCCCATTTCCCTCCCACAAATTTCTCTTATTCCCCAAGGCACTTCACTTCTTATCTACAGCGACCATTCCCATTCACCTACATGTCTAAAATCTACGTACCTCTCCACGATTTTCTGTTTTCCATGATGCAATCACTGCCTTCATGCTGAAAGAACTCAGAAAATACACGATTTATATAAGGGTGATAACTGTGTCCAGTCCAGGTTCATTTTCTTCTCATGGAGCCTAGAATCCATTTGGGTTTTAACTGTGAAGGAGAGTGAGGCAGAGACTCACGTGCTGGATGTTGTACTCCGTGTTCACGTGCAGAAAACTACACAATAACTCATGAGTGCACCTATGTGTGAATGGAGCATATGGGTGTGCGGGTGTTGCTTCTTATTTTTCCTGAGGGTCTGTCCAGTGAATAACAAAAAAATGGACTCCAGATTGGATAGAGAGAGGCAAAACTGTCTTTACTCACAGACTTCCACAGAGTCTACATTGAAATATATACCCTTATAAAAAAAGGTCTAGACACATCCCCCCTGGGATGGGCGGCATGGCAGTGGGGATTCATGGAGGCTCTGCTGCTCTGGGGAATTCATAAGACCTGAGTGGGCTATTTGGGGGCTTGCAGGGCAGGAGGTGTCTGGAAGCCGATTTGGTGAGACAGAGACGGAGGAGTTTTTTGCAAGATGTGGAATTTTGGGTTTCTAACATGGAGATCAGCGCTTCTGTCTAGAGCCCCACCCCCTAGGGCTGGGGCCGATCTGCAGAGGTCCTTCAATTGTTTGTAATACAGAGGCGCCCCCAGCAGGCTGTTTCGGGGGCTTGCAGGGTGGGAGGTATCCTGAAGGCGACTTGGTGAGACAGTGACAGAAGAGACTCTTGTGAGAGGGGGAATTGTGGGTTTCTGATGCAGGGGTCAGAGTTTGCAGATGTGACCCCCTCATAGGGCTGGTGCCCAGCTGCAGGGATCCCTGAAATGTGTGTTTCACTGTGGTGCTCCCAGGCTCCCTGTTAACTGGATTCATGGTTCCCAGGTCTGTGTCCCCTAAACCCTGGTGGCCCACACCCCAGAGACTCACTCCTCTTGAGTCTGCAATATCACAGACTTCCCATTCCTGAATCCACCACGCCCTGAGGGACATCTGAGGTCCTTGATTGTCCTAGCCCTTGGTGTTTGGGTTTGTTTTCTTTTCTTACCTTTTTCTCTTTTTTCTGTTTTTTTTAACTGTCTTGGTTCCTAATATTGCATTATCTCCTAGTCTTTTCTCCCATTGTATCCCCCAAGGCCCTTTGTCATTTATTTAGGGTTTTTTTTTCTTCTTTTCTTTTTCTTGCTTGTTTCCCTCCCTTTCCTTTGTCCACCTCCCTATCTTTCTTCTCTTTTTATCTTTTCTTTCTTTGTCTTCTTATTTTATTTTATCTTAATTATACAATAAGTGCTGCAGGGAATGCCTCACATTTGCTGGGTTTCCTCAATTTCCATTTCCTCATTGCCATGTGAATTGATTTTGGCCACCTACACTATCCCCTTTCCCCCACATCTTGCTATGCTCCATCATCTACTGTCTCTCCTACATTCCACCTCCCTTTCCTTGGTCCCCAAATTGTCTAACATTTAATTTCTGATAACTTTGTTTTGTTTTCTGTTTTTATCCACTCTTTTTTTAAAAATTTTATTCATTTTGTAAAAATATTACATTAAAAAAATATGAGGTCCCATTCAACCCCACTGCCCCCACCCCCCACTCCCCCCACAGCAACACTCTCTCCCATCATCATGACACATCCATTACATTTGGTAAGTACATCTCTGGGCATCTCTGCACCTCATGGTCAATGGTCTACATCATAGCCCATACTCTCCCACGTACCATCCAGTGGGCTCTGGGAGGATTTACAATGTCCAGTGATTGCCCCTGAAGCACCATCCAGGGCAACTCCAAGGCCCAAAAACGCCTCCACATCTCATCTCTTCCTGCCATTCCCCATACCCATCAGCCACCATGGCCAATTTTCCCATTCCATTGCCACCTTTTCTCTGTGGACCTTGGATTGGTTGTGTCCGTTGTACCTCCATGTCAAGAGGAGGCTCAGACTCCACATGGATACTGGATGCAATCCTTCTGCTTTCAGTTGTAGGCACTTTTCTTTTCTCTTTCCCTCTCTCATGAAAACACTGGCTTTTTAATTCATACTATGTTCCTCCCCATATTCAGTGGAATATCTCATTATAGGTACTCTACTTACTGCTGTAACTCTACACAACTTACATGAATCTAATATGCATCCTCCCAGATCTCATATTGTTGCTCTGTTAACATTTATTACCAACACTACTTTACACATTTTCCTTTTTTACACAGTTGCCTTTCCCTGGCCCTAATATTTTCCTTCAAAGTGAACTCAGCCAGCAACAAGAAATTAGAATAAGAAGAACTAAGTGACAATGAAAGATATAACACTTATGCAAGAAGAACAGCTAATTAATCACAAAGACTAGACAAAGAAGCTAAAGAAATGATTAAACCCGTCAAGATAAAATGATGACCAGACAGCAACAAAAAACTACAAACCAAACCAGTAATCAGGAAAACATGGCTGAATCCAATGAACAAACTAAAAACCAGGAAGGGGAGCATAACTTTGGACAAGTAATTAAAGATCTCAGAACACATATTAGAGACAAACTTAATGAAGTAAAGGAAGAGGTTAACAACATGAAGAAAACACTTGGAGAAAATTGCAGACATACAAAAAAGATAGCAGATATGATGGGAATGAACACCACAGATCAAGAAATAAAAAATACACTCGCAGCAAATACCAGCAGATTAGAAGAGGCAAAGGAGAGAATTAGCAATGTGGAAGACAGTACATCAGAAATCAAACAGATAGTAGAATTGATCGATAAAAAGATAGAAAAAATCCAACTAGGATTTAGGGACTTGAATGGAAATACTAAACACACAAACATACATATTATAGGCATCCCAGGAGGAGAACAGAAGGGAAAGGGGTCAGAAGGGGTGTTGCAGGAAATAATGGCTGAAAAATTCCCAAATCTCTTGAGAGAGACAGATGTACATATCCAAGAAACACAACACACCATCTGAAACCATGGAGGCAAGAAGGCAGTGGTATGATATAGTCAAGTTACTAAAAGAAAAATATTTCCAAACAAGAATACTCTACCCAGCTAAACTAGCATTCAAAAATGATGGAGAGTTCAAAATATTCACAGATAAACAGAAATTGAAAGAGTATGCCAACAAGAAACCTCCCCTACAAAAAATACTAAAGGGAGTTCTGCAGGAAGAAAGGAAAAAACAGGACAGGCAGAGGTGGAGGAGAGTGTAAGAGCAACAAAAAAGACAAAAAGAAGAAAAAACAAACAAACAAAATATGACAAACACAAGTCCAATCAAAATATGGCTAACACAAATAATTCCTTGAAAGTAATAACACTGAATGTCAACAGATTAAATTCACCTATCAAAAGATTCACACTGGGAAACTGGATAAGGAAATAAGACCCATCTATATGCTGTCTACTAGAAACACATCTTAGACCCAGAGATTAATGGAGGCTGAAAGTGAATGGTTGGAAAACAATCTTACAAGCAAACAATGCCCAAAATAAAGGCAGGAGAAGCTATATTAATATCAGACAAAATACTCTTTAAATCCAAAACAATTGTGAGAAACAAAGAAGGATACTACATATTAGTGAAAGGGACAATCTCTCAAGAAGAATAAACAATCATAAATATTTATGCTCCTAACAAGGGCAAAAGAATAGATGCCTACACAAATATAGTGGGAGATTTTAATACACCACTATCAACTTTGTACAGAACATCTCAAAAGAGAATCACTAAAGAAACAAAATATTTGAACAGTATATTAGAGGAGCTTTATCTAATAGACATGTACATATCATTACACCCTAATAGAGCAGGATATACATTTTTCTCAAGTGCACATGGATCATTCTCCAACATAGACCATATGATAGGCCACAAAGAAAGGCTTAATGAATTCAGAAAGATCGAAATCATACAAAATAATATCTCTGACGACAGTGGAGGGAAGCTGGAAATCTGCAAGGGCCAGATGCCTGGATTACACACCAATATATGGAAATTAAACAGCACACTCTTAGAAAAACAGTGGGTCAAAGAGGCAATCTCAAAAGAAATCAATGACTACCTTGAAACAAATGATAATGATAACACAACATACCAAAATTTATGGGATGCAGCAAAAGCAGTACTGAGAGGGAAATTTATAGCCATAAATTCATACATCAAAAAAGAAGAGCTAAAATTAAAGGACTAATTGCACACTTGGGGGAATTAGTGAAAAAGCAACAAAGTAACCCCAAAGGAAGAAGAAGAAAGAAATAACAAAGCTAAGAGCAGAACTAAATGAAATAGAAAATAAGAAAGCACTTGAAAAGATAAACAAGACCAAGAGCTGGTTTTTTGAGAAGATCAACAAAATTGACAAACCTTTAGCGAGACTAACAAAGAAAAAAAAGAGAAGATGCAAATACACAAAATAAGAAATGAGAAAGGAGATATTACCACAGACCCCATAGAAATAAAGACCATCATAAGAGGATACTTTGAAAAACTATATTCCAACAAAAATGATAATTCAGAGGAAATGGACAAATTCCTAGAAACACATAAGCAGCCTACATTGACGAAAGAAGAAATTGATGATCTCAACAAACCTATTACAAGTAAATAGATAGAACCAGTCATTAAAAACCGCCCAACTATGAAGAGCCCAGGGCCATTCGGCTTCACAGGTGAATTCTACAAACATTCCGGAAAGAACTAACACCAAGCCTGCTGAAACTCTTCCAAAAAATCAAAACAGAAGGAACATAACCGAACTCATTCTATGTTGCCAACATTATCTTAGTACTAAAGCCAAAAAAAGACACCACAAGAAAGGAAAATTACAGACCAATTTCTCTAATGAACCTAGGTGCAAAAATATTTAACAAAGTACTTGCTAATCGTATTCAACAACATATTAAACGTATTATACACCACGACCAAGTGGGATTTATTCCAGGTATGCAAGGATGGTTCAACATAAGAAAATCAATCAATGTAACACACCACATAAACAGATTGAAGGAAAAAAATCACATGATTATATCTATAGTTGCAGAAAAAGCATTTGACAAAATACAGAACCCATTCTTTATAAAAACACTCCAAAAGATTGGAATACAAGGAAATTTTTTGAAGATAATATAGAGTATATATGAAAACCCCACAGCCCACATCGTTTTCAATGGGGAAATCCTAAAATCCTACCCCTAAAGTCAGGAACAAGACAAGGATGCCCACTCTCTCCCCTTCTATTTACCATTGTCTTAGAAGTACTTGCTCAAGCACTGAGGCAAGAACCAGATATAAAAGGCATTCAAATTGGAAAGGAAGAAGTCAAAATTTCATTATTTGCAGATGACATGATCTGATACATAGAAAACCCTGAGAGGTCTACACAAAGCTTCTAGAACTCATAAATGAGTTTAAGGAAAGTCGCAGGTGATAAGATCAATGTGCAAAAATCAGTAGCATTTCTGTACACCAGTAATGAGCAAGCTCAGGAGAAAATCAAGAAACAAATACCATTTACAATACTAAATAAAAAAATCAAATACTTAGCAATAAATTTAACTGAAGAGGTAAAGAACTTATACACCTAGCACTATACAAGACTGTTCAAGGAAATCAAAGAAGACCTAAATAAATGGAAGAATATTCCCTGTTCATGGATAGGAAGACTAAATATTATTAAGATGTCTATCCTACCAAAAATGATCTACACATTCAATGCAATCCCAATAAAAATCAACACAGCATTCTTTAAGGAACTAGAAAAACTAGCTATGAAATTTATTTGGAAAGGAAAGAGGCCCCGAATAGCCAAAGACATATTGAAAAAGAAAAATGAAATTGCAGGAATCACACTACCTGACTTCAAATCATACTACAAAGCTACAGTAGTGAAAACAGCATGGTAATGGCATGAGGAGAGACACACAGACCAATGGAACCGAATTGAAAGTTCTGATATAGATCCTCATATATATAGCCATATCATATTCGATAAAGCCACCAAACCCTCTCAACTGGGAGAGAATGGCCTATTCAACAATGGTGCCTGGAGAACTGGATATCCATATGTAGAAGAATGAAAGAGGATTACCATCTCACACCTTATACAAAGATCAACTCAAGATGGATCAAAGAACTAAATAAAAGAGCCAAGACCGTAAAGACTTTGTAAAGCAGTGTAGGGAAGCATATACAAAACCTTGTAATAGGAAATGGCTTCATGAACTTCACAGCAAAAGCATGAGCATCAAAAGAACAAACAGATAAATGGGACTTTTTAAAAATTAAAGCCTTCTGCACCTCAAAGGAGACTGTCAATAAAGTTAAAAGGGAGCCTACACAATGGGGGAAAATATTTGGTAACCATATATCGGATAAGAGACTTATAACTTGCATATATAAAGAACTCCTATATCTTGAAATAAAAAGATAAACAACCCATTTAAAAATTGGGAGAAAGATTTAAACAGACACTTCTCCTAAGATGAAATAGAAATGGCTAAAAAGCACATGAAAAATTGCTCCAAATATCTAGCTATCAGGGAAATGCAAATCAAAACTACAATGAGATACCATCTTACTCCCATAAGATTGACAGCTATGAAAAAAACAGAAGAATACAAATGCTGGAGAGGATGTGGAGAAATTGGAACACTCATTATTGCTGGAGGGAATGCAGAAGGATCCAACCACTATGGAAGACAGTTTGGCAGTTTCTCAAAAAATTAACCATAGATTTGCCATATGACCCAGCAATTCCACTGCTGGGTATATATCCAGCAGAACTGAAAACAAGGACACAAACCAATATATGCTCACCAATGTTCATAGCAGCATTGTTTACTATTGCTAAAAGTTGAAATCAATCCAAATGCCCATCAATAGATGAATGCATAAATAAAATGTGGTATATACGTACAATGGAATACTACTCGACTTTAAGAACAAATACACTACAAACACGTGTGATAACATGGATGACTCTTGAGAACCTTATGTTGAGTGAAGCCACCAAGTCATTGAAGGACAAATACTGCATGACCTCAATGATATGAAATAAGTAAACCAAGCTACCTCAGAGAGTTAGAGACTGGATAATAGGCTTACAGGAAATCAGGGGGAAGAGGAAGGATGTAAGCTGACACCTACATTGGTGAAATTTATGATAAGCTGGAGGTAAGTATGTGTACAAGGAAGGGATAAAATGGGGGCATAAGGTTACCTTTGGATGGGGCTTTGCAGGCTTGATGGGTCTAGGGGTGGGCGGATGGGTAATATTGCCCAAGAAATTGGGGGGAGGGTGGGGCAACATATGAACATAGGAGATTGTCAGGTGTTCATTGAGAGTATAATGCTGAGAAAACCTTTTCAAAATATAACAAGGAAAGTTACCTGTTTAAGGTACTTAAAGGGGATAATCTGATGTAGGACTGACTCCTAGGGAATATGTGAATGCTCATTTTGCCAAATCCTGGGGAGGACTGATGCCATCAAATAGAGGGAACTGTATCTCTCAAGAGAAATGGTGGTTCCCAGGGCATTAGGGCAGTTGAGCATGTCAAGCCCTCAACACTGTTGCATGTAGCTCAGAACATGGCTCTTCAAGAAATGAAAATTGACTGTCACTGTGGGCCCTAAGGGGAGGGGGAAAGAGGTATTGAATAGATGGAACCGACATAACTGTGAGGGCAATAGAAGTGTTTCACAAGAGTACACAAGGATGGATATAAAACATGTAATATTACTCCAAAAATATATAGGGGCTGATAGACTAATAATGTAAATCATAATGTAAAATATAGGATAACTAAAAATTTAGAAAATTGTATAGCCTAAAGTATAAACCACAATGTAAATACAAATGTTACCTTGTTTGAAAGCTATTGTCCCAATATCTGTACATCAGTTTCAGTAAATATGGTATGAATACGTTAAAAGATTATTGCTGTGGAAGGGAAAAGGTTTATATTGGATATGTGGGAGTACTGTATATTGTATATATGAATTACTGTGATCTAAAACTCTTGTGAAGATAAGCTTAATAATTAGAAAAAAGAAAAGAAAAAGATAGGACGTAGAATTTCTCCAAATTAATATGTATTCTATATCTAACCTTTAAACTCATGGATATATTCCATTTTACTATTAAGGGAACCTGCCATTATATTGGGCTTCACTTTTCAGGAAGTTTTGGATCACAGAGTGGTTCAACAATGGTAGCGGAGGAATACTGGTGTGGGATGTTATTGACAGGGGACATATGGTTGACAGGGAGTTATACAGGGCATGTGTCCAGGGTGCATGGAAATTTTTGGATATATTCATAGTGGAAGCAATTAAAAACAACAGCTGGGGGGGTGCTGGGTTCCTGGCTGGGGGAGCTCTGTCACAGTCCCTAAAGGAACAGCAACAATCCCCCAAGTGCAATGGCAAAGACCAAAAAAGAATGAAGGTCCAACAATGAGCCCTTGATACTCATGACTATAATTGTGGGCCTGTGTACCTGAAATAAGAACAAGGCCTTGAGCTGCAGGGTGCCTAAGAGTTACCTCCTGAGAGCCTCCGTATTGATCAAATGTGGCCAGTCTTGAAGCCAAACTCAGCATGTAAATGTGTTGCCTTCCCCCCAGCGTGGGACATGACTCCCAGGGATGAGCCTCCCTCACGCCGAGGGATTACTACCAAGTACCAGCTGATGATTTAACTAGAAAATGACCTTGAATTAAAGGGTCAACTCGCACCTGCTGAAGATCTCAATCTACATATAATACCCAGAGTTTAAAATGCTTTTTGACCTGAATCAAAGGGGGAAATGGAAAGGACAAATGAATTTATATAGCTATGAGTCTCCAAAAAGAGCTGGGAGGTTATCAGAGGTCTTGGCCTTATGCACAACTGAGCAGAGTCCCAGAGAGAGATAAAGTAGATACAACCATGGGTATTGTTTCTTCTGAGGGCTACAGAGACCCACAGGTTCTATGGTCATGGCAGATGGAGTTCAGTGCCATCTCAGTTGGCCCTACATTGGAGTTTGTGTTTCTGTGTGATGGAGCTGGACTCAGATGTGATCTTTGTTCACAAGCCTCTCTTGTTAATTTTACCGGAACTGTAGTTGGTGCTGTAGTTCAATATATACCCAGGGGACCTGAATCTCTGGACTGACCATGTGATAGCCAGGCCCTGAGCCTCAACAGACTTCAGCTCCTACCCTCTGGTTTATTGTACTTACCCCACTCAGCTAACATGGAGTTGAAGAAGGTCAACTACCACACCAGGGAGCCAAGAGTGCCTAAAACTGAAAGCAGGAGGATTGCATCCAGCATCCATGTGGAATCAAAGCCCCCGCTTGATATAGATATCGAGTGGATACAACCATTCCAAGGGCCACAGGATGGAGGAATATATTATGGATTAGAGTGGACTTACTGATATTCTATTCATTAACTCTTGTGATTAGTAATCAAAGAAAATATGGCATTGGTGTGGAGAAAGTGGCTATGGTGGCTGCTAGGGTTAGGGAATGGGAGGAATAGATGAGATGTGGGGGCGTTTTCGGGACCTGGAGTTGTCCTGTGTGGTGCTGTGGGGACAGTTACCAGACATTGTATGTCTTCCCATGGCCCACTGGGTGGAATGTGGGAGAGTGAGGGCTATGATGTGGACCATTGACCATGAGGTGCAGTGGTGCTCAGAGGTGTATTCACCAAATGCAATGAATGTCTCATGATGATGGAGGAGGTTGTTGTTATGGGGGGAGGAGTGGTTTGACGGGAGTGAGGGATATATGGGGACCTCATATTTTTTGAATGTAATATTAAAAAAATAAATAAAAACAAACAGAAGGAAAAAAAGAAAAAGAAAAAACACCAGAGCTGCTGATCGTAGGGAGAGGGAAGAAGAGAGATAATGTGCTGGCATTTTCAGGATTTGGAGTTGTTCTGCGCAGTACTGCAGGGACAGATGCTGGACATTTTATTCCCTGTCTGACCCACTGGTTAAAATGGGGGAGAGTGTAAACTGCAATGTAAACCAATATCCATGTGGTGCAGCAAATATATTGACCAAATGCAATGAATGTGCCACGATGATGAAAGAAGTTGTTGATGGGGAAGGAGTTGCATGAGGGGGGTGGGAGGCATGTGGGTGCCTTATAATTTTTGAATGTGACATTTAAAAATATATATAGTAGAAAAACATCATAAAAAACATCAAGAAATATGAGATTTCCATATACCACACTCCCCAACACCCTACCACATTTTTGTAAATAGATTTTTTTAAAGATATAAATCATAAAAAAGTGTTAAATTAAAAAATTAAAGAGGTTCCTGTATACTCCCCAATGCTCCCTGCCCACTACTCCCAAACCAACAACCTCTTCCATCATTGTGGCATAGTCATCAAACTTGAGAACATATTCTGGACATTGCTGCAACTCATTGATAATAGTTTTCCCTGTAGTTCACTCTCCCACAATACAATCAGTAGTTTAAGGCAGGATATATAAAGTCCAAAATTTGACCCTGAAATATTATTTTGGATAACTCAAAGTCCCAAAAATGCCCCCCGTGACATCTCTTCTTCCCTCTCCCTCCCCTCAGCAACTACTGTTTTCACTTTCTCCATCTCAATGATCCACTTTCTTCAATTAGTAGTCACAATAGTTTTATAATAAAATATCAGTAAATCCACTCTAATTCTTAGTTTATTCCTCCAATCTGTGGATCCTGGGATGGTGATATTAACCACACCTTTAGAACAAGAGGAGGCTTAGAATCCACATAGATGATGGATGTTTTTCTCCTGTTTGCAGTTGTAGGCACTCTTGGTTCTGTGGTGTGGTTGTTGACATTCTTCACCTCCCTGAGTTAAGTCCAGTAATCAAGAGCGTAGGAGTTGAAATTCTGCTGAGACTCATTGCCTGACTGTCACATGGAGTGACCAGAGATTCAGGACTCCTGAGTATACCAATACCTCAGCATCAACACAGGTCTGGTAAGAGTAACCGAAGAGGCATGTGATGAAAGTTAACATCTGAGTCCAACTCCATCAAACTCAGAAACACAAACTCCAAAATAAGGCCAACTGACATGGTACTGAATTCCAGAGTCATCTGTCATTACCTTGGAAATTGTGGGTCTTTGTATCCCTCAGAGGAACCTGTACCTTGGCTTGTATCTTCTTTGGCTTTGTGAAGTATATATCTTCAAAAAAATACAATTTACAAAAATGGTACGGTGGGGCGTGGGGTTCCCTTATACACCAATCCCCCACCCCTCACTCTCCTCCCATATCAAAAACTCCTTTCTTTCAGTGTTGTACATTCATTGCATTTGGTGAATAGTTTTGGAGCACTGCTGCACTGCATGTATGAGAGTTTGCATTGTAGTTTTCACTGTCCCCCATTTCATTCAGAGGGTTATGGCAGGATATATAATGTTCTGCATCTGTCCCTGCAGTATTATTCAGGACAATACAATGTCCTGAAAATCAAAGCCCATTTTTATAAGCTTTATTATTTAGTTTCCACAATGGTTTTAGGTTTAAATGGGCATGTCTTCAGCATCTTTGATTAGCTTAAACACTAAGTATTCAATATTTTCTAGTCGTGTTTCAAATTGTGCTATTTTTCATTCAATTTACAAATATTCATATATCCTATATTAAAATAAAATAATTTTTGTGTATTGATTTCCATCCTGAGCCTTCCTAAAATAAACTATTATTACTAAACCCTTTTTTAAGAATGGTAGAACTTTCAACATAGACTGTATGGAGGTCTGTGAATAATGACAGTTTTGCCTCTCACTTTCCAATCTGGAGACCTTTTTTTTCTCTTTCACAGGACAGACCCTCAGGTAAAATATGAAAAAACACCACCATATATGCCTACGTTCCACATACACCCACTCATCATTTAGAGTGTAGTTTTCTGCACATGAACACTCACCACGATTTCCAACACATGGGTCTCTGTCTAACTATTCTACACATTTAAAACACAAATGGATTCTACACTCCCTGGGAAGAACGTGAAATTGGAATGGACACACCCAGGACCCCCTAAGGAAGTCGTGTATTCTCTGAGTTCTGACAGCCTGAGGGCAGTGATTTGAACATAGAATACAGGAAAACATTTAGAGCACCGTGGATTATTGCCATGGAGGTGAATGGGAAAAGTCTTGTAGCTAAGAAGAGAGGGGTCTTGAGAAAAAGAGAAATTATTAGGAGGGAAGTGGGATGATTGACATCCACAAGGATATAATTTCAAGGATGGATGTTAGGTGAAGCATACACAAACTATGTCATGATGATGGGTTATAGAATGGAATGAACAACTAAATAGGGATGGCATGGGGGAAGGCTTGGATGAGGGTCCCTCCCCTTGCCATGTGTGTGGAAAGATTTGGAGAAGACCTCCTTACCCTGCCATGTGCACCACCAGCATTGAAGGCAGGTTCGTGAGGACTACTTGTAATGTTTGAAGGCACTAGAAGTGAGTCAACAAATGCCCCTTCTACTACCACCTTTTTTAGGTCTTCTCATTATCCCCCTTGCCACTTCCAAGAGCAGTCAGATGGTGTTTTGTGATGTTTCAGGCCCCCAAGCCTCCCATTGACTGTGGAAAGCCTTGAAAACCAATTAAATTGCATGATGTGGCTCCCCATTGTCCTGGTGAGTATATACATAGAAAGATCAGGAGCCCTGGGTTAGACACCAGGAGGATATGAGATGGTGAGGGAGATCAGCAAATTTTGAAGGATCCCCAAAGACCGAAACCAACAGAATGAACAAGGGTATGGCCCATCACTTTTGATTAAAGCACAGAGGCAGTGTGAAGGCTGATGTGAGACGACCTCTTCCAAGGGCCTCCTATGCATCCCCATTGATCTGGGTCACCCAAGATTTCCTCTCTGTCCTTGCCTGCCACAACCCTTTCCTCAGGCCTCACCCATTCTCCTGAAGACCCCTTCACCTTCCATCCAACCCCTAATTTTCACACTAAACCAATGTGCTACAGCCCAGGGTAGAGATGAGCCATTCACCTGATGGGTTACAGATTAATCGACCAGACCCATAAGTGAAGGAACTCTTCAGCCTCCAGCTTCCAGTTCCTCTACAATACTAGTTATTTTCATATTCTGAAAAAGTCATACTTGAGGATGTGAAGTGGTATCTTATTTTCATTTTGATTGTTTGTTCTGTAATGGATCATAATGTAGCTATCTTTTCATATGGATATTGGCCTTCTGTAAACCCTCTTTGTATAAATGTCTATCCTAGTAGTTTATCCATTTTCAAAATGGGATGTTTGAATTTTTGTCATTTAGTTCTCAAAAGTCTTTATATATTCTGAATATTTAACCATGCTCAGATATATGATTTGGAATTATTTTTCTACACTTCTGTAAGATATCTTTTCAGATTCATGATAATCCCCTCTCAATCAAAAAAGTTTTTAATTTGGATGAAATAAAATTGGTCATTTTGTTTTGTTGATCGTGCTTTTGGTGTCATACCTAAGACTTCATTTGCCAAATTCAAGATCGTGTAGCAGTTTGCCTATATTAACTTTTACACATTTTTTGGTTTTAGCTCTTTGTTTAGGTCTTGAACCTTTCCATTAAATTTTTGAAAATGGTCTCTTGTTAGGGACTGATTGCATTCTTTTTATATGGATATCCAGTTTTTACAGCACCATCTGTGGAAAATACAATTCTTAATTTATTTAATGTACTTGGCTACCATGTTGAAGGCACCCTATCATGGGGTAGTCTTGATGTGAAGATAATTTGCATATTCTATTTTATTATTTGGAGTTAAATACACATTTATGGTTAGGGTTTTGGTTTAGGGTTAGTGTTAGGGTTAGTGTTAATTTTAGGGTTGTCTTAAGTGGGTCGTTCATTTCTTTCTTTTCCTCTCCAACAAAGAAGTGACTCTTCTTTGCCAAAAGGCAAGATTGTTACTGCTTCTCTGCAGTCTAACATGCTAGTGAATCTTTCTCACCGCTCTGTACACAGCCCTAGGTAGTACCACAAAGGGCTGCTGTATTCCATAAAGGTGGCATGAGATATCTCTTCAGGTGGGAAAGTGTCATGGGATGCACTACCATCCTCTCTTTTTGCTGATCACTTGAATGAGAAATTCACGGGACACAGCTCCTTTCTTTTTAAAAGGCCCTCACTGTGTCATGAGGGGGATGATTCATGTGCCTTTGATTAGGAATGGAATCATGTTCAGGCTTAAATTTTACCAGGAAGACCATTTGTCCAGGTAGTGAAACAAAGCAAGTAGCCAGGAAAAGCAACAAAAGGCATCCACATTGGAAAAGAAGTAATACTGCTTCCACTCTTTGATGACATCATACTTTATACTGAAAATTTCAAAGAATACATAACAAAACTCTTAGTGCTCATAAGCAGATTAAAATTGTAGCGATAAATCAACATGCAAAAATCAGTCATTTATAATACACCTACACTAAACCATTCCACTTTAAGCAGTATTTGAAGTTAAAAATTACTAGAAATACATTGAGTCAAAAAGGTGAATTACTTTTACACAAAATACTGAAAAATAAAACCTGACGAAAGATGTTACAGAACACCAAAGTACTTGGGAAGCCATCCTGTATTCAGGGATTGGATGATATTATAAGAGGCCAACGCTATGCAAAGGGATCTAGTGATTCAACAAAACCCTCATCAGTACTCCACCAGCTTTTCTTGTCTTCTGAAATCAATAGGCAGATGCTTAAATTTATATGAAATCAAAACAGATTATAACTAGTCAATTCGTTCCTGAAAAGAAGGAAAACACTTGGAACACTCACACTTCCCAATTTCAAAACATACTACAAAGATAAAGTAGTCTAAAGAGAGTGGTAGTGGCATAAGGACAGACACTTAGACTAATATAGTAGAATGAACACTAGGGCTGTGTACAGAGCAGTGAGAAGGACTCAGTAGCATGTTAGACTGCAGAGAAGCAGTACCAATTTTGCCTTTTGGCAAAGAAGAGTCACTGTTGGAGAGGAAAAGAAAGAGAAATTGAAGCAGAAAGGAAAATTAAGTTCCTAGCTAAGGACAACCATGCTCCAGTAGGGGAGTACCTGAATCCAATCAATTGACATCCCTTGACCAGTGTCCCTGGTTTTTAAGGCTACCAACCAGACATACAGGTTACATAATGGAAGCCCCATGAGGAGCCTCTATGAGGTTGACAGCAGAGATATATGTGATGCCTTAAAATCCTGCAGAAGGAGACGAATCCTGGTTAATCCAAATGTGTGGAAAAGGAAGATATCTACATAGTAAACTGAACTAGAACACATGGCAATTGATATTGTTAAAATTAAATCTGGATCATAGAATCTCATGTATTGTACATTGGTTTAACCTGGTTATCATCCTTTCTTATGCTAGTAATTGAATAAGTACAAACATCACAAAATGGAAAGAAATGAATGGAATTAGATGGTGTTCAAAGAGAACATCTCTGCTAATTTAACTAGATATACTAATATAGGCTGTGCATAAATTCAAACTTGTTTTATATCCAAATATGCCTAAAAAGAAAATTGAGAATTATAAAGTCTATTGGCTTTGGATATTCTGGGAGGAAGCCATCCAAATATGTCAAGTTTACCTGGAATGTGGGGGGTTCATACTAAAATCTTACCTGGAATATAAAGGATATGTGTTAGTTTAAGCTAACCTGGAATGTGGGGTACATATGTTATATCAAGCTCATTTGGATGAAATACCATAGCTAATAATCAGATTAAACACTTGAAGAAACTAAAAAAAAGTTCTTTTGCATACAAGCACCGCTTGACTCTCCACTCTTATATCATCTGTATAGAAGAGACACAAAATCTCTATTTGGGGCACGGATTTTATCAGGAAAACAGTTGGCCAAATTCAGACATTCGAAATAAAATTTCGTTCTCAGAATTCTCACTTCCTGGCCTATGATACAGCATACACCGGCTTCACTCTCCTACTAAAAAACTCCAATTACACATCGATATATCAAGGTAATCCACATGTCTCCTTATAAATTGCTTTTGGAACTTTCGTAATCTGAAATTATGATAGAATTTATGTTTGTTTTTTTTTTTTAATGAGAGTCTTCTTCCTTATGCGGAGTGGAAATTGCTCTAAGCATTCATTTTGTCATAGTGGGTTATGACATTGGGTGTAAACTCATACAATGAGAATGAATGTATACCCACATCCTGGGGAGGATTGATATTCTCAAACTGAGGGAATTGTATCTCTAGAGAATTTGTGGCTCTCAATGTGTTAAAGCATTCGGTATGTTAAGCCCTCAACATTTTTGCAAGTATCAGTTAATATGAACCTTCAAGAAATGAAGATTGATTATCACTGTGGGCCCTGTAGGGAGAGGGAGGGAGGACTTGATTAAGTAGAATCAGTTTATCTCTGGGGCAATTAATGTGTTCCAAAGATCATACAATGATGGATATAGGGCACTTTAAATTACACCATCATTGTACAATGGTCTATAGGCTAAAATATAAACCATAATGTAAAACAACAGATAACTAAAAATTTAGAAAATTGTATAGTCTAAAATATAAACCATAATGTAAACCCAAATGGAACAATATTTGAAAGCTATGTTTCAATATATGTACATCAGCTGCAGCAAATAAAATATGAATATGTAAACAGATCATTGCTGGTGAAGGGACAAATTGTCTACTCTACCTCTAGATAAAGAGGGGGCTATGATTCCACATGGATGTTGGAGACAATTCCTCTGCTTGCAGATGTTGGCCCCCTTGATTCCCTGGTATGGTGTTTGGCCATCTTCACCCCCCTGTTAGCAGACCTGGGTAAATCCAATGAACAAGAGAATAGGAGTCCAAACTCTCCTGAGCCTCAGGGGCCAGCTAGCGCATAGGCAGTCCAGAGATTCAAGTCCACTGTGTATGCACCATCCCTAGCACTGAACAGAGGTTCAGTAAAATTGACAATAGGCAGGTAGTAAGGTCACATCTGAGTTCAGTCCCATCGCACACAGGAGCACAATTTCCAAAGAATGGCCCTCTGGCATGGCACAGAACTCCCAATCAATCTGTCATGACCATAAACCCTGTGGATCTCCACAGCCTTCAGGAGAATCAGCACCTACATCTGTATCTACCTTGGCTCTCTCTAGGGTCCTGCTGGTGGGTACATAAGCATGACCCCACTGATTACCTCCCAGCACTTTTTGTGAGACACTTAGCCATATAACCTCATTTTTGTCTTTGCCATTTCCCACTTTTATTCAATGAGAATGAATGTATACCCACATCCTGGGGAGGATTTTTATTCAAAAATCCAAAAAAAAGCAGTTTTTAACATTTGATCCATTATCTATGCTGAAATATTCTGCCTGTGTGAGTTGAAGTTCTCTTTCTAGTCGCATCACCAGTTTGTGATTGGTAGTAAACCCTCAGCACTAGGGAGGCTCAATTCCGGGAGACATGTCCCATGCTGGGAGGAAGATGATATACTTACATGCTGAGTTTTCCTTAGAGAGTGGCCACATTTCAGCAGCTTGAAGGCTTTCAGGAGGTAACTCTTAGATATGATGAAGCACTAGTCCTAGTTCATATTTCAGGCACAGAGGCCCATAAGTATAGTCATCAGTATCAAGGGCTCATTATTGCACCATTCTTCCTTGTTGGTCTTTGCAGTTGCACTTGGGGGATTATTGTTGTTCCACTGGTGAATGTGAGAGATCTCCCCTGGGTAGGATCTCAGCTCTCCTTCAGTTGACGTTTGTAAACATAACTACTATAAAAAAAAAATCCAACATATATCAGAACATTTTATGTCCCCTATATACATGCCCTGGAGAACTCCCAACCACATCTGTGCCCCTCTTCAATAATGTTAGAAGTGTGTGTTTCATAGATGCCCTTTATCAGGAGGAAGTTTCCTTCTATTCCATTTTTTTATGTGTTTTTTTTTAATTTTTCATTAAGAGTGAGTTCTGAATTTTGCAAATACATTTACTTAATCAGTTGAGATGATCATGTGCTGCTTTTCCTTTCTTCTGTTAAAGTTTTCTATTGCATTTATTGGCTTTCTTATGTTGAGCCATCTGTGCATACTTGATTTGGGATACCTGGTTTTTTTTTTAAGCTTTATTTTTTTTTGTCTTTATTTTTTTAATATTACATTAAAAAAATAAGAGGTCCCCATATACCTCCCACTCCCCTCACCCCACTCCTCCCCCCATAGCAACAATCTCCTCCATCATCATGTGACATTCATTGCATTTGGTGAATATATCTCTGAGCACTGCTGCACCTCATGGTCAATGGTCCACATCATAGCCCACACTCTCCCATGTTCCATCCAGTGGGCCATGGGAGGACATAAAATGTCTGGTAACTGTCCCTGCAGCACCACCCAGGACAACTCCAATTGCCTAAAACACCTCCACATCTCATCTCTTCCTCCCATTCCCCACACCCAGCAGCCACCATGGCCACTTTCTCCACACCAATGCCACATTTTCTTCGATCACTAATCACAATAGTTCATGAATAGAATATCAGTAAGTCCACTCTAATCCATACTCTATTCCTCCGTCCTGTGGCCCTTGGAATGGTTGTGTCCACTCCACATCTATATCAAGAGGGGCTTTAGATTCAACATGGATGCTGGATGCAATCCTCCTGCTTTTTAAAAAGAGGACATTGGATCACAGAGGTAGGCAAGGTTGCTTATGAAGCATGGCACCTTTTTAAAAAAATTTCGTGTAGAATTGTATACATATATATATTATGTTATTAATTAAATGAAAAATATTGTAATTAATAGTAGTATTAGGCACATAGCTTTGTTCTGAAGACAGATTTCAGGCTGTTTAATGATTGGTACTCATGTGCTCCAATAGTTGCTTCTCATGAATTGACAACTTTTGGGCAGTTGGTTTCATTCAGGATTAGTTTACCAAGTTAGTGATTCCCTCAGGTTTTTGGTGGGAAACTGTTCATAAATACAGAATAAAACTTAAACATTTTGGTTTTAAATGAATAATTTTGGTAATTTTGGCTGTTCAATAGGTGGTGCATCAGGAGCAAGGATGTCTCGTTTTGCTACAGGGTAGAGTACAGTAGAATAGTAAGGTGACTGAGCATGGCAACAATTAACTGGCTACCTGCAAGCCAATGGTGGCCCCATTGTTTTCAGGTAAGACTGCCTCTTTATTTTATAGACAATTTTATTAACTATTTAGAAAATGAAGTTACCAGGAATTTAACATATCCAATGTAGTTTTGTACCTTATCCAGAATAGAAAAGATAATATTATAATTATTTGACAATTATTTAGAGCAGGATAAAAGTACAGCATTTAATATTAATTAATGTATTACTTAATGCATAAGGATTCTGAGTTGCAATTAATAGTTTAAGTTTCAGATTTGTAATATTTTACATGATAACTCTCCATCGCTGTAGACCATAATGTGAATTGTGTTAATCTTTTACTTACAGTATCCTGGCAATCATGGCTCCACTTAGCATATTCTTCCCACAGTGAGCAAGTCACAGCATCATTGATCCTAGAGAGACTTTCCAGTATTTTACTGGCCTGGTGCACAGTACTGTCTGGCTCCATGGAAAAGTGCCAGTCTGGAGCTGATATCAATTGTACCTTGGCTGTTCTGAGCCATCATTGGCTGCTGCAGGAGCTTGAATCTCTAACATAGTTTCCATCAATTTCAGGAGAGTATCCAGAAGTGTGTTATAGCAACCATTTTTATTTGAGTTGTCAGTGACCATTTTAGGAAATAGCTTACATGGAGAGGCAACCCGACATTTATTCAAGGCATGGTTTGAATGCACAAGAGAGTTTGACAATGTTAAATTTTATCTTCTGTTTTTGCTCTGGTCTGGTTGGGGTGAGTCCAGGGACCTCTGGGAAGAAGCAGGGTGGGGCAGGAGTCGAGAGAAGAATGGAGGCAAGACAAGGTTCTGATCAAGCCCTGTTTATTGGGGGTAGAACATTGGAATATATAGAAAGGGAAGGGAACGTGTACATAGGTGATAGGCTGGTCTTGTGGGTGGCAGACGTCCAAGGAGGGGATTGGCCGACAGTTCGCACCGGGTCTGCGGAGTTTCACGCCTTGCGCATGCGTATTGCTGTGGTCACCTGAGTAGAGGCGGGAGGGGGAGAACAAAGAAGCAGGGAGGAGAAGAATAAGGAAATAACAGGGCAGATTTGTGAACTCCGCCATGTTGTGAGATCTGCCATGTTGTGGAAGGCTGTAAATAGGTCTCACAGCGGGTGGCTCCCTACAGGTCCCCCTTTTCTGTTTAATGAGTTATGAATTGAAGAAAGGAACAGCCAGCGACGGCTCATGATAGAGCAGGGCTTATTTTCAGTAGTGGCATGCGGCTGCAAGGTGCTTCCATGCTGAAAGGGGGGCTGTGCCTGTCTTAGGTCGGGGCTACACCCGGTAAGCGATTCGTCTTACCCGGTATGCAATCAATCTTACCCGTCATTGGGAATCATGGCAGCAAAAGGCCATGTCCCTGTCTTAGGTTGACTGATGGGTCAGCCCAGTTCCCTGTCATTGGCTAACCAGTCCAGCGCCTCAGTGACAGATGGTTTGCAATTACAGCAAGCTATAATGGGGAGCCCTTATAGACTGTGTATGACAAGCATGATGTACTGAGATTGGTGGGTGTGGCCATACCCTTCCCGGTCCTGTCAGGCCAGGGTGCCCATTGCTCGTTCGAGCCACTGGATCTTAGCTGAAGCCGTTCAGTGATATAGATTAAACAAAGAAGGTTAAGCCGTGATAAGGGAGGTGGTGACTGTAAGGGGAAAACAGGTAAAGAAATGCTATTAGGGTACAGGATAGCAAATGAAACAACATAAGAAATTTGCATTTTCAAAGGTTGGTTGTTCATTCTTCGGTCCAGAGAGGTTGGTACTGATGAACAGCAGCAAGATACATCACATGGGCTGAGATTTGCTTCATCCTTTCTTGGAGAAATTTAAGGAGGCAAGGTGCAAATGCACAGATTAATAGGAGAGCGATTAGGGGGCTAAGGAGGGGACCTAGCCAGGTCACAAGAGGGGAAGTGAGCCAGGCCGACAGGGAGGAGGTTGACTGGGAGGGCAGTATCCCTTCCCGCAATTCTTGTAGTATCTTAACATTTTGCTCAACAATACCAGATTCATTCACATAGTAGCATCATTCCTCCTGAAGGAAAAGGCAGGTTCCCCCTTTTTCCGCTGTAAGTAAATCAAGGGCCCTGTGGTTTTGAAGGGTTACTTGGGCAAGGGAAGTAAGCTGCCTCTTGAGGGATACAAGGGATTCAGCAGTGGATTGTAGGTTAATCTGCCGTAATGTTTCAAAACGTTGTCCCTGCAGGACAGAGTGCGCCAATCCACCGGCACTAAGCCCGAGGGCAGTGACTGAGCCCACAAGGGCCATTCCGATTAAGATTGGGAGTAAAATGGCTCTGGGCTGACAGGGGGCTAAAAGACTGTGCAATTTCCCCTTATGTTAAGTGGGGGGTAAGAAGAACCGGAATGCAGGGAACAAGGATAGAATCGTTGATGCAGTGAGAGACGGTACCGTTACACCAGTAGAGGAGTGGAGGAGGGGCACAGGTAGCATTGCTAGTTAGATTGTGAGTACATTTAAATGGGGGGGCAGAGCGAACTGTCGTGTTGAGAAGAATACAGGTGAGATTGCCCTGAGGTGGGGCAAGGGGGAAAATTTTGGTGGTGTCATCTGCGGCGAGAGAGCTGTTGAATGAAGGGGTAGCACTTAGAGGGATTGGGGTAGCAATTAGCAAGGACTGTTGGAAGGCAGCGCAGAGAAAGCAGCTGGTGAGATTTACCCAATTGGTGTTATTAAGAATGTCTAGAGTGGTTTGAATAATCTCTGGCCATGTAAGTAAGGGTGAGGTAGCAAGGCTTGTTTTTAAGCTTAACTCTTGTTGTTGTTTTTTTGTTTTGTTTTTTGTTTTAAATGGAAACATTGTTAATATATTTGTGTACATTTAGCCCTGCAGGGATGCTTCAAATTTATTCAAATTTATTTAGTTAGCAATTAGCTTATGATACTCACTAAGAGATATTGCTCACTATTACTCAGACTTACAAGATTGCCATAAGCTTCTCTTTTTTTTAATTTTATTTTATTTACTTTGTAATAATATTACATTAAATATATATATATATGAGGTCCCATTGAACCCTACCTCCCCCACCCCACCTCTCCCCCCCCTCAGCAACACTCCCTCCCATCATCATGACACAGCCATTGCATTTGGCAAGTATATCTTTGGGCACCCCTGCACCCCATGGTCAACGGTTCACACCATGGCCCACACTCTCCCCCATTCCATCCAGTGGGCCCTGTGAGGATTTACAATGTCCGGTGATTGCCCCTGAAGCACCATCCAGGGCAGCTCCATGTCCCAAAGACGCCTCCACCTCTCATCTCTTCCTGCCTTTCCCCATACCCATCAGCCATCATGTCCACTTTTCTCAATCCAATGCCACCTTTTCTATGTGGACATTGGATTGGTTGTGTCCATTGCACCTCTATGTCAAGAGGAGGCTCAGATTCCACCTGGATGCTGGATGCAATCCTCCCACTTTCAGTTGTAATCACTCTAGGCTCCATGGTGTGGTGGTTGTCCTTCTTCAACTCCATCTTAGCTGAGTGTGGTGAGCCCAATAAGTCAGATTGTAGGTGCTGGAGTCTGTTGAGGCTCAGGACCTGGCTATCACATTGTCAGTCCAGAGATTCAAATCCCCTAAATATATCTTAAACCCCGACACTAACTGCACCTCCAGCACATTAGCATGAAAGTCTTATGAAGAGAGATCCCATCTGAGTCCAGATTCGTCACACATAAACACCAGTTCCAAAGAGGGGCCATCTGACCTGGTAGTTAACCCCATCTGCCATGACCATAACTCCCATGGGTCTCTTTAGCCCTCGAAGGAACTCTTGTTGTTTTATATCTTCTGCGAGGACTGAAATGTCCCAGGTACTTAGAGATGGTGCGGAAGACAGAGATAAAGACAGTGGGTTTGGAGTGCACGATTTCAGGGTAGAGAGCCCCTGTGACTCCTGCATTCCACTTTTCATGGTTGGGATCCTGAATATGGAGCCAGGTAGTACCGTTGTGATGCTGGTGGTAGATACACCATTTTTGGCAACGCCTCTGCAAGATTGCGGGCGGTCTATGGTACATTGCCAATAGGGGCACCCGCCATATGTCTTGTCATAACCACGTTGGGTGCAGTAGGTGAGCGTTTGGCGGTGGGGCCAGCACATGTATGAACCAAGGCCAAACAACCCTCCTCCCTTTCTCAGGGTTTCCTTATTGATTACAATGTCGAGGGGACCTTCGCACTTGGTTGGACCGCAGTATGCCATTCCTAGAGGTTCAGAATTTTTCTGGACTTGTGGGTCAGTATATGAGTAACGCACTGAAAAGGTAACTGCATAGTGATTTTTTTGGCCTTTCTCATTGATGTCTGTGGTGCAGGGAATGAGAGAATCAGAGCAAGGGTGAGAGAAAACACAAGGGAGTGCATTGTGTGTAGGTGGGCTCCAGATAACAGGCGATAGCGAGAAGAAGGCAAATATACGTTACGAAGAAGAAAATTAGCAGAACTTTCTCTAGCGTGGTCCAGTCATTAGGTGCTCCGGCGCAGAGCAGGAGGGCTTCTATGATGATGCTTCCACAAATGAGGAGAATTCCAGGAACTGTGCACACCTGCATGAAGGTTGGCGATTACCTGTGGATGAAAAGAAAACTAATCTCAGGGAGACTCTTCTACCCTGGATAGGTTGTTATTATCCACTTGTTTGACTAATCGCTCTGGCAGCCACCTGGCTGCATCTAGTTCTTTAGAGTAGACGCAGGCTGATCCTCTGCCCCATATTAGGACAGGGTCTGGTCCATGCCAGGTGTTATCCATAGGGTCCTTCCATAGGACTGTAGCATGCTTTGTGCTAGTATTAGGATGCCAGAAGTGGTCAGCCGCAGAATGTCCTTTTTTATCTAAGCTTAGAAAATTTAAAATAAAGAGAGAGTGGGATAATAGGTTTTTGGGAGATCCTTTGACGGGGTACCATACCCCCTTCTTTATTTATTCAATAGTAGGTTTTAAAGACAAATGTGCTCTCTCGACGATGCCTTGTCCTTGGGGGTTGTATGGAATACCCGTGATGAGTTTTATGTTTAAGTGTTTGCAAAATGTGGTGAATACACGGCTAGTATATCCGGGTCCATTGTCTGTTTTTATTTGTTGTGGGGCTCCCAACACAGACATGGCATTTAGCACATGTGTAATAATGTTTTTTCCAGCTTCCCCTGTTTGTGGGGTGGCGAAAATAAAGCCACTAAAGGTATCAACAGTAACATGTACATATTTTAGATTGCCAAATTCAGGAACATGAGTTACATCCATTTGCCAGAGGGCATTGGGTATTAGACCATGGGGGTTGACTCCTATATGAGGCATAGGCAAAAGGGTTATGCAAGAAGGGCATTCTTTAACAATCTGACGAGCTTGTTCCCTGGAAATTTTGAACATATGCCACAAGGTATGTGCATTAATATGATGTAGTTGGTGGGCTTTAACAGCTTTGTCAAGGTTATCCGAATCGTGATGAGTGCCCTGAGTAACATAGCACAGTAGCCAAGTGGCTTGGTCAGCTAGCTGATTTCCTAGGGCTAGGGGACCTGGGGGATTGGAGTGTGCTCGGAGGTGACCAATAAAGAAGGGGTGACTCCTTTTACGAATAAGGGATTGTAGGTAGTGAACAAAATGGTTGCCTCTGAGACATTTTTTACTTGAGCAGCTGTTTCAAGCAAAGGGACTGATTGAGCTACATAGGCGCTATTGGTGAAGAGGTTAAAAGAGGCACTTTGGAAAGCAGAAAACACAGCTATGACAGCTTGTAATTCTGTAAGCTGTGCAGATTTAGAATGAGTTTGAAACCGGGCTGTTTTGTCATCATAGACGTAAGCAGCTATACCCGAGGAGGAGCCGTCAGTGAATACTGACAGGGCTCCAGAAATGGGCTGGGAAGAGGTAGTTAAAGGAAAAATGAAATTGTGTGTGCTTATAAACTGCAGTAACTTATCATTAGGGTAGTGATTGTCTATTTGTCCAGCATAAGATGCACAAGCAATAGACCAGCAGTCAGTGGTTTGTAATAGTCAACTGACTTGTGCTTTAGTATATGGTTGAATAATAGTATCAGGTTCTTTGCCAAAATATTGCTTGCTTTGTTCTCTTCCTAGGCAGACGATGTCTGCAATGGCTTAATAGTAGGGATAAATTACCTTAGCGGGCGACGCAGGTAAGTGCACCCACATTATAGGGGCAGTTTGCCAGAACACTGCTGCCCACAGCAGTGAGAGAGGTTTTGCATATAACAAAAAGTAGGAGTTAGTTATAGTCTATAGTAGTGACAAAATGCGACTGCATAGCTTATTCAACGGTTTTAAGGGCTTGGCGTCCTTCTTGAGTAAGACTCCTAGGAGAACTGAGATTAGAGTCTCCTTGTAAAATGTTAAATAGGGGTTTTAAATCTCCTGTGGTTAGTTTAAGGTAAGGGCGTAACCAGTTTATGTCTCCCAGGAGTTTTTGAAAGTCATGTAGGGTTCTTAATGTGTCTAGTCTAACGTTGGCCTTTCTTGTAGTGATTTTGTTGCCGGTTATATGAAAACCGAGATAAGTATAAGGGTCTTGTAACTGTATTTTATCAGGGGCAATTTGAAGCCCGTGGTTTTGTAAGGCCTGTTGTAAATCTCCATAACAATTAAGGACATCTTGGTGATTGGTACCTGCAATTAAGATATCATCCATATAATGGATGATATACAGGGTTTTCCACATAGTTCTAGTGCCATTTATAGCGGAGGCAACGAATTTTTGTTCAGATCAGGAGGTTCAGAAACAGGAAAGGAAGCAGGAAGTGGTGGCTGAAATGTAGGAAGGAGTAAAGGGGCGGGGGGAGGGGGAGGCGGAGCCTGAGAAGCAGGGAGAAAATTTCCGGGGGGTAGGGGGTAAGGAGGGTGGAAGGGCGGGATAGAGAAGCAGAGGAACAGGCGTTGGTGCGGTTGGTGGGGGATAATGGAGTGAATGGTTATCCGTGAGCTCCGGAGCCTGAGATACGAGGAGGTTACCTTTAGGGGATGTGATACTAGGTTTTGGATGTGTGTCTGAGTCATTTTCATCATCAGAAGGGGAACTTTCACCCTCACCATGTATAGTGATGGAGACTGAACTCAGGCGACTGGGAGGGCGCACAGCCTGAGGAACAGGAGGTGAGGGCTGAGGAGCCTTATTGCCTTGCATAGGAGGGGGTGAGGGGGTAGGTGAACAAAGAACCTTTTCACCCTGTTTAACCACTTCAGCCGCTTGGGGGCAGAGATGGCGCACAGCCAAAAGATCATTTATCACAGTCCAATAATTAAAGGCAGTAACAGGGACCCTACTGGGGCCGAAGGTTTTGTAAAAGTCCTGTAGGGTGTCACCTACGCGGCGCCACCATTGTTCATCGATAGTACCTTCTTGGGGAAACCAGGGACAAATTTCTTCAAGGAAAGTAAAAAATTTAGAAAGTTCTTTAACATGAACCTTTATTCCTCCCGTCTTAAGTGCGGCCTGTAGGCCGGACAGGAAAAGGGAACGATCACTAGAGGAGCCCTGCCCCATTGTAGCCGAGCACTTACCGAGACGTCTAGCAGGGAATAGGCAGTCCCCTGAAGGTCTCCTCCACCCAAGCTGAAAGCTCAGGTCTTCCGCTTAAGAATTATCAGGTCTTCCTTATTTACAAAAACCACCTGCACAGGTTTTCCTTTGTGTCGGCTTGCTTCTTCCCCCAAGTCCCGCCTACAACGGTGGGCGCCACTTGCTCCAGTCCCGCAGGGGCGAGTCCAGGGACCTGTAGGAAGAAGCAGGGTGGGGCAGGAGTGGAGAGAAGAATGGAGACAAGACAGGATTCTGATCAAGTCTCGTTTATTGGGGGTAAAACATGGGAATATATAGAGAGGGAAGGGAATGTGTACATAGGTGATAGGCTGGTCTTGTGGGTGGCAGACGTCCAAGGAGGGGATTGGCCGACAGTTCGCACCGGGTCTGTGGAGTTTCACGCCTTGCGCATGCAGTATTGCTGTGGTCACCTGAGTAGAGGCGGGAGGGGGAGAACAAAGAAGCAGGGAGGAGAAGAATAAGGAAATGACAGGGCAGATTTGTGAACTCCGCCATGTTGTGAGATCTGCCATGTTGTGGAAGGTTGTAAATAGGTCTCACAGCGGGTGGCTCCCTACATGTTTTTATGTATTTTTTAACTTTTTAATGCAACACATTATATATTAAATGATTAAACACATTTACCATGAAGTTACTAGCAGGGATTTCACCTTTGTAGTAGAAAGATAAAAAACATCTGCTTTTCATTGTTAAAATGAAAATGGAAGATTCTCAGTAGAATTGAAGTAACATTTCATTACTCTTTACTTAAATATGCACTTTGTGGTAACATTCAGACAGGTTTTATACCAAGAAGATAACTTTTGGACAATAATACCAATCAAGGTTTTTAATAAATGAGTTTTAGGATTTGCTTCAATTTAGAATATGCTTTTACCAACTTTTGTAATTAACCATAATGACATAGACTAGTTACCTTACATTTAAAGGAGCTTATTAAATTACAATTACCAACCAATGAAGTTTACCTTATTTCTTTAAGAGAGTGTCCCCTGCTCCCACCCTGCCTTTCGCTTCCTTATACTTTGCCCGCCTGTTCCTTGTAACCTCCCTGTATTATGGCCCTTCTCAGCAGCAGTTTGTGCTGCTGCCTCCCTCCGCCCCTCCTCCCAGCCACTGTTATCTTCCCCCTCCCAGCCGATCGCTGTTCTCCCCGCCTCATTTCAACCGCCCTCATCACGTATCCGCCCCGGCACAACCTCGGAAACAACCCCCTCTGCCATCAATGGCTTACGTCATAAACCACAGGTCCGCCCTTGCCTCTGCAGCCAATCCTCAGCTGCCCCACGGACATGCCCCTCCCACAACCTCCCCGCCTCCATGACACTATAAAACCCCATGTACTTCCCAAATAAAATCAGACCTGCGCATAGACCTCATCTCCGTGGTTTTTCCTCCATCGAACCGCGCGTCCCCCAAGCCTTGAGCCGCCCGCTGCCGCCCCGGTCCGGCCGTGGCGTAGGCCCGATCCCCGGCAGCGACTCGCCTGCAGTGACCCGCCTGCAGTGCCGCAGCGGAGGCCAACAGGTGGCGCCTGAACAGGGACCCCAGCTACGGCCCCTTGTCTGGCCAGCCCGCTGCTGACCCCTCGCACGGGACCCATCGCCGTCCTCCCGTGCCGCCGCTCAAGGTAGGGACTCTCCGGCGTTGCTCCCTTCACCCCCCTCCTGAGCCCTCTGCCGCGATGGGGGCCTCCCTCTCATCCCGTCAGGTTCCTCAAGTCCGCCTGCTCGCTGCCCTCTTAGAGACTCACCACGTGAAGGTCTCTCTCCGTCAGCTACAGCGGTATTGGGACCTTCTCCTACCCTTTAACCCTTGGCTCGTCACCTGTGCTCTCTGGAGCCCAGAGACCTACGAACGTTTAATTCAGCGGGTGACGTCCGCTATGGAGCACGATCGCAAGCAGTTTCCCCCCAGCCTTATCCCGACCCTCGTCGCTATCCGTGCCTGTCTCCAAGGTGTGCCCTCCCCTGCCTCCGCTCTCGCCTGTGAGCCTAGCCACCCTCTCACCTGCGATCCTGATGGAGATGACGATGCTCGTTCTCTGTCCGCCCAGCTAGAGGCCGCGCTCGAACTGGATCCCCCCACAGCCTCCAATCCGGACCCCAACCAACATGGCGACCCCCCGCCTTCTCCCCCCCCACCACGTCCTGCAAACAATGCCAACATGGCGCACCTCCTCCTTCTTCTTCCTCGGCGCCCTCTTCCCGCCTTTACCCACCTCTTCCTGTCTCGTCGCCATCCGGTCCCGTCCCGGATGCCTGCCGATCGCCATTTTCGGCTAAACCGGCAGAGCCTCCGGTGCCATCTTGGCCTGTACCTGGAAATGACGTGGCCACTCCTCCATCTTGGCCCGAGGCCAGAAGTGATGTCAGGCGTGACGTCACCGTGCCACCATCTTGGCCAATCAGGAACACCGTTGCCGCCGCGCCCTCCTGGCCGGCGCCCGGTGGCACCGCCCATGCCTCACCTCCATGGCCCGCTTCACCTCCCGCCTGCCCCAGCAATAGCGGGAGCATCGGGAATCCTCCTCCACCAGCGTACGACACCGCCTTTCTCACCTCCCCCACTCTGCCTCTGGCTCAGATGTTCCCCCTCAATCCCGCTCGCACTCCGCAGAGCCCACAAGCGTGGGTCCCCTTCTCTCCCAAAGACATCCAAATGCTCCGCAACGCGATAAAAGAGGATGGCCTTGCCAGCCCTCATGCCCAAGACCTTCTCGAGCGTATGACCATCCCTCGCTGCATCCCTTACGACTGGATCTCTCTAGCCCGAGCGGTTCTCTCCCCCGGGCAATTCATTGACTGGCGAGCCCATCTCGGTGTCCTGATCGACAATCAGATTGCCGACAATGCTCGTCAGGGTGTGCATTACCCTGCAAACGCATTTCTCGGGTTCGGCCCTTACGGCGATCCCAGCGCCTACACTGCCACCCCGCCTGGGTTTTTCATCCAGCTCCGTGACTGTGTTTTTCGAGCCTTCCGTTCGTGCGCCGCGGCCGCCCCAGAGCCCCTCATGAAGCTTTTCCAAAAACCCGAGGAGCCGTTTAATGAGTTCGTAGCTCGTGTGCAGGCCGCTGCAGAGAGGCGAGTTGTCGGCAATGCAGCCCGCGAGTCCTTCGTTAAGGACATCCTGCAGGAGGGGGCTAACCCAGCTTGCAAAGCCATCATTCGTCCCCTTCGTGACAAGCCGCTCCAAGACTGGGTCCTCGCATGCTCCGGAGTTTCTGGGCAAGCATCTGCGCTTGCAGCGGCTATTGTCGCAGCAGTCCAAACAACCAACACCTGCTTCCGCTGCGGCGAATTGGGCCACTTCGCTCGGGAGTGCCCCAACCTTCTGGCTCCGCCGCAACTCGTAGTCCAGCCTATGGTGCCACCACCGCGCCCTGTTCCTGCCGCCCGGCCGCCCTCCACCCCCTGCCCGCGCTGTGGAAAAGGGTATCATTGGGCTCGCGATTGCCGTGTTCCGAGACAGCCTTTAAACGGGCAGCGGGGCAAGCCTCAGCCCCGCCACCAAGAGGCTCCAATCGCCCCGCGCCAGCCCCGCCCGTAGGCATCCACTGGTCCGTTCCCATGTCGCCCGCTTCACAGCCGCGCCTCACCATCAAGGTCAATGGAAAGTGGATGGACGGCCTTCTTGACACCGGCGCCGAAATCTCCTGCATCCCACTCTCCCAAGCTCGTGACTTCCCACTCACAGCCGGACCCGTCATCGTAGGCGCCACAGGCCAGTCCTCCTCGCAACAGGCGGCTGAAGATCTTGCCTGGCATGACACCGATGGACGGTCAGGGTTCTTCCGTCCCCTGGTTCTCAGGGATATCAAGCAAGTCCTTTGGGGGCGCGACATTCTTCACCAGTCAGGCGCCGTTCTTTTTACTTCGCAGCCATCGCTGCCCCCCCAATAGTTTTGGCCGTTGCTCGCGTTCGACCTCCAGCACCCGTTCCTCTGCAATGGGACACAGAGGAACCCATTTGGGTGGAGCAATGGCCTATGACTGCCCCGAAACTAGCTATTCTTCAGGACCTTGTGGAAGAGCAGCTCCGTGCTGGCCATGTTGAGCCCTCCACCAGTCCATACAATACTCCCATTTTTTTCATCATCAAAAAATCTGGCAAGCCACGCCTCCTCCACGACCTGCGAGAGGTTAACAAGCACATCAAACCCATGGGCTCTCCTCAGCCCGGCATGCCTCACCCGTCAGCCTTCCCGCGAGATTGGTATGTGGCAGTCCTCGACATCAAGGACTGCTTCTTCTCTATCCCCCTGCATCCGGATGACCGCCCACGGTTCGCCTTTACTGTTCCCCAGCCCAACCACCACCGGCCTGCCAAACGGTATCAGTGGAAAGTCCTCCCCCAAGGCATGAAGAACAGCCCTGCCATCTGCCAGCTGTTTGTGGCTACTGTTATTGAGCCCTTAACCTCCGAGGCCACTATCGTGCATTACATGGATGACATCCTTGTAGCCCATCCGAGCGAGCCAAAACTACAAGCTATAGTTGCCAGTCTTCTCTCCAATCTGAAAGATATCGGTCTTCAGATCAACATAGAGAAAGCCGTTTTCCACCCACCATTTCAATTCTTGGGCTTTGAAATCTCGGAAACGGTCACGCCCATGGCGCCGCTTATAAACGTCCCCAAAACCATGACGCTCCATGATCTCCAACAGCTTTGTGGCCAGCTCAACTGGCTGCGCCCGTCGCTGCCAGTCACCACACATCAGCTGCAGCCTCTGTTCCAGCTCCTTCAGACCACTGGCCCACCATCACAGGCACCCACAAAGAGGGTCACCCTGTCGTATGAAGCAGAGTGCGCCCTGAGCTGTGTCAACTCTGCCCTAATGGACTGCTTGCTCCAGCGAATAGACCCAGACAAGCCATTTGCAGGACTTGTCCTTCCCACCCGTGGGACCCCCACTGGCCTCATCTGGCAGGACGGTCCACTCCTGTGGGTCCATTTAGCCAAAAGCAAGCTTCGCAAAATCACCCCCCAATCCGTCCTGTTCGCGCAGCTCGCCATCGCCCTTGTTGAGCGCTCCACCCACCATTACGGGCGTCATCCAGATGTCATCATTTGACCCCTTACAACTCAGCAGGTCACTCACTTGCTAAAGGACTCCATAGATATGCAGGCACTGTTCCTCCTATTCTCCGGCCCATTCGATAATCACTTCCCCCAGCACCGCCTCATACAAGGCCTCAGCACGCTCCCCGTCGCAGCTCCTGACCATTTCCCGTTCCCGTCCTCCAAGCCACTCCCCAACGCCGCCATCGCCTTCACTGATGCCTCCAAGCACTGCCTTGCTATAGTCCTCTACAAGCCAAACTCCACACAACCCCTCTGCCACACCCGCCGACATAGCAGCTCTGTCCAAGTGGCCGAATTGAAAGCCGTCACTCTGGCTCTCCAATACCTCCAGGACCAGCCAGTAAATATCTTCACGGACAGTCTCTACTGCCTGCAGGTCTCTCGTATCCTTGCCTTTGCGGCCTTCCTGCCGCCTGCTAGCATCGGCAACCGGGACATCAACCTGGCCTTAGCTAACCTTCAACTCCTCTTAGAGAGGCGGCGACAACCCTGGTTCATTGCCCATGTTAGGAGCCACTCAGGCCTCCCAGGCCCCTTGGCTCACGGCAACCATCTCGCTGACCAGGCCGCCCAAGGTGCTTCCATCAATGCCCTTAGCCCCGCAGCTGCCGTAGGAGACATTATCAACCAGGCAAAGACCTTGCATGCGCGCTTCCATCTTGGTGCGCCCGCCCTCCATCGACTCCTCCCAGAACTTCCCATCGAGACATGCAAACATCTGGTGCGTGCATGCCGCTCCTGCGCACCTTTGCTGCCCCTGGGGCCACTCCAGCCCCAGGGTGTCAACCCGCGCGGATTGCGGCCCAACTCTAGATGGCAATTAGATGTCACACATGTCGCTTCCTTTGGCCGATGGAAGTTCCTTCATGTTGCCATCGATACGTTTTCGCACCTCTGCTACGCCGTCGCCCTCCCGGGAGAGTCTGCCAAGTATGCCACTCAAGCGCTCCGGGAAGCCATCCTCTTCATGGGAGTCCCTTGGGACATAAAGACAGATAATGGCCCCGCCTACCACAGCGCCGCCTTTGCCGAGTTTGTGAAGCTCTACAACATCACCCACCACTTCGGCATCGCATACAACCCGCAAGGCCAAGGACTTGTTGAAAGAATTCACCAAACCCTCAAGATCCTTGTCCAGAAGACTAGAGAGACTCAACCCCGCCTCACCCCGCGTGAAACAGTCACGCAAGTGCTCATCCAGCACAACCTGATGACCTTTGACTCTGAGGGGCTTTCGCCCGTCCACAAGCACTGGGGGCCCTCTTACCGGCCCACTCCGGCCCCTCTCGTCCTCTGGCACGACCCGCTCACTAGCAAGTGGACCGGACCAGCGCCCCTTCTCACCCAAGGGCGAGGATTTGCCTGCGTCTTCCCGGAATCTGCACCCCAGCCTGTCTGGATCCCTGCTCGTCTTGTTAAGCCCTTCACTCCACACGGCCCTGCCGACCTTCCACCTCCCGACCCCCTTCCCCCTGATGATTCCCCCCTGCCATAATGATGGCCCCTCTCCGCACCTCACCCCCCCCGTGAGATTTTTCTCCTCTTGTCATTGCAGATGACGCCTCCAGTCGCCCAGTCGAGCCCGCCTGAGTCTGCCCCTCCTGCGCCATCACCCGCAGGGACCACGCCAGCTCTCTCCCGCCGCGAGCGACGTCGACGTCGTCTTCTTGTCCGCCGCTTGAGCCGTCTCTCCCTCGAAGATGCCTCCATCGAGCAGCAAATTCTCCAGCTTCTCCGTCGTGCTCGCGCCTCCCCTGCCCCGCGCCCTCCTACCACCCCCCCCCTCCTACACCTTCTCATCATTATGCTCTCCTTAGCCTCCTCAGCCCAGGCCACCCTTTGGGCCACCCTTCTTCAACCGCCTGGTTTCCTCTTTCTCTCCCCTCACTCCCCCACCTTCCCCACCATGTACTCCCCCAACTGCGACTTCCTCCCAGAAAGCTGCGACCCCCTCGCCCTTCCTGTCTCCTCGTCGTTGCCAAATGTCTCCATCCCTATTCCCCTCGCACAGCTGTCCTAGTCCTCTCCCAAAGCCATCCCCTTCCCGAGGAGGCCCGGCACGCCCAGGTGTGGCTCACGGAGGTGGCAGGAGGCGGCCATCGATAGGGCCCATCGTGGCCACCTCGAGCTGTGGGTACGGGTTCTCTGCCCTCCGCATGGGGAATCGGGCATTTCAGCCGCCCTCCCCTCTGCTCACGCCCCCCTCGTGCCCCCACGCCCCCTGCCGGTAGCCCCTCCTCATTCCTTTCTCTCCTATTTCCCCTCCTCTCACCCCCCTCATCTTTCCTCCCTACAAAATGTCAATCCTGCAAAATCTGCGCTTTCTTCAAAGCCGCCAATGGTTCTTATTTTTGAAAGAGGGAGCAATTGTCCCCTGCTCCCACCCTGCCTTTCGCTTCCTTATACTTTGCCCGCCTGTTCCTCGTAAACTCCCTGTATTATGGCCCTTCTCAGCAGCAGTTTGTGCTGCTGCCTCCCTCCGCCCCTCCTCCCAGCCACTGTTATCTTCCCCCTCCCAGCCGATCGCTGTTCTCCCCGCCTCATTTCAACCGCCCTCATCACGTATCCGCCCCGGCACAACCTCGGAAACAACCCCCTCTGCCATCAATGGCTTACGTCATAAACCGCAGGTCCGCCCTTGCCTCTGCAGCCAATCCTCAGCTGCCCCGCGGACATGCCCCTCCCACAACCTCCCCGCCTCCATGACACTATAAAACCCCATGTACTTCCCGAATAAAATCAGACCTGCGCATAGACCTCGTCTCCGTGGTTTTTCCTCCATCGAACCGCGCGTCCCCCAAGCCTTGAGCCGCCCGCTGCTGCCCGGGTCCGGCCGTGGCGTAGGCCCGATCCCCGGCAGCGACTCGCCTGCAGTGACCCGCCTGCAGTGCAGCAGCGGAGGCCAACAAGAGAGTATATTCCTATTATCTTCTTTAGCTTAATTTCATCACAATGAACTTACAATTTTCATTAATCCAAAGATTTTGTACATACAATGTTAATTTACTTAATGGGTATTTTATAAACAAAGGATATTACAACTGAGCTAAATAAAATGGAAACAAATATAGTTTGTGCACTGAATGGTCTCTTTCCTTTCTTTACAGGAGGCTAAAGCCATTTTTCTTTCTTTAAGTTCTGAAACTGTGAATAATTTTAAAAGCATACTGACTACTAGGCTCTGAAATATATTATAGTTGTATAATTTGTTTAATCATAATTTAGAAAAGATCCTTTCATATCTTTTATGGGCCCATTTCACTTACTGAAATTTGGTCATAGAATCATTAACACACATATTTTAATGGAGTTCAAAGATTTAAACTGGGGAATTACAAGGCAAACTGATTTTCAATTCCCCAGCCTAGAAGATAGTTTTAATCTGTCAAACCAACCACACCCTTAAAGCTATTGTTAAGAAAAAGCCCTTTCTCATTAATTCCTATAATCAGATTTCTACATGACATTTCCATTCTGCTTAGGCTAATTTGGGCTTTAGGAATATTTATTCACATATATAACTTTGTACTTAATTTTTAACAATTTGAATAGAGCTCTTCTAAGAATTTTCATTTGTTAATTTGGTATTATCCCAATGTATGAAGATATACATTGAGCAAATAGGCTGACACAAATAGAGTTAGACACAGAAAAATAACTCAATGATGTTATTTATAATTTGCATTATTTTGCATTCTATTTAGTTTAATTTGGGTTTTAGAAATATATATTACTTATAAAACTGCATATTTAACCACATTAATTTGAGCAAATAGGAAGCCATGAATAGTTTGAGACAGAAACATACTTTAGTTACTTAAAACTTGTATTTTTTACAAAATAAGAATGACTGCAGAACATTTGAAAGATTCCTGAGAGTTTTTTTTTCTTTATTTGTGTTATGACCATGCACTTTTGCACAAGAATTATGCTTCTTAATTAATGGCTTGTAACCAATATGTTCCCATTGCCTTAATATAATTTTCCTTTATTTGAGAACGTTATATTTTACTTTGAATTCATCAGATTTTTGATGAGAAAACTAATTCTGTGTATAATTGCCAAGGCCGTGGAAGAATCAGGGAGATTGGATTCTCTCATGAATTGCCACTCAGGAACTTGGACTGTCAAGGCAGGAGGCCTCCTTTATTTTCCAGTTCTCAGAGATTTAAAAACAAAACAAAACAAAACAAAACAAAAAACAGTGCACATTCATCCCCAATGGTCAACATTCCACCAGGCAGCAATTTAGTCCACACTTGAAATAATGGGAGAAATCAGTTTAACTAATACCAGTTGAGCAGAAGAACGGGATGACTCAGGTCTTCTTTTCCCTAGGCTATAGGGACAGAAGCTGATATGAAGTAAACATAAGCAAAGGCAAGAGGTGAGGATAGGCTTGAAGTGACCATAAAGGAAGGTAAGGTTAGTTTAGAATTTACACTTACAATAATAGTTTCAGGCTAAATCCACCCACTTATAATTTCAGTTATTATCTTTCTGCTGTTTACAATGTAAATGCATGTATAAACGATCTTAACTCTTAGTTACAGTTTTCACTACAGGTTTACGTTAAGCTAAGTTGTTAAGTGGTGGACTTGATTTCCAGGAATAACGGTTACATGCAGGCTACAATCACCATCACAATAGCTGAAATCCAGGCTTCATTTACTCCTTTGCAATAGCCCCAGCTACCAATATATATATATATATATATAAAGGTACTTTTAAAATTATTCTAATTCTTAGCTACATTTCTTAGAATGTTTTATTTTAAGATGAATTGGACAACTTTATTAATTATGTTACAAGAAACTTATTAGTAATAACCCTGCATAGTTTTCCTGTTTTAATTTTTTTGCAGTATTTCATAACCCTTACTGCTGAATGCTTTCAGCCAAACCATTAAAAGTTCTATCAAGTCCATAGAAGTTTAGTGTTTTTAAGTAATAGCCTCCTTCATTTAGACCAAGGTATTTTACCAGTTTATAGCTTTAAACATTTCAAAGCATGTCTATATAGACTTAGAAAGAGAAAGATACCTTTTACCTCCCCACTTCCAGGTAGAATAGTGAATTGATAGGAATATGGCTTAGGAATAGAAGGCATGGACTCACTGGAAAGGGGCAAGCCACTGGCCCTTCCCCGGGAGGAAGGTAGAGAAGATAATGGTGGTGAGTTCCAGGTTGCTAAAATTGGCCGGAAAGAACTTTTCAAATTCGGCACCATTCTGGGGGATGCTTTGTCCTGGCATGGCAATGATTCAAGTCACTGGCTCCACCAGTCACCCTGACTGGGCCAGGTCCAACAAACTCGGGGGTATGTCATATTCATGGACACAGGCAATCCTTGAGTTCCCTCAAAGGGGCCGTCTGAGAGAGGCAATACAGCAGAGCATGCACACACAAATTCATGATGCACTTTTTCTTCACAAACTACAATCAATTCATTCCTCCACCAACAGCAAGGGAAGCTTCCAGCTCAACCAAGTTCCAAAACTTTACATAACCACACAACTCCATCACCAGCACTGAGCTGATATGGACAGAAGCACAAAAATCTTTAATCTGACCTACAAGTTATATATATATTTTCTTCAGCACGGCTACCCCTGCAGCCATTACAAACATTAGAATGAGAGAACTCTTAATATTAACATCTGATATTAAGCGAATTCATTTGCAATTCAGCAACATAAGAAATGATTCCAGCTAAAACTTTTCATTGTTTAAATTTACACGATGAACAAGCTCTACTTAAAAGGCCAATTCATTTTCCTGTAACCAAGTTTTTCATAATCCATACTAATTGCCAGGATGTTAGGATTTGAACCTATTAAAACCAATTCCTATTATAACCAAGCTATCATTACCTCAGTGGAGATAAGGCCAGTACCAAATTTTAGCATGCAGTTAGACAAACATGGAACACCAGGTTTTCTCCATTTTATTATCTTTTCTTTTCAGACCTAGGGTGAAAGGCTTCTCCCCAAATTTCTGGAGGTACTGGGGATCTCTTGGGAGGTGATTGGGCATCTCTACCTAACCATTAAAGCTTTGGTTTCCCTGACTATGCTCCCCAGGGAGTCTCACCTTCTTCAGTGTTTGAAGTCTTTTACATTCCCAAAATTTCTTTTTTTCAGATCTCCACTTTCGTCAATTTTCTTTGGAAAGATTCTTGTGGAGCCCACATCATCTTTGAACTAAATTTAATCCAGGGGTGCCTAGATTTGGAGTTCACCTGAGTCCCCCTATCTTCCTCAGTGATCTGGAAGGGGTAGCAAAATGCTACTTCCTCTGGCCTTCGTTTGTAATCCCAGATGAATGCCCAAAAATATTGGAGAAATTGAGAGGTTCAGCTACTTGTGTATAATAACACCAGGACTCAGGAATAATTTTAGTAAGGAAAAATATTTTTTTATGAACGGCCGGGCTCAGAACTTCTCATACAAATTCTGAGCCCAGAACAAACTATTCAAGTTCTTTTTATACATTCTTGATAAGCTTTAAGCACTTTTAGTTTGCATTTTCCCTAAATATTTTACTTTTATAGAGTCTGCATTGCTAAACTCTTTTTCTGCAGAGATGTCATCATGGTTACCAAGGGCAGGACTGCAGTTCTCACTGTCCCAACTGCAAAGCTCAGGACACTACAGCTCAGGTGATCTACGAAGAGATGAATACCCCGCCCCATCCATAGCCTACATTAATACCACCACCATTATTACCAATTTGCATTCGTGTGCTGCATTTGTTACAATTGATGAAAGAATATTACTGTAATTGTAGTAACTATAGCCCATGGTTGTCTTTAGGAGTTTCAGGAATTTGAGTTTTTCTAAGAATCGTTCTATTGTATCTAAGTTATTGAATTTATTGCCATAGAGATTTTTGCACTATTCCTTTCTTTCCCTAATGCTGTGGATTCATTAGAAATGTTTCACCTTTTACTTCTACCAATTTTTTTACTGTTCTCCTTATTCTTGGCTGGTCTTACTAATGTTCATTCAAGGGTATCAATATGTATAAGGAAATTTATTGTTTCACCAATTTTCTTGTTTTGTTACCTGTTTAAAATTAATTGATTTCATTCTCTAATCTTTATTATTTCATGATTTTGGTTTGCTTTAGATTGAATTTGACTATTCTTTGGTTTTCAATGTGCACTTTTAGGTTCTTGGGTGCAGATGATTTGCCTTTTCTCATATAACCATTTAGTGCCTTAGGAAATGGCCAAAGACCTCAGACACACACACACACACAAAACAAAAAAGCAAAAAACAAACAAACATGCAATCTATTTGAATATAGTATGGTCTAGTGCTTCAGATATGGAAAACCACTCTTATCATACAGAAAATTCTAAAGACTTAGAAATTTCCTCCCAGATTCTAGCAAATAACCCATCCTTAAGACAGAATTTTCTTTGTAATATGCATCTTTTGAACAGGCCAAGTGAGCTGAAATAAACTTTTTATAAAACAATTCCATAAAGAAGCACTTATTTGTGGTCAACATAAAAGCATACACATAAAATTGGTATAAAACACAAAATCACACCGAGGCAAAACAGAAAAAGCAAAAAAAGTAAATTCAAAGAAAACTAAGTGGCAGCTCTCCTCAGATGGACAGAGGTGTAACTTGTACTCTGGAATGTATTTTACAAAATAATCATCTTAGATCAACAGAAAACCAGTCTTCAACGGGGTCCTTCAACATGGGTTATTTTAGCATTTGCTCCTCTTTTCTCCAATGTCCCCCATTAGTATGGCTGGTAATTGTTTTATTGATTTCCACCCCTTCAAGTAGCATTGCCATATGTGCTCTCTTGGCCAATGTAGACTGGATATACCTGCCCTTATCCAACAAACCCAGAGTTATGCCCAATATCATCAGATTGACCATAGCCATTGAAGTTTTGATCACCACCATAGTCAGAGCTTTAATTTCCATATCTTTGATCATAATATTTATTCAATCCTTGCTTTCAGTTCTGACCCTGACCTTGTCCATGACCCTTAATACCACCTCATCCACCAGCTGAAGCTTCTATTCCCCATTTCCTTGTTGCAATTGCTGCTTATATACTTCTTAAGGTATTGAACTTTGATTTCACACTTCCAAGCTCCAATCTGATATTTGCTCAGTAATATTTTCTTGACTGGCTCTTGATCTGTACATGAGATGAGTGGTATCCACACTACTGTGTAATTTAGCCTGTGTATTCTGTAGGGCCTAGTCAGCTTTCCTTGTCTTATGGCAACTCCCAATCACAGGGTAATTCAGAGGCTCCATATGGTATCTATGGTTTGATTCACATCAGAAGTCTATTATTCCTTTTTATTCTTCCCATCCACAAAGGAGAGAATATGTATTACTGCACGGCACACTGGGAATGTTGGAGATGCAATTGGTCAACCAACCCCTAATAAACAGTTACCTTTGTAAGTATTTGAACATTGAGAATTAGAATTTCACAGTGATCAGTCTGCCAGGAGTTGTACACCACATTGCCTGATAGTCCAGATGGGAGCATGTCCCAGAAACACCTGCAAAAATGATATTCTTCGTAATAGATGGAATCAGAAAAATAATAAAAATACTGGCATGTTACTAGAGTTCCTATAGTCATCTACAACTGTTAAAGTCCATCATGATAACTTATGACCCAAATGTCCCCCAGAGCAGTGCCACTCAGTTTTGCAGCTTGTTTGATTCTGGTTAGGTCCCTAAAGGACGCGTGGTCTTGGCTGTCATTTGGCTCCAACATTTCAAGCATCTGATATAATTGTACTAAGAAACATAACCAAAACTTGTTTGGAGCCACTTTTGAGGCATTAATGAAATATTTGATTCCTTAAGTTGCATAATACATTTATTCATTACCTTACTATAACATACTATATGTCTTTTCTATTTGTCTAAAATTTTGAATTTTTTTATTGTAGATGAAATTCACATGACCTAAAATTCACCGTTTTAGCCTTATTAAGTGTACATTCTAACAGCTGTCAGTATATTCACCAAGTTGGAAAACCCTTACCAAGATTTAATTCCAGAATATTTTCATTGGACCAGATAGAAAGACTGGAAAAATTATGGAGGCTCTCACTCTCTCTTCTGCTTCCAGACTCTGGGTGACACAAATCTGCAACTGTCTGTGAATTTGCCTGAGCTGGACACTTTGGAGAATCAAAATTAGGGAGATATGGCCTAGGTGTCTGGCTTATCTCTTTTAGCATAACATTTCAAGGCTCATCCATATTGTAGCATATATCTATATTCCAATCCTTTCTCTGCTGAACAATATTCCAATGGGTGCTAATGTATGTGCTTGTCTTATTAATTAACCAGTTTGGTATTGATACCACCTCCATTATTTTGATTTTTTAATTACATATGTTTTTCTGTATTTTTTAAATATTACATTCAAAAAATGTAATAGGTCCCCATATAACCCTCATTCCACTCCTCCCAAAATAACAACCTCTGCCATCATGGTGGGTCATTCTTTGCATTTGGTTATACATTTTATTTTTTTTTTTATTTTTATTTTTTTTGCATTGCTATTTCAATGTGTTGTCATTTTTTTTTTAATTTTTTAATTTTTTATTGACTTTGTAATAATATTACATTAAAAATATATATGTGAGGTCCCATTCAACCCCACCCCCCCACCCCCCCTCTCCCCCCCCCCCAACAACACTCGTTCCCATCATCATGACACATCCATTGGATTTGGTAAGTACATCTTTGGGCACCTCTGCACCTCATATACATTGGTTCACATCATGGCCCATACTCTCCTCTATTCCATCATGTAGGCCCTGTGAGGATTTACAATGTCCGGTGATTACCTCTGAAGCACCATCCAGGGCAGCTCCATGTCCCGAAGACGCCTCCACCTCTCATCTCTTCCTGCCTTTCCCCATACCCTTTGTCCATTATGTCCACTTTTCCCAATCCAATGCCACCTCTTCTATGTGGACACTGGATTGGTTGTGTCCATTGCACCTTTATGTCAAGAGGAGGCTCAGATTCCACCTGGATGCTGGATGCAATCCTCCCATTTTCAGTTGTAATCACTCTAGGCTCCATGGTGTGGTGGTTGTCCTTCTTCACCTCCATCTTAGCTGAGTGTGGTAAGTCCAATAAATCAGATTGTAGGTGCTGGAGTCTGTTGAGGCTCAGGATCTGGCTATCACATTGTCAGTCCAGAGATTCAAATCCCCTAAATATATCTTAAACCCCAACATTAACTGCACCTCCAGCACATTAGCATGAAAGTCTTATGAAGGGAGATCCCATCTGAGTCCAGATTCATCACACATAAACACCATTTCCAAAGAGGGGCCATCTGCCCTGGTAGTTAACCCCATCGGCCATGAACCATAACTCCCATGGGTCTCTTTAGCCCTCAAAGGAACCAATATCTGGGGGTTGTATCTGCTTTATCCGTCTCTCTGACTCTGCTCAGTTGTGCATGAGGGCAAACCTTCTGCCAGCCTCCAGACTCTTTTTTAGAAACTCGTAGCCATATAAACTCATTTCTCCTTTCCATTTCCCCCTTACTTTAGGTCAAACAGCATTTTAAAGTCATGGTATTTTATGTAGACATGGATATTCTGCTGATCCGCATTGAACCTTCCGTATAAGGTCATTTTCCAGTTGCATCATCAGTTGGTAGTTGATAGTGGTCCCTCGTTGCCAGGGAGGCTCATCCCCGGGTGTCATGTCCCATGCTGGGGGGAAGGCATTGCATTTACATGCTGAGTTTGGCTTCGAGACTGGCCACATTTGAGTAACATGAAGGCTGACAGAAGGAAATTCCCAGGCACAAAGTTGCTCTAGGCCTTGTTATTATTTTGGGTTTATCAGCTCACAAGCATAGTCATTAGTATCAGGGGCTCACTGTTGAACCCTCACTCCCTCCCGGTCCCCACCACTGTATCTGGGAGACTGTCGCTGCTCCCCTAGGGACCACGACAGAGCACCACTGGCCAGGAACCCAGTACCCCCCCTACTGTGGTTTTTAATTGTTGCCACTATGAGTATATCCAAACATTACCATGCACCCTGGACATATGTTCTGTACAGCTCCCTGTCAGTCATATATCACCTGTCATTGTTATCCCATACCAGTATCCCTCCATTGCCATTGTTGAAACACTCTGTGATCCAGAACTCCCCGAAATTTGAAGCCCAATATAATGTCATGGTCCCTTACTAGGGAATGGCATATAGCGATGAGTTTAAAGGATAGATAAAGAACTTGGATAAAGTTAGATAAAGAACTTAGATAAAGAATGTTGACTTGAAAAAATTCCACATCCTATTTTTTCCCTTTTTTTTTTTTTTTTTTCCCCCCCCCTAATTATTCAGCTTTTCTTCACAGGAGTCCTAGACCACAGCAATGTATATATATAATATACAGCACTCCCACACATCCACCAGAAAACCTTTTCCCTTCCATAGTGATACTCTTACGCCCTATTCATATCATATTTACTTAAAGTGATGTACAGAGTCTGAGACATTAGCTTTCTAACAAGGTGACATCTGTGTTTACATTATGGTGCATACTTTAGGATACACAGTTCTTTACATTTTTAGTTATCCTATGTTTTACATTATGGTTTACATTATCAGTCTGTCATCTCCTATATGTTATGGTGTAATATTACATGTTTTATATCCATCCTTGTGTACTCTCAAGAAACTCCTCTCTTACCCCCCATTTACTTTGGTTCCACACATTTAACGTCCATTTTCCCTTCCATCTTGGTGCCCTCAGTGATAGCCAACCTCCGTTTCCTGAGGAGCCACTTCCAGAGATAGATGGAATAGTGTTCAGGGCCTAACTTGCTCAACTGCCCCAATGCCCTGGGAGCCACCCTTTCTCTCGAGGGATACAGTTCCCTCTATTGGATGGCATTAGTCCTCCCCAGGATGTGGGTCCACCCCCACTCTCACTACTTGGGTTTCTACCCCATGGTGTCACCCACTCTGGCAGAATGAGCATTTAGACATTCCCCAGGAGCCCGTCCTGCATCAGACCCTCCCCTCCGAGCATTCTAAACAGGTAACCCTCTTTATTATATTTTGATATGATTTTCTCGGCATTTTACTCTCCACCAACACCTGACCCTCTCCTGGTTCGTATGCTACCCCTCCCTCCCCCCACTTTTGGGCAACGTTACCCACCCGTCCCTCCCCAGCCACCCTCAAACCCGCAAAGCCCCAAGCAAAGGCAACCCCTTGCCCCCCTTTTATCTCTTCTTTGTGTTCATACTTACCACCATCTCGTCTTAAATTCCACCCCTGCAGACATCGGCTCATATCCTTCCTCCACCCTCCGATTTCCTGCAAGCCTATCGTTCAGTCTCTTGCTATCTAGGGCAGCTTGTTTATTTCATATCATTGAGGTCATGTAGTATTTGTCCTTCAATGTCTGGGTTGCTTCACTCAACATAAGGTTCTCAAGATTCATCCATGTTATCACATGTGTTTGTAGTGTGTTTGTTCTTACAGCCGAGTAGTATTCCATTGTGTGTATATACCACATTTTATTGATCCACTCGTCTGTTGATGGGCATTTGGGTTGATTCCAACTTTTGGCAATAGTGAACAATGCTGCTATGAACATTGGTGTACATATATTGGTTTGTGTTCTTGTTTTCAGTTCTGCTGGGTATATTCCCAGCAGTGGTATTGCTGGGTCATATGGCAAATCTATGGCTAGTTTTTTGAGAAACCGCCATACTGTTCTCCAGAATGGTTGGATCCTTCTGCATTCCCACCAGCAGTGGATGAGTGTTCCCCTTCCTTCACATCCTCTCCAGCACTTGTATTCTTCTGTTTTTTTCATAGCTGCCAATCTTATGGGTGTAAGATGGTATCTCATTGTGGTTTTGATTTGCATTTCCCTGATAGCTAGAGATTTGGAACATTTTTTCATGTGCTTTCTTGCCATTTGTATTTCTTCTTCGGAGAAGTGTCTGTTTAAGTCTTTTTCCCATTTTTTAAATGGATTGTTTATCTTTTTATTTTCAAGATGTAGGAGTTCTTTATATATGCAAGTTATAAGTTTCTTATCAGATATATGATTGCCAAATATTTTCTCCCACTGTGTGGGCTCCCTTTTTACTTTCTTGACAAACTCCTTTGAGGTGCAGAAGGCTTTAATTTTGAGGAAGTCCCATTTATCTATTAGTTCTTTTGCTGCTCGTGCTTTTGGTGAGATATTCATAAATCCATTACCTATTACAAGGTCCTGTAGATGTTTCCCTACACTGCTTTCTAAGGTTTTTATGGTCTTGGCTCTTATATTTAGGTCTTTGATCCATCTTGAGTTGATCTTTGTATAAGGTGTGAGATGGTAATCCTCTTTCATTCTTCTACATATGGCTATCCAGTTCTCCAGACACCATTTGTTGAATAGGCCACTCTCTCCCAGTTGAGAGGGTTTGGTGGCTTTATCGAATATTATGTGGTTGTATATGTGAGGTTCTTTATCAGAGCTTTCAATTCGATTCCATTGGTCTATATGTCTCTCCTTATGCCAATACCATGCTGTTTTCACCACCGTAGCTTTATAGTATGTTTTGAAGTCAGGTAGTGTGATTCCTCCAATTTCGTTTTTCTTTTTCAGTATGTCTTTGGCTATTCGGGGTCTCTTTTCTTTCCAAATAAATTTCATAGTTAGTTTTTCTAGTTCCTTAAAGAAGGCTGCATTGATTTTTATTGGGATTGCATTGAATGTGTAGATCAATTTTGGTAGGATAGATATCTTAATAATGTTCAGTCTTCCTATCCATGAACAAGGAATAGTCTTCCATTTATTTAGGTCTTCTTTGATTTCCTTGAACAATCTTGTATAGTTCTCAGTGTATAAGTTCTTTACCTCTTTAGTTAAATTTATTCCTAAGTATTTGATTTTTTTATTTACTATTGTGAATGGTATTTGTTTCTTGATTTCCTCCTGATCTTGCTCATTATTGGTGTAGAGAAATGCTACTGATTTTTGCGCATTGATCTTATAACCTGCGACTTTACTAAACTCATTTATGAGTTCTAGAATCTTCGTTGTAGATCTCTCAGGGTTTTCTATGTATAGGATCATGTCATCTGCAAATAATGAAATTTTGACTTCTTCCTTTCCAATTTGAATGCCTTTTATTTCTGGTTCTTGCCTCAGTGCTCGAGCAAGTACTTCTAAGACAATGTTAAATAGGAGCGGCGACAGTGGGCATCCTTGTCTTGTTCCTGAGTTTAGAGGGAAGGAGTCTAGGATTTCTCCATTGTAAACAATATTGGCTTTAGGTTTTTCATATATACTCTTTATCATGTTCAAAAAATTTCCTTGTATTCCAATCATTTGGAGTGTTTTTATCAAGAAAGGGTGCTGTATTTTGTCAAATGCTTTTTCTGCATCAATAGATATAATCATGTGATTTTTTTCCTTCAATCTGTTTATATGGTGTATTACGTTGATTGATTTTCTTATGTTGAACCATCCTTGCATACCTGGGATGAATCCCACTTGGTCGTGGTGTATAATTCGTTTAATGTGTTGTTGAATACGATTAGCAAGTATTTTGTTAAGTATTTTTGCGTCTAGGTTCATTAGAGAAATTGGTCTGTAATTTTCCTTTCTTGTGATGTCTTTGTTTGGCTTTGGTACTAGGGTAATGTTGGCATCATAGAAGGAGTTGGGTAATGTTCTTTCTGTTTCGATGATTTGGAATAGTTTCAGCAGGATTGGTGTCAGTTCTTTCCGGAATGTTTTATAGAATTCACCTGTGAAGCCATCTGGCCCTGGGCTCTTCTTAGTTGGGAGATTTTTAATAACTGATTCTATCTCTCTGCTTGTGATTGGTTTGTTAAGATCATCAATTTCTTCTTTTGTCAATATGGGCTGTTTATGTGTTTCTAGGAATTTGTCCATTTCCTCTAGATTGTCATTTTTGTTGGAATATAGTTTTTCAAAATATCCTCTTATGATAGTCTTTATTTCTGTGGGGTCAGTGGTGATATCGCCTTTCTCATTTCTTATTTTGTGTATTTGCATCTTCTCTCTTTTTTTCTTTGTTAGTGTTGCTAAAGGTTTGTCAATTTTGTTAATCTTCTCAAAAAACCAGCTCTTGGTCTTGTTTATCTGTTCAAGTGCTTTCTTATTTTCTATTTCATTTAGTTCTGCTCTTATCTTTGTTATTTCCTTCCTTCTTCTTCCTGTTGGGTTACTTTGTTGTTGTTTTTCTAATTCCTTCAAATGTGCAGTTAGTTCTTCAATTTTTGCTCTTTCTTCTTTTTTGATATATGAATTTATGGCTATAAACTTCCCTCTCAGTACTGCTTTTGCTGCATCCCATAAATTTTGGTATGTTGTGTTATCATTATCATTTGTTTCAAGGTAGTCATTGATTTCTTTTGAGATTTCCTCTTTGACCCACTGTTTTTCTAAGAGTGTGTTGTTTAATTTCCAAATCGTGGTGTGAAATCTGGGCTTCTTTCCCTTGCAAATCTCCAGCTTGACTCCACTGTGGTCAGAGATAATGTTTTGTATGATTTCAATCTTTCTGAATTCGTTCAGCCTTTCTTTGTGGCCTAGCATATGATCTATCTTGGAGAATGATCCATGTGCGCTTGAGAAAAATGTATATCCTGCTGTGTTTGGGTGTAGCGATCTATATATGTCTATTAGATCGAGCTCCTCTAATATACTATTCAGATGTTTTGTTTCTTTGGTGATTCTCTTTTGAGATGTTCTGTCCAGAGTTGATAGTGGTGTATTAAAATCCCCCACTATAATTGTAGATGTATCTATTCTTTCACTTAGTTTTTCCAGCGTTTGCCTGACGAATTTAGAGGCACCCTTGTTAGGGGCATAGATATTTATGATTGTTCGATCTTCTTGACAGATTTTCCCTTTGACTAAAATGTAGTATCCTTCTTTGTCTCTCACAATTGTTTCACATTTAAAGTCTATTTTGTCTGATATTAATATAGCTACTCCTGCCTTTTTTTGGTTATTGTTAGCTTGTATGATTGTTTTCCAGCCTTTCACTTTCAATCTCCATGCGTCTCTGGGTCTAAGATGTGTCTCTTGTAGACAGCATATGGATGGGTCATATTTCCTTATCCAGTGTCCCAGTCTGAATCTTTTGATAGGTGAGTTTAATCCATTGACATTCAGTGTTATTACTATCAAGGAATTATTTGTGTTAGCCATATTTTGATTGGATTTGTGTTTGTCATATTTTGTTTGTATATTTTTTTTTGTCTTTTTTGTTGTTGTTGTTGGTCTTATACTCTCCTCCAACTTTGCCTTTCCTGTTTTTTCCTTTCTTCCTGCAGAACTCCCTTTAGAATTTCTTGAAGGGGAGGTTTCTTGTTGGTATACTCTTTCAGTTTCTGTTTGTCTGCGAATATTTTGAACTCTCCATCATGTTTGAATGCTAGTTTAGCTGGATAGAGTATTCTTGGTTGGAAATTTTTTTCCTTTAGTACCTTGACTATATCATACCACTGTCTTCTTGCCTCCATGGTTTCAGAAGAGAAATCAGCACTTAATCTAATTGAGCTTCCCTTGTATGTGATGGTTTTCTTTTCTCTTGCTGCTTTTAGGATTTTCTCTTTGTCTTGAGCATTGGATAATTTGACAAGTATATGTCTTGGGGTGGGCCTGTTGGGGTTTATGACTTGTGGAGTGCGCTGTGCTTCTTGGATATGTACATCTGTCTCTTTCAGTAGATTTGGGAAGTTTTCAGCCATTATTTCCTGCAACACTCTTTCTGACCCCTTTCCCTTCTCTTCACCTTCTGGAATGCCTATAATACGTATGTTTGAGCGTTTTGCATTGTCATTCAGGTCCCTAAATCCTAATTGGATTTTTTCTATCTTCTTATTGACCCCTTCTACTATCTGTTTGATTTCTGATGTACTGTCTTCCACATCACTAATTCTCTGCTCTGTCTCTTCTAGTCTGCTGATATTTGCTGCAAGTGTATTTTTGATTTCTTGAACTGTGGTGTTCATTCCCATCATATCTGTTATGTTTTTGCGTATGTCTGCAATTTCCCCTCCAAGTGATGTCTTCATGTTGTTAACCTCTTTCATTACTGCATCAAATTTGTCGGTGATAAATGTTCTGAGATCTTTCATTGCTTGTGCCAAGTTTTGCTCCCCTTCGTGATTATTGGTTTGTTGATTGGATTCAGCCATGTTTTCCTGATTATTGGTTTGGTTCGTAGATTTTTGTTGCTTTCTGGTCATCTCTTTATTTTGACGAATTTAATCAGTTCCTTAGCTTCTTTGTCTGCTCTTGGAGGTTAATTAGTTGTTATTTTTGCACAGGTGTTATATCTTCTCTTTGTCACTTTTTTCTTCTTATTCTAGTTACTTGTTGTTGGTTAAGTTCACTTTAGAGGAAAGTATTAGTGTTGGGGAAAGGCAATTGTGTAAGCAAGGGAAAAGTGTAAAGTTGTTTTGGTGATGTATGTTAATAAAGCAGGAATATGAGATCTGGAAGGATGGAGGTTAGATTCATGTAGATTGTATAGAGTTATAGCTGTAGGTAGAGTACCTTTTATGAAGTTGATGACTGAATTTGGGAGGAATATGGTATGAACTACACAGCTATTGTTTTCATGAGAGAGGGAAAAAGAAAAGAAAGGTAATAGTTTCAAGAGTGGATAATAGACAGAAAACAGAACAAAGGTATTAGAAATTAAGAGTTAGACACTTTGTGGATCAAAGAACGGGAGGTGGGGGGTGGAATATAGGAGAGACAGTAGATGATAGTGGATATCAAGATGCAGGGGAAGGGGGATATTGTAGGTAGCCTAAATCAGTTCACACAGAAATGAGGCAGTGGAGGATGGGAAAACCCAGCAAATGTGAGGTGTTCCCTGTAGCACCTATTGTATACCAAGAAGGGAATCCTCTACAGGTAGCTGGGATCTCCGTGTATATTTCACAGATGAATCCTCTCTGTTACCTTCCCTCCAAATCGATGTCCAGACACCTCCGGACCAGCAAAAATCCCGAAACAATCCGGTCCCAAAGAGTCTCCAACGCCGCCCAGCCGATTCCCTGCAGAAGACTCTAACAGGGATGTTCACTCAGCCGCCATCTTGCCCCCCTCTGGTTATACATTTTAGAGCACTGTTGCACCACATGGATAATGGTTTACATTGTAGTTTACACTCTCCCCCAGTCCACCAAGTGGGCCATGGCAGAAAATATATTGAACAGCAAGTGTCCCTGCAGTACCACCCAGGACAACTCCAAGTCCTGAAAATGCACCGCCATCATATCTCTTCTTCGGTCTCCCTACCCTCAAAAGCTTCTGTGACTGCTTTCTCCACATCAATGCTACAATTTCTTCCATTTCCAATCACAATAGTTCCGTAGAAGAATATCTGTAAATCCATCTAAACCATACTCTATTCCTTCATCTTCTAGACCCTGGGATGGTTATGTCCACTCCAAGTCTATATCAAGAGGGGGCATAGATTCCACATGGATGATGGATGCATTTCTCCTTCTCACACTTGTAGGCACTCCTGGCTGCCTGGTATGCTGGGTGACATTTCCCACCTACCTGTTAGCTGACCAGATTAAGTGCAATAATCCAGAATGTAAGAGTTGAAACTCTGCTGATTTAGTGCCTGGCTCCCAAATGGACAGTCCAGAGATGCAGGTCTCCTGAGAATACACAAACCCCAGCTCCAACTATAGGTCAGTAAAAGTCACAGAACATACATGTACAGAAATGTCACATCTGAGTACCACTCCATCACACTCATGAACCAAAACTTCTAAATAGAGCCAACTGACATGGCACTGAACACCAGAAATATCTTCTGTGACCTTAGAAATTTTAGGTCTCCATAGCCCTTAGGAGAACCAGAACCTGAGGTTGTATCTACTTTGACTGTCTCTGGGACCCTGCTGAGGCATACACACGTGATCCCTCTGATGATATCAGGACCCTTTTTTGAGAACCATAGCCATAAAAACTAATTTGTCCTTTTCTTTTCCCCCTTTTATTCAAGGTAAAAAATCAGATTTTAAACACTGATATTACATGTAGGCTGAAATATTCTGCTGGTCTGAGTTGACCCATTTATTCAAGGTCATTTTCTAGTTACATCATCAGCTAGTGTTTGGTAGTAATCCTATGGTACCAGGGAGTCTCATTCCCGGGAATCATGTCCCAAGCTAGGGGAAGGTAATGCCTTTATATGCTGTGTTTGTCTTAGAGAGTGACTACATTTGAGCAAAATGGAGGCTCTCAGGAGTTAACTCTTAGGCAATATGCAGCTCTAAGCCTAGTTCATATTTCAGGCATACAGGTTCATAAGCATACTCATGAGTTGCAACGGCTCATTTTTGGACATTCTTTCTTTATTGGTTTTGTACTGCACTTGGTGGATTGTTCAGTTCCATTGGGAAATGTGATAGAGCTCCCCTGGCTATGAACTCAGCACTCTTCCATTTGTCATTTTTAAGTGTAACTACGATGAAAATAGTCAAAAATTTTATGTAACTGTGCACATGCCCAGGAGAAATCCCTCCCAAACATTTTCCCCCTATCAATAAACTCTCAAACCAGTGTTCCTCCCAAGTCATAGTTGAACCTCTCATGGTCCACAACTTTTTAGAAAATGCAGCCTAATATGTTGCAAAATTCTATAAACAGTAAAATGTAATATAGTGATGGTTTAAAGGTTAAATACAGAATACATACTAATTTAGAGAAATGAAATAATGACAAAATAATTTGCAGTGTCAAAAAATGACGGAAAGAAATGCTTTGATTTGACGTTTTACTTTTCATTACTGTAATAGGTGGTGCCCTGTATGTAAAACAGAAAGGCAATTTCTTTCATTTCTTCCTCAGGGTCTACATACTTTCTTTTTTTTCCTCTAGTTATTATATTTGTCTTCACAAATGTTTTACATCACAGTAATTCACATATGCAGTATATGTACTCCCACATATGCAACATCAAAAACTTTGTCCCTTGCACAGCAATGATATATTTACATGTTCATATTGTATTTGCTACAGCTGATGTACAGTTATTGAAACATAGGTTTCAAACACAATTTCATCTGAGTGTGAACTGTGGTTTATATATTAAATAATTTTCTAAATTTTCATTTATCTTATGTTTTACATTATGGTTTACATTGTAGCCTGTAGACTTACATACATTTTTGGGTAATGTAATAAATCCTATATCCATCATTATATGACTGTGGAACATTTACATTGAACCACAGTTACACTAATTCCATCTATTAAATACCTCTTTCCCCTCCCCTCAGAGCCTACAGTGACAATCCATCTTCATGACTTGAAGGTCCATATTTGTAGATATTTGCAACCATTTTGAGGGCTTAACATACTCAACTACCATAAACCATTGGGAGCTACCAATTCTCTCAAGAGTTACAATTCCCTCTGTTTAAGAATATCAGTCCTGCCAAGGATGTGGTTATACCTTCACTATCATTTTATGGGTTTCCACTCAATGATATAACCCACTATGAAAAATGAGCACTTAAAGAATATCTCACTTCTCAGAAAGAAGACTCTGATTAAAACAAACAAACAAACATAAATTCCATTTGATTTCAGATTGTGAAAGTCCAAAAACTAAATATAAGTAGACATATTCACGAGCTTGATATATCGACTTATATTTGAACTCTATTAGTAGTAGAGAGAACCTGTATGTACATGGAATCGAGGTTCAGGATGTGAGAATACTGAGAAGGAAGTATTATTTCAACCAGCCTAATTTGGCAGAGACTTGTTGCGATAAAAACCAATCCCTGAATATAAATTTTGTGTCCCTTTTATACAGAGGATATAAGAGTGGGGAGTGAAGAAGTCCTTGTATGCAAAAGGACTTTTTGATAGTTTCTTTTAGAGTTTTATCTTTTAGATAGGTTATTTCATCAAGGTAAGCGTGATTTAACACATAAACCCAACATCATGGTAGCTTAAGGTAATGCATAACCCCTATATTCCCAGTAAATTTTTAGTATAAACCCCCAACATTCCAGGGAAGCTTGACATATTTGGCTTGCATCCCCCCCTAAACATAAAAGTCTATAGAGTTTAAACTTCTTAATTGGCTTTTTAGGCATATTTGGATATAAAATATGTTTGAATTTATACATAGGATATATTAGTATATCCAGTTAACATAGCTGTGCTCTTTGATCAACATCTAATTCCTTTCTTTTCTTTTCTTTCTGTGATGCTTTGTATTTATTCAAACACTAGCATAAGAAAGGAGTATACCCAGGGTAATAAAATATACAATACATGAGATTCTATGATCCGGATTTAATTTTTTAAAGATTTATTTTTTATTTATTTCTCTCCCTTCCCCTCCCCCGCCCCAGTCGTCTGCTCTCGTGTCCATTCACTGTGTGTTCTTCTGTGACCACTTCTATCCTAACTAATGGCACTGGAAATCTGTGTTTCTTTTTGTTGTATCATCTTGTTGTGTCAGCTCTCCATGCGTCTGGCACCATTCTTGGGCAGGCTGCACTTTCTTTCACGCTGGGCAGCTCTCCTTATGGAAAACATTCCTTGTGTGTGGGGTTCCCCTCGTGTGACATGGTACTCCTTGTGTGCATCAACGCTGCACATGGGCAAGCTCCACACAGGACAAGGAGGCCCGGGGTTTGAACCGCAGACCTCCCATGTGGTAGGTGGATGCCCCATCTATTGGGCCAAGTCCGCTTTCCCAGATTTGATTTTAATAAGACTAATTGCCATGTGTTCTAGTTCAGTTCACTGTGTGTCCAACTTCAATCTCACTCATTTGGGTTAAACAGGTTTCATCTATTGTTGCTGCTTTTTATGCCATAGCACATTTCACTGCTGGTAAACTAATAGAAGCTCCCAATTCTGTAAACTCTCTGTCAGGTTGGTAGCTTGAAAAAGCAGGGACCCTGGTCAAATGATGTCAGTTGGTCACATCCAGGTATTCCACTACCATGGCATGATTGCCCATAGCTGGAAACATAATTTTCATTTCACATGCAATTTTTCTTTCTTGTCTTCTACTACAGTGAGTCTTCCTTACAGCAAGGCAAAACTGGCCCTCCCTCTCTCCTTTTTAACATGATACTGACTGCTTCTCACTGCCATGCACACAGTCCTAGGGATATGCACTTCCCACCCAGGGTTGCTGTGTTCCCTAAAAGAGACATGCCACCTCTCTTCAGCCAGAACATTCCCATGGGATACACTACCATCTTCCCTCTTTCTTAACTGAGCACTTCAGTGAGAAATACATGGAACATATCTCCCTTCCTTTAAAATGACAGTCACTGTGTTATGAGAGGGATGATCCACATGCCCTTAGGAAGCTCAATCCTCTATGTAGTAAAGGATTCATGTTCAGGCTCAAACTAAATCAAGAGGGCCATTTTTCCAGGAAGAGAAACAGGGCATTTAACCTGAAAAACCAATAAAAGGCACCCATATGGGAAAAGAAGCAAAACTGCTCCAACTTCTTGAAGAAATTATATTTTATATTGAAGATTTCAAAGAATACTCAAGAAAACTTGTGGTGTTAATAAGCATATTAACAAAATTGTAGTGAAAAATCAACATGCAAAAGTCAGTCATGTATAATACACCTACAGTAAACAATTCCATTTTAAGCAGCATTTAGAAGATTAAAATTACTAGTAATATTTTAATCAAAGAGGTGATTGACTTACACAAAAGACGAAAGAACTCTGCTGAAAGAAATCAAGGAATACAAAGTAAATGGAAAGCCATTCTGCGTTCAGTGATTGGAAGATTTTATTATAAAAGGCCTAGACAATGCAAAGGAATTAGTGATTCAGCACAACCCTTATAAGTATTCCACCAGCCTTCCTTTTCTTCTGAAAGCCATAGGCAAATGCTTAAATTCATATGAAATCAAAACAGGTTCTGAATAGGCAATTCGTTCCTGAAAAGGAGAAAGAAATTGGGAAGAGTCACACTTCACAATTTTAAAACATATTTCAAAGCCACAGTAATCTAAAGAGAGTGATAGTGCCATAAGGATAGAAACTAAGACGAATAGAGTTAACACTCCAGAAATGAACAACCCATTTATGAGAACATTAACCCTAACCCTAACAGTAAACATAACACTAACCCTAAATGTAAAACTCACAATAATTGATGATTTAACTCCAAATAATAAAATAGAACATGGAAATTATGTTCCCAACAAGACTACATCAAGAAAGGGTACCTTCAACAACTGTGCCAAGTACATTAAATAAAGAAAGAAGAGTACCATCCACAGAAGGTGCGGTAAAAACTGGATATGCATATGAAAAGAATATATCTGGTCCCTAACAAGAGACCATTTTTTAAAATTTATTGAAAAGTCTCAACAACCTAAACAAAGAACTGAAACTATAAAATTCATTGAAGATAATACAGTGGACAAGCTTCATGATCTTGAATTTGACATATGAAGCCTTAGAGAAGACACTAAAAATACAGTCAATGAAAGAAACTGGCCAAATTTAATTTCATCCAAAATAAATCTTTTGTGCATAAGAGAGCATTATATAGAAAGGATCTTTGATAATAAATGATAAAAAGTCAAACATCCCAATTTAAAAATGGAAATATACTATGATAGACATTTATACAAAGTATATATAAAGATGGCCAATAAGCATATGAAACGATAGGTACATTATGCTCCATTAGAGAAAAAAAAACAATTAAAATCAAAATAAGATACCACTTCACACTTTCAAGGATGAATTTTTTTTGGAAAATGAAAATAACAAGTATTGGAGAAAAAGTAGAAGCTGGAGGCTGGAGCGTTTGTTTCTTTCTGGGTTTGGTCTCTTGAGCCGTAACCTATCAGGCAAATGGCTCATCTGTACCCTGGGCTATAGCACTCTGAGGCTTTTGCTTTCTGTCACATGTCAGGACAGATATGGTCAAATTCTCTTCTCTTTGTCTATGGAGCTCTCTTCCATGCTTTCCAACTTCTTTGTGTCTTCTTGAGTGTCTGTGTATATAGATGACAAAGGGGTTGGGGATTCAACACTGAGTTATGTACCCTAAAGATGTGGATGAATAAAAAAAAATCAAAAGTCCTTAACTGATTTAATTAAGTAAATTCAAAACTCTTGAATGTAATATAATCAAATGGTATCACACCAAGAAGAACAGTCCAGCTTTCAACCATCACCTATATCTTTATTTGTAATTCATAAAAAATATCAAACTATACTGTTGATTGTTGGGTGTATTATTTCCAAGTTTCATAAATTAATTTTCCTAGGAAATGAAACCCCTCACCAATTCCCTAATTTGCAGATGGCCTTTTCTTTTCCCACTTCCCTGGTCTTGGTAAGGCACTGTCCCTTAACCAGTTTTCCCAGAAAAAAAGGGGCTTAAAGATTGTTGTATGATCTTTTTTCCTCCATGAGGATTATATTGATGAATTGAAGGAGGAACTGTCTGGCATTTTGATGGCCTTTACTTGCTTACAGCCTAGGGTGCACAGCAAACACCAGTATGAGGTAGGTGGCCTGGAGGTGATTAATGTCAGCACTTCCAGGCCTCCCCCACACCACACACCACCTAACATCTGGTACCTGATGTCACCCCCACCCTCACCCCCTGCAAACACACTCTGACCATGGGCTAATGTTAAGGAGGTAATTTGTCTTCATGCTCAGTTCTGTCCCAGGCCTTCTAACTAATGTCTGCCTCACTGTGGACATGCCGCATTGACACCCATCCTTGCATGACCCCACCTCCATCCTTCATGACTCAACATCCTCCCTGCACACACCTGCCTCTTCCTCCCTCCTCACCATCAGTGAACTCGCAAAGACACATCTTTTCTCAACTTTTTCGTTTTATTGAGTCATCCCTCTTAGTGTACTCTGCACATTGTGCTTGATTCAAGCACTGAGCCTGACTCAGTCTGGCTCTTTCTCATCTGGCCACCCTCAGGCAATCATCAGGCAGCTTTGGTATATCTGGCTTCACTCACAGTGTGGGTAGTGGCTACATCCTCATGTTGGTACCTGAAGTGAATTGGAGCTCCAGGGTCTCTTGACAATTCTCTTGCACAATTTCATCCAGGTTCTTGCTCATTGTTTGATAATGATAAAATAGTGCTGACCCTTGAGTGTTCTTATGGACCCCTGAAATACTTCGAAAGGGGGCTATTTTCATTGAACTCCTTTGAACTGACTTTTGAACTCCCTTGGTTTTCTTCAGCATCTGGAGGGACAACAGGGAGAGGACAAGGGACACCCATTTAGGGGAAGACTTATGGGTTTAATGGAAGTGGAAGGGGGCTTCAGGAGAATGGTTGAGGTATGAAGAGAAGTTGTGGCTGGCAAAGACTGGGAGGGAGGTTTGGGTGTGTGGGGTTCAATGGGGATGTAAAGAAGGCCATTTGTTAGGGTCATCTCATATCAGCTTTCACACTGCCTCTGCACCTGGCTCTATGGCGATGGGCCTTCCCCTTCTTCACTCCGTTGGTTTCCACTTTGGGGTTGCTTCTCATTTGCTGGTCTCCATCTCCACTCATATCTTTCTGATGTCTAACATAGGGCTCCTGTCCTCCCTATATATAACCTCCCCACAACAATGGGGAGCCACTCTCTTCAATTTGATTGGTTGTCAAGGCTCACCCCAGGCAATGGAAATCTTGGGGGCTAAGACATCACAAAGGACCATCTCACACCACGGAATGGTGTAAGTTGTGCCTGGGAAGACTGAGAAATGGTGGTTGGATAAGGGGCATTTGTTGACTCCCCTCTAGAACAGTCCAAACTTCCGAACCAGCTGTCCTCAAGACCCCGCTTTCAATGCCAGTGGCGGTGCACATGGCAGAACATGGGGTTCTCCTCCAAGAATTTCCTCACACATGGCAGGGGGTGGGTGACTCTTCCAAGCCTTTCCCCATGCCAGCCACATTCAGTAGCTCATTCCATTCTCCAACCAGCACCATTACGTAGTTTGTGTATGCCTTACCTAAAATTCCTCATTAAAATGTTGCTGGACTTAAGTCCTGTAGGTGTCAATCGTCCCTCTTCCCTTCTACAAATTTCTCTTATTCTCAAGACCCTTCATTTCTTTGCTATAGGGACTTTTCCCATTCACTGCATGGCCAAAATCCACATAGCTCTCCACCGTTTTCTGCTTTCCATTTTGAAATAACTGCCTTCATGTTGTCTGAACACAGAGAATACAGGAATTCTACAAGGGGTCCAAGCTGTGTCCAGACCAGGTTCATGCCCTTCTCAGGGAGCATAGAATCCATTTTGGTTGTAACCATGGAGGAGTGTGAATTATAGACCCCTGTGCCAGAATTCGTGCTGAGATTTCACGTGCAGGATAATAAACACTGTCTAATGAGGGTACATTTGTGTGATGGAGGCATACGGGTGTGGGAGTGTTGTTTCACAATTTACCTGAGGGTTTGTCCAATGAAAGAAAAAAAGGAATCCACATTGGAAAGGGAGGAGAGGCAAAATTGTCTTTATTCACAAACTGCCATAAAGTCTAACTTTCTACCAAACTAAAAAAGAATGTAGTGATAATAGTTTATTTTAGGAAGGCTCAGTATGGAAGATCAATACGCGAAAATTATTGTATTTTAATATGTTAGCTATGAATAATTTGATATTACAAGAAAAAGAGCACAATTTAAAAGACAATTAAAAAATATGGAAAACTTAGGGTTTAATCTGATCAAAGATGTTGAAGATGTTAATCTGATCAAAGATGTTGAAAACAATACTAAAACCATTGTAGAGAGTAATTAATAAAGGCTTAAAATAATGTGCTATGAATTTCAGGAATTGGAATTGTCTTGAATGATATTGCAGGGAAAGATGCAGGATATTATATCTCCTGCCATAACCCACTGAACTGATTGGGGAAGGGTGTAAAATTAATGTAAACTATCATACATGCGGTGCAGCAGTGCTCCAAAATATATTCAACAAATTCAATGAATGTGTCACATTGATGAAAGATGTTGTTGAAATGGGAAGAGTGGGATGGGGTTGAGAAGGGGTATAAGGGATTCCCTTATATTTCTTTTTTTCTATTTTAATTTTTTTAAAATTTTTACATGTTTATTAAAGTTGTTATATCATAATGCATGTTACATTAAAAAATTAAAAATTAAAAAATATAAAATATATGAGTTTCCCATATACCCTGCTCCCGTCACCCACCCCATGATTTTTGTAAATAGTGTTTTTTTGAAAATATATATATCTCAAAAAAATGGTACATTAAATAATATAGGTGGTTCCCGTATACCTCCCAGACCCAAACCCTTTTCTCCCACACCAACAAACTCCTCCATCATTGTAGCACAATCATTGAACTTGGTGAACACATTCTGGACACTTCTGCACCACATCAATAATAGTATACCCTTTAGTTCACACTTTCCCCCAGTACATTCAGTAGGGGAATGCAGGATATATAAAGTCCATAATCTGACATTGAATTATCATTTATAACAACTCAAATTCCCAAAAATGCCACAACGTCTCATCTCTGCTTCCCTCTCCCTGCCCTCAGCAACTATTGTGTTCAATTTCTCCTCCTCAATGCTACAATATCTTGTATTAGTAGTCACAATAATTTTATAGCACAATATCAATAAGTGCAATCTAATTCTTATTTTATTTCTCCATGCTGTAGACCCTGGGATGGTGATGTCCACTCCACCTCTGGATCAAGAGGGGGCTTAGATTCCATATGGATGATGGAGACAATTCCTCTGTTTGCACTTTTTGGCCCTCTTGTTTCCCTGGCGTGGTGTTTGACCATTTCAACTCCCTGTTAGCAAATATGGGTAAGTCCAATGAACCGCAGAGTAGGAATCCCAACTCTGTTTAGTCTCAACACTCAGCTGGCACATGGTCAGTCAAGAAATTCAAGTTGCCTGTGTATGCACCATCCCTAGCATCAACCAAATTTTCAGTAAAGATGAAAAGAGGAAGGTGTAAGAAGGTCGTATCTGAGTACATCTCCAAAACACTCAGGAGCACAAGTTCCAAAGAAGGGCCCATTGATATGGCACAGAGCTCCAAATCCATCTGCCATGAACATATACCCTGTGGATCTCCATATCCTTCAGGAGAACAAGCACCTTGGGCTGTGTATACTTTGGCTCTATCTAGGGTCCTGCTGAGGTGTGCTTCAGTGTGACCCCACTGATGAACAACTGACACTTTTCGAAAGACTCATACCATATAAACACATTTGTATTTGTCATTTCCCCCATTATTCAATGTCAAAAGGCAGTTTTTAACATTTATTCCACTATGTAGGCTGTGGTATTCTGCTAGTCTGAGTTTACCATTTTATTCAAGGTCTCTTTCTAGTTGTATAAGGAGTTAGTGATTGGTAGTAATTCCTCGGCTCTGGGGAGGCTCATACACAGTAGTCATGCCCCACGGTGGGGGGAACGTCATGCATTAACCTGCTGAGTTTGGCTTATACAGTGCCCGCATTTCACCAACATGGAGGATTACAGGAGGTAACTTTTGTGCACGTTGCAGCTCTAGGCCTAGTTACTATTTCAGGCACACAGGCTAATAAGCATTGTCATCAGTATCAACAGCCCATTATTGAACCATCCTTGCTTGTTGGTATTTGCTGTTGCACTTGGAAGATTATTGTTTTTCTATTGAGGAATGTGTCAAAGCTTCCCTGGGTAGGAACTCAGCACTCAATCAGTTGACATTTGTAAAGGTAACTTTTATAAAACATTGATGTATACTCAGAAGGCCTGCATCTCTGGGCCTTCCATGTGACAGCCAGACCCTGAGCCTCAGCACACTTGTAACTCCTACCGTCTGGTTTATTGTATTACTCTGCTTAGGTAACAGGGAGGTGAAGGTCAACCACCCCACCAAGGAGCCAAGAGTGCCTACAAATGCAAGCAGGAAAATTGCATCCATCATCCATGTGGAATTTAAGTCCCTCTTGATATAGATGTGGAGTGGACATAACCATCCCAGGGTCCACATGCTGGAGGAATAGAGAATGGATTAGAGTGGACTTTTTGATACTCTACCATGAAATAATTGTGATTAGCAATGCAAGAAATTGTAGCATTGAGGTGAAGAAATTGGCAATAGGAGATGCCCAGGGTGGGGTGAGGGAAGAAGTGATATGATTTGGGGGTATTTTTGGGACATGGAGTACTGCAGGGAAAGATGATGCACATTATCTATCCAGCCATGGCACACAAAGTGGTCTGGGGAAGCATGTAAACTACAATGTAAACCATGATCCATGTTGTGCAACAGTGCTCCAAATTGTATTCAACAAATGCAAGGAATGTGCCTCCGTGATGGAAGAGATATTTAATGTGGGACAAGTGGAGACAGTAGGGTGGGGGATATATGGGAACCTCGTTTTTTGTTATTACATTAAAAATATATAAAGAAGGAAAAAAAATCCCCGATCTATATCAGAGCATTTTTATTTCCCCTACATTCATGCCCTGGAGAGTACCCCCCTACTCATGTTTGCCCCATCAATAATGTTAGATGTCTGTGTTTCATAAATGCCCTTTATCATGATGAGGAAGTTTCCTTCTGTTTTATTTTTTAAGTGGTTTTTGTTTGTTTGTTTTATCAATAAGGCCTTCTGGAAGATCATGAGGTGCTTTTCATTTCTTCTCTTAAAAATGTCTCTTGCATTTATTGACTTTCTTTTGTTGAAACATCCGTGTACACTTGAGAAGAACCCCACGTGAACATTGTGACTATAGTTCTGTTGATGTGCTGTTGGATTCAGTTAGCCAAGAGTTTGTTGATGATTTTTGCATCTATATTCATAATATTTATTAATATTTAGTTTCTTTAATTTGTGCTATATTTATTTGGCTTTCTATGAGGGTAATAGTTTCTAGAAGATGTTACAGAGTATTCCCTCCTCTTGAAAGTTTTTGAAATTCATTGAGAAGAACAGGTGGAAACTCTTTTTGGAATGTTTGTTAAAAATTCCTTTTGAAGCCTTCTAGTCATGGTCTTTAATTTGCTGGCAAGTTACTTTTTATTGATTCAAACTCTTGACTAGGTACTGACTTGTTGAGATATTCTATTTCTTTTTGATCTGTGTACTTTGTTTCTAGGAATTTGTCCATTTTATACCAGTTATTCAATTTGTTGGTGTACAATAGTTTGGAGTACCCTCTTTGTGGTGCCTAGGCAAACTTGTCAAGTCTGCCAGGTAATTTAGGTTAAGAATGTCTGGTCACTTTCAAGCAAATTAGAGTCAGTGTGCCATTTCAGTTCTTTCTCTTCCACTCAGCACCAAACATGGTGACTCTGCGTTGAGATAATGGAACTACAAGATGGAAACAGCTTTGATCCCTATGTCGCCTGAGAGCAGGAGATGCTGCCTACTTACATCCATTTTACATGTACAAAAATGAGCTTCTGTAGTGTCAAGTCATGCAAATAACAGTTTTTGTCTGTTGGATCAGCTAGCAGTAATTTTGACATATAGATACAAATCTGTTATTAGCCTTATTTAAATAACTTAATTATAAAGTAGTAATGAATATATTACTGCAACAAATTCTAAAAATACATATAAATCAAAATGCCCATGTCTAAAATTTCCTCCAAAATTCAGCTACCTCCTCAATGGTAACATTGGAGTAATATTTTAAACCTGATTCGAGGTTTTGTTCATAGGTAGATATAATAGAAAAATATGTTGCTTTAAAAAAATACAAGGGTAATAATGTGCATATTGATCTGCCATTTGCCTTTGCCACTTAACAAAATGGATGGAGGATCTTTCCACGACAGTACATAAAGTTCCACCTCAATTTTTTAAGTATTTCCTAATATTCTATAATATATGTGTGAACTAATTAAAATATTCTTCTCTTGATGGATACATAAGTGGTCTCTATTTGTTCCTGTGCTTAATAGAACTGAAATCAACAGGCTTGAACATAAATTCTTTCTTTCTAAACGTTTATTTATTTATTTATTTATTTATTTATTTATTTATCTCCCCTTCCACCCCCCACCCCAGTTGTCTGTTCTCTGTGTCTATTTGCTGTGTCTTCTTTGTCTGCTTCTGTTGTCATCAGCGACCCAGGAATCTGTGTTTCTTTTTGTTGCGTCATCTTGTTGTGTCAGCTCTCTGTGTGTGCGGCACCATTCCTGGGCAGGCTGCACTTTCGTGCTGGGCGGCTCTCTTTACGGGGCACACTCCTTGCATGTGGGGCTCCACTTTCTTTCGCGCTGGGCGGCTCTCTTTACGGGGCGCACTCCTTGCATGTGGGGCTCCCCTACACGGGGGACACCCCTGCGTGGCAGGGCACTCCTTGCACGCATCAGCACTACGCATGGGCCAGCTCCATACGGGTCAAGGAGGCCCAGGGTTTGAACCGCAGACCTCCCACATGGTAGGCGGATGCCCTAACCACTGGGCCAAGTCCGCCGCCTCAAACATTAATTCTTGAACAATGTTGTGTGCTTCCTTAAAAGGAAGTCTTTCTAATGTGGAGATTGGGCTTATACGGAAAGTTTGTGGTATTTCAATTTTTTATAAATATTGCAAAATTTTACTTCAAAGCGATATACTCATTCATATTCTCACGAATTAATATGCGACAGCATCCTAAAGTCTCCCAAACAATTTTAAGCTGCCTTGGTTTCATGTCCGGAGGGGCAGGAGGACAGTATCCACCACTCAGCTGTATGGCCCAACCCGCACTGGTGCATCAATGCACCCCCAAACGTGAGAACTTTCTATGTGTTGCTTCGCCCTTCCCCAAGTGAATCTATCCATGGCGGCCTTTATGAATTTTAATTCTGGCTTTCAGGTTTTTAATTTAAGAAGGAATTGGACTGCTCTTGCTGAGTCAACCCACGGACAACTCTTAACATGGTATATTTCATTGCCAACAGATTTTTTTTAAATTAGAGCAATCATAAGTTTCCAGAACTCATGGAGAGAATCCAGTTTCCATATTCTGTTGTAGAAGTCGAGAGAGCTTCAATTATTTGCATATAGAAAGACCAGGACTCAGGAACAATTTGGGGAAGGAAAGAGATTTATGGGCTCAGAGCTTTAATGCAAAATCCGAGCACTAAACCAGCTTTTTGGTTGTTTTTATACAGAGGAAGGGCCAGAAGATTTTTGTTTCAGTGCTCACTAGGCTTGAATTAACATGTATCTTCCACATCCTAGGTAAGATTTTAGCATGGACTTCATACATTCTAGACAGGCTTTTAGCACATTTGGTTTGCGTTTTCCTTGAATATTTAAAATACATAGATTTTGCATTGATAAATTGATTTTCTGGGACTGTAGTTTTTGTAATGTTTACCAAGGGCAGGACTGCAGTTCTCATGGTCCCAAGTGCACAGTTTAGGACACGTACAGCTCAAGTTATCTATGAAGAGATGAACAGCTCCCACACCCACAGCCTACATCATTTCCCCCCTTTATACCAACTTTTCTTGCTAACTTTGGCATAATTATTGTTGGATTTATGAGGATTATGGCTCTTCATTATTTTGACTGATTATCCCACTTATCAATTTCCGAGTCAGTACTCAAAGACAAAGTTCCTGGGTAACATCCCAGTTTATTCTGTTTTCAGAAAAAGTTCTTGTCCTGGACAGTAGAAACCTGGGGGTGGGACTCCTCAACAGGCATTCTGAGTATTATTGGTGCTTATGTGGATTTCTTGATAAACTCCAGGACCATTTATTAATTTTATTTTTCCCTTAGAAATTTTATATCTTCAATCTTAAAGGAGTGTTGAAGGCAGAGGATCTCTTTTCTGTAACTAATTCCTGCTGGCCATGTGTTGTAGTCCTTACCTAACTACGTGTAAAAACTTTCTTACTTTACTTGAATTGGAAGAAGATCAATCTGTCATTTTTGTGGAGCTGGATGATATTTTCATATAGTTAATAAGATATTCATTCTGAAAGAAACAAACATAATTAAAAATTTTGAACACCTGTTTTTTAAAAGAGGATATTGGCTTACAGAGGTAGAGAAGGTTGGATGCTTATAATGATGGAACCCTTTTTTAAAAGTTGGTGCAGAACTCTATATATAAATATTTTCAGTATTTTAGTTTCAATGAGAAGTTTTAATTGATAACAGTATTAGGTATTTAGCTTTGTTCAAAAGATTCATTTCAGTCGATGTAATGATTGGCACTCATGTACTCTGTCAGATGCTTCTGGTAGATTGACACATATTGGGCAGTTGGTTTCATTCACGATTAGTGTATCAAGTTGGAAATTCCCTTAGGTTTCTAACTGTGGCAGTGATCAGAACTACAGAATAAAATCTTTTTAAATTATGGTTTTAATTGAATCATTTCTGGTAATTTTGACTGTTCAATAGATGACCCATAACTAGCAACAAGCCTTGTTTTGCTTTACAGTAAAGTACAGTAGAGGAGTATGGTGGCTGAGCCTGGCACCCAATATCTGGCTACCTGCAAGCCATTGTTGGCCCTATTATTTTCAGCTAAGACAGCCTCCTTATTTTATAGATGATATGATTTTAACTATTTAGTAAATGAAGTTACCAGGAATTTAACATGTCTAATGCACTTTTGTCCCTGATCCAGAATAGAAAAGATAACATTAGAGTTATTAGGCATATATTTAGAACAGAATAAAAGTACAGCATTTATTATTGATCATTACTTAATGCACATGGATTCTGAATTGCAATTAATAGTTTATGTTTCAGTTTTGTAATACTTTACATTTTATCTCTCCACAGGAGCAGGCCATAATGCCAATTGTGTTTAAGTTTTACTTACAGCATCCTGGTTATCATGGCTTCAATTATCATGATCTTCCAACAATGAGTAAGTCGAAGTACTGTTGATCCTAGAGAGAGTTTCCAGTATTATACTGGCCTGGTCCACCGTGCTCTCTGGAACTATGGAACAGTGTCAGTCTGGAGGTGATATCCATTGTTCACTTGGCTGTTCTAAGCCAACATTGGCTGCTGCAGGAGGTTGAAACTCTAACATAGTTTCTGTCAAGTTCAAGAGCATAAACACAGGCATGTTATAGCAAACATTTTTATTTGACAGGTCACGGAACTGTCTAGCGAATAACTCACATGGAGCGGCAACCCATAAAGTATTCAAGTCCTGGTTTGAATGCACAAGGGAGTTTGACAATGTTAAAGTTTATCCCTTGTTTTTATATATTTTGTAATTGTTTTTAATGCAACACAGTATATATTAAATGACTTTTACACTTTTAACATGACAATACTAGCAGTCATTTTACCTAAATAGTAGAAGGAAAAAAATATTTTTCATTGTTAAAATGAAGATGGAAGAGTCTCAATAGAATTGAGGTAAGTTTTCATTACTCTTTACTTAAATATGCATTTTTCTGTGACTTTCAGACTGGATTTATTAATACGAATCTAAGGTTTTGGCCATTTAAATGCTTCAATTTGGAAGATGCTTTTACGAATTTTAAAATTAACTATAACCACATAGAGTAGATAACTTACATTTAAATAACTTATTAAATTACAATTACCAACCAAGGAAGTTTAATTTAAGAGGGCATATTTATATTTCCTTCTTTAGCTTAATTTCATTAACATGAACTTACAATTTTCATTATTCCAAAGATTTTCTACATATAATGTTAATATATTTAATGGGTATATTTCAACCCAAGGGAGATTACTCTGAAGCTAAATCATATTGAAACAATTATTTTTTTATGCAAGCAATGTTCTCTTTCCTTTCCTTACAGGAGGCTAAAACCACTTTTCTTTGCTTAAGTTCTGAAACTGTGAATAATTTTAAAGCATACTGACTAATAGATTGGAAAGTATATTTGTAGAATTTTTTAAATCATAATTTAGGAAAGTTCTTTTCATAGCTTTTATGGACCCTTCTTACTTACTGAAATTTGATAATAGAATTATTAACCTCCCTTTTTTTAAGTCTGTTCAATGATTAAATTTGGAATTATAGGGCAAACTGATTTTTATTTCCCCAGCCTAGAGGATAGTTTTAATCTGACACACCTAGGCCCTCCCTCCAAGCTCTTGTAAAGAGAACGCCCTTTCCCAATTGTTCCTATAATCAGATTTCTGTACGACCTTTCCATCCTGCTTTGTCTAATTTGGGCTCCAGGAAAATATATTCACATACATAACTACATTTTTTTTTTTTGAAATTTGCTTACAGCTCCTTTAGAATTTTCATTTGTTAATTTGATATTATTATCCTGATTTATGAAGATATACACTGAGCAAAGAGACAGGCACTAATAGTTAAATGCAGAAACTTAACTCTTTGATGTTATTTATAATTTGCGTTATTTTCTATGCCGTTTAGTTTAATTTGGGTTTTAGAAATATATATTTTGTATATAACTGCATATTTAACCGCAATAATTTGAACAAATAGGCAGGCAATAATTTGACACAGAAACATAAAGTTTTAAGTAACTTAAATTTACTTAAAACTTTCATTATTCACTAAGTATGTATGACTGCAAAACATTGAAAGACTCCTGAAAGTTTTCTTTTCTTAATTCACACTATGACCACATAGATTTGCATGAGAATTTTGTTTTTTCAGTAATGTCTTGTCACGAAAATGTCCCCAATGTTTTAATGCAATTTTCTTTTGTTTCAGAACCTTATATTTTACTTTGAATTAAGCAGATTTTTGATGAGCAAGACTAATTCTATGTGTATCTACCTAGGCTAGTGAAGCTTCAAGGAGATTGGTTTCTCTGACAAATTGCCGCTCTTAGCATCTCTGACAATCAAGGCAGGAGCTCTCTTTATATTCCATTTTTTGGGAAAAAACTCAATGGACATTCTTTCCTGAGTGTCAAGAATTCCACCAGGCAGCAATTTAGTCCACAGTTGGAATCACGAGAGAAATCAGGGTTACTAATCCCAGTAGAACAGGAGAACTGGATGTTTCAAGTCTGCTTTTCTCTGGGCTTTATGAGTAGAAGCTGTTGTGAAATAATCTTAAGAAAGGCAAGGGGTGAGGCTAGGCTTGAAGTGACCATAAATGAAAATAATAGTTTAGAATTTATACTTACAATAATAGTTCCAGGCTAAATTCACCCAGTTATAATTTCAGTTATTATCTTTCTGCTGTTTTATAATGTAAATGCATCTATAAATGATCCTAACTCTTAGTTACAGTTTTCATTAAGTTTTTACCTTAAGATGAATTATTAGGAGGTGGGCCAGATTTCCAGGAGTCATAAGTAAAAGCAGTCTGTAATTACATCACAGTAGCTGAAATTCAGGCTACATTTACTCTGTTACAATTGCCCCAGCTAACAACTTATATACATATATATGTATATATATATATGTACATATGCATATATACCTATATACATATATATATATGTGTATACATATATATATATATGTGTACATAAGGGTCCATGCACAATGATTCTAATTTTTAGCAACAGTTCTTCGTATGGTTTACTTTAAGATGAATTGGACACCTTTATTACGTTACAAGAAACTTAGCAGTAATATCCCTGCATAGTTTTCCTGTTTTTTTGTTTGTTTTGTTTGTTTTGTCAGTATTTCATGATCCTTATGGCTGACTGCTTTTAAGCATTCAATTAAAAGTTCTATCAAGTGATTAGATGTTTTTCTTCACAAACTACAATAAACTCCCTCCACCACCAATAGCAAGAGAGGCTTACAGGTCAACAATATTCCACCAATTTACATAACCACATATCTCCAACACCAGCATTGATCTGACACAGACAGAAGCACAAAGCTCACTAATCTGACCCTAAGTTCTATATATCTTTTCTTCAGCTTGGCTGCCCTCTCAGCCATTACATACTTTAAAAAGAGCAAGCGCTTAACATTAACATCTGATATAAAGAGAATTAATTTGCAATTCAGCACCATAACAAAACATTCTACCTAGTCTTTTTCACTGTTTAAATTTACACCCAGATGAAGCTCCAGTGTAAAGACCAATTTCTTTTCCTGTAACCAAGATTTTCAAAATCCAGACCAATTTCCAAGACTTTATGCCTCAAACTTTAAATATCCCTTCCAATTTAATCAAGCCTTCTTTACTTCAGTGGAGACAAGACCAGTACCAAATTCTTACATGCAGTTAGGAAACCTCAAACACCAGACTTTTACCCTTTTTTCTTTTTTTTTTTTCTCAAACATAGAGAGAACGGCTCCCCCCCAAAAGTCTGGAGGTACTGGAATTCTCTTGGTAGTTGACAGGGCAACGCTACCTAGTAATTAAGGCTAGGGTTCTCCTGACTATACTCCCCAGGGAGTCTTACCATCATCCTTGTTTGAAATATATGTCTTTCCCAGAATTTCTATTTTTCAGAACTTCCATTGTCTTCGATTTTCATTGGGAAGATTCTGGTGGAGCCCATATTTTCCCTGGATTACATTTAATCCATGGTCGCCCAGATTTGTGGTTCATCTGATTCTTGCCGGCTTCTTTGGTGACCCGGAATAGGTAACAAAATGTTACTTTCTCTGGCCTCCATTTGCAATTTCGAACAAGCCCCCTAAAATATTATAGAAGTCAAGAGAGGTTCAATTACTTGAGTATAGAAAGGCCAGGAGTAAAGAATAATTTTGAGAAGGAAAAAGATTTATTTATGACTAGCCAGTCTCAGTCTTTTTCATGCTAAGTCTACAACCCGAAAAGCATTTTGAGTCCTTTTTATACATTTTAGGTAAGATTTTAACACATTTGGTTTTCATTTTTCCTGAATATTTAAAGTTTATAAAGTTTGCATAGCTAAACTGTTTTTCTAGGACTGGAGTTGTTGTCATGTTTACCAAGGGCAGGGCTGCAGTTCTCACTGTCCCAACTGCAAAGCTCAGGACACATACAGCTCAGGTTATCTACGAAGAGATGAATACCCCGCCCCATCCATAGCCTACATTAATACTCCCACCATTATTACCAATTTGCATTAGTGTGCTGCATTTGTTACAATTGATGAAAGAATGGTATTGTAATTATAGTAACTATAACCCATGGTTGACATTAAGAATTTCAGGAATGTGTGTTTTTCTAAGAATTGGTCTCACTGATCTAAGTTATTGAATTTATTGCCATAGAGGTTTTTTTTTGGTACTATTCTTTAATTTCCTTAATGCCATGGATTCATTAGAAATGGTTCACATTTTACTTCTGACAGTTTGTCATTCATCTCTGAATTCTTGGCTGGTCTGGCTAACGTTCATTCAATTTTATTGATATTTTCAAGGAAATTTGTTATTTCACTGTTTTTTTTCCTTTTATTCTTGTTTAAAATTAATTGATTTCCATCTCTAATATTTATTATTTCATCCTTTTCATTTGCTTTTGATTTAATTTGCACTTTTTGGGGGGGGGTTTCAAGATGGACTCATCGACTCTTGAATAGAGATTATTTGCCTTTTCTATTATAAGCATTTAATGCCTTAGTAAATGTCCCAAGACCTCAGGCATAAAAAACAAACAAACAAGCAAAAGCTGGCATTCACTTTGAATATAGCATGGCCCAGGGGTTCAGATATTTAAAACTACTCCTATTGGGCAGAATATTCTAAGGGATCAGAACTTTCCTCCCAGGGTCTAGCCAAGGGTCAATCCTAAAGACAGGATTTGATTTGGAATATGCAGCTTTTGAGTAAACCAAGTCAGGTGAAATAAACTTTTTACAAAACAATTCTGTAAAGAAGCAATTATTTGAGTTCAACATAAAAGCATACAAATAAAATTTGTATAAAACACAAAAACACACCAAGGCATAACAGAAATAGCAAACAAAGTAAAATTGAATAAAACTAAGTGGCACTCAGCTAAGATGGAGTTGAAGAAGGACAACCACCACACCATGGAGCCTAGAGTGCCTACAACTGAAAATGGGAGGATTGCATCCAGCATCCATGTGGAATCTGAGCCTCCTCTTGACATAGAGGTGCAATGGACACAACCAATCCAATGTCCACATAGAAGAGGTGGCATTGGATTGGGAAAAGTGGACATGGTGGACGATGGGTATGGGGAAAGGCAGGAAGAGATGAGAGGTGGAGGCGTCTTTGGGACATGGAGCTGCCCTGGATGGTGCTTCAGAGGTAATCACCGGACATTGTAAATCCTCACAGGGCCCACTGGATGGAATGGAGGAGAGTATGGGCCATGATGTGAACCATTGTCTATGAGGTGCAGAGGTGCCCAAAGATGTACTTACCAAATCCAATGGATATGTCATGATGATGGGAACGAGTGTTGTTGGGGGGGGAGAGGGGGGGTGGGGGGGTGGGGTTGAATGGGACCTCACATATATATTTTTAATGTAATATTATCACAAAGTCAATAAAAAAAAAAAGTAGGCAAGCAAAAAAAAAAAAAAAAAAAACGAAGTGGCAACTCTATTCAGTTGGACACAGGTGTGTCTTGTACCCTAGAATGTTTATTAGGAAATAGTCATCTTAATAATCAACAGAAGACCAGTCTTCAATGGGGTCCTCCAAGATGGGTTATTTTAGCATTTACTCCTATTTTCTAAAATATCATCCTTTAGTATGGCTGGTGATAGTTTTTTTGAGTGCCACCCCCTCAGGGTGCCTTGACATATGCGCTCTGTTGGCCACTGTAGTCTGCATATCCCTGCCCACATCCTTCATTAACATAGTTATGACCAGTATCATCAGATATGTCATAGCCACTGTAGATTTGATGACCACCGTAGGCAGTGCTGTAATTTCCATATCCTTGATCACAATATTTATTCAATCCTTGGTTCCAGTTTTGGCCCTGTGTTTTTCCATTATCCCTACCTAATACCACCTCATCCAACAGCTGGAACTCCTCTTCCAAGTTTCCTTGTTACTATTGATGTTTATATACCACTTAGGATTGAGCAACTTTGATTTCAAACTTCCAAGTTGCAATCTGATGATATTTGCTCTGTAATATTTTCTTTACTCACTCTTGATTCGTATATGTGATTAATGGTAGTCGCACGACTATCTAATTTAGCCTGAGTATATTGTACGGCCTAGTAAGCTTTCCTTGTCTTATGGGGACTCCCATTCCCAGGGAAATTCAGACCCCCCATATGGTACCAATGCTTTAATTCCCATCATGAGTCTCTCATTCCTTTCTATTCTTCCCATTCACATAGGAGAAAATGGTAATAGTTTCCACACAGCACCCTGGGGATGTTGGTCAGGAAATTACTTAACTTTCCCCTAATAATCAGTGGCTTTTTAAAATATTTAATCATTGAGTTTCACAGTGATCAGTCTGCCTGGAATTGTACACCACATTGCCTGATATTCCAAAAGGGAGCATGTCTGAGGAACACCAGCACAAATGATATTCTTTATAATAGATGGAATCTGAAAAATAATAAAGATACTGGCATGTTACTAGTTTTCCCCATAGTCATCTACCCTTGGTAGAGTCCATCATCATAACTTATAACCAAAATGTCCCCCAGAGCAATGCCACTCAGATTTGCAGCTTGTTTGATTCTGGTTAGGTCCCTAAAGCATAGGTGGTCATGCCAGGGAAATGGCTCCCACCTTTCAAGCATCTGATATAATTGTACTAAGAGATATTATCATCATCTCTTGCTTGGAGCCTATTTGGAGGCATTAATGAAATACTAGATTTTCCTAATTACATAATCCATATATTCATCTCTTTACTCTAACATACTCTTTTTCCTTCTATTTGTCAAAATTTTTCAAAAATTTTAATTGGAGATAAAATTCACATGAACTAAAATTCACCATTTTAGCCTTAGGAAGTTTACAATCTAACAGAAGAAAATATATTCACCAAGTTGGAAAACCCTTACCAGTATTTAATTCCAGAACATTTTCATTGGCCACACAAGAAAGCCTGAACCAGTTAAGCAGGCTGTTACACTCCCCTCTAATCACAGCCTCTGTCAGATGCAACTCTGCAACTCTCAGTGAATTTGCCTTAGCTGTACATTTCACAGAATCATAATAATGGTGATGTTGTAGAAGTTGAGAGAGGATCAATTATTTGCGTATAGAAAGGCCAGGACTCAGGAATGATTTTGAGAAGGAAAAATGATTTATTGACGGCCAGCCAGACTTAAATATTTTTCTTTGTGAAAATTAAAATGGAAGAATCTCAATAGAGTTGAGGTAACTTTTCATTACTCTTTATTTAAATATGCACTTTGCATTGACTTTCAGGAAGGTTTTTTTTTTACCATGAAGTTACTTTTTTGCCATTAATACCAATCCAGGTTTTTAATGAATAACATTTTTGATTGGGCCATTTAAATGCTTCAATTTAGAAGATGATTTTAGAAAGTTTTATAATTAACCATAACCACATAGACTTGTTACCTTATATTTAAATAAACTTATTAAATTACAATTACCAACCAAAGAATTTTACTTTATTTATTTAAAAGATCATATTTATATTTTTTTCTCTAGCTTAATTTAATTAACATGAACTTATAATTTTCATTACTCCAAAGATTTTGTACATATAATGTTATTTATTTAACTGGTATTTTATAAACCAAGGAAGATTACACCCGAGCTAAATAAAATTGAAACCAGTATAGTTTATGCAAACAATATTCTCTTTCCTTTTTCACAGGATTCTAAATCCTCTTTTCTTTATATTCTGAAACTGTGAATAATTTTAAAAGCACACTGACTACTATGTTCCAAAATATATTATAGTTGTATAATTTGTTCCATCATAATTTAGGAAAGATCTTTTCATAGCATTTATGGACCCTTTTTACTTACTGTATTTTGGTAATAGAATTATTAACCACCCTTTTTTAAGGCTATTAAAAGATTTAAGGGAAACGGACTTGGCCCAGTGGTTAGGGCATCCGTCTACCAGATGGGAGGTCCACGGTTCAAACCCTGGGCCTCCTTGACCCGTGTGGAGCTGGCCCATGCACAGTGCTGATGCGCGCAAGGAGTGCCCTGCCACGCAGGGGTGTCCCCCGCATAGGGGAGCCCCACGCGCAAGGAGTACGCCCGTAAGGAGAGCCACCCAGCACGAAAGAAAGTACAGCCTGTCCAGGAATGGCACCTCCCACACTTCCCGTGCTGCTGATGACAACAGAAGCGGACAAAGAAACAAGACGCAGCAAATAGACACAGAGAACAGACAACCGGGGGGGGGGGGGGGGAGGGAATTAAATAAATAAATAAATCTTTAAAAAAAAAAAGATTTAAGCTGAAACTTACAAGACAAGAAAACACTTTAATCTTAACCACAAGTTATATATATATATATATTTTTTTTTCTTCAGCATGGCTGCTCCCACAACCATTACAAACTTTAGATAAAAAGAACACCTAACATTAATATCTTATATAAAGCTTATTTTTCGCAATTCAGCACCATAACAAAAGCATCCAGGTAGAACTTCTCACTGTTTAAATTTACACCCCGGCCCAACTCCACTAAAATGTTTGATTCATTTTCCTGTAACCAAGTTTTTAAAAATTCAGACCTATTTCCAGGATTTTAGAATGCTAACCTACAGACATCCCTTGCTATTATAATCAAGCCTTCATTACCTCAGTGGAGACAAGACCAGTACCAAATTCTAACATGCATTTAGACAAACCTGAAACACCAGGGTTTTATCCTTTTTCTTTTTTTTTTTTCAGACCTAGAGAGAACAGATTCCCCCCAAAGTTTTGAAGGTACTGGGGCTTGCTTGGAAGGTGATCACACAACCCTATAGCAATTAAACCTAGGATGTTCCTGTCTATGTTCCCCAGAGAGTCTTAACCTTCTTCCATGATTGGATTCTTTTTCGTTCCTAGAATTTCTTTTCTTCAGACATTCCATTGTCCTCGATTTTCATTGGGAAGATTCCACCGGAGCCCACATCTTTTCTGGACTACATTTAATCAATGGTGATCCAGATTTGGGGTTCACCTGAGTCCTCCCAGACTTGTCAGAAATTCAGAAATGGTACCAAAATACTACCTTTACTTGCCTTCGTTTGCAATCATGGAAGAGCCAAAAAAAATGTTGTAGAAGTTGAAAGAGGTTCTATTATTTGCATATAGAAAGGCAAGGTCTCAGGAATGATTTTTGGAAGGAAAAATATTTATTTATGAACAGCCAGTCTCAGAGCTTCTCATGCAAAGTCGGAGCTCCGTACAAGGTTTGAGTGCTTTTTATACAGAGAAAGGGTCAAATGGTATTTGTTCCAGTGCTCAATGTGCTTGAATTAACATATATCTTCCACATCCGAGGTAAGGTTTTAGCATGGATTTCATACATTGTAGATAGGCTTTTAGCACATTTGTTTTGCATTTCCCTGAATATTTAAAGTTTATAGAGTTTGCATTGCTAAACTGTTTTTCTTGGACTGGAATTGTTGTCAAGGTTACCAAGGACAAGGCTGCAGGTTGCAGTGTTCCAACCACACAGCTCAGAACACATGAAGCTCAGGTTATGTACAAAGAATTGAACAGCACCCCCACCCATAGCCTACATCAATACCACCACCATTATTAACAATTTGCGTTAGTGTGCTATAATTGTTACAACTGACAAAATAATATTATTGTAATTGTATTAACTCTAGCCCAAGGTTGATGTCAGGCAATTCAGGAATTTGTGTTTTTCTAAGAATTGGTCTATTGCATCAAATATATTGAGTTTATTGCCATAGAGTTTTTGTTCTATTCCTTTATTTACTTAATGCCATGGATTTATTAGAAATGTTTCACATTTATTTCTGATAATTTGTCAAACATCTACTTATTCATGGCTGGTCTGGCTAAAGTTCATTATATTGTATCGATATTTTCAAGGAAATGTGTTGTTTCCTGAATTTCTTGTTTTGTTTCCTGTTGAAAAATAATTGATTTCATTCTCTAATCTTTATTATTTCATCTTTTTCTTTTGCTTTAGATTTATTTTGCAATTTTCTTTGTTTTACATGGTGGTCTCATAGGTTCTGTCATATAGATTATTTGTCATGTCTAATATAAATATTTAATGCCTGTGTAAATGGCCCAAAACCTCAGGCAAAAAAAAAAAAACCATGACAACAACAGACATTCACTTGAATATAGCATGGCACAGGGCTTCAGATATGGAAAATCACTCTTATCAGGCAGACTATTCTAAAGGTGAAGAACTTTCCTCCCAGGTTCTAGCCAAGATCCAGTCCTTAAGGTAGGATTTGATTTGGAATATGCAGGTTTTGCGTAACCCAAATTGGCTGATATAAACTTTTTAAAAAACAATTCCGTAAGGAAGGACTCATTTGAGGTCAAACTAGAAGCATAGAAATAAAACTTCTATAAAACACAAAACCACACAGAGGCATAACAAATAGCAAACAAAGTAAAATCAAAGAAAACTAAGTGGTAGCTATGTTAAGGTGGACACAGGTGTGTTTCTTGTACCCTAGAATGTCTTTTAGGTAATAATTATCTTAGTACTACAGAGGACCATTCTTCAGCGGGATCCTTCAAGATATTTTTTTGTTTTTTTGTTTGTTTTAGGATTTGCTCTTTTCTCTAATGTTCTCCTTTAATATGGCTGGAAATAATTTTGTTGACTACCACTCCTTAAGGGTGCCTTGCCATGTGTGCTTTGTTAGCCACTCTATTCTGCATGTCCCTGCCCATATCCATCGATCCCATAGTTATGCCCAGCATCATCAGATCTGCCATTGGCCCTGTTGTTTTGACCACCATCACAGGCAGAGTGGTAATATCCATAACCTTGATCATAATATTGATTCAATTCTTGGTTCCAGTTTTCAACCTGCCCTTGCCATGACCCCTACTACCAAATCATCCACAAGCTGAAATTCCTCTAACCCGTTTCCTTGTTGCTGTTGCTGCTTATAAACTTTCTGTTCTGTGCAAATTTGATTTCACACTTTGAAATTCCAAACTGATGATATTTGCTCTGAAATATTTTTTTTACTGGCTATTGACCTGTACATGTGATGAGTGGTAGACAAACCACTATGTAATTTAGTCTGAGTATTCTGTTGGGCCTAGCAGTCTTTCCTCGTCTTATGGGGCTCCCATTCTCAGCGAAAATTAGGTCTCCCTTACGGTAACTATGGTTTGATATACATGAGAAAATTATCATTCCTTTCTTTTCTTCCCATCCACATAAGCGAAAATTATACATGTTACTGCACAATGCGAATTTTGGTCAGGAAACAGTTCAACTTGCCCCTAATAAACAGTTTATCATTCTACAGATTTGATCATTGATTTTTCAAGTTTCACAGGGATCAGTCTGTGAGGAATTGTGCATCATAATACCTATTGCTCCAGAACGAAGCATGTCCCTGGCTTATTTAATTTATCATAACGTTTCAAGGCTCATCCACATTGTAGCATATATCTGTATTTTATTCCTTTCTCTGATAAACATTATGCCAAGCGTTGTTAATATAAGTGCTTATCTAAATAATTAACCATTTTGGTTGTGATACCGCATCCATTATTTTATTTTTTTAATACATATTTTTTCTCTTACGTTTTTTATCGTTGACATTCAAAAAATATGAGGTCCCCTTAAAAACCCTACCCTCCTCAGTCCACTCCTCCCACAACAACAACCTCTATCATCATCACCGGACATTCATTGCATTTGTTAAATACATAATGAGCACTGTTGCCATGGAGAATGGCTTAAATTTTAGTTTAGACTGTTCCTGCAGTCCACCCAGTGGGCCATAGAAAAAATACAATGATCAGCATCTGTCCTTACAGTACTAACCAGGACATCTTCAAGTCCTGAAAATGCCCACACATCACATCTCTTCTTCCATCACCCAACCCACAACAGCTACTGTGGCAAATTTCTCCATATCAATACTACAATTCCTTCCAATACTAATCACAATATTTCCATAGTAGAATATCAGTGAGCCTAGTATATTCCAAACTCTATTCCTCCTTCTTCTGGACCCTGAGATGTATATGTCCACTTCACCTCTAAATCAAGGGGAGCTTAGATTACACATGGATGATGGATGCAATTATCCTTCTTGCAGTTGTAGGCACGCTTGGCTCCCTGGTGTGGTTGTTGGCCCTTTTCAACTTCCTGTTATTTGGCAGAGTTAAGTCCAATAATTGAAATGGTAGTTGTTGAAAGTCTGCTGAGACATAGGGCCTGTCACATGTCATATGGACTTTTCCCACTGCCCAGGTCTTGGTAAGGCACTGTGCCATTCTCAATTTCCCCAGAAGAAAGGGGGTTAAAGATTTTTGTATTTGGAATCAACACTGATTTTTCCTCTCTGAGGATTCTGTTCATGAATTGAGTCAGGTGAAATGTCTGGCATTCAGAGGGATTTTACTTGCTTACAGGCTACATTGCACAGCAAGCACCACCATGAGGTAGGGGACTGGAGGTGGTAAATATCTGCACATTTTGCCCTCCCCCACAACTCACCCCATCTAGGATCTGGTACCTGATGTCAACCCTACCCTAAACCCCTGCAAAGACACACTGCCCATGCCCTAGTTTTAATGAGGAAATTTGCCTTCATGCTGCCCCAGGCTTCTATCTAATGTCTGGCTCACTGTGGACACTCTGATCTGACACCCAACCCTGTGTATCCCCACCTCCAACCTGTGTGACTGCACCTCCTCCCTGCTCACACCTTCTTTCTCCCTACTCACCATCAGAGAACTCACAGAGAAATATCTCCTTTCCTCAACATGTTCCTTTTATTTGAACCATCTCTCTCAGTGTACTCTGTACACTGTGCCTGGTTCAGACACTTTGCCTCATTCAGGCCGGCCCTTTCTCAGCTGGCTAACCTCAGAACACTCAGCAGGCAGCTTTGATGAATCTGGCATCACAGGCAAGTTGGAAAGTGACTGACTGCTCAGATCGGTACCTGAAGTGGATTGGGGTTTCAAGGTCAATTGGGTCTTCTATTGCACATTTTCATCCAGGTCCTTGCTCATCACTTGATATTGGGAAAATAGTGATGATTCTTTATTTTTATTATACATCCCTGAATGATTTGGAAAGGAGGCTGTTTTCAAGGAATTACTTTGAAAAGGCCTTCATACTTCCATGGTTTTCTTCAACACCTGGTGGGACAACAGGGAGAGCACAGAGGGCACGGTTCAGGGTAAGTGTTAGGGGTTGGATGGTAGGGGAAGGGGGATTCAGGAGCATGGGGAAGGGGTGAGGAGGGGATTGTGGCAGCAAGGAGAGGGAGGGAGTCTTCGGAGTGGGGGGCCAATGGGGAAGAAAAGGAGGCTTTTGGGTGGGGTCATCTCACATCAGCGTTCATCTCACATCAGTACCTGCCTCTATGGCTAAGAGCCTTCCCTTTCTTCATTCCGTAGTTTTCCGTCTTTGGGGCTGCTTCGATTTTGCTTATCTCCCTCGCCATCACATGTCCTCCTGGTGTCTACCACAGGACTCATGTCCTCCCTAAATATACACTCCCTTGGACAATGAGGTGCCATGCCTTTCTATTTGATTGGTCGTCAAGACTCTCCCCAGCCAAGGGGAGCCTTGGGGACTGAGACGTTACAAAGCACCACTTGACACCTCCGCGGAGTGGTGGAGGGAGGCTGGGAAGACGAAGAATTGGAATTTGTAGAAGGGGCATTAATTGACTTCCGTCTGGAGCCCACCAAACATTCCAGTCAGCGGTCCTCACGACCCCACCATCGATGCTGGTTCCTCACATGGTAGGGCGAGGGCGTCTTCTCTAACCCTTTCCCAACACATGGCAGGCAGCAGGCTCCTTCTCCAAGAATTTCCCCATGCCACGCCCATTCAGTGGTTCATTCAATTCTGCCATCTATCAAAGCGACGTCTTTTGTGTATGTCTTACCTAAAATCCCTCATTGAAATGTGGCTAGACTTAAGGCCCTGTGGATGTCAATTATTCATCTTCCCTCTGACTAATTTCTCTTCTTCTCAAGGTTATTCACTTCTTAGCTACATCCATCTTTCCCATTCATTCCCATGGCCAAAATCCACGAAGCTATTCTCGGTTTTCTGTTTTCCATGCTGAAATCACTGCCTTCAATGCTGAAAGATCTCAGAGAATACATGATATCAAAAGGGGGTCCTAGCTGTGTCCAATCCAGGCTCATGTCCTTCTCAGGGCTCCTAAAAACCATTCAGCTTTTAACCATGTAGGAAGGAGAGTGATGCAGAGACCCAAGTGCTGGAAGTCTTGTTGAGTGTTTACGTGCATGAAACTACACCCTAACTGACGAGTACGTCTGTGTTTGATGGAGGCATATAGGAATGAGGGTCTTATTTCATATTTATCCTGAAACTCTGTCTAGTGAATGAGGAAAAAAAATGACTCCAGATTGGAAAGGGAGAGGCCAAACTCTCTTTATTCAAACTCTTCCATACAGACTATGTTGAAAAGACTAATAATCTAAAAAAAAAGATCTAGTGAAAATAATTGAATTTAGGAAGGCTCAGGATGGAAGAACAATGCACAAATATTATAGTATTTTAATGTAGTAGCTACAAATAATTGGAAATTAAAAGTAAAATAGCATAGTTTCAAACACCACTAGAAAATATGGAATACATAGATTTAATCTGATCAAAGATGTTGAGGACACGCCTCTTAAACATAAAACCATTGTGGAGATCAATCAATAAAGGTTTAAAAAAGGGCTTTGATTTTCAGGCATTGGAATTGTGCTGAATGATATTGCAAGGCCAGCTGCAGTATATTATATGTCCAGCGATAACCCACTGAACGGACTGGGAAGGTGGTAAACTACAATGTAAACTACCATACATGTGGTACAGCATTACTCCAAAATGTATTCACTAAAGCAATGAATGTGCCACAATGTTGAGAGAGGTTGTTGATGTAGGAGTACTGGGGGGATTGGAGTGGGGTGTATATGGGGCCACATATTTTATACATATATATATATATCATTAAAAAATATAAAGAGGAAAAAACTTATAAAAAAACCATAAAACATATGAGGTTCCCATATACCCTGCTCCCCAAGCCCTCACCACATCATTTTTCCAAACAGTTTTTTTTTAAATACATATATTACAAAAAATATGGTTCATTAAAATTATAAGAGGTTCCTGTATACCCCCCAATGCCCAACCTACTCCTCCCACACCAACAACCTCCTCCATCATTATTGCATGCTCATCAAACTCGGTGAACTCATTCTGGTGCACTGCTGCACCACATAGATAACAGTTTACCCTGTAGTTCACATGCTCCCCCAGAACGCTCAGTAGGTAAAGGAAATATATATGAAGCCCATAATCTGAGACTGCAATACTATTTAGGATAACTCAAAGTCCTAAAAATGCCCCCACATCACATCTCTTCTTCTTTTCCCGTCCTCAGTAATGACTGTCACATTCTTCTCCTCAGTGCTACAATTTATTTCATTGTCACAATAGTTTTATAGTAGAATATCAGTAAGTCCACTCACACTCATAGTTTATTCCTCCATTCTGTGGACTTCAGAATGGTGATGTCCATTCCATTTCTAGATCAAGATTGGGATTCGATTCCACATGGATGATGAATGCAATTCTCCTGCTTGCAGTTGTAGGTACCCTTGGATCCATGAGGTGGAGGTGTAATATTTTCACATCCCTGTTAGCAGGCCAAGATGAGTCCAATAATCCAGAATGTAGGGGCTGAAAGTCTCATGAGACTTTCATCCTGGCTGTCACATCGACAATCCAAAGATTCAGCTCTCCGGATTACACACCAACACCAGGGCAATGGTCCAGTAAAAGTGACAGAAGAAGCATGTATAAAACCGTTACTTCACTTCTGAGTTCAACGCCATCAAATTCAGGAACACAAAGTTCTAAGTAGGACCAATTGACATGGAACTGTACTCCAGAAGCATCTGTCATGACCATAGAACCTTTGGGTCTCTGTAGCCTCGGGAGAACCAGTGCCTGGGGTTGTATGTACTTTGGCTCTTGCGACGGTTTCCTCGGTCGGTAGAGGTGGGGTCTGGCTGCGGACGAGGGGTCGGTCCAGCTCTGGACGAGGGGTCGGTCCCGCTTGGGACGAAGGGTCGGTCCCACTTGCGACGAGGGGTCGGTCCAGCAGCAGACGAGGGATCGGTCTCACAAGGGGTTGCGCGGTTCGGCTGACGGGGTCGCCCGGCGAAGCCAGCGACGAAGGGGTCGCCCGGGGAAGCCGGCGACGAAGGGGTCGCCCGGAGAAGCAGGCGATGAACTGGGGACAAGGGAGGCCAGGCCCTTGTCGGGGGCTCTCAGGACTGGAGGGCGCACGGCAGAAGAACTACCGCGGAGACAAGGTAAACACGCAAGTCCACTTTATTGAGGGAGAGGCAACAGTTTTATAGGGGCTGGGGAAGGCTGATTGGTCGAAGCCACACCCTGTTCTGATTGGTTGCCGGCGAAAGGTCAGTGGGCGGTACTGGACGGGGGAGGGGTGGTGGTTAGGGATTGGCTGTCGCTGTTGCTGGGGGAAGGGGTAGGGTTTAGGGATTGGTGGCTGCTGTTGCTGAGGTGGAGGGCAGACTTGAGTTTCCCGCCCACGCCTGGCTGTTGCTGCTGTCGGGGGAGGGGAAAAGGGCAGACTGGATTTTTCCGCCCACGCCTGGCTGTTGCTGCTGTCGGGGGAGGGGAAAAGGGCAGACTGGAATTTTCTGCCCTGCGCCTGCACAGGGAGAAGGAAGAAGAAGGGTGCCGCCCCACAAGGCATCGGGTGGCGCCATCTGGGAGGAGGGGCGGCCGCGGAAGCATGGCTGCCGAGAAGGGGAGACCCAAGGGCACTCTGCGCCCATGCCGAGCTTCCTTCAGGGGTGGCGGTGAGTCCGACCAGCCACCCTATTATGGGGCAGCGGCTTGGCCTGCCGTGGCTGCTCCCCCGCCAGGCCAGCAAACCACACTTCAGCCCGAGGGGTGACCGCAGGCTCTCTCTGTGTCCCTGTTGGAGCATGCATAAGCACAAAGCCTCTGATGACCTCCTGACACTTTTTTGGCGATTCATAGCAGTAACAGCTAATTTGTCTCTCCATTTCCCCCTTTTATGCAAGGTCAAAAATCAGTTTTTCACACCTGATAATACATGTAGACTGATATATTTCGCTGGTCTGAGTTGACCCTTTTATTCAAAGTCTTTTTCTAGTTACATCATGTGCTTGTGCTTGGTAGTAATCCCTCAATGACAGTGAGGCTCATCCTCAGAAGTCTTGTCCCATGCTGGGGTCGGTACTGCATTTACATACTTGGTTTGGCTTAGAGCGCGGCAACTTTTGAGCAACATGGAGGCTCTCAGGAAGTTACTCTTAGGCACCCTGCACCTCTAGGTCTAGTTATATTTCAGGCATACAGGCTTATTAGCATAGTCATCAATATCAAGGTCCCATTGTTGGACCATCCTTCTTTGTTGGTCTTTGCCTTTGCATTTGGGCATTGTTGCTGTTCCATTGGGGAATGGAATAGAGCTTACCTGGCTAGGAAATCAGCGCTCCAGCCTTTGCCATTTTAATTGTGACTATTTGAAATAATCAAACATTTTTATGTACCCTGTATACATGCCCTGACGAACTCCCTCACAAACATGTGCCCCCAGCAATAACACCACACACCAGTGTTCCTCCCTTGTCATATTTGAATCTCTCTGTGGCCAAAAGCTTCTTCAAAAATGAAGCCTAATATATTGCCAAATTACATTAATAGTAACATGTAGTATAGTGATGTGTTTCAAGGTTAGATACAGAATACATACTAATTTAGAAAAATTAAATAGAGAAAAAATAAATTACAGTGTCAAGAAACGACAAAAAGGAAAAGCTATGATTGGATAATTTGCCTTTCATCACTTCAATAGGAGTAACCTTCATGTACAGTGGCAAGGCAATTTTTCACTTCTTCCTCAGTGTCTACACCCTTTAATTTTTTTCTGATTATTAAGGTTGTCATCACAAGAGGTTTAGATCACAGCAATTCACATATACCACATAGTATACTCCCACATATCGAACAACAATCACTTTGTCCCTTCCCCAGCTATGGTAATTTTACATGTTCATTTTATATTTTCAGCAGCTGATGTACAGATATTGAAACATAATTTTCAAACAGGGTTCTATTTGGGCTTATATTATGGTTTATATTTTAGACTATATAATTTTCTAAATTTTTATTTATCTTAACTTTTACATTATGGTCTACATTTTAGCATATTGACTTTTATACATTTTTATTATAGTCTACTTTCTCCCCCAGTCCCAACAGTGGGCCATGGCAGGACACAAAATGTTCAGCATTTGTCCCTGCAGCACCACCCAGGACAACTCCAAATCCTGAAAATGGCCCCACATTATATCTCTTCTTCCTTCTCCCAACCATCAGCAGCTAATGTGGCCACGTTCTCCACATCAATACTACAATGACTTCCATTACTAATCACAATAGTTCCCCAACAGAATACCGGTAAGTCGACTCTAATCCATATTCTATTCCTCCATCCTGTGGACCCTGGAATTGTAATGTCCATTCCTCCTCTAAATTAAGAGGAAGCTTAGATTCCAAATGGATTATGTATGCAAATCTCCTGCTGGCAGGTGTTGGCTTTCTTGGCTCCCTGGTGTGGTGGATGAACTTATTCATCTATGTGTTATCTGGCTAAGATAAGACCAGTTCCTTTTATATGGAAGATGTAAGAGTGGGTAGTTAAGTGGTGCTTTTATGCAAAAGGACTTTTGTTAGTTTCTTCAAGTGTTTTATCTGAGAATTAGATAGGTTATTTCCTGCACATAAGATTGATTTTACACATATATGCCACATGACAGGTTAACCTATGTTAAATAATATCTCCTACATTCCACAGAAGTTTTTGCATGGTCCCCTCACATACAATGTAAGCTTTACACATTTGGCTTGCTTCCTCCCTGAATATCCAAAGACTACATAGTTTCTTCTTCTCAATTGGATTTTTAGGCTTATTTTGATAAAAAATAAGTTTGAATTTATGCACAAGCTATATTAGTATATCTAGTTAAGGTAACATAGATGTGCTCTATGATCACCATCTAATTCCTTTCTTTTCTTTCCATTTTGTGATACTTTGTACTCATTCAAACTCTAGCATAAGAAAGGAGGGTACCCAGGGTGAACCAATGTACATTACATCAGATTGTATGTGCAGATTTAATTTTTTTTTATTTTTTATTGACTTTGTAATAATATTACATTAAAAATATATATATATGTGAGGTCCCATTCAACCCCACCCCCCCACCCCCCCTCTCCCCCCCAACAACACTCGTTCCCATCATCAGATTTAATTTTAACAAGACTAATTGCCATGTGTTCTAGTTCAGTTCACTATGCGTCTAACTTCTTTTCCACTCACTTTGATTAAAAACATTCGTGTATTTCTGCTGCATTTTAGGGCATCACAGATTTCACTGTTGGCTAACTCATAGAGCTACTCATAGTGCCTCAATTCTCTAATCTCTCTGTCTCATTGATATTCTGCAAAACCAGGGGACCCTGTTCAAGCGATGTCAGTTGGTCGGATTCAGGTACTCCACAAGCGAAGCATGGCTGTGCCTAGCTAGGAACATACATTTGCTTTCTCCTGAAAATTATCTTTCTTATCCTCTCCAATAGTGATGCTTACTTGCAGCAAGGCAAAGTTGGTCCTCCTTTCCCTCCAGTATAACATGCTACTGAGTGCGTCTCACTAACATGCACACAGCCTTAGCATAATGCAGTTCCCATCAATGGTTGCTTCTTCCCTAAAAAGCGGCATGCAATTTCTTTTCAGCCAGGAATTTGACATGGAATGCACAAAAATCATCCCTCATTCCTGTTGATTAATTGAGTGAGAAAATCATGAAATATATCATCTTTCCATTAAAATGACCCTCACTGTGTTGTGAGGGGAACGATTCATGTGTCCTTAGGAAGATCAGTCCTTTGAGTAGTAAGGGGATCATGTGCACCCTCAAGTTTTACCAGGAGGGCCATTTGACTAGTGAGTGAAGAAAAGCATGTAGGTAGGAAAAACAATAAAAGGCACCCATATTGGAAAAGAAGTAAAAACTGCTTCTACTACTTGATGACAATAAACTTTATACTGAATATTACAATGAATAGATAAGAAAACTCTTAGTGATAATATGCATATTAACAAAATTGTAGCAACAAATCAACATACAAAAATCAGTTATGAATTATACACCTACATTAAACCATTCCATTTTAAGCAGCATTTAAATGGTTAAAATTACTAGAAATAGAATTAGTCAATGAGATGAATGACTTTAGTACACAAAAGTACAGAACTCTCCTAAAATAAGGTAGAGAACACCAAAGTAATTGGAAAGCCATCCTGTATCCTGGGATTGGAAGATTTTATTATAGGAGACCAATGCTATGCAAAGGGATCTAGTGATTAAACAAAACCTTTATAAGTATTCCATCAGCCTTTTTTTTCTTCTGAAATACATAGGCAGGTGCTTAAATTCATATGAAATAAAAATGCGTTCTGACCAGTCAATTTGTTCCTGAAAAGGAGGAAGAAATATTGAAGATTACCACTTCCCAATTTGAAAACCTACTACAAAGTCACAGTAATCTGAATTGTGTGGTAGAGGCATAAGTACAGACACTTTGACCAAATAGACGAGTAGAATAAACACTCCAGAAATTATCAGCCCACTCAGGACAACTATAAACCTAATACTAACTGATACAATAACCCTAACCCTAACTCTAACTGTAATTGAGGACTTAACAACAAATAATACAATAGAACTTGTGAATTATCTTTATATCAATGCCACCCTAAGAAGGGGTACCTTCAGCAAGAGGGTCAATTAAATTAAATAAAGAAGCATATCTACCACAGAAGGTACTGTAAAAACTGGATATCCATATGAAAAGCATGGAACTGGCCTTAACAAGACAGCAGTTTCAAAAATTTAATGAAAAGGATCAAGAACCTAAACAGAGTGCTAAAATCGTAAAACTCATCAAATATAATATAGTCAAGCAGCTACATGATCTTGAATTTGGCAAGTTAATTCTTAAATATGACACCAAAAGCACAATCAACAAAACAAAATGTCCAATTTTTATTTCATCCAAATTAAGAACTTTTGTGCATGAGAGGACAGTATCATGAAAGTGAAAAGATAAATTATAAAATTGCATAAAGTAGTTGCAAAATATATATATAACCAAGGGTTAATATCCAGAATATATAAAGGACCTTTGAAAATTAAATGACAAAAGGACAAAATACTAGGATAGACATTTTACAAAGAGGATTTACAGATGGCCAATGCATATGAAAAGATAGCTATATAATGATCCATTTAAGAAAAAACAATTAAATCAAAATAAGAGGGTAGAGGGCCAATATCGCGTCTGAGGGAACGCACCAAACAGTGTCTCCTGCAAAGAGGTTGCCGAATGAGTTGGACATTTGCTGGAGCCGGCTATTTTGGAGACTTGCAAGGCAGGAGGTGTGTGGATGTCAATTTGGAGAGACACTGACAAAGGTAGTGCTTGCTAAAAGTAGAATTCCGTGTTGCAAGTACAGAGGTTGGGAGTGTGGAAATGCAGGACCCTTCTGCCTAGGGTTGGCTGCCGTCGTGTTCCCTGAGAACTGTTGGTTGTGCGGTGGAGTTCATGGGCCCCATAATCTCCAGAGGTGTGGTCCTCAGGTCTGTGTCCTCTTAGCCACCATAACCCGAGTTCCACAGATGTACTTTCAGGGCATCTGCAGTGGTCTGGACTTCCCATTCCTAAGTCTAGTGCAGTCTGATATCCGAGATTGCCCTAGCCCTCTGGTTTTGGACCGACTCTGTAAGTGGGATGGATTCAGTGGGGGTGCACCAGAGGGGCCAATTTTATGGTCCCCAACCCCCCCCCCCTTTTTTTTTTCCTTTTCTTTTTTTTTTGCACTTTAAGGAGCACACCTAACTGGACTGGGGACAGCCTGGGAAGAGAGGAGTGATGAATCTGCTGAGAAAGTCCAATTCACCTCAATACTATGGGATAGGAAACTTGGTCTGGGAGAAGGTGGAGTCAGGAACCAACTATCCCTCTCATAGCACATCTAAAGGATAGGAACTGTAGGAGGTGCTTTCTAAGCTTCCAATAGCATACTTGGTGTTTCTTGTGAGATGTGGGTGCTCTCTCTCTGGAAATTAAGAGTCAATGTTTTCTGTGAGGAGCTGGTTCAACAAGGACCCAGTTGAATCTCCCACTGGATCTCTCAGGCAGCATTCTTGCTGCCTTGGAGAGAGAGATGTTAGGAGGGGAGCAAGGGGGAATGTCAGATCCTTAAGCGTTTTATATAACTACAAAGAGGATTCCTTGCTTGAAACTTTGTCTAGTATTTTGTTGGTTTGTCTTCTTGTTTTTCCTACTTCTTTATCTCCCCAAGGCCCTTTTTTCAGTCTTTATTCTTTATTTCTCTTTTCCTTTTTCTTGCTTTCTTCCACCCTCCTCTCTGTCCCCTTTCTTTCTTGTATTCTTTCTCTTCTTTTTTATACTTTTTACATTAGGTGCTGCAGGATGTGCTTCACATTTGCTGTATTTCCTCATCCTCCATTTCCTCTTTTCTCTTTGTATTCATTTTAACCACTAACACTATCCCCTTTCCTCAACATCTTAATATCCTCCATTATTTATTGCTTCTCTTACATTACACCTCTATTTTTTTGATCCCCTATTTTTCTGACTTTTTATTTCTAGTAACTTCGATCTGCATTTGGTGTTCTATTCACTCTTTCTTTTTTTAAAGATTTATTTTTTATTTATTTCTCTCCCCAACCCCCTGCCCAGTTGTCTGCTTTCTGTGTCCATTCACTGTATGTTCTTCTGTGATTGCTTCTATCCTTATCAGTGGCACTGGGAATCTGTGTTTCTCTTTGTTGGGTCATCTTGCTGTGTCACCTCTCTGTGTGTGCAGTGCCATTCTTGGGCAGGTTGCTCTTCCTTTTACGCTGGGTGGCTCTCCTTATGGGGTGCACTCCTTGCATGTGGGGCTCCCCTATGTGTGGGACACCTGGCGTGTCATGGCACTCCTTGCATGCATCAGCACTGCACATGGGCCAGCTCCACAAGGAACAAGGGACCCGGGGTTTGAAGTTTGGGCCACCCATGTGGTAGGCCCTATCTATTGGGCCAAATCTGCTTCCATATTCACTCTTTATATTATTGTCCTTTTTTACTCTTTGTATCTCTTCTAACACACTGACATTTAATTCCCACTATTTTCCTCCCCTTATTTAGTTTAATGTCTCATTATATGTACTCTACTTTTCACACTATTATAATTTTACATACATTACATGTGTCTAATATCCATTCTTCTAGATCTCACATGGTAACTCTGTTAATGTTTACTATCAATATTACTATTATCCTTTTTCTTTCCTTACTCCTTTTGCTTTCTCTGGCCCTAATATATTCCTTCAAATGAACTTAGACAACAAAAAAGGAAATAGAATAAGAAGAACAAAGTGACAGAGAAGTCTTAACACACATGCAAAAACAACTAATTAAGCCCCAAATTAGACAAAGAAGCTAAGCAACTGATTAAACCCATCAAGATAAAATGATGGCCAGATAGCAACAAAAAACTACAAACCAAACCAATAAGCAGGAAAACATGCCCCAATTCAATGAACAAACTGAAAACCAGGAAGAGGAGCAGAACTTAGAACAGGAAATTAAAGTTCTCAAAACATATAATAGGGACCAATTTGATGCAGTGAAGGAAGAATTTAAGAATATAAAGAAAACACTTGGAGATAATACAGAAAAAAATTACAATCATAATGGATATGTTGTTGGTGAACAGCACAATTCAAGAAATCAAAAATCCATTCTCAGCAATTAACAGCATACTAGAAGAGGCAGATTAAAGAATTAGTGTTGTAGAAGACAGTACATCTGAAATCAAACAGATAATAGAACTGATCAATAAACAGAAAAAATCCAGCATGGGTTAGGGACCTGAATGACAATGCAAGACATGTATACATAAGCATAATAGGCATCCCAGAAGGAGAAGAGAAGGGAAAGGAAACAGAAGGTGTGAGAGAGGAAATAGTGGCTAAAATTTCCCAAACCTATTGAGGGAGATGTATGTACATGTCCAGGAAGCACAACATACCCCAAACAACATAAATATCTACAGATCAACCACAAGAAATATATTGTCAAATTATCCAATGCGCAATACAAAGAGAAAATACTGAAAGCAGCAATAGAAAAGAGAACAATCTCTTATGAAGATGCTCAATAAGATTAAGTGCTGATTTCTCTTCTGAAACCATGGAGGCAAGAAGGCATTGCTATGACATAGTCAAGGTACTAAAAGAAAAAAATTTCCAATGAAGAATACTCTGTCCAGCAAAGTTAGCATTTAAAAATGATGACGAGTCAAAATATTCACAGATGAACAGATACTTAGAGAGTACACCAACAAGAATACTGCCCTTCAAGAAATACTAAAGGGAGTTCTGCAGGAAGAAAGAATAAAACAGGAGACAGAGTTGGAAGAGAACATAAGAGCAACTAAAAAGTCAAAAAAAGGAAAAGGAAAATCAAACAAAATATGACAAACAATAATTTGAAGAAAATATGGCCAATATAAGTAATTCCTTGAAAATAAAAACACTGAATGTCAATGCAATAAACTGACTGGTCAAGAGTCTCAGATTGTAAGATTGGATAAAGAAAAATGACCCATCTATATGCTGTCTACAAGAAATACATCTTAGACCCAGGGATTCTAGGAGGTTGAAAGTGAATGGCTGAAAAACAATCTTACAAACAAACAATAACCATAAAAGGGCAGAAATTGATATATTAATATGAGCAAAATAGACTGTAAATGCAAAATAATTGTGAAAGACAAAGATGGACACTGCATATGAGTTAAAGGGATAATCTTTCAAGTAGAAAGAACAATCATAAACATTTATGCACCTAACAAGTTTGACTCCAAATTCGTGAGCCAAACACTGGAAAAACTAAATGAAGGAATAGATGGCTCTACAACTATAGTGGGGTAATTTAATATACCACTATCAACTTTGAACAGAACATCTCATTTGAGAATCAATAAAGAAAAAATGATTTTGAACAATATATTAGAGGAGCTGGAACTAATAGTCATATACAGAACCTTACACCCAAATACAGCAGGATATACATTCTTCTCAAATGCACATGGATCATTCTCCAAGATAAATGACATGCCAGGCCACAGAAAATGTCTCAATGAATTCAAAAGATTGAAATCAGGCAAAACAATTTCTCTGGCCAGAGTTGAATGAAGCAGTAAATCTAAACTGTACAGAGACTCAGATTTGGCACCAAGATTTGGAAGTTAAACAACAAACTTTTTGAAAAAGAGTTTTTCAAGGAGGAAATCTCAAAAGAAATTAATAACTCCCTTTAAACTAATAGAAATGATAACAAAACCTATACAAACTTATGGGATGTAACAAAAGCAGTACTCAGAGTGATATTTATAGCCATAAATTCATACATCAAAAAACAAGAAAGAGCTAAAATTGAAGAACTAACTGCACACTTGGAGGAATACGTAAAAACAAAAACAAAAAATAAAACTAAACCCGAAGGAAGAAGAAAGAAAGAAATTACAAAGATCAGACCAGAAGTAAATGAAATAGAAAATAAGAAAGCACTTGAAAAAATAAGCAAAACCAAGAGCTGGTTGTTTGAGAAGTTCAATAAAATTGACAAACCCCTAGATAAACTATCAAAGAATAAAATAGAAAATATGCAAATACACATAATAAGAAATGAGAAAGAAGATATCACCACTGACCCTACAAAATAAAGACTATCATAAGAGGATATTTTGAAAGACTATATTCCAACAAAAACAACAATTTAGAAGAAATGGACAAATTCCTAGAAACACATAAGTGTTCTACATTGACAAAAATAGAAATTGATGATATCAACAAACCAATCACAAGTAAAGAGATAGAATCAGTTATTAAAATCCTCACAAATAAGAAGATCCCTGGGCCAAAAGGCTTCACAGATGAATTCTACCAAACATTCCAGAAAGAACTACCACCAATCTTGCTTAAAATCTTCCAGAAATTGAGAAAAAAGGAACGTCACCCAACTCATTCTATGATGCCCACAATACTCTAATACCAAAGCAAAACAAAGACACCACAAGAAAGGAAAATTACAGACCAATCTCTCTATTGAACCTAGATGCAAAAATCCTCAGCAAAGTACTTACTATTCATATTCAACAACACAATAACTAATTATACACCATGACCAATTGGGATTCATTCCTGGTATGCAAGGATGGTTCAACATAAGAAAATCAGTTAAAGTAACACACCATATAAACAGATTGAAGGAAAAAATATTGCATGATCATGTCTATAGATACAGAAAAAAGCATTTGACAAAATACAGCATACTTTCCTGAAAAAAAAAACCACTACAAAAGATCAGTGTAGAAGGAAACATTCTGAACTTGATAAGATTATATATGAAAAACCTACAGCTAACATCATTTATAATGGTGAAATCCAAAAATCTTTCCCTCTAAAACCATGACCAAGACAAAGATGCCACTAACACCCTTCCTATTTAACATAGTCTTAGAAGTAATTGCTCAAGCACTGAGGCAAGAACCAGACATAAAAAGTAAGTTGGAAAGGAAGAAATAAAAATTTCACTATTTGCATATGATATGATCCTATATATTGAAATCCCTGTGAGGTCTACAACAAAGCTTCTAGAAATTATAAATCAAATCAGTAAATTTGCAGGTTACAAGATCAATGTACAAAAATCAGCAGCATTTCTGTACAACAATAATGAACAATTTGAGGAGGAAATCAGGAATCAAATACCATTCAAAATAGTAAATAAAAATATCAAAAACAGAGAAGCAAATTTAACTAAAGATGTAAAAGTTTTATACACAGAAAACTACACAACACTCTTCAAGGAAATCAAAGAAGTCCTAAATAAATGGAAGAATATTCCCTATTCATGGATAGGAAGACAAAATATTATTAAGATGTCTATCCTACCAAAACTGATCTACAGATTCAATGCAATCCCAATAAAAATCAGAACAGCATTCTTTAATGAACTAGAGAACATAACTATGAAATTTATTTTAAAAGGAAAGAGGCCCTGAATAGCCAATGACATATTGAAAAAGGAAAATGAAATTGGAGGAATCACACGACCTGACTTCAAAACATACTACAAAGCAACAGTAGTGAAAATGGCATGGTATTGGCATAAGGATAGACACACTAACAAATGGAACCGAATTGAGAGTTCTAATATATATACAGCCATAGTGTATTTGACAAGGCCACCAAACCCTCTCAACTGGAAGAGAATGGCCTCTTCAGCAAATGGCACCTGGAGAACTGGATATCTATATGTAAAAGAATGAAAGAGGATTACTCATTCACACCTTATTGAAAAATCAACTCAAGATGGATCAAAGACCTAATATAAGATTCAAGACCATAAAGATCTTGGAAAGCAATGTAGGGAAGCATCTACAGGACCTCGTAATAGGATAAGTCTTCATGAACTTCATACCAAAAGCACAAACAGCAAAAGCAAAGGATAAGTAGGACTTCATCAAAATTAAAGCCTTCTGCACCTCAAAGGAGTTTGTCAAAAATGTGAAAAGACAGCATACACAATGGGAGAAAATATTTGGTAGCCATATATCTCATAGGAGACAAATCTTATATATATAAATAACTCCTATAATTTGAAAATAAAAAGCAAAGAGCCCATTCAAAACATGAGGAAAAAACTTGAACAGACAATTCTCCAAAGAAGATATACAAATGGCTAAAAAACACAGGAAAAAATGCTCAAAATCACTAACCATTAGAGAAATGCAAATCAAAACAACAATGACATACAGTCTTAATCCCATAAAACTTGCAGCTATCAAAAACTCAGAAGATAGCAGTTGTTGGAGAGGATGTGGATGAATGGGAACACCCACCCACTGCTGGTGGGAATGCAGAAGGATCCAGCTATTTTGGAGGTGTGTTTGTTGGTTTCTCAAAAAAACTAACTATAGGTATGCCTTATGACCCAGCAATTCCACTGCTGGGTACATACCCAGTAGAAATGAAAACAAGGACACCAACTGATAAATGCACACCAATGTTCAATGCAGTAATAGTCACTCTTGCTAAAATTTGGACTCAACCCAAGTGCCCATTAACAGATGAATAGGTAAGTAAAATATGGTATATCCAGACAATGGAATACTACTCAGCTGTAAGAACAAATACAGTACAAACACATGTGATAACATGGATGGATCTTGAGAACCTTATGTTGAGTGAAGCAAACCAGGTATTAAAGGACAAATACTATATGACCTTGCTGAAATGAAATAAGTAAACCAAACTGTCTCAGAGTTATAGAGACTGGATGATAAACTTAAAGGAAGTTGGGGGGTAGAATAAGGTTGCAAGCTGAAACACACATAGATGAAATATGTGATAAGCTGGAGGTAAGTATTTGTAGAGGGAAGTGATTAAATGGGCACATAGGGATACCTTTGGCTGGGGCTTTGTGGGTTTAAGGGGGTTAGGGATGGGAGGATGGGTTAGATTGCCCAAGAAATTGAGGGAAGTGTGGGAGGAACATTTGAACACAGGATATTGTCAGGTATGTGTTTGGAATTATAATGTAGGGAAAACTCATTAGAAAATATAATACAGAAGGTGACCTGTTTAAGAAGCTTAAGGGGGGCGATTCTGACACATGGCAAGATTCTAGGGAGTGTGTGATTGCTCACTTTGTCATAGTGGGTTATATCATTGGGTGGAGACCCATACAATGAGAGTGAAGGTATACCCATAATCCTGGGGAGGACTGATGTTCTCAATCAGAGGGAATTGTGTCTCTCGAGAGAATTAGTGGCTTCCATTGGGTTAGGACAGTCAAGTATATGAAGGCCTCAACATTGTTGCAAGTATCTGTGAATAAGTTCCTTCCAATAATGAATAATGATTGTCATGGTGGGCCCTGAGGGGAGGGGGGAAGAAGTCTTGAATGCTTGGAATCTGTGTAAATGTGGGGCGATGGAAGTATTCCACAAGATCATACAATGATGGATGTAGGACATATTATATTATATCAAAAATGTATAAAAATTTGTAGGCTAAAATATAAATCATAATGTTAAACATAAGATAACTAAAAATGTAGAAAATTCTATAGTCTAAAATATAAACCATAAAGTAAACCCAAATGGAGTCATATTTGAAATCTATTGTTTCAATATCTGTACATCAGGTGCAGCAAATATAATATGAACATGTAGAAAGATCTTTGCTGAGGAATGGACAAAGGTTTTAATGTTGGATATCTGGGAGGACTATATACTGTATGGGTGAATTACTGTGATCTAAAACCTATGTGAAGACAAACAATAATTAGGAATAAAAAAGAAAGAATGTAGACACTGAGGAAGAAATGGAAGAAATTGCCTTGCCACTGTTCATATGGGGAAACACCTACAGCAGTGATAAAAGCAAAATATCAAAAACAATGCTTTTTCATGTTTTCATTTTTGATACCCCAATTTATGTTTACTTTATTTAATTTTTCTAAATTACTATGTATTCCATATCTAACCTTTAAAACCATCACTATACTACATTTTACTATTATCCATACCTGGCAAGAGATTGGGCTTCCTTTTTGAAGAAGGTTGGGACTACAGAGAGGTTCAACTATGTCACAGGAGGAGCACTTGTGTGGGGTGTTATTGGTGGGGGGCACATGGTTGGGAGGGAGTTTTCCAGGGCATGTATACAGTGTACATAACAAGGTTTTGATATTTTCATAGTGGTTTCAGTTGGAAACAACAGCTGCAACAGTGCTGAGTTCCTGGCTAGGGGACCTCTATCAAGTTCCCCAATGAAAAGGCAACAATACACCAAGTGCAATGGCAAAGACCAACGCAGATGGATGGTCCAATGATGAGCTCTTGATTCTAATAGCTATGATTATGAGCCTGTGTCCCTGAAATATGAACTAGGCCTAGAGCAGCGGGGTGCCTAAGAGTTACCTCCTGAGAGCCTTCATGTTGTGCAAATTTGGCCACTCTCTAAGTCAAACTCAGCCTGTAGAAGCATTGCCTTCACCCTAGTGTGGGGGATGGGGATGACTACTGGGGATGAGACTCCCTTGCACCGAGGGAATGTTACCAAGCACCAGCTTGTGATGTAACTAGAACAAGATGTTGATTAAAGGGTTTAACCAGGACTGGCAGATTATCTCAGCCTTCATGTAATATCAGGTGTTAAAAAGTGCTTTCTGACTTTGGATAAAGAGGGAAATGGAAAGGACAAGTGAGTTTATATGGCTATGAGTCTCAGCAGGGTACCAGAGACAGCCAAGGTAGGTGGAAACCCAGGTGCTGTTTCTCCTGAGGTCTTCAGTGACCCACAGATTCTATGGTCAAGGCAGATGGTGCTGCAGTTCAGGACTATGTCATTTGGCCCTACTTTGGAATTTGTGTTCCTGAGTGTGATGCAGTTGAACTCAGATATGACTTTTCTACATGCTTCTCCTATTACTTTACCCCGGCTTCTGGTTGGCTTTTGTGTTGGTGTTTACTTAGGAGACCTGAATCTCTGAATTGTCCATGTGATAGTTAGGCCCTGGGGTGTACCAAACTTGAAGCTTCTACAGTCTGGTTTGTTGGACTTACCCTGGCCAGCTGACAGGGTGGTAAGGAGGGTCAACCACCACACCAGCAAGCCAAGGGTACCTACGGCTGCAAGCAGGAGAATTTCATCCATCATCCATGTGGAATCAAAGCCCCCTCTTGAGGAAGTGGGGGACTGGACATAATCATCCAGGGGTCCACAGGATAGAAGACTATAGTCTGGATAAGAATAAACTTACTGCTGTTCTCCTGGGGAACTACTGTGATTAGTAAGGAAAGATTGTCGTAGTGATGTGGAGAGGGTGGCAGCCATGCTGGCTACTGATGGTAGGGAAACAGAAGAAGCAGTATGGTGTGGGGGCATTTTCAGGATTTGGAGTTGTCCTAAGTGGTGCTGAAGGGACAGATGCTGGATGTTGTGTGTCCTGCATGGACCACTGGGTGGACTGGGGGAGAGTGTGGGCAACAATGTGGACCACTGTCCATGTGATGCAGTGGTGCTCCAGAACGTATTCACCATGTTAATGCATATTTAATGAAGATGGAGGGGGTTGTTGATGTGGGAGGAGTGGGGTGGCTGGCATGTGGGGTGTATGGCTAACTCATATTTTTTAAATGTACCATTAAAAGAGAATAAAGAAAAAATCAAAATAAGATACCACTTTACATCCTCAAGGACAACTTTTTTTAGAAAATAACAAATATTGCAGAGAAAGTGGAAGCTGTTGTCTGCAGCATTCGTTGCTTTCTGGGTCTGGTCTCTTGAGCTGTAACATATCAGGTGAATAGCTCATCTCTACCCTGGACTGTAGTTCTCTGAGTCTTCTCTTTTCTGTCACAGGTAAGGACAGGAATGAACATGTTATCTTTTCTGAGTCTATGGAATTGTCTTCCTTCCTTTGCATTTATCTCTGTGTCATCTTGATTGTCTGTGTATATAGGCCATAGAGGGAGTGAGAATTCACCCCTCAGTTATACACTCTACTGACAAGGTCAAATCAATGATCCTGAATTGAATTAATTAATTTAACACAAAATCTTTGCAAGTAATACAATCAAATGGTATCAGACCAAGAACAGACCAGCTTACAAATATCATCTACATCTTTATTTGGAATTCATAAAAAATATGAAACTATGACAGGGGAGGTGTTGATTGTTGGGTGTACTATTTCCAAGTTTGTAAATTAATTTTCTGAGAACATGATCAACCCCCTTGGCATGCTTTGCAAATGGACTCTTCCCACTGCCCTAGGCTTGGTAAGGCACTGTGCCATTCCCAGTTTTCCCAGAAGAAAGGGGCTTAAAGATTGTTGTATTTGGAATATACACTATTACTTTTTTCTTCTCTTAGGATTCTGTTGATGAATTGAGTAAGGTGAAATATCTGGCATTCTGAGGGATTTTACTTACTTACAGCCTAGGGTATGCAACAGGTAACACAATGAGGTAGGCAGCCTGGAGTTGATAAATGTCTGCACTTTTTGCCCTCCCACACACCTCACCTCATTAGGATCTGGTACCTGTTTTCAACCCAATCTTCACCACATGCAAACACACTCTGCACATGGGCTAGTGTTAAGGAGGAAATTTGTCTTCAAGCACAGTTCTGTCCCAGACCTCCTACCTAATATCTGGATTAATGTGGATATGCCAATCTGACACCCATGTCTGTGTGACACCATCTACACCCTGAGTGATTCCACCTTCTCCCTGTTCACACCTGCCTCTGCCTTCGTGATCACCATCAGAGAACTTGCAGAGAAACATCTCCTTATCTCAACTTGTTCATTTTAATTGAATCATCCTTCTCAGTGTACTCTGTACTCTGTGCCTGTTTCAGGCACTGTGCATGATTCAGGCTGGCCTTTTCTCAGGTGACTAACTTCAGAACACTGCAATCATCTTTGATGTATCAGATTTCACTTGCAAGTTGGGAAGTGAATGCATGCTCAGGCTGGTACCTGTAGTGTATTGGAGCTTCAGGGTCTCTTCGGCATTCCTTTGCATATTTTCATCCAGGTTCTTGCTTATTGTTTGATATTGACCCTTGAGTGTTCTTATGCATCCCAGAAGGATTTGGAAAGGAGGATGTTTTCATTGAACTCCTCTGAACCTGCCTCCGCACTTCCATGGTTTTCTTCATCACCTGGTGGGACAACAGGGAGAGCACAGAGGGCACTGCTTTATGGTAAGATTTTGGAGGAAATTTTAAACAGGTGAATTGTAATTTATATGCATTTTTAATATGCCAGTAACAGAAACAGTATCTATATATCAAAATAACTGCTGATACAAGAGACAAAAACTCATATTTGCATGACTTGACACTACAGAAGTTCAATTTTTTGCACGTTATCCCTGATGTCAGTAGGCCAGGGCTCTGTGGTCTCTGGTGACCCAAGGATCAAGCCTGCTACCATCTTGATGTTCCACCATCTGAACATAGTGTCACCATGTTTCCTGCTGAATGGAAGAGAATGAATGGATATGGCACGCTAACTCTAACCATAATTAAGGACTTAACTCCAAATAATACAATAGAATATGCAAATTAGTTTCATATCAAGACTACCCCATAAATGGCTGCCTTCAACCACTGTGCCAAGTATATTAATTAAGCAAAGGTGCGTATCATCCACAGATCATGATTATAAACTGGGTATCATTATGTAAAGAATGTAATTGGTCCCTACCAAGAGACCATTTTAAAAATTTAGTGAAAAGGATCAAAGACCTGAAAAAAGAGCTGAAACAGTAAAATTCGTAGAACTTAACATAGGGAATAGCTACATAATCTTGAATTGGACAAATGAAATCTTACCTATGATACCAAAAGCACAATCAACAAAACAAAATGACCAATTTTTATTTCATCCTAACTAAAGACTTTTGAACATGAGAGGGCATCATCAAGAAAGTGAAAAGATAACATACAGAACTGTAGAAAATAGTTGCAAATCATATATCAGAGTAAGGCTTAATATGTAGAATATATAAAGAACGTTGAAAACTAAATGACAAAAAATGAAACATCCGAATTGGAAAATGGACAAACTACTAGGATATACATTTATACCAAGAGGATTTACAGATGGCCAATATGCATCTGAAAAGATAGCTACATTATGATCCTTTAGAGAAAAAAAAACAATCAAAATCAAAATAAGACACCACTTTGAACCCTCAAGAAACAGTTTTCTAGAAAATGAATAAAACAAGTAGTGGAGAAGAAGTAGAAGCTGTAGGCTGGAGTGTTCATTCCTTTCTTGTACTATTCTCTTGATTTGTAACCCATTAGGCAAATGGATCATCTCTAACCTAGGCTGTAGCTCTAAGCATCTCTTTTCTGTCACATGTCAGGACAGAAAAGACCAAGTTCTCCTCTCTTTTTTTGGATATGGTGCTTTCTTCCTTCTTTTGCCTTCATCTGTTTGTCTCCTTGTTTGTCTGTGTATATAGCCCACCCGGGGGGGACTATTCATCCATGAAGTATATACCCTAATGATGTGGTCGAATCAAGACCCCAAACTGATTTAATTAAGTAAACTCATAACTTTCTAATGTAATACAATCAAATGTCATCACATCAATAAAAAAAGACCAGCTTAAAAGCATCATGTATATCTTTCTTTGTAATTCATAAAAAATATCAAACTACAAATGGGGGGAGTTGTTGACTGTTGAGTGTAGTATTTCCAAATTTTGTAAATTAATATTTTGAGAATATTATCCCCTCACATTGCCTGCTTTGTAGATGTACTTTTCCAACTCCCCTAGTTTTGGTAAGGCACTGTGCCATTCCCAGTTTTCCCAGAAGAAAGGGGCTTAAACATTGATGTATTTGTAATCCACAGCATGATTTTTTTTTCTTTCTGAGGATTCGTTCATGAATTCAGTAGGGTGAAATGGATGCCATTTTTAGGGACTTTACATGCTTAAATCCTAGAGTGCACAGCAAACTACACCATGAGGTAGGTGGCCTGGAGGTGATAAAATTCTGCACTTTTTGCCCTCCCACACAACTCACTCCACTTAGCATCTGTTATCTGATATCACCCCCACTTTCACCGCTTATAAAATCAGTCTGCCCTTTGGCTAGTGTTAATGAGGAAATTTGTCTTTATACACACTTCTGTTCCAGACCTTCTAATATTTGGCTTGCCATGGACATGCTGCTGTGACCCCATTCCTGTGTGACCCCACCTCCACCCTGTGTGACTCCACCTGCTCCCTGTTCACATCTGCCTCTTCCTTCCTCCTCACCATCAGAGAATTTGCAGAGAAACATCTCCATTTCTCAATATGTTCATTTTATTTGAATCATTCCACTCAGGGAACTCTGCACACTGTGCCTGCTTTAAGGCTGACCCTTCCTCAGCTGGCTAACCTTGGGAAACTAAGCAGGCAGCTTTGATGTATCTGGCTTCACTCACAAATTGAGAAGTGGCTATCTGCTTAGGTTGGTACCTGAAGGGAATGGAGCTCCAGGGACTCTTGGGAATGTTCTTGCACATTTTCATCCAGGTTCTTGCTTATTGTTTGATATTGGGGAAATAGTGCTGACCCTTACATGTTCTTACACATCCCTGAAGGATTTGAAAAGGAGGCTATTTTCATTGAACTCCTTTGAACAGGCCATCACACTCGCAGGATTTCCTACAGCAAATGGTGGGACAACAGGGAGAACACAGAGGGCACCGGTTTAGGGTAAGAGACAGGGGTTGGATGGAAAAGGAAAGGGGATTCAGGAGAATGGCTGATGGGTGAGGAGGGGATGTGGCAGGCAAGATTCGGCAGGGAGATGTGGGTGGTGGGTCAAGGGGACGAAAATGAAACTCTTCGGTGGGGTAATCTCACATTAGCGTTCACACTGACTCTGTGCCTGGCTCTAAGGTAACAGACCATCCCTTTCTTCATTCTGTTGTTTTCGGTATGTGGGACTGCTTCTAAATTGCTGGAATCCCTTGCCATCTCATGTCCTCCTGTTGCGGACCCCTGGCCTCCTGTCTTCACTATATATGCCCTCCCCATGACAATGTGGAGCCAGGCCTTCTAAATTGATTTGTTGTCAAGGCTCTCCCAGCCAATGGGAGTCTTGTGGGTGAGACGTCACAAAGCACTATATGACACCTCTATGGAGTGGTGGGAGCCGTCTGGGAAGACCAAGAAGCGGTGGCTGGAGAAGGGGCAATTGTTGACTCCCCTCTGGAGCCCTCCAAAATACCAGCCTACTTTCATTACAACCCCATCTTCAAAGCTGGCAGCTCAAATGGCACTGTGAGGGCTACTCCTCCAAGCCTTTCCCCACGCATGCAGGGGATGGGCAATTCCTCCAAGTCTTTCCCTATGCCAGCCCCATTCAGTGGTTCATTTCAATCTCACCAGTCACCATGATGTGGTTTGTGTATGCCTTACCAAATATCCCTCATTGAAATGTGGCTGGACTTAAGTCCCTGTGGATGTCAATCATCCCACTTCTCTTCTACGAATTTCTCATATTCTTATGGCTCTTCACTTCTTAGCTACAACGACCTTTCCCATTCACCTCCATGGCCATAATCCATGTAGCTATCCTTGGTTTTGTGTTTAACATGCTGAAATCACTGCTTTCATGCTGAAAGAACTTAGAGAATACACGACTTCCATTGGGGGTCCTAGCTTTGACCAATCCAGTTTCTTGTTCTTCTCAGGGAGCCTACTATCCATGTGGATTGTAATCGTATAGGAAAGTGAAGCAGAGATCCACGTGCTGGAAGTCTTTCTGAGTGTATATGTGCAGAAAATGGCACCCAAACTGAAGAGTGGATGTGTGTGCAATGGAGGCCCATGGGCATGGAGGCTTGGTTTCTTATTTTTCCTGATGATTTATCCAGTGAATGGAAAAATAAAGGATTCCAGATTGGAAAGGGAGAGGCAAAATTGCCTTAATATACAGACCTCTGTACAAGGCTATTTTCAAATTTCTACCAATGTACAAAAAGGATCTAGTTATAATAGTCGATCTTAGGAAAGCACTGGATGGAAGAGCAATTCACAAAAATTTTTGTATTTTAACGTATTAGCTATTAATATCTTGAAATTGAAAGGAAAAAAACACAATTTTAAAGCACCACTAGAGAATGTGGAATACATAGTGTTTAATCCTATCAAAGATATTGAAGATAAGCCACTTAAAACTAAAACCATTATGGAGACTAATTAATAAAGGCTTTAAAAATGGGCTTTGAGTCTCTGGACTTGGAATTATCCTGAATGAGAGTGCAGGGACAGTTGCATGACATTATATATCCAACAATAAGCCACTGAATTGACTGGGGGAGGGTGCAAACTACAATGAAAGGTTTCATACATGCAGTGCAGCAGTGCTCCAAAATCTACTGACCAAATTCAATGAATGTGCCACACCGATGAAAGAGGTTGTTGATGTGGGAGAAGTGGGAGGAGGTGGGGAGTGGTGTATAAGGGAGCACCACACCTCTCCGTATCATTTTTGTAAATTGTATTTTTTTGAAGATATATACATCAAAAAGCCAAAGTAGATACAGGCCCAAGTACTGGTTCTAATTAGGGCTAAAAAGACCCACAGATCTATAGTCATTGCAGTTGACTGTGGAGGTCAGTGCCATGTCAGCTGGACCTACTTTGGATTTTTTGTTCCTGAGTATCATGGAGTTGTGCTCAAATTTGACCTTTCTAAACATGTCTTTTCTGTTACTCTTAACAGACCTGTGGATGGCACTGGGGTTTTGTATACTCAGGAGACCTGAATCTCTGACTGTCCATGTGAAAGGCAGGACCTGAGTCTCAGCAGAATTTCAAATCCTAACCTCAAGATCATTTGACCTAACTCAGCTAGCTAAAAGGGAGGTGAAAATGGTCGACCACACACCAGGGAGCTGAGAATTTTTACAACTGCAAGCAGGATAATTGCATTCATCATCTCTGTGGAATCTAAGCCACCTCTCGATATAGATTTGCAGTGGAGAAAACCATTGCAGGTTTCAAAAGATAGAGGAATAAAGTATGGATTAGAGAGGACTTACTGATATTTTACTATGGAACTATTGTCATTAGCATTGAAAGAATTTGTAGCATTGACGTGGAAAAAGTGGACACGGTAGTTGCTGAGGATACGGTGAGGGAGGAAGAGATACACTGTGAGGGTATTTTCAGGACTTGGAGTTGTCCTGGGTGGTACTGCAGGGACATATGCTGGACATTTTATGTCCTGCCAGGGCTGACTGGGTGGGCTGGGGGAGTGTAAAATGGAATGTAAAACATTTTCCATGTGGTGAAGTATTGCAACAAAATGTATCTACCAAATGCAGTGAATGTCCCACAATAATCTAGAACATTGCTGGTGTGGGTGTAGTGAGGTGGGGGATGGAAGGTATAAGGGGACCTTTTATTTTTTGAACATAACATAAAAATAATTAAAAAATAAAATAAAATAAATAAATAAATAAATATATATATATATATATATATATATGATGTTGCTGTATACCCCCTCTCCCAGACCTCATTCCTCTCACAACAACCTCCTGCATCACTTTGGCAGACCCATCGAACTCAGTGAACACATTCTGGAGCACTACTGCACCACATAGAAAATACTTTAACTTATGGTTCACCCTCTCCTGCAGTACACATAGTAGGTTAAGGCAGGATACATAAATTACATAATCTGACCCTGTAATATCATTTAGGACATCTCAAAGCCCCCAAAATTGCCCCACATCAAATCTCTTTTTCCCTCTACCTACCTGCAGCAACTACTGTGGTCACATTCTCCTCATTAATGCTACACTTTCTTTTATTACTAGTCACAATATTTTTATATCAGACTAACATTAAGTCCATACTAATTCATATTTTATTCCTCCATTCTGTGGACCCCAGGATGGTGATGTACACTCAATCTCTACATGAAGAGGGGTCTTTGATTCCAAATGAAAGTTGGAGGCAATTCCTCTGCTTGCAGTTGTTGTCACTCTTGATTCCCTGGTGTGGTGTTTGACAATTTTCACCTCCCTGTTTTAAGACCTGGATAAATACAATGAACCAGGGAGTAGTAGTCCCAACTCAGCTGACGTTCAGGGCCCAGCTGTCATATGGGCAGTCCAGAGATTCATATCCCCTATGTATACACCATCCCTTTCACCACCCACAGGTTCAGTAAAAGTGGCAGGAGGTGACTTCAAGAAATTCACATCTGAATACAGCTCCATCACACTCAATAACACAAATTCCAGTTTTGGAATTTGTTGAATCACCATGTGCCTATGCATAGTGTTGGCCTCTTATAATAAAATCATCCAATTCATGAATATAGGATGGCTTTCCAGTTACTTTGGTGCTCCTTATCTTCTTTCAGCAGAGACTTTAGTTTTTCTGTAAAAATCACTCACCTCTTTGACTAAATATATTCCTACTAAATTTCATTTTTTAAATGCTGCTTAAAATGGAATGGTGTATTATATATATTATATAAGGCTGATTTTGGAATGTTGGATTATCAATACAATTTTGTTAATCTGCTTAATAGCACTAAGAATTTTCTTGTGTATTCTTTGAAATTTTCAGTATAAAGTATCATGTCATCAAGGAGTGCAAGCAGTTTTACTTCTTTTCCAATATGGGGTCCTATTGTTGATTTTCCTGGCTACATGCTTTGTTTCACATCCTGGACAAATGACCCTCCTGGTAAAACTTGAGTCTGAACACGATTCCCTTACTACTGAAAGGATTGATCTTCCTAAAGGCACATGAATTGTCCCCCTCACTGTTGTAGAATTTGAGAGAGGTTCAATTATTTATGTATAGAAATGCCAGGGCTCAGGAATGATTTTGAGAAGGAAAAAAGATTTATTGATGGCTGGCCAGATTCAGAAACTTTCTGTTTCAAACCCGAGCCCCGAACAAGATTTCTGAGTTCCTTTTATACAGAGAGGAAAGGCCAAATGGTCCTTTTGTTTCAGTTCTCAATAGGCTCGAATTAGCATATATCTTCCACATCCTAGGTAAGATTTTAGCATGGACTTCATACATTCTAGATAAGCTTTTAACACATTTGGTTTGCATTTTCTCTGAATATTTAAAGTTTATAGAGTTTGCATTGATAAACTGTTTCCTGGGACTGGAGTCATTGCCACGGTTACCAAGGGCAGGGCTGTGGCCTCTCACCATCACAACACAGAGAGGGTCGTTTTAAAGGAAGGGGCAAATGTCCCATGAATTTCTCACTCAATTGATCAGACAGGAATGAGGCAGGATGGTAATATGTCCCATATCAATTACTTTGCTGAACAGAAGTTGCATGCCATATATTAGGAAAGAAGCAGCCCTTGGTGGGAAGTGCATTACTCCAGGGTTGTGTGCAGGGTATTGATAAGCACTCAGTAGTATATTACAATGGAGGGAAAGGAGGACAAACCTTGCCTTGCTGCAAGGAAGAGTCACTGTTGGAGAGAACACGAAAGAGTAAATGCAGGAGAAAGGAAAATTATCTTCCTAGTGGAGAACCTGGATCAAACCAATTGTTGTCACTTGACCAGAGTCCCTGGTTTTGCAGGCTACCAACCAGAGAGAGAGGTTAAAGAATTGAAGCCTTATATGTAGCTTCTATGAGTTTGCCAGCAGTGAGGTATGTGATGCCCTAAAATGCAGCAGAAATACATGAAACAATTTTACCCCCAATTAAGTGGGAAAGAAGTTAGATTCGTTTTGAACTAAATTAAATCGCATGGCAATTGGTCTTGTTAAAATTTAACCCTGGTCATACGATCTCATGTATTGTACACTTGCTTTCTCTAGGTATCCTCCTTTCTTATGCTAGTGTATGAATAAGTACAAAGCATCACAAAAAGGAAATAAAAGAAAGGAATTACATGGTGATCAAAGAGCACATCTAAGCTAACATGACTGAATAAACTAATATAGCCTGTGCATAAATCAAACATATTTTATGTCCAAATATGCCTAAAAAGCAAATTGAGATGTATAAAGTCTATAGGCTTTGGCTATTCAGGGAGGATGCAAACCAAAAGTGTCAAGTTTACATGGAATGTGGGGGGATCCTGCGAAAAGCTTACATGAAATATAGGAGATATGTTTTATATCAAGCTCATCTGAAATATGGGGTATATGTGTTTAACCCAGTTTACCTGCTGAAAATAACCTAACACTCAGGTAAAACGCAGGAAGAAACTACCAAAAAGTCCTTTTGAATACAATCATTGCTTGACTCCCAACTCTTATATCCTCTGTATAAAAGGGACCCAAAAATTCTATTTGGGGCTTGGTTTTTATCAGGAAAAGAGTCTGCCGAATCCTGCTGATCTGAATAAAACTTCCTTCTCAGAATTTTCACATCCTCGACGTTGATCCCACGTACACCTGCCTTCTCTCTAATACTACAAAAACTCCAATTGCAAGTCGATATACCAAGGACCATGTACATTTCATAATCTGAAATCATGATGGACTTTATGTTTGTTTGTTTTTTAATGAAATTCATCTCATTTATGAGGAGCGACAACTACTTTAATTGCTCATTTGTCATAGTGTGGTATATCATTGGAAGGAGTCACATACAATGAGATTGAAAGTTTATCCTCATCCTGGGGAGGACTGATCATCTCAAACAGAGGGAATTGTTTCTCTCAAGAGAATTTGTGGCTCCCAATGGGTTAAGGCACTCGAGTATGTTATGCCATCAACATTGTTACAATTTTATGTGAATACGGACATTCATGAAATGATGATTCTTTGTCATTGTGGGTCCAGAGGGTAGGGGTAGGTAGGTATTGAATAGATGGTATCAGTGTAGCTGTGGGGTAATGGAGTGTTCCACAAGATCATACAATGATGATATACGACACGTTAATTTACACCAAAATTGTGTAATAGTTTACAGGCTAAAATGTAAATCTTAATGTAAAACATCAAATAACTAAAAATTTAGAAAATGTTTAGTCTAAAATACAAACCATAATGTAAACCCAAATGGAACCAGGTTTGAATGGTATGTTTCAATATGTGTACATCAGGTGCAGCAAATACAATGAACATGTAAAAAGATCATTGCTAGTGAAAGGACAGAGAATTTAATGTTGGATATGTATGAATATCCTATATTGTATATGTGAGTTATTGTGATCTAAAACTTTTGTGAAGACATACATAATAATTATGAAAAAACAACAATGGAGACACTGAGGAAGAAATGGAAGAAATTGCCTTGCCACTGTACATAGTGGCCACCACCTATTGCCTTGATGAAAGGCAAATGTCAAATCAAAGCATTTTTTGTTATTTTTTGGCACCCTAACTTATGTTTTCATTATTTAATTTTAATAAATTAGTATGTATTCTCTATCTAACCTTTAAACCAATCACTATATTACATTTTACTTTTAATGGAATATTTCAATATATTAGGCGTCATATTTGAAGAAGTTTTGGATCACAGAGAGTTTCAACTATGACAGGGGAGGAACAATGGTTTTGGGTGTTATTGATAGGAGGCACATATTTGGGAGGGAGTTCTCCAGGGCATGTGTACAGGCTACATAAAATGTTTGATTATTTTCATAGTAGTTACAGTTAGAAATGACAAATCAGGGAGTGCTGAGTTCCTAGCAAGGGGAGCTCTAGCTCATTCCCCAATGGAACAGCAACAATACCCCAAGTGCAATGGAAAAGACCAATAAAGAAGGATGGCCCAACAATGAGCCCTCGATAATGATGTCTATGCTTATGCATCTGTTTACGTGAAATATGAACTTGACCTAGAGCTGCAGGGTGCCTAAGAGTTCCTTCCTGAGAGCCACAATATTGCTCAAATGTCGCCACTCCCTAAGCCAAACCCAGCATGTAAACACATTACCTACCTCCAGCATGGGACATGACCCACGGCTATGTGACTCCCTGGTTCTAAGGAATTACTACCAGCACCAGCTGATGATGTAACTAGAAAAAGACTTTGAATAAAAGGGTCAACCCATACCAACAGAATATCTAATCCTACGTGTAATATCAGGTGTTAAAAACTGCTTTTTAACCTTGAATAAAAAGGGGAAATGGAAAGGACAACTGAGTTTTATTGCTATGAGTCTCCAAAAAAAGAGTTGAGAGGTCACTACATGTGTCATGGTTATGCACGCCTCAGCAATATCCCAGAGACAACCAAAGTAGAAAGAACCCCAGTTACTGGTTCTCCTGAGGGCTATAGAGACCCAAAGTTTCTATGATCAGGGTAGATGCCTCTGGAGGTCAGTGTCATGTCAGTTGGCCCTACAAAGAAATTTGTGTTCCAGAGAGTGATGGATTTGGACTCATAAGTGACCTTTTTATATGACTCATCTGTCACTTTTACTGGACCTGTGGTTGGCTCTGAGGTTGGTGTATCCTCAGGAGACCTGAATCTCTGGATTGTCAATGTGACAGCCAGGCCCTGACTCTCAGCAGACTTTCAACAACTACCTTCTTAATCAGTGGGTGGATTTCAGCAAACTAACAGGGAGAGGAAGAAAGTCAACTACCACACCGGGGAGCCAAGTGTGCCTACAGCTGCCAGCAGGAGAATTACCTCCATCATCCATGTGGAATCTAAGCCCCTCTTTATATAGAAGTGGAGTGGACATTACCATCCCAAGATCCAGAGGATGGAGGAGTAAATAATGGATTAAAGTGGACTTACTGATATTCTATTCTGTAAGTATTGTGATGAGTAATGGAAGAAATTGCAGCATTGCTGTGTAGAAATTGGAGACTGTTGCTGCTGAGGGCATGAAGATGGGAGAAATGATATGATGTGGGGGCATTTTCAGGACTTGGAGTTGTCCTCAGTGGTACTGCAAGGACACATGCTGGTCATTGTATTTTCTGCCATACCCCACTTGTTGGACCACGAATGAGTGTAAACTACAATGTAAATCATTATCCATGTGGTGCAAAAGTGCTCCAAAATATATTCGCTAAATGCAATGAGTAAGCCATGATGATGATAGAGTTTGTTGTTGTGGGAGGAGTGGAGTGAGGGGGGTTGGATTTATATGGGGATCTCTTATATTTTTTGACTATAACAATAAAAAAGAGAAAAAATAAATGATAAAAAATAAAAATAATGAATGCGGTATCACTGCTATGATGGTCAATTAATTAGACAATTACATATATTAGCACGCCTTGGAATATTGTTCGGCAGACAAAGGAATGAATACAGATATACAGATATATGCTACAAAATGGATGAACCCTGAAATGTTACACTAAATGAAAGAAGCCAGACACCAAGTCCACATCTCCATGATTTATTTTCTGTGAAATGTCCAGCTCAGGTAAATTAAGAGACAGATGCAGGTTTGGGTTGGCCAGAGGATGGGAGCAGAGGAGAGTGGGACAGACTCCTTAATTGGTCCACGCTTTCTTTAGTGGCCAATGAAAATAATCTGGAATTAAATATTGGTGAGGGTTTTCAAAATTGGTGACTGTATTGACAGCTGTTAGATGGCACACTCCAAATGTCAAAAATGGTGAATTTTAGGTCATGTGAACTTTATATCCAAAAAATTTTTTGAAAATGATTGGCAAATAGAAGGAGAAAAAGTATCTTAGAATAAAGGTATGAAAAAATGGATTATGCAATTACGGAAATCTAGTATTTCATAAATGCCTCAAAGGAGGCTCCAAACAAGAGAATGATAATGTCTCCTAGTACAATTATGTCAGATATTTGAAAGTGTTATTGACCAGACTCAGACTTTGAATATAGTTCCAATTGAGAGCTTTATTAGCCGCGTGGCGACTGTCTCATTCCTCTGCAGAGGAGAGAGCAGCCCCGAGTCTCAGGGAAGGGGTGGTTTTATAGCTTTAGGAAGGGGGGCGTCTACTAATAAGTGAGCAAGCAAGCAGGCACAGAAGCGGAACACTGCGGTTAGCTGAAGATAACTTATCTATGTTTTTTTCTTTTTGAAAGGCTTCTTCTTGTAAGCAGTCCCACATTATTTATTGGCACTCTCCTTACAGGCCGTCCTGTTATTTATTGGCACTCTCCTTACAGACTGTCCTAAGTTATGTATTGGCACTCTGTTTATAGACCTTCTTAAGTCATTTATCTATTTGAAGGCACTTGCAATTCCTACCTCCCAATGTAGTTCTATTCCTATTTTCCCAATATGGCCTTACCCTTACATTTCTCCCTTTCTTTTATGGTAATTCACATCTTTGAATTTCTTCATGGGTAGGCACTAACGGGTAGGGGGCATTTAAAGTTATAAGTTTAACAGTTTGGAATTTTTTGTACTGATTATATATGGGCCGCAGGTAAGCAGTACAAGGAGGATAAACAGGGGCCTTTTTATATACTTGATGACCTGGTTCTGGTACTTTTAACAAGTTGAAGAGCCCCCTGCCCTTAAGCCCTGGATAGTTATAAACCTGGGGGACTATATTCATTAGGACACAGAGATTGTTGGAGTCGGGGAGAATACAAGGGGTTAGACCCGAGACGCAGGCAAACCAAGTTCCTGGAGGAGGGGGAATCAATATTCAGGATTCGTTGGCATTTGCCTGGTTTGTAGTTGCACGGTGTTTACAGGAATCAGCAGAAGTTTAGAAGTTTTTATTCTGGACAGCAGAATCTTGGGGCAGGGTCCCCTGCAGTCATCTTGGGGCTACTGGTGCTCACATGGATTTTTAGTCAGGCTCCAGATCCATCCGTTAGTTTTGTTTTACCTTTAAAGAGTTTACACCTTTAATCTTACAGGGATGCTGAAGGGAGATGATTTCTTTTCTGTAACTGCTTCCTGCTGGCCATGGGCTGTAGTCATTGCCTAACAAGGTGTACAACTCTTATTTTATTTTAACTGGAGGAAGATGGATCTGGCATTCTGTATGAAGTTGGATGAAGTTTTCATATGGTTAATAAGATGTTTACTCTGAAAGAAACAAACTTAATTAGAGATATAGAATACTCATTTTTAAAAGAGGACATTGGATTACAGAGGTAGACAAGGCTAGGTGCTTATAGATGGCACCCTTTTTAAAAGCTGGTGGGAACAGTATATATATATATATATATATATATATATATTTTAAGTTATTTCTTTTCAGAGAGAAATTGCAATAGATACTTAATTTTGTTTGAAGACACATTTCAAGCTATTTAATGATTGGCACTCATGTGCTCTGTCAGATGCTCCTGGTGAACTGGCACCCTTTGGGCAATTAGTTTCATTCAGGATTAGTATACCAAGTTGGAAATTTTCTTAGTTTTTAGCTGTGAGAGTGATCAGAATTACAGAATAAAGGTTTTTATATTTTGGTTTTAATTGTACAATTTCTAGTAATTTTGACCTGTTTAATAGGTGACTCATTATTAGCAAGCAAGCCTCATTTTTGCTACACAGTACAGTAGAATTATAAGTTGACTGAACTTGGCTGAGACTGCCATTTTATTTCATAGACATGTTTATTAACTGTTTAGAAAATGAATTTATTAGGAATCTAACATGTTTAATATATTTTTGCACTTGATCTAAAATAGAAAAGATAACATTATAATTATTAGGCCTATATTTAGTACAGGATAAGAGTACACTACTTAATATTAATTAATGTATTACATAATATAAAGGATTCAGAGTTGCAATTAAGAGTTTTAAGTTTTAGGTTTGTAATACTTTACATGTTATCTTTCCATGAGAGCAGGCTATAATGCCAATTGTGTTTAAGTTTTACTTACAGTATTCTGGTATCATGGCTCCACTTAGCATGTTTTTTACACAGTGAGTAAGTCGCAGCAAATCTCTCTAATTGAGGGGTCAGTGACCAGCCTAGCCAATAACTCATATGGAGAGACAACCGTAATGTATTCAAGGCCTGGTTTGAATGCACAAAAGAGTTTGACAATGTTAAAGTTTATTCCTTTTATTAATATATTTTTAAACACTTTAATGCAACACATTATATATTAAATGACTGTTTACTTATACAATTTTACTATGAAGATAATAGTACGTATTTTACTTTAGTAATAGAGGGAAAAACTATTTTTCATTGTTAAAATGAAAACAAGATTCTCAATAGAATCAAGATAATTTTTTATTACTATTTATTTAAATATGCACCTTGCGTGGCTTTCAGACACGTTTTATTATTACAAAGTTATTCTTTGCAACCAATATTAATCCAAGTTTTAGTTAACAATGACTTTTAGAACTATAATTATTTAAACATTTTCAGCTTGAAAGATGTTCTACAAACTTTTATAATTGACTATAACTACACTGACCAGTTAAGTTATATTTCAATAAACTTATTAAATTATAATTATTAACCAAAGAAATTTATCTTATTTATTTAAGAGAGCACATTTACAGGTTTTTTTCTTTAGCTTAATTTTATTAACATAAACTTATAATTTTTATTACTCAAAAGACCCTGTACATACAATGTTAATTTATTTAATGGGCACTTCATAAACCGAGGGAGATTACACTCAAGTTAAACAAAATTGAAACCACTATAGTTTATGCAAGGAATGTTTTTTTTCTTGCTCTCTTTTTTTTTTACAGGAAGCTAAAATTTTTTAAGTTATGAAAATGAAAAATTTTCAAAAGCATACAGATTACCAGGTTTTAAAACACATTATATAATGGCTTAATTTGTTTAATTATAATCTCAGAAAGATTTTTCCATAGTTTTTATGCACTTTTTTACTTGTTGGAAACTGAGGCATGGTGGTTTCACAAAGGGAAACTACTGTTTTTATGGCTACCCTTTTTACATAGGAATGCAGCAATTAAGCTTTTCAAGTTAACAGATAGAGCTGTCCCCAGGCAGGGAGAAATACGAGTAAACACACTGTGTAGTTTGAAAGGAATACTGAATGTTTGTACTTTAAGATAAGTTCTTTAATTTATGAGTCCTGTTAATGTGTAGTTGCACTGCTCATTATCTCTATAGTTTGAGTATATATAATGCCACATGTAGAAAATAAAGTTGTTTGAGGAGTCATTACTCGCAGATTCCTTGATCCCAGCTCATTAGTTTTTTTGTTTCTTCCCCCTCTTTTTTCTTTTTTACATTCCTGACACCCTTCGGGTCCAAATCTTTAACATTTACTTACTGAAATTTGTTAACAGAACTATTAATTACTTTTATTTTATGGCTGTTAAAAGGTTTAAACTGGGAAATTACAGGGCAAACTGATTTTCAATTTTTTAGCTTAATAGATGGGTTTAATATGTTACACTTAGTCTTGCCCTTAAAACTCTTGCAGAGAGGAGGCTCTTTTTAATAGTTTTTATAAATAGATTTTTATAAGACTCTTTTCATCTTGCTCAGTTTAATTTGGGTTCCAAGAATATTTATTCACATATATAACTGCACATTTAATTTTTTAATAATTTGAACAAAACCTTTAAGAATTCTCGCTTGTTAACTTCATACTATCATCCTGATGTATGAAGACATACACCGAGCAAACGGGCAGACACAGAGTTAGATACAGGAACACAATTTATTGATGTTACTTATAATTTGCATTATTTTATATACTGTTTAGCTTAATTTGGGTTTTAGAAATATTTGTTATTTATATAACTGCCTATTTAACTCCAATAACCTGAGCAGATAGGCAGACATGAATAGTTTGTTATAAAAATATAACTTTAGTTACTTAAAACTTTCATCTTTTTCAAAAAAGTGTGCCTGCAAAACATTTTAAAGATTCCTGAAACTTTTTAAATTTGCACTATGACTGTGCAGTTTTGCACAAGAATTTTGTTTTTTACTAATGGTTTGTAACTAAAATGTTTCTAATGCTTTAGCACTATATATTTTTTTTTGTTTCAGAACTTTACACTTTATTTTGAACTCAGCAGAATTTCGGGTAAGTTATAAGACTACTTTTATGTATATTTACCGAGGCTATTTGAAGTTTCAGGGAGACAGACTGGTTTCTCTCATGAATTGCTACTCTTAGGAATACTGACAGTTAAAGCAGGAGACTTTTTTTATTCCTCCCAGTCCTTGGGGATAATAAAATTCCAGTGGTCATTTAATTCTTAGTTACAGTTTTTATTAATTTTTTTAAACTTGTTAATTTCATAACACATTTATTTATTTATTTTTATTTATTTATTTTTAATTTTCATCAAAACTTTATTTTTTTTATTGACTTTGTAATAATATTACATTAAAAATATATATATGAGGTCCCATTCAACCCCACCCCCCCCACCCCACCTCTCCCCCCCCAGCAACACTCGTTCTCATCATCATGACACATACATTGCATTTGGTAAGTACATCTTTGGGCACCTCTGCACCTCATGGTCAATGGTCCACATCATGGCCCACACTCTCCCCCATTCCATCCAGTGGGCCCTGTGAGGATTTACAATGTCTGGTGATTGCCCCTGAAGCACCATCCAGGGCAGCTCCATGTCCCAAAGACGCCTCCACCTCTCATCTCTTCCTGCCTTTCCCCATACCCATCAGCCACCATGTCCACTTTTCCCAATCCAATGCCACCTCTTCTATGTGGACATTGGATTGGTTATGTCCATTGCACCTCTATGTCAAGAGGAGGCTCAGATTCCACATGGATGCTGGATGCAATCCTCCCACTTTCAGTTGTAATCACTCTAAGCTCCATGGTGTGGTGGTTGTCCTTCTTCAACTCCATCTTAGCTGAGTGTGGTAAGTCCAATGAATCAGATTGTAGGTGCTGGAGTCTGTTGAGGCTCAGGACCTGGCTATCACATTGTCAGACCAGAGATTCAAATCCCCTAAATATATCTTAAATCCCAACACTAACTGCACCTCCAGCACATTAGCATGAAAGTCTTATGAAGAGAGATCCCATCTGAGTCCAGATTCATCACACATAAACACCATTTCCAAAGAGGGGCCATCTGACCTGGTAGTTAACCCCATCGGCCATGACCATAACTCCCATGGGTCTCTTTAGCCCTCAAAGGAACCAATATCTGGGGGTTGTATCTGCTTTATCTGTCTCTTAGACTCTGCTCAGTTGTGCATAAGGGCAATCCTTCTGCCAGCCTCCAGACTCTTTTTTAGAGACTCGTAGCCATATAAACTCATTTCTCCTTTCCATTTCCCCCTTACATTAGGTCAAACAGCATTTTAAAGTCATGTTATTTTATGTAGACAGGGATATTCTGCTGATCCGCATTGAACCTTCCGTATGAGGTCATTTTCCAGTTGCATCATCAGTTGGTAGTTGATAGTGGTCCCTCGGTGCCAGGGAGGCTCATCCCCAGGTGTCATGTCCCACGCTGGGGGGAAGGCATTGCATTTACATGCTGAGTTTGGCTTCAAGACTGGCCACATTTGAGTAACATGAAAGCTGACAGGAGGAAATTCCCAGGCACAATGCTGCTCTAGGCCTTGTTCTTATTTTAGGCTTATCAGCTCACAAGCATAGTCATTAGCGTCAGGGGCTCACTGTTGAACCCTCACTCCCTCCCGGTCCCCGCCGCTGCACCTGGTAGACTGTTGCTGCTCCCTTAGGGACCACGACAGAGCACCACTGGCCAGGAACCCAGTAGCCCCCCTGCTGTGGTTTTTAATTGTTGCTACTATGAGTATATTCAAACATTACCATGAACTCTGGACATATGTTCTGTACAGCTCCCTATCAGCCATATATCACCTGTCAATGGTATCCTATACCAGTATCCCTCCATTGCCATTGTTGAAACACTCTGTGATCCAGAACTCCCCGAAATTTGAAGCCCAATATAATGTCAGGGTCCCTTACTAGGGAATGGCATATAGCGATGGGTTTAAAGGTTAGATAAAGAATACGTGTTGACTTGGAAAAAATTCTACATCCTATCTTTCTTTTTCTTTTTTTTTTTTTCCCCCCTAATTATTGAGCTTCTCTTCACAGGAGCCCTAGACCACAGCAATGCATATATATATTATACAGCACTCCCATACATCCACCACAAAACCTTTTCCCTTCCACAGTGATACCCTTACACCCTATTCACATCATATTACTTAACGTGATGTACAGCGACTAAGACAATAGCTTTCTAACAAGGTGACATCTGTGCTTACATTGTGGTGCATACTTTAGGATACACATTTTTTTACATTCTTAGTTATCCTATGTTTTACATTATGGTTTACATTATCAGTCTGTCATCTTCTATATGTTATGGTGTAATATTACATGTTTTATATCCATCCTTGTGTACTCTCAAGAAACTCCTCTCTTACCCCCCATTTACCTTGGTTCCACACATTTAACGTCCATTTTCCCTTCCACCTTGGTGCCCACAGTGACAGCCAACCTCCGTTTCCCAAGGAGCCACTTCCAGAGATAGATGGAATAGTGTTCAGGGCCTAACTTGCTCAACTGCCCCAATGCCCTGGGAGCCACCCTTACTCTCAAGGGATACAGTTCCCTCTATTTGATGGCATTAGTCCTCCCCAGGATGTGGGTCCACCCCCACTCTCACTACTTGGGTTTCTACCCCATGGTGTCACCCACTCTGGCAGAATGAGCATTTAGACATTGCCCAGGAGCCCGTCCTGCATCAGACCCTCCCATCCGAGCGTTCTAAACAGGTAACCCTCTATATTATATTTTGATACGATTTTCTCGGCATTTTACTCTCCACCAACACCTGACCCTCTCCTGTGTTCGTATGCTACCCCTCCCTCCCCCGACTTTTGGGCAATGTTACCCATCCGCCCCTCCCCAGCCACCCTCAAACCTGCAAAGCACCAACCAGAGGCAACCCCTTGCCCCCCTTCTATCTCTTCTTTGTGTTCATACTTACCACCATCTCGTCTTAAATTCCACCCCTGCAGACATCGGCTCATATCCTTCCTCCACCCTCCGATTTCTTGTAAGCCTATCGTTCAGTCTCTTGCTATCTAGGGCAGCTTGGTTATTTCATATCATTGAGGTCATGTAGTATTTGTCCTTCAATGTCTGGGTTGCTTCACTCAACATAAGGTTCTCAAGATTCATCTATGTTATCACGTGTTTGTAGTGTGTTTGTTCTTACAGCCGAGTAGTATTCCATTGTGTGTATATACCACATTTTATTGATCCACTCATCTGTTGATGGGCATTTGGGTTGATTCCAACTTTTGGCGATAGTGAACAGTGCTGCTATGAACATTGGTGTACATATATCGGTTTGTGTCCTTGTTTTCAGTTCTGCTGGGTATATACCCAGCAGTGGTATTGCTGGGTCATATGGCAAATCTATGGCTAGTTTTTTGAGAAACCGCCATACTGTCCTCCAGAATGGTTGGATCCTTCTGCATTCCCACCAGCAGTGGATGAGTGTTCCCCTTTCTTCACATCCTCTGCAGCACTTGTAATCTTCTCTTTTTTTCATAGCTGCCAATATTATGGGTGTAAGATGGTATCTCATTGTGGTTTTGATTTGCATTTCCCTGATAGCAAGAGATTTGGAACATTTTTTCATGTGCTTTTTTGCCATTTGTATTTCTTCTTTGGAAAAGTGTCTGTTTAAGTCTTTTTCCCATTTTTTAAATGGGTTGTTTATCTTTTTATTTTCAAGATATAGGAGTTCTTTATATATGCAAGTTATAAGTTTCTTATCAGATATATGGTTGCCAAATATTTTCTCCCACTCTGTGGGCTCACTTTTTACTTTCTTGACAAACTCCTTTGAGGTACAGAAGGCTTTAATTTTGAGGAAGTCCCATTTATCTATTTGTTCTTTTGCTGCTTGTGCTTTTGGTGAGCTATTCATAAATCCATTTCCTATTACAAGGTCCTGTAGATGTTTCCCTACACTGTTTCTAAGGTTTTTATGATCTTGGCTCTTATATTTAGGTCTTTGATCCATCTTGAGTTGATCTTTGTATAAGGTGTGAGATGGTAATCCTCTTTCATTCTTCTACATATGGCTATCCAGTTCTCCAGACACCATTTGTTGAATAGGCCACTCTCTCCCAGTTGAGAGGGTTTGGTGGCTTTATCAAATATTATGTGGCTGTATATGTGAGGTTCTATATCAGAGCTTTCAATTCGATTCCATTGGTCTATGTGTCTCTCCTTATGCCAATACCATGCTGTTTTCACCACCATAGCTTTGCAGTATGTTTTGAAGTCAGGTAGTGTGATTCCTCCAATTTCGTTTTTCTTTTTCAGTATGTCTTTGGCTATTCGGGGTCTCTTTCCTTTCCAAATAAATTTCATAGTTAGTTTTTCTAGTTCCTTAAAGAAGGCTGTGTTGATTTTTATTGGGATTGCATTGAATGTGTAGATCAGTTTTGGTAGGATAGACATCTTAATAATGTTCAGTCTTCCTATCCATGAACAAGGAATAGTCTTCCATTTATTTAGGTCTTCTTTGATTTCCTTGAACAATCTTGTATAGTTTTCTGTGTATAAGTTCTTTATCTCTTTAGTTAAATTTATTCCTAAGTATTTGATTTTTTTATTTACTATTGTGAATGGTATTTGTTTCTTGATTTCCTCCTGATCTTGCTCATTATTGGTGTACAGAAATGCTACTGATTTTTGCGCATTGATCTTATAACCTGTGACTTTACTAAACTCATTTATGAGTTCTAGAATCTTTGTTGTAGATCTCTCAGGGTTTTCTATGTATAGGATCATGTCATCTGCAAATAATGAAATTTTGACTTCTTCCTTTCCAATTTGAATGCCTTTTATTTCTGGTTCTTGCCTCAGTGCTCGAGCAAGTACTTCTAAGACAATGTTAAATAGGAGCGGAGACAGTGGGCATCCTTGTCTTGTTCCTGAGTTTAGAGGGAAGGAGTCTAGGATTTCTCCATTATAAACAATGTTGGCTTTAGGCTTTTCGTATATACTCTTTATCATGTTCAAAAAATTTCCTTGTATTCCTATCTTTTGCAGTGTTTTTATCAAGAAAGGGTGCTGTATTTTGTCAAATGCTTTTTCTGCATCAATAGATATAATCATGTGATTTTTTTCCTTCAATCTGTTTATATGGTGTATTACGTTGATTGATTTTCTTATGTTGAACCATCCTTGCATACCTGGGATGAATCCCACTTGGTCGTGGTGTATAATTCGTTTAATGTGTTGTTGAATACGATTAGCAAGTATTTTGTTAAGTATTTTTGCATCTAGGTTCATTAGAGAAATTGGTCTGTAATTTTCCTTTCTTGTGATGTCTTTGTTTGGCTTTGGTACTAGGGTAATGTTGGCATCATAGAAGGAGTTGGGTAATGTTCTTTCTGTTTCGATTTTTTGGAATAGTTTCAGCAGGATTGGTGTCAGTTCTTTCCAGAATGTTTTGTAGAATTCACCTGTGAAGCCATCTGACCCTGGGCTCTTCTTAGTTGGGAGATTTTTAATAACTGATTCTATCTCTCTGCTTGTGATTGGTTTGTTAAGATCATCAATTTCTTCTTTTGTCAATATGGGCTGCTTATGTGTTTCTAGGAATTTGTCCATTTCCTCTAGATTGTCATATTTGTTGGAATATAGTTGTTCAAAGTATCCTCTTATGATAGTGTTTATTTTTGTGGGGTCAGTGGTGATATTGCCTTTCTCATTTCTTATTTTGTGTATTTGCATCTTCTCTCTTTTTTTCTTTGTTAGTCTCGCTAAAGATTTGTCAATTTTGTTGATCTTCTCAAAAAACCAGCTCTTGGTCTTGTTTATCTTTTCAAGTGCTTTCTTATTTTCTATTTCATTTAGTTCTGCTCTTATCTTTGTTATTTCCTTCCTTTTTCTTCCTGTAGGGTTACTTTGTTGTTTTCCTAATTCCTTCAAATGTGCAGTTAGCTCTTCAATTTTTGCTCTTTCTTCTTTTTTGATATATGATTTTATGGCTATAAATTTTCCTCTCAGTACTGCTTTTGCTGCATCCCATAAATTTTGGTATGTTGTGTTATCATTATCATTTGATTCAAGGTAGTCATTGATTTCTTTTGAGATCATATTTCCTTATCTAATGCCCCAGTCTGAATCTTTTGAGAGGTGAGTTTAATCCTTTGACATTCAGTGTTATTACTTTCAAGGAATTATTTGTGTTAGCCATATTTTGATTGGATTTGTGTTTGTCATATTCTGTTTGTTTGTTTTTTTTTTGTCTTTTTTGTTGTTGTTGTTGGTCTTATACTCTCCTCTAACTCTGCCTTTCCTGTTTTTTCCTTTCTTCCTGCAGAACTCCCTTTAGAATTTCTTGAAGGGGAGGTTTCTTGTTGGTATACTCTTTCAGTTTCTGTTTGTCTGCGAATATTTTGAACTCTCCATCATGTTTGAATGCTAGTTTAGCTGGATAGAGTATTCTTGGTTGGAAATTTTTTTCTTTTAGTACCTTGACTATATCATACCACTGCCTTCTTGCCTCCCTGGTTTCCGATGAGAAATCAGCACTGAATCTTATGGAGCTTCCCTTGTATGTGATGGTTTTCTTTTCTCTTGCTGCTTTTCGAATTTTCTCTTTGTCTTCTGCTTTGGATAATTTGACAAATATATGTCTTGGGGTGGGCCTGTTGGGGTTTATGACTAGTGGAGTGCGCTGTGCTTCTTGGATATGCACATCTGTCACTTTCAGTAGTTTTGGGAAGTTTTCAGCCATTATTTCCTGCAACACTCCTTCTGACCCCTTTCCCTTCTCTTCACCTTCTGGAATGCCTAGAATACATATGTTTGAGCGTTTTGCATTGTCATTCAGGTCCCTAAGTCCTAATTGGATTTTTTCTATCTTCTTATTGACCCCTTTTACTATCTGTTTGATTTCTGATGTACTGTCTTCCACATCACTAATTCTCTGCTCTGTCTCTTCTAGTCTGCTGATATTTGCTGCAAGTGTATTTTTGATTTCTTGAACTGTGGTGTTCATTCCCATTCTATCTGTTATGTTTTTGCGTATGTCTGCAATTTCCCCTCCAATTGATGTCTTCATGTTGTTAAACTCTTTCATTACTTCGTCAAATTTGTCGGTGATAAAAGTTCTGAGATCATTCACTGCTTGTGCAAAGTTTTGCTCCTCTTCGTGATTTTTAGTTTGTTGATTGGATTCAGCCATGTTTTCCTGATTACTGCTTTGGCTTGTAGATTTTTGTTGCTTTCTGGTCATCTCTTTATCTTGACGGATTTAATCAGTTCCTTAGCTTCTTTGTCTACTCTTGGAAGTTAATTAGCTGTTATTTTTGCATAGGTGTTATATCTTCTCTTTGTCACTTTTTTCCTTCTTATTCTAGTTTTTTGTTGTTGGTTAAGTTCACTTTAAAGGAAAGTATATTAGTGTTGGGGAAAGGCAATTGTGTGAGCAAGGGGAAAAGTGTATAGTAGTATTGTTGATTTATGTTAACAAAGCAAGAATATGAGATCTGGGAGGATGGAGGTTAGATTCATGTAAATTGTGTAGAGTTATAGCAGTAGGTAGAGTACTTATTATAAGGTAGATGATTGAATATGGGAGGAATGTGGTATGAGTTAAAAAGCTATTGTTTTTGTGAGAGAGGGAAAGTGAAAAGAAAGGTATTAGTTTCAAGTGTGGATAACAGACAGAAAACAAAACAAAGGTATTAGGAATTAAGACTTAGACCCTTCGTGGATCGAAGAAAGGGAGGTGGGAGGTGGAATATAGGAGAGACAGTAGATGGTGGCGGATATCAAGTTGTAGGGGGAAGAGGATAGTGTAGGTAGCCTAAATCAATTAACACAGAAATGAGGCAGTGGAGGATGAGAAATCCCAGTGAATGTGAGGTGTTTCCCGCCGCACCTATTGTATAATTGAGTTAAACTAAGTAGAATATGAGGGACAAGAGGGGAAGAGACAACAGAAAAAAAAAGGGGGGGGAAGGGATGAGAGGAAGAAAGGAAAAGACGGTGGGCAAAGGGTGGGGAAGAGGTAGGGGAAAGAAAGAAAGAAAAAAAACAAATATACACGAACCAGAATTAAAACACCCACTACACAGCACCTACCACACACACAAAAAACCTTAAATAACTGAGTAAAAAGAGACTTTGGGGGATATGCTGTGAGAGAATACTAGGGGATAATGCGGTGTTAGCAATCAGGAAATTGAAAAAAGTAAAGAATAAGTCAAAATGAAAATAAAAACAAAACAAAATGAAATGATAAAGAACAAAACGCCAACGTTGAAGTCTAGGGCATTTATGGACCTCAGATGGACCTCAGTGCATGATGGATTCAGGGATGGAAAGTCTCAGATATTGAGGACTCAAGAGGTGTGAGTCTCTGTGGTATGGACCACCAGAGTTTAGGTAATTCAGACCTGGCAACTTCTAATCTGGTCAACAGGAAGCCTGGGAGCCCTGCAGTGTAACACAGCCCTCAGGGATCCCCACAGCTGGGTGCCAGCCCTATGGGGGAAGTCAGATCCGCAAACTCTATATTGTGACTGAACCCTGCAATTCACTTACTTAGCTGGGCTCATTAGTTCGTGTATCTTTCACTTCAGCTTTTCGACAGCTCCCGTCCTGTGATTCCAAACCACTGCCACTAGATGGCGCCTCTACACCGCAGCCACTTTACTAGTACAGATCCGAAGCCCGGCCTGTGATGCCGAAAACAGATTCCAAAACCGGGATTCCCAAGCTTCGCAGAATATTCCCTAATCAGCTTCCAGGCGTGTCCCCCTCGCTTGCCGCAGCCTAAAACAATTTTCCAATTACGTCCCTTTTTTGCCTACAGCCTATTTGGGTTGGAGACCGGCTGCCGGGCTTTTGGGGGCGGGGCTTCAGGCGGAAGCTCTACTGTTTGTGCTCGCAATCAAGAGTTTCTCCCGTGTCACAACAAAACACCGTCTATCTTCCCAAATCGCTCTGCAAAGGCGACCCGTCGCATCAACCCACCAATAGCTCACCCAGAACTCGCAAACTCCTTAGCAACTCAGAGTCATCTAAAAGCGGAGCCGCCGGGTAGGACCACGGCTCCCCCCACCCCCAATAGGGAGGAACCTGTGTGCAGGTCTCACCTGCGGGCAATAGAACCCAAATTATATCTTCTAGACCAATCCTCTACGTTACCTTTCCACCCAATCGATGTCCAGGCACTTCTGCCCTGCAAAAATCCCGAAACAGCCCGCCTTGGAGAGCCTGCAGCCGCGCCCAGCCGTCTCTTCCTGGGACAAACCGCAAAGGCAAGTTCACTCAGTGACCATCTTGCCTCCCTCCTCATAACACTTTTAAACACTTTTCATTTGATTTATAACATGTTAAATGTACTTAACTATTTCTTTAATTTTTTAAGGTAAAGGAACAAATCTCTTGCAGTTAGTTTGAAGCTATTTTTCAGGATTTGACTTTTAGAAAGCAGGTTTGAACATTATTTTTCTTTAAAAGAGATAAAACTTTTTCTTTAAACACTGAGGAAATGATGAGGTTAAAAGCACAAGAAGTCATCTTGATAAAATAGACTTTTTTTTTGTATATTGATTATTCAGGAAACCCTTACCAGAACAGATTAATGACTTGAAAGACTTTGAGAAAGAACAATAGTTTTAACTTTGCATCAGTAGACTATTTGATACCAAACTTTTAAAAACTTTATAGACAGACCCATTAAATCTTTCTCAATTTTAATCATAAGAATTTCTCTTCCACAAACCTTCTACACTTTCAGTATTCATTCAGGTTTTGTCCCACACTCTACTCTTTCCAATAATCAATCATTTTATCTTAGGACAAAATCATCTCATTTCTTTAACAATAAAAACACATTCCATATATCCCACATACTAAGTTACCAGGCAAACTTTCTACAAGATATAATTGCCATTAACACTAAACAAGCTTTGTTAAAATAATGAACTTTTCTTCACTTCAAACACTTAGCAGCATGTAATACCAGAAACAGTTTTTTAGAAGCAAGGTGGCAGGGGAGGCTGGCCACCAACAAATTTCCCTGTTATAAAATTACTTTTTATTAGTAGTGATGTGGGTTATGAGTGGGAGGCTCTTTGTCTCTTCAGAGATAACCTAAGCTGTCTGACTTGTGGGTGTGGAAGGTAAGAGGCTGCAGTCCTGCCCTTAGTGACAATGGCAACGACTCCAGTCCCAGGAAAGAGTTTAACAATGCAAGGTCTATAAACTTTAAGTATTCAGGGGAAATGCAAACAAAATATGCTAAAAGCTTATCTAGAATGTCTGAAGTCCATGTTAAAAGCTTACCTAAGATATGGAAGATATATATGCTAATTCAAGCCTTTTGAGAACTGAAACAAAGGGACCATTTGGCCTTTCCTCTCTGTATAAAAGAAATTTGAAAATCTTGTTTGGGGCTCGCGATTGAAACAGAAAGCTCCCGAGTCCGCCGGCCGTCAATAAACCATTTTTCCTTCTCAAAATCATTCCTGAGTCCTGGCCTCTCTATACACAAATAACTGAACCTCTCTCAAATTCTACAACAGTAGTACTGTCAATCCAGGTTTTTTTAATAAAGACTTTTTGGAATTAGCCATTTAAATACCTTAATTTAAACAATGCTTTGTTAAACTTTTTATAATTATTTATAATTTTAAGACAAATTTGTCTTCACAGAACACATTCCCTTACTTAAAGTTACTACAATACCTTTTACAACTTGCCACATGCATCAGAGTTCCAAGAGTTCATGAAAATCGACCCTCTTGTTTTAGGACAAAACACATCTTTTCAGAAAAAAACTCATTAAATTTCAGTCAGCATTTCCATAAACTTTTAACTTTTTTAATATTCATTTAAGTTTTACATCCTTCATTTTATCCTGCAAAGAAATATATTCATTTTAATTTAGACAAGAACTAGTTTTTAATGAAAAGACATTGTAATTTGTTAAGACTTACAATTTTTTAATTGTAGAAATCGCATTAACATTCAAACTTATGTATTAATATAAGCACTTATTTTATATTTGTCCATTTGAATAGAGCTCTTTTTTAAAAAAAATTTTATTCATTAATTTATATCACCATCTGGAGCTATCAAAATATATACTGACATTGAAGAGGCAAACACAAAACAATTACAACACATTAGCAAAAGCATACAGTTTAAAATTGACTCATAATTTTTCACAAATTACACAGAACAGAAATACAAAAAGACAAACAATTAAGACAGACGAAAAGACAAACCAGATAACCTGAACTGAAGTCAAGAGCAACGTCTCTTTCTGACCGGTGGGAGGGATCTATTTACTGCATCCAGCAGATCCCCTTACGCACATTCCACAGACTCTGCAGAGGTTGTTCAGAAAACAGATTCACTGAGGGACATCCGGTTTGCTGATCCTGGGCCCCGGAACTCCTGACGCTCTCTAGATAGAATTTAAGTGGAGACAAGTTCCAGGGACAGGCGGTGTTCAGGGTAGAGGAACGTTCCTCCGAGGCCTTTCCCTAGACTGCTGGTCTGTCCCCGGATTGTACCTGTCTCCCTGAGTCTGAGGAGATCAACCCTGCTGGAGTGGGGGAGCTCATTGATCAATCTCGCTGGGGCCTCCAAATGTTATAGACCAGCGATATTGACCAGACTCAGACTTTGAATATAGTTCCAATTGAGAGCTTTATTAGCCCCGTGGCCACTGTCTCATTCCTCTGCAGAGGAGAGAGCAGCCCCGAGTCTCAGGGAAGGGGTGGTTTTATCGCTTTAGGAAGGGGGGGGCGTCTACTAATAAGTGAGCAAGCAAGCAGGCACAGAAGTGGAAAACTGCGGTTAGCTGAAGATAACTTATCTATGTTTTTTTCTTTTTGAAAGGCTTCTTTTTGTAAACAGTCCTATATTATTTATTGGTACTCTCCTCACAGGCCGTCCTGTTATTTATTGGCACTCTCTTTACAGACTGTCCTAAGTTATTTATTGGCACTCTGTTTACAGACCTTCTTAAGTCATTTATCTATTTGAAGGCACTTGCAATTCCTACCTCCCAATGTAGTTCTATTCCTATTTTCCCAATATGGCCTTACTTACCCTTACAAAAGTTTGGAGCCATATGCCTCGCAAGACCACCCATACTTTAGGGACCTAACCAGAAACAAACAACTTGCAAACCTGAGTGGCACTGCTCTGGGTGAAATTTGGGTCATAAGTTTGGATGATGGACTATACCAATCGTAGATGACTCTGGGTAACTCTAGTAACATCCCAGTATCTTTACTGTTTTTCAGATTCCATCTATTACAAAGAATATCATTTGTGCTGGTGTTTCTGGGACATGCTCCCTTGTAGACCATCAGGCAATGCAGTGTACAACTCCTGGCAGACTCTTCAATGTGAAACGTGAAATCTCAATGATCAAAATACTTAGAAATGCCTCTGGTTATTAGGGGCAAGTTGAGCATTAGCCTGACCAAAATTTCCAATGTGCTGTGCAGAAACACATATCATTCTCACTTATGTGGATGGGAAGGACATAAAGGATTGATAATTTTCTGATGTGCATAAAACCATAGATACCATATAGGGTTTCTGAACTCTGTTATGAATTGTAGCCACTGTAAAACAAGGAAAGTTTGCTAAGCAATATAGAATAATAAGACTAAATTAAATGATGGTGTGGATACCACTCATCACACATACAGATCAAAAGCCAGTCAAGAAAATATTACAGAGCAAATATCATCAGGTAAGAATTTGGAAGTGCGAAATAAATGTTGCACAAACCTAAGAAGTATATAAGCAGCAACGTTAACAAGGAAATGGGGAAGAGGAGCTTCAACTTGTGAATGAGTTTGTACTAGGGGTCATGGACAAGGTCAGGGCCAAAATTGGAACCAAGGATTAAATAGATATTATGATCAAGGATGTAGAAATTATAGCTCTGCCTATGGTGGTGATCAAAACTACAGTGCCCAAGAGAGATCTGATGATACTGAGCATAAGTATGGGATAGATGGATATGGACAGGGACATGCAGTCTAGAGTGGCCAAAAAAGCACTTATCACAAGAAACCCTGAGGGGGTGGAAGTCAACTATTACAAGCCATACTAAAGGAGAACATTGGAGAAAAGTAGAGAAAATGCTAAAAAAAAAACAACAATCTTGAAGGGCCCTGTTGAAGATTGGCTTTCTGTTGATCTATGATGATTATTTCCTAAAAGACATTCTAGGGGTCAAGACACACCTGAGTCCAACTGAGTATACCTAACACTTAGATTTCTTTGATGTTACTTTGTTTGCTATTTCTCTTATGCCTCGGTGTGGTTTTGTGTTTAATACAAATTTGATTTTTATGCTTATATGATGACTTCAAATAAGTCCTTCAGTATGGAATAGATCTATAAACAGTGTATTTCTGCTGACTTGTTTTAATCAAAAGCGGCCTATTCCAAATGAAATCCTGTCTTAAGGGCAGATCTTGGCTAGAACCTGGGTGGAAAGTTCTTATCCTTTAGCATATTCTGCCTGATAAGAATGGTTTTATATTTCTGAAGCACTGGGACAATCTATATTCACAGTCAATGACTGTGGGTGTTTTTTATGCCTGAGGTCTTTGGCCATTTACTAAGGCATTAAATGTTTATATTAGAAAAGGCATATAATCTATATTCAAGAATCGATGAGTCCACTGTGAAAATCAAAGAAAAGTGCAAATTAATTCTAAAGCAAATCAAAAGATAAAATAATAAAGATTTGAAAATGAAATCAATTAATTTTAAACAGGAAACAAAACAAGAAAATCAGTGAAACAAAAAATTTCCTTGAAAATATGGATAAAAGTGAATGAACTTAACCATACAAGACAAGAATAAGGAGATCAGTGAAAAATTGTCGGAAGTAAAATGTGAAACATTTCTCATGAATTCATGGCATTAAGAAAATAAAGGAATAGTACAAAAGCCTCTATGGCAATAAATTCATTAACTTAGTTGCAGTAGACCAATTCTAAGAAAAATTAAAATTCCTGAAAATACTAACATCAACCATGGACTTTAGTTAATACAATAGCAATAATATTATTTAATGAATTGTAACAAATGTAGCACACTAATGTAAAATGGTAATGATAGTGGTAATGTTGATGTAGACTATGGGTGGGGGTGCTATTCATCTCCTCTTAGATAACCTGAGATCCATGTGTCATGAGCTGTGTGGTTGGTACAGTGAGAACTGCAACCCTACCCTTGGTAAACAAGACAACAATTCCAGTCCCAGAAAAACAGTTTAGCATTGCCAACACTTTAAACTTTAAATATTCAGGGAAATGCAAATCAAATGTGATAAAAGATTATTTAAAATATATAAAAATAATTCAAAAAGCATATGTGGGGCTGGGATATTGCATGAGATGCTTTGAACCCAGCTGTACGTAAATAAATCTTTTTCTTTCCCAAAATTATTCCTGAGAACTTGCCTTTCTATATGCAAATAATTTCCCCTCACTCCAAATTTTCAAAAAAATTTTGAAGCTCTTCCAGGATTGCAAACCAAGTCAAGAGAAAGCAGCATTTTCTACCCCTTCTGAATTAACGAGGAAGCCAGGAAGACTCAGGTGAACCCAAATTCCGGGCGCTTCTGGATTAAATTTAGTCCAGAAAAGATGTGGACTCCATTGGAATGTGCCCCAAAGAAAATCAAGAAAAATAGAAGATCTGAATAAAAGAAATTCTGGGAACAAATAAGCCTCCAAACATGGAAGAAGGTAAGAATCCCTTCGGATCATAGTCAGGAACACCCTAACTTTAATTGCTAGATAAGGTTGTGTGATAATCTCCTCAGAGAGCCCCAGTACCTCCAGAAATTTGGTGGGAAGGCATTATCTCTAGGTCTGAAAAAAAAAAAAACAGAGAATAAGGGGGAAAATCCTTGTTAGAGGTTTGTCCAACTGTATGTTAAAATTTAGTACTTGTCTTGTCTCCACTGAGGTAATGAAGTTTTGATTATCATAGGAAGGGATGTTTATAGATTCGAGTCCTAAAGTCCTGGAAATTTGTCTGGAATTTGAAAAACTTGGTTACAGGAAAATGAATCTGCATTTTTAGTGGAGTTTCTTGTGGGTGTAAATTTAAACAGTGAAAAGGTCTAGTTGGAATCTTTTGTTATGGTGCTGAATCGCAAATAAATTAGCTTTGTATCACATATCAGTGTCAATCTTTTGAAAGATTGTAATGCCTGTGGGGACAGCCAGGCTGAAGAAAATATATATATATAACTTGGGGGTCTGATTAATGAGTTTTGTACTTCTGTCTGTGTCAGCTCAATGCAGGTTTTGGATCTGTGTGTTTATGTATTGTGGTGGAATTTGGTTGAACTGGAAACCTCCCTTTTTTTTAAAAGATTTATTTATTTATTTATTTCTCTCCCCTTCCCCCCCAACCCCGGTTGTCTGTTCTCTGTGTCTATTTGCTGCGTCTTCTTTGTCTGCTTCTCTTTTTATCAGCGGCACAGGAATCTGTGTTTCTTTTGGTTGCGTCATCCTGTTGTGTCAGCTCTCCGTGTGGGCGGCGCCATTCTTAGGCAGGCTGCACTTTCTTTCGTGCTGGGCGGCTCTCCTTATGGGGCGCACTCCTTGCACGTGGGGCTCCCCTACACGGGGGACACCCCTGCGTGGCAGGGCACTCCTTGCGCGCATCAGCACTGCGCATGGGCCAGCTCCACACGGGTCAAGGAGGCCCGGGTTTTGAACCACAGACCTCCCATGTGGTAGACGGACGCCCTAACCACTGGGCCAAGTCCACCGCCCTTGTTTTTAGCAGAGGAGAAAGTTGATTGTAGTTTGTGAAACAAAACCGTAGTGTGAATGTATGTGTGCATTCTCTGATGTCGTGCCTCTCTGGATTGCACCCAACTGCGGGAAATCAGGGATTGTCTGTGTCCATGTCTGTGCCATGCCACTGAGCTTGTTGGAGCTGGCTCAGTCAGGGTGGCTGGTGGAGCCAGTGACTTGAATCATAGCCCTGCCAGGACTGGGGATCCCTGGGAAAGATGCCAAATTTGAAATCTTCTTTCCAGCCAAATTTAGCAACCTGGATCTTACCACCATTCTCTTCTCTCCCATCCTCCCTGGGAGTGGGGAGTGGTTTGCCCCATTCAAGTGAGTCCACACATTTTATGCATAAGACACATTATTGTCAAGTCACTGATCAACCTGGAAGGGGGCGGGGGTAAGGGAAATCTCTCTCTTCATAAGTCTCTGTAAACATGCTTTGTATTGTTTAAAGATCTAAACTTGTAAAATATTTTTGTCTCAAGGAAGGAGGCTATTGTTTGGAAGCAATAAACCTCTAATCACTTGATAGCCCTTTTTATGGTTTGCCTGAAAGCAGTCAGCAGTAAGGGTCATGAAATAGTGCAAAAAAAAATCAGGAAAACTATGCAGTTTTATTACTTTTTTTAAAAAAAGATTAATTTTTTATTTCTCTCCCCTTCCCCGCCCCCCCACCCCACCCCACCCCACCCCACCCCACCCCACCCCAGTTCTCTGTTCTCTGTGTCTATTTGCTGTGTCTTCTTTGTCTGCTTCTTCTGTTGTTGTGAGCAGCACGGGAATCTGTGTTTCTTTTTGTTGTGGCATCTTGTTGTGTCAGCTCTCCACGTGTATGGTGCCATTCCTGGGCAGGCTGTACTTTCTTTCGCGCTGGGCATCTCTCCTTACAGGGCGCACTCCTTGCGCGTGGGGCTCCCCTACGCGGGGGACACCCCTGCGTGGGGGCACTCCTTGCACGCATCAGCACTGCGCATGGGCCAGCTCCACACGGGTCAAGGAGGCCCGGGGCTTGAACCGCGGGCCTCCCATGTGGTAGACGGACGCCCCAACCACTGCGCCAGGTCCACCGCCCTGCAGGTTTATTACTAATAAGGTTCTTTAAACTTAATTAATAAAGGTGCCCAATTCATCTTAAAGTAAAACATACTAATACCTGTGCCTAAGAATCAGAATCATTTTATATGGACCCTTATGTGTGTGTGTGCATATACACACACACATACACACACATACACGTTGGTAGCTGTGTCAATTGCAATGGAGTAAATGTAGCCCGTATTTCAGCTACTGTGATCATAATTGTAGGCTGCATTTACTTGTGATCCGTGGAAATCTGGTCAACCACGTAACAATTCACCTTAAGGTAAAAACTTAATGAAAGCCATAACTAAGTGTTAAGATCAATTATAGATGCCTTTACATTATAAAACAGCAGAAAGAAAATAACAGAAATGATAAGTGGGTGAAATTAGGCTGAAATTATTATTGTAAGTGTAAATTCTAAACTAACCTTCCCTTCCTTTATGGTCACTTCAAGCCTTGCCTCACCCCTTGCCTTTGTTTATAATTATTTCATAGCAGCTTCTGCCCCTATAGCCCAGGGAGAATAGACATGAGATATTCTGATCGTCTCTCCTACTGGTGTTAGTAAACCTGCTTTATGTCATGATTCCAATTGTGATGAAATAGCTGCCTGGTGGAATTCTTGTCACGCGGGATGAACGTCCACTGCACTTTTTTTTTTTTATCTACAAGGACTGGAAAATAAACGAGGCTTCCTGCCTTTAATGTCAGTGTTCCGAAGTGTGGCAATTCATGAGAGAAACCAATCTCCCTGGGACTTCAATAGTCTTGGTATGTATACATGGAATTAGTCTTGCTCATCAAAAATCTCCTAAATTCAAGGTAAAATATTAAGTTCTGAAACAAAGAAATATTGTATTAAAGCATTGGGAACATATTGGTTAAAAGCCATCAGTTAAGAAACAAAATTCTTTTGCAAAACCGAATGGTCATAGCACAATCTAAGAAAAAGAAACCTTTAAAGAGAAATGTTTTGCAGTCATGCTTATTTTTTTTAAATGCAAATTTTAAGTACTAAAATATGTTTCTGTTTCAAAATATTCATGTCTTCTATTTGCTCATATTGTTGGGATTAAGTATGCAGTTGTATATGTAATATATATTTATAAAGCCCAAATTAAACTAAATGATATATAAAATAATGCAAATTATAAGTAACATCAATGAGTTATATTTCTGTGCCTAAATCTATCTGTGTCAGCCTCTTTCCTCAGTGTATATCTTGATACATCGGGATAATAATATCACGTTAACAAATGAAAATTCCTAAAAGAGCATTATTCAAATTGTTAAAAATTAAATATGAAGATAAATATTTGAATAAATATTCTTGGAGCCCAAAATAGAGTAAGCAGGATACAAAGGTCACATAGAAATCTGATTATAGGTGCTATTGGGAATCCGACTTCTCCTTTACAAGAGCTTTATGGGAGGGGCTAGGTGTGGCAGATTAAAACTATCTTCTAGTCTAGGGAATTAAATATCAGTTTACTCTGTAATTCCCCAGTTTAAATATTTTAACAGTCTTAAAATAAGGGTGATTAATAATTCTATTACCAAATTTCAGCAAGTCAAAAGTGTTCATTAAAGCGAGAAATCTTTCCTGAATTATGATTAAACAAATTATGCAACTATAATATATTCCAGAACCTAGTAGTCAGTATGTTTATAATTTTTCACAGTTTCAGAAATTAAACATAGAAGAGAAGATTTATCCTCCTATAAACATAAGAATGAGAACATTCCTTGCATAAACAATAATCATTTTAATTTTCTTGAGTTTGGGTGCAATCTCCCTTGGTTTATAAAATACCCATTAAAGAAATTAACAGTATATGTACATAATCTTTGAAGTAATGAAAATTATAAGTCCATGTTAATGAAATTAAGCTAAAGAAAAAAATGTAAATATGCTCTCTTAAATACATAAAGTAAACGTCTTTGGTTGGTAATTGTAATTTTAAAAGTTTATTTAAATGTAAGGCAACAAGGCTATGAGTTTATGGTTAATTATAAAAGTTTGTAAAAGCATTTTCTAAATTCAAACATTTAAATGGCAAATTCCAAAAAGCCATTTATGAAAAACATGGATTGGTATTAACTGCAAAAAAGTAACATTTTGATAATAAATCCTGTCTGAAAGTCACCACAAAGTGCATATTTAAGGAAAGATTAAAGAAAAGTTACCTCAAATCTATTGAGAATCTTCCATTTTCATTTTATCAGTGAAAAATAGATTTTTTTTTCATTCTGCTACTAAGTTAAAATGCCTCTTGTATACTCATGGTAAAAGTGTAAAAGTCATTTTATATATAAAGTGTTGTAATAAAAGTTAAAAATAGATGAAAACAAGAGATAGACTTTAACATTGTCAAACACTCTTGTGCATTCAAACCGGGCCTTGAATACATTACAGGCTGCCTCTCCATGTGAGTTATTGGCTAACCTGGTCACTGACTCATGAAATAAAAATGTTTGCTAAGTCATGCCTCTGGTTATGCTCCTGAAGTTGATGGAAACTACGTTATATTTTCAATCTCCTGCAGCAGCCAATGATGCCTCGGTACAGCCTAGCATAAATGGATATCGACTCCAGACTGGCACTATTCCAAAAGGCCAGAGAGTGCCATTTACCAGTCCAGGAAAATACTGGAAACTCTCTCTAGGATCAACGATGCTGTGACTTGGTCATGGTAGGAAGAACATGCTATGTGGTGCCATGATTACCAGGATAATGCAAGTAAAACTTAAACACAGTTGGTATTATGGCCTGCTCCCATGGAGAGTGAAAATAGAAAAAATTATGAGTGAGAAACTTAAAACTATTAATTGTAACACAGTATCCTTATACATTAAGTAATACATTAATTAATATTAAATGCTGTACTTTTATCCTGTTCTAACTATATGCCTAATAATTATAATGATATCTTTTCTATTATGGATCAGGTACAAAGTATATTAGACAAGTTAAATTTCTGGTAACTTCATTTTCTAAATAGTTAATAAACATGTCTATAAAATAAGGAGACAGTCTTAGCTGAAAACAATGGGGCCACCAGTGGCTTGCAGGTAACCGGTTAATTGTCAGGCACAGCCACCTTACTACTCTACTGTACTCTACTGTGTAGTGAAGCAAGACTTGCTTGCTAGTGATGGGTCACCTACTGAAAAGTGAAACTTTCATTTAAACCAAAATGTAAAAATTTTAATCTGTAATTCTGATCACTCCCCCACCTAAAATCCTAGGGGAATTTCCTACTTGGTACACTAATCCTGAATGAAACCAACTGCCCAAAAGTTGTCTATTCACCAGAAGCACCTGGTGGAGCACATGAGTACCAATCATTAAACAGCCTGAAATGCATCTTCAGGACAAATACTAAATAATTAATACTATTATCTACTATTCTTTCTCTTTGAAAATAAGTAAGTTAAAATATGTGTATGTATATAGACTGTTCTTCATTAACTTTTAAAAATCTTGCCATCTTTATAAACACCCAATGTTGTCTACCCTTGTAATTTGATTTCTCTTTTAGAAAACAGGTATCTCATATTTTTAATTTTCTTTCTTTCAGAATGAACATCTTATTAACCATATGAAAACTTCATCCACCTTCTCACAGAATGCCAAATCCATTTTCCTCCAGTCAAAATTAAAACAAATTTTTTACACCTTGTTAGATAAGGACTATAACCCATGGCCAGCAAGAAGTAGTTACAGAGAAGAGATCAGCTTCCTTCAGTCCCCCTTTATGATTGAAGGTTTAAACCACCTACAGGTAAAATAAAATTAATAGATGGATTTAGAGCTTAGCAAGAAATCCATGTAAGCAACAATAATACCCAGAATGACTGCTTGGGGGCCCCACCCCCAGGATTCTACTGTCCAGGACAAGAACTTCTTCTGAAAACAGGATAAACCACAAACGTTACCCAAAAACTTTTTCTTTGGGGGCTCACACTAATTAATTGAAAAGTGGGCTAATCAATCAAAACAACAAACAGCCACCCACCTCATAACTCTAACAATATTTATGCCAAAGCCTGCAAAATGAGCTGGCATTAAGGGGGGAAATGATGAAGGCTTTGGGAGGGGGGCTGTTCATCTCTTTACAGATAAGCTGAGCTATATGTGTCCTGAGCTCTGTGTTTGGGACAGTGAGAAAATCAGCCCTGCCCTTGGAAAATATGACAGCAATTCTAGTACTGGAAAATGGTTTAGCAATTCAAACTTTAAAAACTTTAAATATTCAGGGAAAATACAAACCCAATGTGCTAAAAGATTATCTAAAATGTAGAAAAAGAACTGAAAAAGCTTGTTCAGGGCTCAGACTTTGCATGAGAAGTTCTGAGTACAGCCAGTCATGAGTAAATCTTTTTCCTTCCCAAAATTATTCCTGAGTACTGGCCTTTCTAAAGAAAAATAATAGAACCTATCTCGACTTCTACAGCACTGTATTGAAACGGTATTCCCTACATGAGTTCTGTAAACCTACAATAGCTGTTAATTAAAAAAAAAAACAGTTGGCATTGAAACTGACCATTTAAGAGTTGACCCTGGGGAGACTCAGTGAGAGCAGTCCAATTTCATCTTAAAAGAAAAGTCTGAATCCCTGAATTAAAAATCCTAAAGGTAGCCATGGGTAGATTCACTCGGGGAAGAGCCAGGCAACACCTAGAGAGCTCTCACTATTCGGGGTGTACCGATGCACCAGCGAGGGTTGAGGCGTCCAGCTGAGGGGGCATACCCTCCTCCTGCCCTTCCGGACACGAAGTCAAGGCATCATAAAATTGTTTGGGAGACTTTAAGGTAATGAAGTACATTAATTCATGAGAATACAAATTGGTATAATGTTCTTGAAGTAAAATTTTGGCAATATTTATAAAAAATTATAATATGACAAACTTTCCTCTTTAAGACCAAGGTCGACATTAAGAAGACATTCTTTTAAGGAAGCCCATACATTTCTTTAAGAATTTATGTACAAGCTGGTTGATTTCAGTTCTATTAAATGTAGAAACAAATAGAGAACCCTTATGTGTCCATCAAGAGAAGAATGTTTTAATTAGCTACTTCGTACATATATATTATAATATTAGGAAATAATTACAAAACTGAGGTGGAATTTTACAGACTTCCATTTTGCTAAGTGGCAAAGTCAAGTGGCAAATCAATATGTGCACCATTATCCACATATTTTTTTAAATTTAAGACATTTTTATAATATATCAATCTATGAAAAAAGCCTAGAATCTGGTTAAAATACTAAAAACAAAGTTACTGACATTACCTCTGAGGAGGGAGCTGTATTTTGAAGGAAATTTTAAACAGAGGAATTGTGATTCCTATGTATATTTAGAATTTTTTGCAATAATATATATACTACTTCTTTATAATTAAGATATTTTTAAAAAGCAAGTAACAAAAATTGTATGTATATATCAAAGTAACTGCTAGCTGATACAAAAGAAAAAACTGTTATTTGCTTGACTTGACTCTACAGAACCTCGTTTTTTTTGCACTAAAGCATGATGTGAGTAGGCAGGAGATCTGCGCTCTCAGGTGACCCAGGAATCAAGGCTATACCATCTTGTAGTTCCACCATCTCAACGCACTGTCGACATGTTTGTGTCTGAATGGAAGAGAAAGCATGGATATGGCCCACTGACACTCTTTGGCCTGGAATTGAGCAAACATCCTTCTGCTCAATTGCTTAGCTGAGTTGACACATTTGCATAACCATCACAAAGAGGGCACACTGAACTATTGTACGCCAAAAATTGGATAACTCATAGGAAATGGACAAATTCCCAGAAACAAAGTACACTGACTCAAGAAGAAATAGAACATCTCAACAAACCAGTAACTGGTAATGGGATTGCATCAGTAAACAATAACCTCCAAACCAATAAAAGATAATGACTAGAAGGCTTTGATGGGAATCCTTAGCAAACATTCCAAGAAGAGTTATAACCTTTTTTGCTCAATAAATTTCAGAACTTTCAAGATGAGGGAATACTCTGTAACTCCTTCTGGAGGCTGTCACTTTCAAGGAAACCAAATAAAGATACTAAAAATAAAGAAAGTACAGACTATTAATCGTTATGAATAGCAATGCAAAAATAATCAACAAAAACTTTGCTAACTGAATCAAGCAGCACATCAAAATAAGTATATACACTATGAGCACATGGGATTCTTCTCAAGTATGTACAGGTGGTTCAACAAAAAAAAGAAAATAAATGCAATAGTCAATTTTAACAGAATAAAGGAAAAGCACACCATGACCATTTCAACCGATGCAGAAAATGTACTTTGCAAAATCCAGAACTCATTCTTAATATAAAATAAAAAATGTACTTTAAAAAATGGAATAGAAGGAAACTTCAACATCGTGATAAAGGACATCTATATAGCACACAAACTAACATAACTGAAGAGGGGAATAGTGTTGTGGGGGGAATTTCTCCAGGGCATGCATATAGGGGACATAAAAATATTCTGATAGATGTTGGGTTTTTTATAGTAGTTACAGTTAAAAATGTCAATTGAGGTAATGCTGTGATCCTACCCCAGGGAGCTCAGTCACATTCCCCAGTGAAACAACAATAATCCCCCCCATGCCACAGCAAAGACCGAAAAGGAACGATGGTCCAATAATGAGCCCTTGATACTGATGACTATTCTTATGAACCTGTGTGCCTGAATTGTGAAGTAGGCTTAGAGCTTCGACATGCCTAAAGAGTTAACTCATGAAAGCCTCCATGTTGCTGAAATATGGCCACTCTCTAAGCCAAACTCCGCATGAAAATGCATTACCTTCCCCACACCGTGGGACATGACTCCCAGGGATGAGGCTCCTTATCTTCGTGGGATTACAACCAATCACTAACTGGTGATAAAACAAGAAAAATACCTTGAAAAAAAGGGTCAACCCAGACCAGCAGAATATTTCAGGCTAGATATTGCATCAAATGTTAAAAACTGTTTTTGACCTTAAAAGTGGTAAATGGCGAAAATAAATGATTGTATGTGGCTAAGAGTCTTCCAAAAAGAGTTGGAGGTCATCAGTGGGGTCATGCTTGCACACAGCTCCCCAGGACCCCAGAGAGATCCAAAGTCAATACAGATCTAGGTGCTGGATCTCCTGAAGGCTATGGGGATGCACAGGGTATATGGTCAATGGCAGATGGATTTGTGGTTCTTGGGTCATGTCAGAGTGCCATTCTTGGAAACTGTACTCCTGAGTGTGATGGAGAGGTACTCAGATATGACCTTCCTACACCTGCTTCCTGTCACTTTACTGAACCTGTGCTTGGTGCTAGGGATGATGGATACACAGGGGACTTCAATCTCTGGACTGCCCAGGGGCCAGATGAGTCTCAGCATATTTGGGAATCCTTCTCTCTGGTTCATTGAACTTACACAGGTCTGCTAACAGGGAGGTGAAGATGGTCAAATACCACACCAGGGAATCAAGTGTGCCAACAACTGCAAGCATGGGAATTGCCTCCAACATCCATGTGGATTCTCAGCCCTCTCTTGGTCTAGAGGTGAAGTGGACATCAGCATCGAAGGGTCCACAGAATGGAGGAATAAGATATGAATTAGTGTGGACTTATTAATATAATTCTATAAAAGTATTGTGCCAAATAATAAAACAATTAGGAGGAGAAAGTGAGTACAGCATTTGGAGCAGGTAGGGAGAAGTAAGAAGAGATTTAATGTCGGGTCATTTTAGGGAATTTGAAATGTCCTAAGTGATATTGCAGGGTCAAATTATGGACTTTATATATTCTGCATTAACCTACTGTATGTACTGGGAAAGAGTGTGAACTACAGTTTAAACTATTATGTATGGGGTGCAGCAGTGCTCCAGAATGAGTTCATGGAGTTCAATGAGTGTGCCTAATGATGGAGGAGGTTTCGGTGTGGTAGGAGGTGGTAGGGGAGGTTGGCAGTATACAGGAAATTCTTATATAAATATTATTTTTAATATTTAATTTAATTTTATTTTGTTTTTTACAGCTTTGATCAGGTTAAACACTTAGTGTTCAGTATTTTCTAGCAGTGTTTTAAATTGTGTTATTTTATATTAAAGTTACAAATATTCATTGCCACTACATTAAAATACAATAAATTTTGTGTATTGATCCTCCATCCTGAGACTTCCTAAAATGAACTATTACATATACAACTTTTTTTTTTTCAACACATGCTGTATGGAGGTCTGTGAATAAACACAGTTTTGCACCTCACTTTCCAATCTGGAGTTATTTTTTTCTCTTTCATGGGACAGACCCCCAGGTAAAATATGAAACAACACGCACTTATGCCTCACTTGCACACACACACCCACTCATCAATTATGGTGGAGTTTTCTGCACATGAAAACTCAGCATGTCTTCTGGCATGTGGGTTTCTGTCTCACTCTCCTACACGGTTAAAACCAAAATGGATTCTACACTCCCTGAGAAGTATATGAACTTGGAATCGACACAGCTAGGACCCCCTATGGAAGTCGTGTATTCTCTGAGTTCTGACAGCATGAAGGCAATGATTTCAACATGGGAAACAGGAAAACATATAGAGCACTGTGGATTATGGCCATGGAGGTGAATGGGAAAGGTCATATAGCTAAGAAGTGAGGGGTCTTGAGAATAAGAGAACTTTGGAGGAGGCAAACGGAATGATTGACATCCACAGGTACATAAGTCCAGGCACATTTCAGTGAGAGATTATAGATAAGGCATATGTAAACTATACCATTGTGACAGATGACAGAATGGAATGAACCACTGAATGGGGGCAGCATGGGGAAAGTCTTGGGGGAGGTGTCCTCCCCATGTCACGTGTGGGGAATCTTGGAGGAGATGCCCTTGTCCTGTCATGTGCACCACTAGCATTGAAGGCAGGGTCTTGAGGACAGCTAGCTGGGATGTTAGATGGCTCTAGCGGTGAGTCAACGAATGCCCCTTTTGCTACCACGACTTCTTGGTCCTCCTAGCTCCTCCCCCGCCACTCCGTGGAGCTCTCAGATAGTGCTTTGTGACATTTCAGAACTACAAGTCTCCCATTGGCTATGGAGAGCCTTGACAACCAATCAAATTAGAGGGTGTGGCTCCCCACTGTCCTGGAGAGGGTATAAACAGAGAGTTCAGGAGCCCTGGGATAGACACCAGGAGGACATAAGATGGCGAGGGAGACCAGCAAACTTAAAGGCACCACAAAAACTGAAACAACAGAATGAAGAAGGGGAAGGCCCTTCACTGTATTTCCAGGCTCAGAAGCAACGTGAACTCTGATGTGAGATGACCCTACCCAAGTGCCTCCTTTTCTTCCCAATTGGCTCCCAACACTCAAGACTCCCTCCCTGTCCTTGCTTGCCAGAAATCCCTCCTCATCCCTCACCCATTCTCCTGAAGTCCCCTTCCAATTGATCAGTCCCCTAACTCTTACCCTAAACCAGTGTGCTACAGCCAAGGGCAGAGGTGAACCATTTGCCTAATTGGTTACAGCTCAAGAGACCAGACCCAGAAAAGAAAAAACATCCTGCCTACAGCTTCCACATCCCCTCCGATACTAGTTATTTTCATATTCTAAGAAAGTCATCCTTGAGGGTGTGAAGTGGTATCTTATTTTAATTTTGATTGTTTGATCACTAATGGATAATAATGTAGCTATCTTTTAATATGCATATTGGCCATCTGCAAACCCTCTTTGTGTAAATTTCTATTCTAGTAGTTTGTTCTTTTTCAAGTTGGGATGTTTGACTTTTGTCATTTAGTTCTCAAAGATCCTTACATATCCTGGATATTAAGCCTTGCTCAGATGTAGGACTTGCAACTATTTTCTACAGTTTTGTAAGTTATCTTTTCACTTTCTTGATAATGCCCTCTCATGCAAAAAAGTTTTTAAATTGGGTGGAATAAAATTTGGGCATTTTGTATTGTTAATTATGTTTTTGGTGTCATTTCTAAGACCTCATTTGCTAAATTCAAATTACTGTACATGTTCCCCTATATTATCTTCTATGAATTTTATGATTTTAGCTCTGTTTATGTGCTTGATCCTTTTCGTGATTATGCCACAATGATGGAAGAGGTTGTTGATGTGAAATAAGTTGTGTGAGGGGGTGAGGGGTATATGGGGACCACATATTCTTTAATGTAACATTCCAAAGTAAATAAAGAAGAAAAAAACAACAACAACAAAAAATTAAATGATCTCTTGTTAGGGACCAATTACATTCTTTCCATATGGATATCCAGTTTTTCCAGCATCGTCTATGTAAGTTAAACTTCTTTCATAGCTTATTATACTTGGCATGATTGTTGAAGGTACCATTACTTGTGGTAGTCTTGATGTGAAGATAATTTGCAAGCTCTATTGTGTTATTTGGAGTTAAGTCCACAACTAGGGTTAGGGTTAGGGTTAGGGCTGTCCTAAAAGGGTTTTTCATTTCTGGAGTGTTAATTATACTTTAAGTTTCTGCCCTTATGCTACAACCACTCTCTTCAGATTACTGTGCCTTTGTAGTATGTTTTGAAATTGGGAAATGAGAATCTTCCAAATTTCTTCCTCCTTTTCATAAACAAATTGAATTGTCAAAGCACGTTTTGATTTTATATGAATTTAAGTATCTGGCTATGATTTCAGAAGAAAAGAAAGGCTGGTGGAATACCAATAAGTGATTTGTTGAAACACTATATTTCTTTGCATAGCGTTGACCTCTTATAATAAAATCTTCCAATTCCTGAACACAGGTTGGCTTTTCATTTACTTTGGTGTTCCTTAATTTATTTCAGCAGACTTTTGTTATTTTTTTGTGTAAAAGCCATTCACTTCTTTGATTAAATGTATTCCTAGTAATTTCTAACTTCTAATGCTACTTAAAATGTAATGGTTTAATATAGGTGTATTATACATGAATGATTTATGCATGTTGATTTGTTGCCTCAGTTTTATTAATCTGCTTTTTAGTGATAAGAGTTCTGTTGTGTATTCTTTGAAATTTTCAATATAAAATGTTGTGTCACCAAGGATTGGAAGCAGTTTTACTTCTTTTCGAATATGGGTGCCTTTTCTTGCTTTTCATGGCTACATTCTTTCTTTGACTTCCTGGTCAAATGGCCCTCCTGGTAAACCTTGAGCCTGGGCATGGACCATACTACTCTAAATATTGAGCTTCGTAAGGGAAGAAGAGTCATCCCTCTCACAACACAGTAAGTGTCATTTTAAAGGAAAGGAGATATGTTCCATGAATTTCTCAGTCAAGTGATCAGCTAGGAAAGAGGGAGGATCATAGTGCATCCCATGACACTTTCCTGTCTGAAGAGAGGTGGCATGCCACAATTTAGAAAAGACATCTGCCATGGATAGGCAGTGCATTGCCCTAGGGTTGTGTGCAGGGCCATGAGAAGTGCTCAGTAGCATGTTAGACTGGAAGAAGGAGGACCAACCTTGCTTTCCTGCAAGGAAGATTCACTGTTGGAGAAGACAGTAAAGAGATATTTCAGGAGAAAGGAAAAGTATGTTACTAGCTATGGGCAATCATGCTCCTGTAGTGGTATAACAAGATCCGATGAATTGACATTGTTTTACCAGTGTCCCTTGTTTTGCAGTCTACTAACCAGACAGAGAGTTTATAGAATTGAGGCCGGAAGAGGAGCTTCTATGAGTTTGCCAGCAATGAGGTGTGTGATGCCCTAAAATGAAGCAGAAATAGACCAATCCTGTTTAATCCAAATGAGTGGGAATGAAGTTACACTCATAGTGAACTGGACGAGAAGACATGGCAATAGGTAGTTTTAAAATTAAATGTGGATGATAGAACCTCATATATTATACATCTGTTTACTCTCGTTATCCTCCTTTCTTATGCTAGTGTTTGAATAACTACAATGCATCACAAAGTGGAAAGAAAAGAAAGGAATTAGATGGTGATCAAAGAGCACATATCTGTTAACATACCTGGATAAGCTAATATACCCTGTGAATAAAATCAAACTTATTTTATGTCCTAATGTGCCTAAAAAGCCAATGGAGAAGCATACAATCTATAGGTTTTGAATATTCAGGGAGGATGCAAGCCAAATGTGTAAAAATTACCTGGAATGTGTGGGGGGTGGCATTCATGATAATTCTTTCCTGAAATAGAGGGACATGTATTAAATCAAGCTAACCTGGCTTTTGGGGTGTTGGTGTAAAATCAAGCTAACATGGAGCAAATAACCTATTTAATACTCAGATAAACCACTTGAAAAAACTAAAAAATGGTCCTTTTGCATACAAGCACCACTTTACTCCCCACTCTTTAGTCCTATATATAAAAGGGACCCAAAAATTCTATTTAGGCCTCGGTTTTTCTCAGGACAAGACTCTGTCAAATCCAGCAGGTCGAACTAAAACTTCCTTCTCAGGATGCTCACATCCTTGCCTTCTATAGCACATATACCTTACTTCTTGCAGCTACTACAAAACTAAAATTACAGGGCGATATATCAAGGTCATGCACATGTCTCTTTATATTTCGCTTTTGAACATTCAAAATCTGAAATCATGATGGATTTTATGTTTGTTTGTTTTAATGAGAGTCCACTAGTTTATGAGGTGTGAAAAGTGCTTTAAGATCTCATTTTGTCATAGTGGAATATATCATTGGTTGGAGACACATAAAATGAGAGTGATGGTATACCCACATCCTCGGGAGGACTGATGTTCTCAAACAGAGGTAAATATATCTCGAGAGAGAATTGGTGGCTCCCAATGCGTTAAGGCAGTCAAGTATGTTAATGCCTAAACATTGCTGCAAGTATCTGTGAATATGGACCTTCAAGAAATGAAGATTGACCTTTACTGTGGGCTGTGAGGGGAGCAGGAGGGAGGTATTGAATAGATGGAATCAGCGTAACTGTGGGGCAAAGGAAGTGTTCCATAAGATCATAGAATGATGGATATAAGACATTTTAAATTACACAAAAATTGTATAATAGTCTACAGGAAAAAATGTAAACCATAATGTAAAACATCAGATAACTGAAAATATTGAAAATTTTATAGTTTAAATATAAACTATAATATAAACTCAAATGGAACCATGTTTGAAAGCTATGTTTCAATATCTCCATGTCAGCTGCAGCAAATATAATATGATAATGCAAAATGATCATTGCTGGTGAAGGGACAATATTCTTGATGTTAGATATGTGTGAGTACCCTATATTGTATATGTGACTTACTGTTATCTAAAACATTTGTGAGGAAATACTTATTAATTAGGAGAAATAAAGATCGGATTTAGACCATTAGGTAGAAATGAAAGAAATTTCCTTGCCACTAGTCATACTAGCCAATACCTGTTGCAGTGATGAAAGGCTAAACCTCAAATCAAAGCTTTTTCTTTTTGTCATTTTTTGTCACCCGAACTTATTTTTTTTTCATTATTTAATTTTAATAAATTAGTATGTATTCTATATTTAATCTTTAAACCCATTGCTATATTACATTTTATTATTAATGGAATTTGGCAATATATTAGGCTTCATTTTTAAGAAATTTTGAGCCACAGAGATGTTCAACTATGACAGGGGAGGGACACTTGTGTGGGGTTTTATTGATGTGATACAAATGTTTAGGAAGGAGTTCTCCAGGGCATGTATACAAGGGTACACAAAAATGATGGAATATTTTATTAGTAGGTTTATTTAAAAATGACAAATGAGGGAGTGCTGATTTCCTAGCCAAGGAGTTCTGTGACATGCCCCAATGGAACTCAACAATCCACCAAGTGCAATGGCAAAACCAATAAAGAAGGAATGTCCAACAATGAGGCCTTGATACTGATGACTATGCTTATGAGCTTTTATGCCTGAAATATGAACTAGGTCTAAAGCTGCAGGGTGCCTAAGTGTTACCTTCTGAGAGCCAGCATATTGCTCAAATGTGGCCACTTTCTAATCCAAGCCCAGCAAGTAAATGCATTACCTTCCCCCAGCATGATACATGACTCCAGGGGATGAACCTACATAGTTCCAAGGGATTACTCCCAAGTACGATGATGATTTAACTAGAAAAAGACCTTGTAAAAAAGGGTCAACTCATACAAGAAAAACATCTCAGCCTACATGTAATATCAGGTGATGAAAATAGCTTTTTCACCTTGAGTAAAAGGTGGAAATGGAAAGGACAAGTGAGTTTTTATTATTATGAGTCTACAAAATGTAGTTGGGAGGTCATCAGAGGTATTATGGTTATGCATAGCTCAGCAGGTTCCCAGAGACAACCAAAGTAGATATATGCCCTGATACTGGTTCTCCTGAGACCTACAGAAAACCAAAAGTTCAATGGTCAAGGCAGATGCCTCTGGAGTTCAGTGCCATGTCAGTTGTCCCTACATAGAAGTTTGTGTTCCAGAGTGTGATGATGATGGACTCAGAAGTGACCTTTTTGCACACCTTGTCTTACACTCTTACTGGACTGGTGGATAGCGTTGAGCTTGGTGTATAATCAGGAGACCTGAATCTCTGGACTTTCTATGTGACAGCCAGGCCCTGAGTCTCAGCAGACTTTCAACAACTACCCTCTATATTATTGGATGTAACTCAGTGAGCTAACAGGGAGAGGAAGAAAGTCAACCACAGCACCAGGGAAGCAAGAGTGCCTAAAACTGCAAGTAGGAAAATTGCATCCATCAGCCTGTGGAATCTAAGGCTCCTCTTGATATAGAGGTGGAGTGGACATAACCATCCCAGGGTCCAGAGGATGGAAGAATAGAGTATGGATGAGAGTTGGCTTACTGATATTCTACTATGGAAATACTGTGCTTAGTAATGGATGAAAATGTAGCAATGATGTGGAAAAATTGGCCATGGTAGCTACTGATGGTAACGTGACGGAAGAAGATATTTGAATGTGGGATCATTTTCAGGACTTGAAGTTGTCCTGGTAGGTACTGCAAGGACAGATGGTGATGCTTGTATTTACTGTCATGATACCCTGGATGGACTGGGGGAAAGTGTGAACTGCAATGTAAACCATTCCCCAAGTGTTGCAGAAATGCTCTAAAATGTATTCACTCAATGAAATGAATGTCTCACAATGACGAAAGAGTTTGTTGTTTTGGGAGTCGTGGAGTGAGGGGGTGGGGGTTATATGGGGATCTTTTATATTTTTTGAATGTGATATTAAAAAAATAAAAAATATTGTATAATTAAAAAATAATAATGGATGTGGTATCAGTACCAAGCTGGTTAATAAAATGAACAGCCAGGTACAGACGTTCACAATGGGATATTGTTCACCAGAGAAATGAATCAAGTACAGATGTATGCTACAACATGAATGAGACTTGAAACACTATGCTAACTGAAAGAAGCCAGACAGCAATATCACATATCCACGATTTTCTTTCTGTGAAATGCCCAGCTCAGGCAAATTCAAAGACAGATGCAGATTATTTTAGCCAGATATTGGTAGCAGAGGAAAGTGGTACAGATTGCTTAATTGCTCCAGGCTTTATTTCATATCCAATGAAAATATTCTGGTATTAAATATTTGTTAGTGTTTTCAACTTAGTGAATATATTAACAGATTTTAGATCGTACACTTCAAATGGCTAAAATGGTGAATTTTAGGACATGCGAATTTGATCTCAAAAAAAAATTTGGAAACCTATTGACAAATAGAAGGAGAAATAGTATGTTAGAGTAAAGGAAAGAATAAATGGATTATGCAATTAGTGAAATCTAGAATTTCATTAATGCCTCAAAATAGGCTCCAAACAAGAGAACGATAGTGTCTCTTCGTACAATTATATCATATGCTTGAAAGGTGGGAGCCATATGCTTGCCAAGACCCTCCATGCTTTAGCGACCTAACCAGAGTCAGACAAACTACAACCATGAGAGGCATTGCTCTGGAGGACATTTGGGTCATAAGGTATGATGATGTAATGTACCAATGGCAAATGGCTATGGGGAAATCTTGTAACATGACATTATCTGTATGATTTTTGAGATTACATCTATTTCAAAGAATATCATTTGTGCATGTATTTTTCAGACATGCTCCCTTCCAGACCATCAGGCAATGTGTGTACAACTCCTGGCAGACTGATCACTGTGAACCTCAAAATCTCAATGATCAAATACTTAGAAACGCCTCTGCTTATTAGGGGGAATTTGAGCAGTTGTGTGACCGACATATCCAGTGTGCTGTGCAGAAACACATATCATTCTCCCTTCTGTGGATGGGAAGGACGGAATGGAATGATAAATTTATGATATGAATAAAGCCATAGGTACCATACACAAACTCTGAATTGCTCTGGGAATGGGAGCCCTCATAAAATAAGGAAAGCTGGCTAAGCCCTACAGAATACACTGACTAAATTATATAGTAGTGTGGGTATGACTCATCACATATATAGATCAAGAGAAAGTAAAGAAAATATTATAGAACAAATATCACCAGAACGGAACTTTGAAGTGCGAATCAAAGTTGCACAAACCTAAGAGTTATATGAGCACCAACAGCAACAAGGAAATGAAGAAGAGTTGTTTCAGGTGGTGGATGAGTTGGACTATGGGTCATGCTCAAGGTCCAGGCTAAAACTGGAACCAAGAATTAATTAGTATTATGATCAAGGATATGTATATTACAGGTCTATGATGCTGAAAAAACCTATAGTGCCTGTGGCAGATCTGATGATACTGGTCATAACTATGGGATCAATGGAAATGGGCAGTGATATGCAGACTACAGTGGCCTTGAGAAGACATATGTCAAGGCACCTTGAGTGGTTGAAAGTCCACAAAACAATTACCAGCTGTACTAACGGAGAACATTGCAGAAAATAAGAACAAATGCTAAAATAACCCATCTTGAAAGACCCAGTTGAAAATTGGTCTTCTGTTGATCTAAGATGATTATTTCCTAAAATACATTCCAGGGTACAAGACACACATGTGTCCAACTGATATGCTGCCACTTAGTTTTCTTTGATTTTACATGGTTTGCTATTCTGTTTTGCCACGGTGTGTTTTTGTGTTTGATAGAAATTTTATTTGTATGCTTTTATATTGACCTCAAATTAGTGCTTCCTTATGAAATTGTTTTATAAATAGTTTATTTGATCAGACTTGGGTTACTTAAAAGCTGCATTTTGGGGGGATCGTCCAGGATTGCAAACAAAGCCAGAGAAGGTAGCATTTCTCTACCCCTTCTAGAATTTGAAAAATTGGTTACAGGATAAAGAATCAGACTTTTTAGTGGGGCTTGGTCTGTGTTTTAATTTTAACAGTGAAAAGGTCTAGCTGGGTTCTTTTGTTATGGTGCCAGTCATTAAATAGGGAAATGTGTCTTCAGAACAAAAACTAAGTTCCTAACACTATTATCTATTACAATTTTTCTCTGAAAATAACTTTTATATATTTAATATATATTTATATAACTTAATATATATATATATTTCTCCACTAACTTTTAAAAAGAATTCTATCTTTATAAGCACCCAACCTTGTGTACCTTTGTAATCCGCTATCATCTTTTAGAAAGCAGGTATCTCTTATTTTTAATTAAATTTGTTTCTTTCACAATGAACATCTTATTATACATATGAAAAATTCCTCCAGTTTCATACAGAATGCCAAATCCATCTTCCTCCAGTCAAAATAAAACAACAAAATTTTTACACCTTGTTAGGTAAGGAATACAAACCGTGGTCAGCAGGAATTAGTTACAGAAATGAGATTATCACCCTTAACCAACCCTTTAAGATTAAAAGTGTAAAATTTCTAAGGGAGATATAAAATTAATAGATGGACTTGGAACTTAGAAAGAAATCCACATAAGTGCCAATAATACCCCGAATGACTGCTGGGTGGATCCACCCTCAGGATTCTACTGTCTAGGACAAGAATTTCTCTTGAAAACTGCATAAACCCTGGATGTTACCCAGGAAATTTGTCTTTGGCCTCTCACTATGAAATTGATAAGTGGGATAATTAATCAAATCAATGACCAGCCACCCACCTCTTATCTTCATCAATATTAGGCCAAAGCTTAGCAATATTAGTTGGCATAAAGTGGGTAAATGATGTAGACTATGAGTTGGGGGGCTGTTCAACTCTTCTTAGATAACCTGAACTGTAAGTTTCCTGAGCTGTGCATTTGGAACAGTGAGTCCTGCTGCCCGGCCCTTGGTAACCATGACAACGACTCCAGTCCCAGAAAACAGTTTAGCAATGAGAACTCTATTAATATTAAGCATTCAGGGAAAATTCAAATGAAATGTGCTAAAAGATTGTCTAGAATGTATGAATTCCATCCTAAAGCTTAACTAGGATGTGGACGATATATGTTAATTTAAGCTTAATGAGCACTGAAACAGAAAACCATTTGGCACTTCCTTGATATAAAAAGAGCTCAAAAAGATTGATCGGGGTTCGGAGTTTTCACTGAAGCTCTGAGCCCAACTGTTCTTAAATAAATCTTCTTCCTTCCCAAAAGTATTCCTGAGTCCTAGCCTTTCTATACCCAAATAATTGAACCTCTCTTGACTTCTACAACCATATGTGGAAACTGTGTACTCTCCATGAGTTAGGTAAACCTATGATAGCTGTAATTAAAAAAAAAAAAAACAACTGTTGGAAATGAAATGTACCATATCAAAAGTCACCCCTGGGAGACTCAGCGAGAACAGCCCAATTCCTTCTTATAAGAAAATCTGAAAACCAAAATTAAAAATCATAAAGGCAGACATGGGTAGATTCACTCAGGGTAGCTCGAGGCAACTCCTAGAGAACTCTAACATTTCGGGATGCCCTGTGCATTAGCACAGGTTTGGGCATCCAGCTGAGAATTGGATTCCCTCCTCCTGCTGCTCTGGGCATGAAGTCAAGGCAGCTTAAATTGTTTGGGAGATTTTAGGATACTGAAGTATATTAATTCATGAGAATACAAATTGGTATAGAATTCTTGAAGTAAAATTTTGGCAATATTTATAAAAAATTAAAATACCACAATATTTTCACTTTAGCCCAATGTCCATATTAGAAAGACTTTTTTAATTTTATTTTTTATATTATATATTTATTTTTATTTTAATTTTCTTTTAAATGTTACATTAAAAATTATGAGATCCCCATATACCCCCAACCCATCCACCCCACCCCTCCCACCTCAACAACCTCTTCCATCATCACGTCACATCCACTGTACCTGGCGAATACATTCTGAAGCACCGCTGCACCACATGTACTTAAGGAAGCATGCAACTTTGTTCAAGAATTTATGTTCAAACCTGTTGATTTCAGTTCCATTAACCATAGGAACAAATGGAGGCCACCTATGTGTCCATCAGGAGAAGAACGGTTTAATTATTTCCTTACCACACATATTTTAGACTTTTAGGAAATAATTACAAAATTGAGGTAGAATTTTAGGTAGTGTCATCGAAAGATCCTCCATACAATTTGCTAAGTTGCAAAGAAATGGGAGATCAATATATACATCATTACCCATATATTTTTTAATAAACATGTTTTTATAATACATCTACCAATGAAAAAGCCTAGAAACAGGTTGAAAATACAACACACAAAGTTGCCTACATTACCTTTGAAGTGGGAGCTGTATTTTGGAGGAAATTTTAAATGGAATTGTGATTTATATGTATTTTTAATTTTTTTGCATTTATATATATATTGCTATTTTGTAATTAAGATATTTAAATATACCTAATAACATAAATTGTATTTATATGTCAAAGTAACTTATAGCTGATACAATAGAGAAAAACTGTTATTTGTATGACTTCACACTACAGAAGCTCATTTTTTTTGGTGCACTAAAGCCTGAGGTGAGTAGGCCGGGTCTCGTGCTGTCGTGTGACCCAGGGATCAATGCTCCTTCCACCTTTTGTTCCACCATCTCAACGCAGTTTCGCCATGTTTGGGGCTGAATGGAAGAGAAAGCATGGAAATGGTAAACTGCTTCTCATTTGCCCAGAAGTGACCGGAAATACTTCTGCTTAATTACCTGAGTTGACACATTTGCATAACCATCACAAAGTGTGTACTTCAAACTATTGTACACCAACAAATCAAATAACTGAAATGGACAAATTCCTAGAAACAAAGTACACTGATTAGACATGAAATAGGACATATCATAAAAACAAAAACTAGTCAAAAGATTTAACCAGTAAACAATAACCTCCCCACAAATAAAAGACCATGTTTAGAAGGCTTCAAAGGGAATTATTAAATAACATTCCAAGAAGAGGTACCACGTATTCTGCTCAAAGAATTTCAAAACATTCAAGATGAGGTAATACTCTGTAAATCTTTCTAGAGTCTTATCACCATCAAAGAAAGCCATAAACATAGCACAAAATACAGAAGCTACAGACTAATAACCATTATGAACACAGATGCAAAATTTCGCAACAAAATCCTAGCTAACCGAATCCAACAGCACATCAAAAGAAATATATCCACCATGATCACATGGGAATCTTCTCAAGTACGCACGGGTGGTTCAACAAAAGAAAGTCAATAAACGCAATAGACAATTTTAAGGGAATAAAGGAGAAACACCACATGATCACTGCAACTGATGCAGAAAAGGTACTTTGCAAAATCAAGAACACCTTCTTAAGAAAAAGAAACGTAAAAAATGAAATAGAAGGAAACTTCCTCATCTTGATAAAGGGCATCGATGAAACACACACAGCTAACATTATTGACAGGGGGCCAAGGAGTGGAGGAATCCTCCAGGGCATTTATATAGGGGACATAAAATGTTCTGATATATGTTGGATTTATTTACAGTAGTTACGGTTTCAAACATCAACACAGGAAGTGCTGAGTTCCTACCCAGAGGAGCTCTGTTACATTCTGCAATGGAACAACAATAATATCCCAAGTGCAACGGCAAAGACCAAAATGGCAAGATGGTCCAAAAATGATCCCTTGATACTGATGACTATGCTTTTGAGCCTGTGTGCCTGAAATATCAACTAGGACTAGTGTTTCAGCACGCCTAAGAGATACCTCCTGAAAGCCTCCATGTTGCTGAAATGTGACCACTCTCTAAGCCAAACACATAACTAAGCCAAACACATAACATAAATTCATTACATTCCCCCCAGTGTGGGACATGTCTCCTGAGGATGAGCCTCCCTAGTGCCAAGGGATTGATACCAATCACTATCGGTGATACAATTAGAAAGAAATCTTGAATAAAAAGGTTAATTCAGATCAGCAGACTATCTCAACCTACATATTGGATTAAATGTTAAAAACTGCTTTTTGACCTTGAATAAAAGTGGGAAATGGCAAAGACAAATGAGTGTATATGGCTAAGAGTCTTTGAAAATGATTCCGGAAGTCATCACTGGGGTCATGCTTACACGCACCTCAGCAGGATCCCAGAGAGAGCCAAAGTAGATACAGACCTAGGTTCTGGTTCTCCTGAAGGCTTTGGAGATACACAGGGTATATGGTCATGGCAGATGGATTTGGAGTCCTGTGCCATGGCAGGGGGCCCTTCTTTGGAATTTGTGCTCCTGAGTGTGATGGAGCTGTACTCAAATATGACCTTCCTGCAACCGTCTCTTGTCACTTTTCCAGAACCTGTGGTTGGTGAAAGGAATGGAGCATGCATGGGGTACATAAATCTCCTCCAGTCCACCTAGTGGGACATGGCAGGACATAAGAAGTCCAGCATCTGTCCCTGCAGTACCACCCAGGAGATCTCGAAGCCCTCAAAATGCCCTCACATCGTATCTCTTCTTCCCTCTCCCTACCCTCAGCAGCTAACGTGTACACTTTCTCAACATCAGTGCTACAATTTCTTCCTTTACTAATCACAATAGTTCCATAGTATAATATTATATAAGTACACTCTAATTCACACTGTATTCCTCCATACTCTGGATCCTGGGATGGTTATGTTCACACCACCTATATATTGAGAGGGTTCTTAGATTTCATATCAATTATAGAACAGTTCTCCTGCTTATATTTCTATGCACTATTGGCACACTCAACTAAATCAGTGAACACATTCTAGATCAGTGCTGCACCACTTCAAAAATAGTTTACCCTGGAGTTCACACTCTCCCACATTACATTCAGTAGGTTAAGAAAGGACATATAAAGTCCATAATCTGACTGCAATATTATTTAGGATAACTCAAAGTCCCCAAAATGTCCCCACATCTCGTCTCTTCTTCCCTCTCCCTGCCCTCAGCTACAACTGTTGTCAGTTTCTTCTCCTCAGTGTTACAATTTCTTCTATTAGTAGTTGCAATAGTTTTAAGGTAGAATATCAGGAAATTCACTCTAATTCATAGTTTATTTCTCCATTATGTGGACCCTGGGATAGAGATGTCCACTACACCTCTAGATGAAGATAGGGCTAAGATTCCACATGGATGATGGATGCAAATATCCTGCTTGCAATCGTAGAACTCTTGGCTCCACGGTTTGCTGGTTGACCATTTTCTCCTCCCGGTTAGCCTGGTGAATTAAGTCCAATAATCCAGAGTCAAGGAGTTGAAAGTCTGCAGAGACTTAGAGCCAGTAGGTCACATGGACAGTCTGCAGATTCAGGTCTCCTGTATATACCAAACTCACAGGGCCAACCTCAGGTCTGTTAAGAGTAACAGAAGAGACATGTGTTGAAAGTTCACCTCTGAGTCCAACCCCAGCAAAATCAGGAACACAAAATCCAAAGTAGGGGCCAATGACATGACAATGACCTGCACAGTCATCTGCCATGACCTCAGAACCTGTGTCTTTTTAACCCTCAGGAGAACCACCATCTGGGATTGTATCTACTTTGGCTTTGTGATGTATGTATTTTCAAAAAATACAATTTAAAGAAAAGATAGGGAGGAGTGTGGGGGTCCCTTATACTCCACTCCCCATTCCCTCCCACTCCTCACACATCAACAACCTCGTTAATCAGTGGTTCACATTCATTTCATTTGGTGAAAACATTTTGGAGCACTGCTACACCGCATGTATAATAGTTTTCATTGTACTTTACACCTTTTCACAGTCCATTCAGGGGCTTATTGTAGGATATATAATGCCCTGCATTTGTCCCTGCAATATCATTCAGGACACTTGCAAGTCCCGAGAATCAAAGTACATTTTTTTAAGCCTTTATTAATTAGTCTCCACAGAAGTTTTAGTTTTAAGTGGTGTGTCTTCAACATCTTTGATCAGATTGAATGCTAAATATTCCACATTCTCTAGTGGTGTTTTATATCGTGCTTTTTTAATTTCAATTTTTATTTATTAATACCTACTACATTGAAAAATATTAATTTTTGTGTATTGGTCTTCCATCTTGAGCCTTCCTAAAATCAACAATAGTAACTAGATCCTTTTTGTAGATTAATAGAAATTTCAGCATAGACTCTATGAAATTCTGTGAATAAGGAAAGTTTTGCTTCTCATTTTCCTATCTGGAGTCCTATTTTCTCTTTCACTGGACAGACCCTCAGGTAAAATAGGAAAAATCACCCCCATGCTCGTACACCTCCATTGCAAAAACACCCACTCATCATTTAGGGTGTATTTTTCTGCACGTGAACACTCAGCATGACTTCAGCATATTGGTCTCTGCCTCACTCTCCTACACAGTTACAACCCAAATGGATGTATGCTTCCTGAGAAGAACACGAAACTTGACTGGACACAGCCAGGACCCCTTATGGAAGTCGTGTATTCTCTGTAATCTGACAGCATGAAGGCAATGATTACAACATGACAAACAGAAAACCGAGTCAACCTATGTGGAGTTTGGACATGGAGGTGAATTGGAAATGTTCCTGCAGCTAAGAAGTGAAGGGTATTGACAACAAAAAAATTTGCAAGAATGAAGTGGTATGATTGATATCCACAGGGACTTAAGTCCAGCCACATTTCAATGAGGGATTTAGGGTAAGGCATATTCAAACTATGTCATGTCGACGGATGTGAGAATGGAATGAACCACTGAATGGGGTGGCATGGGGAAAGGATTGGAGGAGACATCTTCACCCTGCCATGTACGCCACCAGTATTGAATGTGGAGTCGTGTGGATAGCTGGCTGGGAGGTTTGGAGGGCTCTAGAGGGGCGTCGACAAATGCCCCTTTTCCAAACAATACTGCTTGGTATTCCCAGCTACCCACCCACCACTCCGTGGAGGTGTCAGATCGGGCTTTGCGATGTCTCAGGCCCCAAGTCTCCCATTGGCTGGGAAAGCCTTGAAGACCAGACAAATTGCAGGGTGTCGCTTCTCTCTGTTCTGGGGTGGGTATATATAGGGAAGTCAAGAGACCTGGCGTAGACACCAGGAGGAAATGAGATGGCAAGGGAGACCAGCCAAACAGAAGCAGCACCATGGACAGAAACCAACGGAATGAAGGAGGGGAAGGCCCACTGGTGTAGAACAAGGCACAAAGGCAGCGTGAACGGTGATGAGAGATTATGCCACCCAAGAGGCTCTTTTTTGTTCTCCATTGGCTTTCCACCCCCTGAACTCCCTCCCTGTCCTTGACAGCCACAACCCCTTCCTCATTCCTCATCCAATCTCCTGCAGCCCCCTTCCCCTTCCACCTAACCCCTAACAGTATGCTAAACCCTTGCCCTCTGTGCTCTCCCTGTTGTCCCTCCAGATGCTATAGAAAACCATGGGAGTGTGCAGGTCTTTTCAAAGGAGTTCAATGAAAACAGCCTCCTTTCCAATTCCTTCAGGGATGCATAAGAACACTCAAGGGTCAGAACTATTTTCCCAATATCAAACACTGAGCAAGAACCTGGATTAAAGTGTGTAAGAGAAAGCCCAAGAGACCTTGTAGCTCCAATGGACTTCAGGTACCAACCTGAGCAGACAGCCACTTCCCAACCTGCCAGTGAAGCCAGATACATCAAAGCTGCCTGCTGAGTGTGCCGAGGTTAGCCAGCTGAGAAAGGACCAGCCTTAATCAGGCACTGTCCATGAATCTGGCACAATGTACAGAGTACACTGAGAGGGATGGTTCAAATAAAATGAACAAGGTGAGAAAAGGAGATTTTTTTCTGTGAGTTGTCTGATTCTGAGGAGAGAGGAAGAGGCAGGTGTGAGCATGGAGCAGGTGGAGTCACGCAAGTTTTAGGTGGGGTCATGCAGGGATGGGTGTCAGACAGTCATATCCACAGGAAGCCCGACATTAGTTAGAAGGCCTGGGACAGAAATGAAGATGAAGATAAATTTCCCCCTCATCACTAGCTCTTGGACAGTGTGTGATTGCAGGGGGTGAATGTGGGGGTGATATTAGGTACCCAATCTTCAATGGGGTGAGTTCTGGGTGAGGGCAAAAAATTCAGATATTTATCACCCCAAAGCCACCTACTTTATGGTGGTGCTTGCTGTGCACCCTAGGCTGTAAGCAAATAAAGGCCCTCAGATTGCCAGACACTTCACCCTTCTCAATTCTTCAACAGAGTCCTCAGAACGTAAAAAGAAAAACATAGCATGGATTCCAAATACAACAATCTTTCAGGACCTTTTCTCTGGGAAAACTGGGAATTTCACAGTGCCTTACCAAGACTAAGGCAGTGGGAATTTAAATCTGCAAAGCAAACAATGGGAGGGGATCATGTTCTCAGAAAATTAATTTACAAAATTTGGAAATACTACACCCAACATTCAACAGCTCCCCCTGTATTGTTCGATATTTTTTATGAATTACCAATAAAGATATAGGTGACTTTTTTAAGCTGGTCTTTTCTTTTGTTGTGATACCATTTGATTGTAATACATTTGAAGATTTTGAGATTCCTTAATTAAATCAGTTAAAGGTCTTTGATTCAACCACATCACTAGGGCATATATCTCATGGTTGAATCGCCATCCTCTTTTTGGTCTGTATACACAGACAATCAGGAAGCCACAGAGAAGGTGGTTAAGGAAGAATGAGAGATCCATAGACACAGAAGAGAATTAAACTTGGTCATTTCTGTCCTGACATGTGTCAGACAAGAGAAGGTGCAGAGAGCTACAGCCCCGGGAAGAGATGAGCCATTAGCCAGTGGGATATAGCTCAAGAGACCAGACCCAGAAAGGAACAAAAGCTCCAACTTCAGCTTCCAATTCCTCTCCAACACTTGATTTTTCATTTTCTGAAAAAGCCAACCTTGAGGGTATGAAATCTTATTTTGATTTTGTTTGGTTTTTCTCTAATGGATCATAGCATAGCTATATTTTCATATGCATATTGGCCATCTGTAAATCCTCTTTGGATAAATATCTATCTTAGTAGTATGTCCATTTTCAAATTGGTATGCTTGAACTTTTGTCATGTACGTCTCAAATTTCTTTTTTTAGTCTGCATATTAATGCTTGTGCAGATACATGATTTGCAACTGTTATCTACAGTTCTGTAAGTTACCTTTTCATTTTCTTGATAAGGCCCTGTCATGCACAAAAGTTTTTTATTCAGATGAAATAAAAATTGGACATTTTGTTTTGTTGATTGTGCTTTCAGTGTCATAGTTAAGACTTCATTTGCCAAATTAAAGATCATGTAGCTGTTCCCCTATATTTACTTCAATGAATTTTATGGTTTTAGCTCTTTGTTTAGGTCCTTGACACATTTCATCAAATTTTGGAAAATGGTCTCTTGTTAGGGACCAGTTACATGCTTTTCATATAGATATCCATTATTATATCACCATCTGTGGAAGATACAATTCTTACATTATTTAATGTACTTGGCACCCTTGTTGAAGGCACTGCTTCATGTGGTAGATGATGTGAAAATAATTTGGATATTCTATTGTATTATTTGCAGTTATATCCTCAGTTAGGGTTAGCGTTACAGTTGGGTTTAGTATGAGTGATAATGTTAGAATTAGGTTTGTGTTCTGGAGTGTTAATTCTACTCTATTCATCTAAGTGTCTTTCCTTATTCCATTACACTCACTCTCATTAGATTACTGTAGTTTTTTATTTTATTAATTCATTTTTTTAATATTACATTCAAAAAATATGAGGTCCCCATGTACCCCCCACTCCCCTCACCCCACTACTCCCCCCATAGCAACATTCTCCTCCATCATCTTGACACATTCATTGCATTTGGTGAATACATCTCTGAGCATCACTGCACTTCATGGTCAATAGTCCACATCATAGCCCACACTCTCCCACGTTCCATCCAGTGGGCCACGGGAGGACCTACACTGTCTGGTAATTGTCCCTGCAGCACCACCCAGGACAACTCCAAGTCCCGAAAACGCCTCCACTGTGTGATGGAGTTGGACTCAGATGTGATCTCTTTTCACAAACCTTTCCTGTTACTTTACCAGAATTGTAGTTGGTGCTGGGGTTTAAGATATACCCAGGGGATCTGAATTTCTGGACTGACGATATGATAGCCAGGCCCTGAGCCTCAACAGATTTCAGCTCCTACACTCCGGTTTATTGGACTTACCCCACTCAGCTAATATGGAGTTGAGGATTGTCAACCACCACACCATGGAGCCAAGAGTGCCTACAACTGAAAGCAGGAGGATTGCATCCAGCATCCATGTGGAATCTAAGCCCCCTCTTGACATTCCAAGGTCCACAGGATGGAGGAATAGAATATGCATTAGAATGGACTTACTGATATTCTATTCATGAACTATTGTGGTTAGTAATCAAAGAAAATGTGGCATTGGTGTGGAAAAAGTGGCCATGGTGGCTGCTGGGTGTGGGAAATGGGAGGAAGAGATTTCTGTAGTTTTATAGTATGTTTTGAAACCGGAAAGTGTGAATATTCCTAATTTTTTTTCTCTTTACAGGAACAAATTTACTAGTCTGAATCTATTTTGAATACATATGAAGTTAAGCACCTGCCTATGGATTACAGAAGAAAAGAAAGGCTGGTGGGATACTGATAAGGTTTTTTTTGAAACTCTAGTTCCCTTTCCATAGTGTTGGCTTCTTATAATAAAATATTCCAATCCCTGAACACTGGATTGCTTTCCATATACTTTGGTGTGCCTTAATTATTTTCTGCAGAGTTTTGTTATTTTTGTGTAAAAGTCATTCACCTCTTGGTTAAATGGATTCCTAGTAATTTGTATCTTCTAAATGCTGCTCAAAATGAAATGGTTTACTGTAGTTTTAATATACATGACTGATTTTTGTATGTTGACTTGTCACTAAAATTTTGCTGACTTGCTTATTAGCACTAAGAGTTTTCTTGTGTATTCTTTGATGTTTTCAGTATAAAGTATCATGTCATCAAGGAGTGGTAGCAGTTTCACGTCTTTACCAATATGAGTGTGTTTTATTGCTTTTCCTGGCTACTTGCTTTGTTCACTTCCTGGTAAATGGCCCTCATGGTGAAACTTCAGTATGGACATGAATCACTTAATACTCAAAGGATTGAACTTCCTAATTGTACATGAGTTATCCCTCTCACAACACAGAGAGAGTCATTTAAAAATAGGGAGGTATGTCCCATGAATTTCTCACTCAAGTGATCAGCCAGAAAAGAGGAAGTTGGTAATGCATCCCATGGCACTTACCTGCCTGAAGAGAGGAGGCATGCCAAATTTAGGGAAGGGAGCAGCCCTGGTTGGGAAGTGCATTACCATAGGGCAGTTTGCAAGGCAGTGAGAAACATTCACTAGCATCTTAGACTGGAGAGGAGGACCAGCCTAGTCTTGCTACAAGGAAGAGTAAATATAGGCGAGGACAAGAAAGAGAAATTGCAGGAGAGAAGAAAATTATGTTCCTAACTATGGGCAACCATGCTACAGGAATGGAATACATGGAACCAACCAATTTCCGTCACTTGACCAGTGTCCCTGGTTTTGCAGGCTACCAACCAGACAGAAGTTACAGAACTGAAGCCCAATGAGGAGCTTCTATGAGTTTGTCAGCAATGAGATGTGTTACCTTAAAATGCAGTAGAAAGGGACAAAACCTAATTAATCCAAATGATTGGGATGGAAATTAGACACATATTGAACTTTAACTAGGTCACATGGCAATTGGTCTTCTTAAAATTAAATGTGAATCACATAATCTCATGTACATTTGTTACCCAGATTTCCTCCTTTCTTATGCTAGTGTATGAATAAATACAAAACATCACAAAAACTAAAGAAAAGAAAGGAATTATATGGTGATCAAAGAACACATCTATGTTAGCTTAACTAGATATATTAATATAGCCTGTGTAAAAATCCAAACTTATTTTACGTCCAAATAAGCCTAAATAGCCTATTCAAAAAAATAAACTATGTAGGCTTTGGATATTCTGGGAGCATGCAAGCCAAATATATCAATGGAATGTGGGGGGTTCATGCTAAACACTTGCATGGAATGTTGGAGGTATGTGATAAATCAAGCATACCTGAAATGTGGGGTATATATGTTAAATCAAGCTTCCCTAGAGAAAATAACCCATCTAATACTCAGACAAAACACGTGAAGAAATTACTGAAAAGTCCTTTTGCATACAAGCAACTCTTGATTACCCACTCTTATATCCTCTGAATAAAAGGGACCCAAAATTTCTATTTGGGGTTTGCTTTTTATCAGAAAAAGAGTCCGCCAAATCCAGCCAGTCATAATAAAACTTGCACCCCCAGAATTCTCACATTCTGGGGTTTGATAATATATACACTTGGCTTCTATCTTCTATTATAAAACTCCAAGCACAAGTCAATATATCAAGGTTGTCAGAGTCGCGGACCCAAAGGGTATCGGGAATGAAAGACAAAGAGAGATTGGGATCAGTGGATCTGCAAGCATTGAAGCCTCAAGCTCATCAGACAAGTTTATTAATATCAGGGGTTTCTTTATATACCCCAAGCAATCATGAGAACCAGCAACTATCCTAGCTAACTATTCCCATAACTTCATTAATGAAAACAGAGTGCACAGTGGATAAGATAGTAACTAAAGCCCAAGATATTCCACTATGTTATTGAAACAAATATACTCATAAATCTTGTTGCCCAGGTTACTTGAGATATCAAATCTGGGTTCTGCTGGAATGTTATGTTTCCCAGAGAGATTAGCCACCTGCACGTATATCTCTAGGGACAGCATGACCCAGTGGTCAGAAAGTAACTTGCTACCATGGAAACAGCATGCCTTTGTTTCCCACATTTCCCCCTTTTTGTTTTAGTTAGGGTGGCTGTGCCTGTCTTAGGTTGCCCTCCTCTGAGAGTCTTACTGTCATTGGCTACCATCCAAGCACTCTGACCATGGGGAATTATATCAGCGTTTTAGCAAGTACCAAATTATTAGTTTGTCCTATCACATCAACATGGTGCAGTCTTCGGCATACCTCTTGTCCCAGGCAAGCAACAACAATAAGCAACAAGATTAATACACAAAATCCTATTCCTAATGTTGATAAAAAATGTTGAGACTTCCACCAATCTACTGGATTAAAATTATTGAAATGAGAAATTAAATCATTAAAGGTATCTTTATCATCAGCTACATTAATTTGATTATGAGACATTTCTAATATTCTTTTTTGTAATTCTTCTATTTCTAATGACATACTACCTTTATGACCTATCAAATCATTTTTAATCTTTTCCCAATCAAACATAGAATTTTTATAAGCAAGTGGAGTAATACATAAGTTACTTTCATTCCAATCACATTTCAATCCCCTAAGTAAGTTTAAGTTATATACTTGATCTCCAATATGTAAAACTGCTGATTCTAAATCATTAACTCTGTTTAATTCTCTATTAATATATTCTTGACTATGCCATAAGTCACTAGCATTCTTATGCCAATCATGCATGTATTGTTGAGTCTGCACCTTCTCATGCAAGGCCACGGTAGCTGTAGCGGCAGCTGCAATGACACCAATCAGTCCTAATATGCCAACTATTATCAGTCCCACAAATCGCTTTGAGTGCTTCAGGATTTCTTGTGCCATATGGAACAGCAGCTGACTCTCAGGTGACGATTGCCAAATTCGGTTCAGTCACACTGGAATCCACACTCTCCACCATCTTCGAGCCATGGCAATGAAATCTCCATTCTATAAAATGTTCTCAGACAAACAGGTATGCAAAGCCTCACTTTTATAAAATAGAGCATTCTCAGTTATAGTTAATTTTCCAAACACAAACACATAAGGATCTCTTACACATGCCTGAAGATGATGAATTTGATTTAAATGCAAATATTGACCCTTCTTACTATTATTCCCAATCCATTCTATAGTAGGAGCTATTCCTAGAAAAACTTTCCACAAATTATTTTGTTTATGTATAGATGTAATGTTACACCATGGAGAAGGGATCCATTTTCCTTTCTGTTTCCAAACACTATTACTTTTATAAAAATTATTTTTTGTTGTCCTTTACTATTTAGACCATGCCAAATAAATCTGTCATTATATTCAATGGGACTCCCCATAGGGGCACTTTCCCACACTATTCCATAGGAATCATTAAAAACGACAGATCCTCTTCCTATATGGCACTCTAGCCATCCTTCTTTATCCTTACTGTCTTTTTGCAGACAATCATACATAGGATTTTTGGTCATGATTAAATTGTAAGAGGGAAATAAAGTCACAATAAACTGAGTATTATTATTTTTGAAGATAATTATGGCCCGATTTTTAACATACATACTGGAAGGATGGTTACCAATGCATAAGGGTCGATAAGCAAATGGTAATATGAGATTATAGATTCTTTGTCCTTCTTCATAGGGTTTAATTGGCAATCGAGCATCATTTGGTCCAGGGAATATATGGGTTTTATTCAGATATATAGGAAAGAATGGATCTTTCCAGGTTAACACTCTAAGTAATGGGGGATTAGGTATATAGGCCCAATAAGTGTAGTTACCGGCAGCTTCCTCATTACTTATGATCACCATCATCAGAAGTTGCAGGAGACCCCATCTCTTCATTCCAGGGTTTAATCCTCTTCTCAGGTAACCAAATTTGTTGTCCATTTTCTGAAATGACAAGAGCATAGCCTTGCCCCCATACTTTAATCCTGCCTTTTTTCTATTCATTGCTTAAAATATCTTTCCAGAATATTGGTTGATCTTCATTTCCTGTGTCCACTGTAGATGTTTGACATTTTCCAAAGTGACATTCCACAGGTGTCAATGAATCATAAACATTAAGAAAATGTAAAGTAAATAAAGCTTTTGCCAACTGATCTTTTGGTGTTATAATACCATCATCTCCCCCTTTTTGTTTTAAAAGCATAGTTTTTAGGGTATGATGGCTGCATTCAACTATGGCTTGACCTGTAGGATTATAATGAATACCAGTAATATGCTCAATAGCATACACAGAACAAAAAGAAGCAAAAGACTTACTGATGTAAGAAGGACCATTATCAGTTTTAATTTTCAAGGGGCATCCCATCACAGCAAAAGCAGACCATAAATGTGAATGAACATGATGCAAACGTTCACCACTTTGTGCAGTAGCCCACAAAAAACGAGAGTAAGTATCAATGCAAACATGGACATATCGTAATTTACCAAATGATGGTATGTGAGTAACATCCATCTGCCACAGTTGATTAGGAGCCAGGCCTCTGGGATTAGTCTCAGCTTGAAAAGGCACTGTGGCCAAAGGTCCACAGGTGCGACAGGTGCGAATAATTTCTTGAGATTGATGTTTTGTTAATTGAGGAAATTTATGTTTAAGTCCCTTAGTATTAATATGAGTTAATGCATGATGTTTACTGGCATCCTGCAAACATCCTACTAATAAATCAGCTCTAGCATTTTGGATACCTAGAGGACCAGGAAGGGAAGAATGAGATCGGATATGAGTACTCAGGAAGAATTTGTTTAGCATACTGAAATAACTGTTGCAGTTTGTCATTTAAAGCATGAGCAAACAATATATCATCCATATAATGAATAATCATTGCTTTTGGAAATTTTGTTCTTAATATTTCTAAAGGTTCATGCACAAACAATTGACACATGGTAGAAGTAGTCATCATACCTTGTGGTAATACACACCATTGATATCTTAGCATAGGTGCCTGATTATTAAGAGCAGGTACTGAAAAAGCAATTTTTTCTTTGTCAGCAGGATGCAAAGGCATTGTGAAAAAGGCATCTTTTAAATTAATAATAATTATGTGCTAATCTTTTGCAATCATGGATGGTTGTGGAACCCCAGGTTGTAAAGACCCCATAGGGCTCATGACTTTGTTTATAGCTCTTAGATTGGTTAACATTCTCCATTTCCTTGATTTTTTCTTAATAACACAGGAGAATTCCATGAACTATTAGAAGGCTCAACATGTTTTTGAGTTAGCTGTTCTGTTGTAAGATGGTTGGGCTATGCACATAGCCCTGAAAAGCATTGCAAAACTCCACTGTTGGGTATTTTACAAATAGAGGAATGCAGCTGGCTTGACTTGTTTAAGAAGACACTAAAGGAAGTTTTACCAAGATTTAAAACAAAATGATGGCAATAGCAACACAGCTGGACATTAACTTTTTGCAACAAACTAGCAGGTTTTGGGATTGCTGCATACTACAGTGTTGTTATTTGAATCTATGATAAGAGGTTTTTTTTGTGACACACTCTTTTATAATAATTAAAACCATAATTATCCACATTGTACTTCTCTTTAATATTATGCTGAAATTTTGGTAACTTTATACACTCTTAAGCATTTATAGAAACCTTTTACTCATACAACTTTAATTAACAGAGGGTTAAAGGAAAGAAAAACCTTGTTAATTTTATAAAACTTTAAAACACCTTCTATTCGACTTATAACATATTAAATGAACTTAACTATTTACTTTATCTTTCAAGGAAAAAGAAAAATCTCTTATAATTAGTTTGGAATAAAAGGCTAATTTTCAGGATTTGGTTTTGAGAAAGCAGTTTTGAACGTTATGTTCTTTTAAAAGAGATAAAACTTTTCCTTTTTGGAACACCGAGGAAATGATGAGGTTAAAGCATAAGAAGCTATTTTGATAAAACAGACTTTCTTTATATATCGATTATTCAGGATAAAAGCTTTTATCAAAACAGATTAATGACTTGAGGGGCTTTGAGAAAGAACAAAATTTCAACTTTGTATTAGTATACTAGTTGATACTAAACTTTTTAAAATTTTATAGATAGACCCATTAAATTTTATTTAACTTTAATCATAAAAATTTCTTTTCTACGAACCTTTTACACTTTAGTGTTCACCTAGGTTTTGTTCCACACTCTACTCTTTCCCATTAATTAATCATTTTATCTTAGGACAAAATCATCTTCTATTTCCTTAATAATAAAAACACATTCCATATATCTTACATACTAAGTTACCAGGTAAACTTCTTACAACATATAATACCATCAACACTAAACAATTTTGTTAAAATAATAAACTTTTCTTCACTTTAAAGACTTAGTAGCATGCAATATTAGAAACACTCCCCTAGAAGCAAGTTGTCAGGGGAGGCTGGCTCCCGCCAAATTTTCCCATTATAAAATTACCTTTTATTATTATTACTATCAATTCAGTTTTTATTTAATAATGACTTTTTGGAATTAGCCATTTAAATACCTTAATTTAAACAATGCTTCATTAAACCTTTTATAATTATTTATAACCATATAGAGTATAATTATATTATTTTAAGACAAATTTTACCTTCACAGAACACATTTCCTTACTTAAAGTTACCACAATACTCTCTACAACTTGCCACATGCATTTAAGTTCCAAGAGTTTATGAAAATTAGCCATCCTACTTTAGAACAAAACACATTTTTTAGAAAAAACTTATTAAATTTCAGTCAGCATTTCCACAAACTTTTAACCTTTTTTAATATTCATTTAAGTTTTACATCCTTCATTTTATCCTGTGAAGACAAATAAGCTATTCATTTCAATCTAAGCAAGAACAACTTTTTATGAAAAGACTTATAGTATTTTTGTTAATCCAGACTTACAATTTTTGTTATTGTAGAGATCTTATTAGCATTTAAACTTATGTATTAATATAAGCACTTATTTAATTTTTGGCCATTTGCATAGAGCTCTTTTTAAAATTTTTTTAAATTTATATTACCATCCAGAGGTATCAAAATATACACTGACATTGAACGAACAGACAGACACAAAACAATTACAACACGTTAACAGAAACATACAGTTTACAATTAATCCATAATTCTTACTTTCTTGGTATAGCTGTTTTTAAGTTCTCCGTTATATCACATTTTAGACTTTACTTTTTAAGATTTCTTCTGGAATCCATGTTGCCTGTAACATGCAAGCTTGTACTTGGAAACATTTTTATTAGTTATCAGCAACCAGTTAAGATAACTTGAGCAGCATAAATGTAGTTAAGCTCTAATTTAGCAGTTTAGACAGACCGTTAACACACATTTTTGGATTATTACTCTGTAAGACTATACTGAGACTTGAAGTTCAGGAGTAAACTATTGATTTAAAATTGAAAATTCCTTTTTAAACCTTGATAAAAATTTTGTACTAATTTTATTATCTTGGTTAACTAGGCCGAATCAGAATTATCATGGAAACAAAACAGAACACCAATGTTGCCATGTTTTTCTCTTTTTTCAGTGGCTTAACTCTATTAATCCCCATGAGCCTACAGCTACATTTTCATGTGGACAGCAGGGGGTTTGCAGAGTTGCTGCCAGAACAGTTTCCTTATCTTAGTTAACACTTTAACAGAGACTTTTCTTACAAGCCTGATTTCACTAACAGGGACTTTATTTAGTATTTTAGCCCGCTTTAAATCTTTCAATAGTTTAAAAGGTATTGGCTCAGGATGAAACTTGACACCCCCTTGCAAATTATTTGTATCTGGTGGTATTGCATGTAATGTTATGGGGAAAGCAGATAATAATTGTTTAATATAAGGCAAAGCATCGGCAACATCTGAAAACTTTTCTAATTTAGGCTTAGTAACAGAAAGCAATTCAGTAGGTACAGAGGGTTGTACTGGATACACAGAAGATATTTCATTAGGACACTTCACTGAACTTTTATGGATGAAAGGGTTAATATCAGGATGAGGGAAAAACCTGATGGTTCTCCATTCGCCTCAAGTTCCTGTTCTTGTTCCAATTTACTTGCTTTCATTTCAAATTTACTTATGGGCTTAGAAAATATAGTAATTTCATCTTTCTCTCCTTCTTTAGACTGTAAAGGATCTAAGGCTGCTGCAATTTGTTGTCCTAAAGCCCACACTGACAGTGGTATAGTTTTTATTTTTTGGTATGCTCTAAGTGGCACTTTCATTACTTGTTTCCACTGTTTAAGATTTAAAAGATTTTTCCCTTGCAGCTGAAACCAATAACAGTGTTTTTGTACTAGAGCAAAAAGTTGAATTAAATTAGCAGTTTTTACTGAGACTCCGACAGTATTTAAAAGAGTTTTAGTACCTGTTAATATTCTTCCAGCCATCCTGGCTGATTACCCATATCCTGATGCTAGCGGAAAACAGGATTAATTAAAATTCTTACCACTGTATGGTCAGACTCGAGTCACCCTTTGATGGATGCCTCAACCTTTCAGGAAGGTTTTCAGTTCTATGTTCTCGATAGTGTCGTGAAGGAATCTCTGGTGCAGTCACTACTTCAGGCCCTACATTGGGCACCAGATGTCAGAGTCGCAGACCCAAAGAGTATCAGGAAGGAAAGACAAAGAGAGATTGGGATCAGGGGATCTGCGAGCATTGAAACCTCAAGCTCATCAGACAAGTTTATTAATATCAGGGGTTTCTTTATATACCCCAAGCAATCATGAGAACCAGCAACTATCCTAGCTAACTATTCCCATAACTTCATTAATGAAAACAGAGTGCACAGTGGATAAGATAGTAACTAAAGCCCAAGATGTTCCATTATGTTATTGAAACAAATATACTCATAAATCTTGTTGCCCAGGTTACTTGAGATATCAAGTCTGGGTTCTGCTGGAATGTTATGTTTCCCAGAGAGATTAGCCACCTGCATGTATATCTCTAGGGACAGCATGACCCAGTGGTCAGAAAGTAACTTGCTACCATGGAAACAGCATGCCTTTGTTTCCCACAAGGGTCATGCATGTCTCCTTATATTTTGTTTTTGAAATTTCATAATCTGAAATCATCTAGGGTTTTATTTTGTTTGCTTTATTAATGAGAGTCCTCTCCTTCATAAGGAGCAAAAACTGCTTTATGTGCTCATTTTGTCATAGTGGGTTATATCATTGGGTGTAACCCCATACAATGAGAGTGAAGTTATACCCACATCCTGAGAAGCACTGATATTCTCAAACAGAGGGAATTGTATGTCTCAAGAGAATTGGTGGCTTCCAATTGGTTAGGGCAGTGGAGTATACTAAGCCATCATAATTGTTGCAAGTATCTATGAATATGAACCTTCAAGTAATGAAGATGGATTTTCACTGTAGGCCCTGAGGGGAGGAGGAGTGAGGTATTGAATAGATGGAATCAGTGTAACTGTAGGGCAATGGAAGTGTTCCACAAGATCAAACAATGACAGATATAGGACATATTTCATTACGCCAAAATACTTATAAAACCTATAGGCTAAAATGTAAATCATAATGTAAAATATGAGATAACTAAAATTTTCAAAAATTGTATTGTCTAAAACATAAACAAAATGTAAACCCGAAGGGAACAATGTTTGGAAGCTATGTTTTAATATCTATACATTAGCTGCAGCAAATAAAATATGAACATATACAAAGATCATTTCTCGGGAAGGGGCAAAACGTTTGATGTTGGATATGTGGGAGTACCCTGTATGGTATATGCGAATTACTGAAATCTAAAACTTTAGTGAAGAATAACTTAATAATTAGAAAAAAAAGGAAGTAGGCAATGAGGAAAAAATGAAAGAAATTGCTTTGCCACTGTACATACAGGGCAACATCTAGTGCATTGATGAAAGTCAAAATGTCAAAGCTTTTACACTTTGTGATTTTTTGAAACCTCAATTTATTTTTTATTTATTTAAATTTTCAAAATTAGTATGCATTCTATATTGAAACATTAAACCAATCACTATATTACATTTTACTATTAATGGAATTTGACAATATATTAGTCTTCATTTTTGAAGAAACTTTGGATCACAGAGAGTTTTCACTATGACAACGGAGGAACACTGTTGTGGAGTGTTATTGATGGGGGTCACAAATTTGAGAGAACGTTCTCCAGGGTATGTATACAGAGTACAAAAAATGTTTGAATATTTTCATAGAGGTCACAGTTAAAAATGACAAATGAGGGAGTGCTGAGTTCCTAGCCTGGAGATCTCTATCACAGTCCCCAATGGAACAGCAACAATCCACCAAGGGCAAGTTTAAGACCAATAAAGAAGGATGGTTGAAAAATGAGCCCTAGATACTGATGTCTATGCTTTTAAGCCTGTACTTCTGAAATACGAGCTAGTACTAGAGCCACAGGTTGCCTAGGATGTAACTCCTGAGAGCCTCCGTTTTGCTCAAACATGGAGACTCGAAACCAATCCCAGCATTTAAATGTATTACATTCCCCCAGCATGGAATCTGTCTCTTGGCAATGAGCCTCTCTAATGCTGAGGGATTACTACCAAGCAACAACTGGTCATATAACTAGTAGAAGACCTAGAAGAAAGGGTCAACAGAGACCTGCAGAGTATCTCAGCTTACCTGTAATATCAAGTGTTAAAAACAGCTTTTTGACCTTGAATATAAGGGGAAAATGGGGATGACAAATGAGTTTTAAGGCTATGAGTCTCCAAAAAACAGTCAGGAGGTCATCAGTGGGGTCATTCTGACACACCTCAGCAGGGTCCCAGAGATGGCAAAAGTATATACAACCCCAGGTACAGATTCTCCTGAGGGCTACAGAGACCCGCATGTTATGTTCATGACAGATGCCTCTGGAGTTCAGTGCCATGTCAGTTGGCCCTTTGTGGGAGTTTGTGTTCCTGAGTTTGATGGAGTTGGACTCAGAAATAACCTATCTACACATGACTCAATGTCACTTTAAGTGGACCTGTGTTTGGGGCTGGGGTTTTTGTATATGCAGGAGACCTGAATCTCTGGACTGTCCATGTGACGGCCAGGCCCTTATTCTGAACAGATTTGAAACTCCTACCCTCCGGATTAATGGAAACAACCCGGGCAGCTAACAGAGAGTTGAAGAAGGTCAACCACAACAAAAAGGAGCCAAGAGTGTCTACAGCTGCAAGAAGGAGAATTGCATCCATGGCCTTATGGAATCTAAGCCCCCTTTTGATATAGAGGTAGAGTGGATATAACCATCCCAAGGTCCAGAGGATGGAGGAATAGAATATGGATTAGAGTGCACTTACTGATATTCTACTATGGAACTATTGTGATTAGTAAAGGAAGAAATTGTATCATTGATGTGGAAAAAGTTGCCATGGTAGCTGGCAAGGTTAGGTAGAGGGAAGAAGAGATATGAAGTGGGGGCATTTTCAGGCCATGGTGCTTTCCTGGGTGGTACTGCAGGGCAGATGTTGGTCATTGCATTTTCTGCCATGGCCCACATGTTGGAATGGTGGAGAGTGTAAACTACAATGTAAACCAATATCCATGTGGTGCATCGGTACTCCAAAATGTATTCACCAAATACAATGAATGACCCACGATGATGAAAGAGGTTGTTGATGTGAGAGGAATGGATAAAGGGGTGGGGTGGAGAGTATGGTGTACATCTTATATTTTTTAATGTAACATTAAAAAAATAAAGAGAAATAAACCTGTAATAAAAATAATAATAAAGGATATGGTATCAGTATCAAGCTGGTTAATAAAATGGACAACCAGTTATATAATCACAAAAGAGAATAATGTTCAGCAGACAAAGGAATGAAGAACAGATAAATGCTACAACATGGTTGAAACTTGAAATGTTATGCTAAATGAAAGAAGCCAGACCTCAAGGCCACATCTACTTGATTTTGTTTCTGTGAAATGCCCAGTTCAGGCAAAATCACAAAAAGAAGCAGGTTTGTTTTGGCCAGAGGCTGAGATCAGAGGCGAGAGGGACAGGCTGCTTAATCGCTAAAGGCTTTCTTCCCTGGACAATGAAAATTTTCTGCAGTTAAATATTGGTAAGAGTTTTCAAACTTTGGGAATATATTGACAGCTTTTAGATTGTACACTACAAATGGTTAAAATGGTAAATTTTAGGTCATATATATTTTATCTCCAATAAAAAATTTCAAAACTTATTGACAAATAGAAGGAGAAATAGAGTATTCGTGTAAAGGAATTAATAAAAGGTTTATGCAATTTTGGAAATCTAGTATTTCATTAATGCCTCAAAATAGGCTCCAAACAAGAGAATGATAATGTCTCTTAGTATAATTATATCAAATGCTTGAAAGGTGGGATCCATATGCTTGCCAAGACCACCCGTTCATTTCCGACCTAACCATAATCAAACAAACTGCAAGCGTGAGTAGAACCGGTCTAGGGGAAATTTGGGTCATAAGGTATGATGATGGACTGTACCAATGGTAGATGACTATGGGGAACTCTAGTAACATGACAGTATCTATATTATTTTTCAGAGTATGTCTATTACAGAGAATATAATTTGTGCAGGTATTTCTGGGGAATGATCCCTTCTGGACCTTCAGGCAATCTGATGCAAAACTTCTGGCAGACTGATCACTGTGAAACTTGATATCTCAATGATGGAATACTTAGAGAGGCGTCCTGTTACTAGGGGGAAGTTGAGCAATTGCCTGACCAACATTCCCAATATGGTTTGCAGAAACACATATCATTGTCACTTCTGTAGATGGGAAGACAAAAAAGGAATGATGATTTTCTGATGTGAATCAAACCGTAGGTACCACACAGAAGGTCTGAAATCCTCTGGAAATGGGAGCCCCCATAAATCAAGAAAAGCTGGCTAGGGCCTACAGAATACACAGAATAAATTACATAGTGGTGTGGGTACAACCAATCACATATACAGATGAAGAGCCAGTAAAGATAATGTAACAGAGGAAATATCCTCATATCGGTACTTGGAACTGTGAATTAAATTTGCACAAACCTAAGAGGTATATAACAGCAACAGCAACAAAGAAACAGGGAAGAGGAGATTCAGCTGATGGATGACTTTTACTAGGGTTCATTTACAGGGTCAGGTCCAAAACTGGAACCAAGAATTGAATTACTATTATGATCAAGGATATGGCAATAAGGTTCTGCCTATTGCGGTGAACAAAACTACAGTGCCTATGGCAGATCTGATGATAATGGGCATAGCTATGGGATCAAAGGATGTGGGCAGGGATATGCAGGATCCAGTGGAATTAAGAGAACAGTAGTCAAGGCACCTTGAGGGGATGGAAATCCATAAAACAATGACCAGCCACACCAAAATAGGACATTGCAGAAAATAGGAGCAAATGCTAAAATAACACATCTTGAAAGACCCCGTTGAAGATTGGTATTCTTTGATCTAAGACAATGATTTCCTAATAGACATTCTAGGATACAAGACACACCTGTGTCCAACTGAATAGAGCTACCACTTAGTTTTCCTTGATTTTACATTGTTTGCTATTTCTGTTTTGCCTTGGTGTGGTTTTGGGGTTTTCAACAAATTTCATTTGTGTGCTTTTATATTGAGCTCAAATAAGTGTTTCCTTATGGAATTGTTGTAAATAGTTTATTTCAGCAGACATGGGTTACTCAAAAGATACATTTTTGGGGGCTCTTCCAGGATTGAAATGAAGCCAGAGAAGGTAGCATTTCAATACCCCTTCTGAATCACTGAGGAAGAGGGAAAGACTCAAGTGAACTCCAAATCTCTGCACCCTTGGATTAAATTTAGCCCAGAAAAGATGTGGGCTTCATGGCAATCTTCCAAAGGAAAATGGAGGGCAATGGAATGTGTGGGAAAAAAAATTGGGAATGAAACAGATTCCAATCTCAGAAGAATGTAAGACTCCCTAAGGAAGATAGTCAGGAAAACCTATCCTTTTTTTTCCCATTTTTTTGCATTTTTTAAAAATGTTACATTAAAAAATATGAGGTTCCCATATATCCCCCAACCCTCTCACCCCACTCCTCCCATAACAACCTCCTCCATCATTATGGGACATTCATTGCACTTGGTGAATATATCTCTGAGCACTGCTGTACCACATGGTCAATGGTCCACATTATAGTTTACACTCTCCCCCAGTCCACACAGTGGGCCATGGGAGGACATGCAATGTCCAAGAACTGTCCCTGAAGTACCACCCAGGACAATTCCAAGTCCTGAAAATGCCCCCACATTACATCTCTTCTTCCCACTCCCTACCCTCAGCAGCTACCATGGCCACTTTCTCCACATCAATGCCACATTTTCTTCAGTTACTAATCACAATAGTTCATGAATAGAATATCAGTAAGTTCACTCTAATCCATACTCTATCCCTCCATCCTATGAACCTGAGAATGGTTATGTCCACTCCACATCTATATCAAGAGTGGGCTTAGATTCCACATGGATGATGGACACAATTCTGTTTTCAGTTGTAGGCACTCTTGGCTCCCTGGTATAGTGGTTGACTTTCTTCACCTCCATGTTAGCTGGCTGGGGTAAGTCCAGTAAACAAGAGCATAGGAGTTGCAAGTCTTTTGAGGATCAGGGTCGGATTATCACATGGACAGTTCAGAAATTCAGGTCAACTGAGTATACACTAAACCCCAGAATCAACCACAGGTCTGGTGAAAGTAACAGGAGAGGCTTGTGATCAATGATCACATCTGAGTCCAACTCCATCACACTCAGGAATGTAAACTCTGCAAAGTAGGGCCACCTGACATGGCACTGAACTCCATCTGCCATGGCCACAGAACATGTGGGTCTCTGTAGCCCTCAGAGGAACCAATACCTGGGGTTGTATCTACTTTAGCTGTCTTTGGGACTCTGCTGAGGTGTGCTTAAGTGTGACCCCTCTGATGACCTCCCAGCTCTTTTTTGGAGACTCATAGCCATATAAACTCATTTGTCCTTTCCATTTCCCAGTTTTATTCAAGGTCAAAAAGCATTGTGAACTCCTGGTATTACACGTAGGCTGAGATATTATGCTGGTCAGAGTTAACCCTTTCATTCAAGGTTGTTTTCTAGTTACATCATCAGCTGGTACTTGGTAATACTCCTTTGGCACCTGGGAGGCTCATTCCCGGGAGTCATGTCCCATGCTGGGAGGAAGGAAACCCTATCATTAATTGCTGGGTAGGGTTGACTGATCACCTCCAGAGAGACCCTCAGTGCTGCAGAAATTTGGGGGGGGAAGCCATTCTTTCAAGGTTTGAAAAAGAAAAAAAAAAAAAAAAAGAAAACAAAAAGCCTGGTGTCCGAGGTTTGTCTAACTTCATTTTAGAATTTGGTACTGGTATTATCGTCACTGAAGTAATGAAGGCTGGATTATACTAGGAAGGGTTTTTGATAGGTTCAGGTCCTAATTCCTGGAAGTTGGTCTGGAATTTGAAAAATCAGTTACAAGAAAATTAATTGGTCTTTTAAGTGGAGCTTGGTCTGGGTGTAAATTTAAAAAGTGAAAAGTTACAGCTGGATTCATTTGTTATGGTGCTGAATTGCAAATAAATTCGCTTAATATCAAATGTTAATAATAAGTGTTCTCCAGAGGTGCCCAAAGATGTACTTACCAAATCCAATGGATGTGTCATGATGATGGGAACGAGTGTTGTTGGGGGGGCGGAGAGGGGGGGTGGGGGGGTGGGGTTGAATGGGACCTCACATATATATTTTTAATGTAATATTATTACAAAGTCAATAAAAAATAAAAAAATTTAAAAAAAAAAAAATAATAAGTGTTCTCTCTTTCTAAAGTTTGTAATGGCTGTGGGCACATCCATGCTGAAGAAAATATACAAAGAACTTGTGGGCTAAATTAAAGAGTTTTGTGCTTCTGTCTGTGTCAGCTAAATGTGAGTGTTGAATTTGTGTGATTATGTAAGGTCATGGAATTTGGTTAAGCTGGAAACCTCCCTTGCTGTTTTCTGAGTGAGTTGATTATAGTTTGTGAAGTAAAATGGCCGCATGAATGTGTGTGCGCATGCTCTGCTGCCTTGTCTTTCTTGTTTGTCCCCATTTGTGAGAACTCAGGGATTGTCTGTGTCCATGTCCATGCTATGCCCCCAAGTTTGTTGGTGCTGGACCAGTCAGGGTGGCTGGTGGAGCCAGTGACCTGAATCATGAACTTGCCAAGACAGTGCATCACTGAGAAAGGTGCCGAATTTGAAAAGTTCTTTCAAGCCAATTAGGGAATCTGGAAACTGCCACCATTATCTTCTCTCCCCTCCTCCCTTGGAATGGAGAGCTTCTTGCCCCATTCCAGTGAGTCCATGCCTTCTATTCATAAGCCACATTCATATCAAATCACTGATCAACCTGGAAGTGGGGAGGTAATGAAATCTCTCTCTCTTTGTAAGCCTATTTAGAAATGCATTGAAATGTTTAAAACTGTAAACTGGAAAATTCCTCGGTCTCAAGGAAGGAGGCTATTGCTTGAAAACAATAAACCTCTAATCACTTGATAGCGCTTTTAATGGTGTGTCTGAAAGCAGTGAGCTGTAAGGGCCTTGAAATCCTGTGGGTAAAAAATCAGGTAAACTATGCAGGTTTTTTACAAATAAGGTTCTTGTAACATAATTAATGAAGGCGTCCAATTCATCTTAAAGTAAAACCTACTAAGAAATGTTTCTAGGAGTTAGGATTATTGTATATGAACCCTTATGTTTGTATGTATGTGTGTGTGTGTGTGTAATGTACCTGGGGCTATTGCAATGGAGTAAATGTTGCATGTGTTTCAGCTGTTGTGATGGTAATTGTTGAATGCATTTACTTGTGATTCCTGGAAATCTCGTCCAATCCTAAACAATTTACCTTAAGGTAAAAACTTAATTAAAACTGTAACTAAGAGTTAAGTTCATTTACAGATGCATTTACAATATAAAACAGCAGAAAGATAATAACTGAAATCATATCTGGGTGAAATTAGTCTGAACCTATTACTGTAAGTTTAAATTTTAAAATAACCTTCATTCATTTATGGTCACATCAAGCCTAGCATCACGCCTTGCCTTTGTTTATGGTAATTTCATAGCAGCTTCTGCCCCTATAGCCAGGGAAAAGAGGATGTGAGACATCTCTGTCCTGTCCTACTGTTATTAGTAGCTCTGCTTTCTCTCATGATTCCAAGTGTAGATTTATTGCTGCCTGGTGGAATACCTGAACTTCAGGAATGAATGTTCACTGTTGTTTTTTTTTTTTTTTTAATCTCCAAGGACTGGACAATATGGGAGGCCTCCGGCCTTGACTGTCTGGGTTCCTAAGAGTGGTAATTCCTGAGAATCCAGTCTCCCTGATGCTTTAATATCCATGGTAGATATGCATAGAATTAGCCTTGCTCATTAAAAATCTGCTAAATTTAATGTTAAATATTAAATTCTCAAACAAAGGAACATTGTATTAAAGCATTGGGAACATTTTGGTTACAAGATTTTAGTTAAGAAATAAAATTCTGGTGCAAAGCTGCATGGTCACAGTACAAATTAGAGAAAGAAAAAAAACGTTTCAGGAATCTTTCAAATGTTTTGCAGTCACACTTATTTTGAAAAAAATGCAAGTTTTAAGAAACTAAATTATGTTTCTGTGTCAAACTATTCATGTCTGCCTATTTGCTCAAAATGCTGGGGTAAAATATGCAGTTATATAAGTAATATAAATTTCTAAAACCCAAATTAAACTAAAAGGTATATAACATAATACAAATTATAAGTAAGGTCAATGAGTTATGTTTCTCACTCTATTTGTGTCTGCCTCTTTGTTCAGTGTATATCTTCATACATTGGAATAATTCAAAATGTTAAAAATTAAATATGAAATTTTATATTTGAATAAATATTCCTGGAGTCCAAATTATACCAGGCAGGGTAGAAATGTCATTTGGAAATATGATTATGAAAACAATTGAGAAAGGCCTTCTTTTTACAAGAGCTTTGAAGGAGGGGCTAGGTGTGGCATACTAAAACTATCTTCTAGGCTGGGGAATTAAAAATCAGTTTGCCCTTTAAATCTCCAGTTTAAATCTTTTAACAACTTTAAAATAAAGGTTTATAAAAATTTTATTACAAAATTTCATTAAGTTAAAAGGTCCATTAAAGCTATGAAAAGGTCTTTCCTGAATTATGATTAAACAAATTATACAACTATAACATATTTCAGAACCTAGTAGCCAATACGCTTTTAAAATTATTTGCAGTTTCATACCTTAAACAAAGAAAAGATGTTTTAGCCTCCTGTAAAGAAAGGAAAGAGAACATCCCTTGCATAAACTATAATGGTGTCAATTTTATTTAGCTTGGGTATAATTTCCCTTTGTTGATAAAATAACCATTAAATAAGTGAATATTATATGCACAAAATCTTTGCAGTAATGAAAATTGTAAGTTCATGTTAATTAAATGAAGCTAAAGAAGAAAATGTAAATATGCCCTCTTAAAAAAATAAAGTAAACTTCTTTGTTTGGTAATTGTAATTTAATAAGTTTATTTAAATGTAAGTTAACTACTGTATGTGTTTGTGGTTAATTATAAAAGTTTGTAAAAGTATCTTCTAAATGGCCAATTTTAAAAAGCCATTCATTAAAAACCTGAATTGGTGTTAAAGGCAACAAGTTAACTTCGTAGGAATAAACACTGTAGAAATTCCCCATAAAATGCATATTTAAGTAAAGAGTAATGAAAAGTTACCTCAATTCTTTTGCGATTCCTCCATTTTCATTTTAACAATGAAAAATAGTTTTTTTTCCCTTCTACTACTAATGGAAAATGCCTGCTATTATCTTCATGGTAAAAGTGTAAAAGTCACTTACTATATACATTAAAAATGTTTAAAAATATGTAAAAGCAAGAGTCAAACTGTAGCATTGTCAAACTCTCTCATGCATTCAAACCAGGAATTGAATACATTACATGTTGCTGTTCCATGTGAGCTATTAGCTAGACGGCTCGCTGACCCCTCAAAAAAAAATTGTCTCCTATATCACGCCTCTGGTTATGGTCCTGAAGATGACAGAATCTACATTACAGATTCAAACTCCTGCAGCAACCAATGATGGCTTGGTACATCCAAACATACAATGGAAATCTCCTCCAGACTGGCACTTTTCCATAGTACCAGAGAGCATTGTACACCAGGCCAGTAAAATACTGGAAACTCTCTCAAGGTTCAATGATGCTACATCTTGCTCACTGTGTAGAACATGCTAAGTGGAGCCATGATCACCAGGATGCTGTAAGTAAACTTAAATGCAAGTGGCATTATGGCCTGCTGCCATGTAGAGATATCATATAAATTATTACAAAACTGAAACTTTAAAATATTGACTGCAACTCAGAATCCTTATGCATTAAGTAGCACATTAATTAATATTAAATGCTGTACATTTATCCTGTTCCCAACATATGATTAATAATTATAATGTTATATTTTCTATTCTGGATCGGGTATAAAAGTAAAATAAAAGTAAAATGTTAATTTCCAGGTAACACCATTTACTAAATAGTTAATACACATGTCTATAAAATAAGGTGGCAGTGTTTCCTGAAAGCAATGGGACCACTAGTGGCTTGCAAAAACCCAGTTAATTGGTGCCAGGCTCAGCCACCCTACTATTCTATTGTACTCTACTGTGTAGCAAAATGAGGCTTGCTTGCTTGTAATGGGACACCTATTGAAGAGTCAAAATTTCCCGAAAATTTTCCATTAAAGCTAAAATGTATAAAATTTATTCTGTAGTTCTGGTCACTGCCACAGTTCAAAACCTAGGGGAATTTCATACTTGGCACTATAATCCTGAGCGAAACCAATAGCCCAAAATGTATCAATTCACTGGAAGCACCTGGCAGACCACATGAGTGCCAATCATTAACCAGCATGAAATGCATTTTCAGAACAAATTTAAGTACCTTATACTATTATTTACTACAATTTCTCTCTGAAAATAAATAACTTCATATATATATATATATATTTATATTTATATATACACACACACTTCTCCACTAACCTTTAAAAAGGGTGACATCTTTATAAGCACCAAACCTTTTCTACCACTGTGATCCAATGTTCACTATTAAAAAACAGGTATTCCAAATTTTTAATTAAGTTTGTTTCTTTCAGAATGAACATCTTATTAACCATATGAAATCTTCATCCAGCTTTGTACAGAATGCCAGAACCCTCTTCCTCCAGTCCAAATAAAGAAGCAAAGTTTTCCCATCTTGTTAGGTAAGGACTGCAACTCATGGCCAGCAAGAAGTAGTTACAGAAAAGAGATCATCTCCCTTCAACTCCCCTTTAAGATTAAATGTGTAAACCCTCTAAGTGTAAAATAAAATTAATACTTGGATCTGGTGCTTAGCAAGAAGTCCACATAAGCATCAATAATACCAAGAATGACTGATGAGGGCCACACCACCAGGTACCACTTCTGAAATAGGGTAAAATCTGGATATTTCCCAGAAACTTTCTCTTTGTTTCCTCACTAGTAAATTGATAAGGGGAATAATCAATCAAAAAATTGAACAGCCCCCCACCTCATAAATCCAACAATAATTATGCCAAAGCTTAGCAAGATAAGTTTGCATAAGGGTGGAAATGATGTAGGCTCTGGGTGGGGTTTGTTCATTTCTTCATAGATAACCTGAGCTGTATGAGTCCTGAGCTGTGCATTTGGGACAGTGAGAACTGCATGCCTGCCCTTAGTAACCATGACAACAAATCCTGTCCCAGATAAAGAGTTTAACAAACAAAATTTATAAAGTTTACATATTCAGGGAAAATGCAAACCAAATGTGTATAAATTGTATGGAATGTATGAAATCTATTCTAAAATATTGCGTAGAATGTGGAAGACATATATTAATTCAAGCTAACTGAGCACTGAAACAAAGAACCATTTGGCCCATCCTCAGTATAAAAATAAATCAAAAAGTTCTTTCATGGCTCAGACTTTGCATGAGAGTCTCCAAGCCCAGTCATAAGTAAGTCATTTTACTTCCCAAAATTATTCCTGAGTCCTGGCCTATTTTTCTCAAATAATTGAACCTCTCTCGACTTCTACAATAGTATATGGAAACTGTATCTTCTCCATGAGTTCTGTATACCTATGATAGCTGTCATTAAAAAAAAAATTGTTGGCAATGAAGCCTACCATGTTAAGAGCTTACCTTGGGGAGACTCAGCGAGAGCAGGGCAATTCTTTCTTAAATGAAAAATTTGAATGCCATAATTAAAAACCTAAAATTTTCCATGAATAGATTCACTTGGGAAAGGGTGAGGCAAATCCTAGAGCGCTCTCACTATTCGGGATGGACTGATGCACTGGCATGGGTTTAGGCATCCAGCTGAGGTGTGGATACCCTCCTCCTACCCCTCCAGGCACAATGTCAAGGGAGCTTAAAATTATTTGGGAGACTTTAGGATACTGATTTACTTTAATTCATGAGAATACAAATTGGTATAGCATTGTTGAAGTAAAATTTTGGCAATATATATACAAAATTAAAATACCACAATCTTTCCATATTAGAACAAGGTCCACATTAGAAAGATTTTCTTTTGAGGAAGCACACACCTTTGTTCAAGAATTTATGTTCAAGCCTGTTGATTTCAGTTCTATTTATTGTAGGAACAAATGGGGAACACTTATGTGTCCATCAGGAGAATAATGGTTTCTTATTTACTACATATTGATATTTTAGAATACTAGGAAGTAAATACAAAACAGAGGTGGAAGTTTACCTATTGTAGTGGGAATATTCTCCATTCTTTTTGCTAAGTGGCAAAGGTAAATGGTAGATCAATATGTACATCATTATCCATGTATTTTAATAAGCTATTTTTATAATATATCTATCTGAGAAAAAAGCCTAGAATAAGATTAAAATACTACAAATAAGTTTGCTAATGTTACCTTTGAGGAGGGAGCTGAATGTTGGAGGAAATTTTTAAAAGGGGAATTTTGATTTATAGGTATTTTTAGAATTTGTTTGCAGTAATATATACACTACTATATTGTAATTAAGAAATTTGAATAGATATTAACAGAAATAGTATCTATATATCTAAGTAATTGTTAACTGATACCACAGACAAAAACTGTTATTTGCATGAGTTGACACTAGAGAAACTATTTTATTTTATGCACTAAAACCTAATGTGAATAGGCAAGGCCTCTGTGCTCTCAGGTGACACAGGGATCAAGGCTGCTACCATCTTGTAGTTCCATAATCTGAAAGCAATGTCACCATGTTTGGAGCTGAATGGAAGCGAAAGCATGGAATGGCCCACTAACTAACATTTGCCTGGAAGTGAGCAGATGTCCTTCTTTTCAATTACCTGGCTGCATTGACTTGTTTGCCTAAACTTCACAAAGAGGTTACTCTGAACAATTGTACACCAAAAATTGAATAACTCATAGGAAATGGACAAATTCCTTGAAACAAAGAACACTGACTCAAGAAGAACGAGAACATCTCAGCAAATCAGCAATTAGTAAAGAGATTGAATCAGTAAACAATAAAATCCCAGTCAATAAAGGACAATGACAAGAAGGCACTCAAATGAAATTTTTAACAAACAATCCAACTTTCAAAACTTTCAAGAGGAGGGAATACTCCATAACTCCTTCTAGAGGCTATCACCCTCAAGGAAACCAAATAAAGATAGTACAAAATAAAGAAACTACAGACTAATAAGCATTATGAATGGAGATGCAAAAATCCTCAACAAATCCGAGCTGAAACCAACAGCACATAAAAATAACTATACACACTATGATCATGTGTGATTCTTCTCAAGTATGCATAGGAGGTTCAACGTAAAAAAGCCAATAAATGCAATAAACAACTTTAACCTAAGAAAGGAAAAGCACCACATAATCAAAACTGATGCAGACAAGGTATTTTGCAAAATCCAGAACTTATTCTTTTTTTAAATTATTATTTATTTATTTATTTCCCTCCCCCCCGCCCCCCGCAACCCCGGTTGTCTGTTCTCTGTGTCTATTTGCTGTGTCTTCTTTGTTTGCTTCTGTTGTTGTCAGCGGCACGGGAATCTGTGTTTCTTTTTGTTGCATCGTCTTGTTGCGTCAGTTCTCCATGTGTGCAGCACCATTCCTGGGCAAACCGCACTTTCTTTCCCGCTGGGCGGCTCTCCTTATGGGGCACACTCCTTGCGCGTGGGGCTCCCCTACACGGGGGACACCCCTGCGTGGCAGGGCACTCCTTGCGCACATCAGCACTGTGCATGGGCCAGCTGCACATGGGTCAAGGAGGCCGGGGGTTTGAACCGCGGACCTCTCATGTGGTAGACAGATACCCTAACCACTAGGCCAAGTCCGCTGCCAGAACTTATTCTTAATAAAGAATTAAAAAGCACTTAAAAAATGGAGAAGAAGGGAACTTCTTCATCATGAAAAAGGCATCTATGAAAAACAAAAAGCTAACATGCAAGGGGGAACACTTGTTTGGGAGTTCTCTAGGGCATGTATATAGGTGACATAAAAGTGTTCTCATATATGTTGTTGTTTTCTTTATAGTGTTTACAGTTGCAAAGATCAACTGAGGGAGTGTTGAGATCCTCCCCAGGGGAGCTCTGTCACATTCCCCAAGAGAATGGCAATAATCCCCCTTGTGCAATGGCAAAGACCAACAAGGAAGGATGGTCAAATAATGAGCCCTAGATACTGAGGACTATGCTTCTGTGCCTGTTTGCCTGAAAGATGAAGTAGGCCAAGAGCTTCGGCATGCCTAAGAGTTACGTTGTGAAAGCCTCCATGTTGCTGAAATGTGACCACTCTCTAAGCCAAACTCAGCATTAAAATGCATTTCCTTCCCCCCACATTGAAACATGATTTCCGAGGATGAGCCTCGCTAGTGCCAAGGGGTTACTACCAATCACTAATTGGTGATGCAACTAGAAAGAGGCCTTGGATAAAAGGGTCAACTAAGACCATCAGAATATCTCAGTATAGATATTGGATCAAAGGTTAAAAACTGTTTTTTGTCCCTGAATAAAAGAGAAATGGTGAAGACAAATGGGTTTATATGGCCAAGAGTCTTCCAAAAAGAATCAGAGTTCATTAGTGGGATCATGCTTGTGCATACTTCAGGAGGACCCTAGAGAGAACCTCAGTTGATACAGACGTAGGTGTTGTTTCTCCTGAAAGCTATGGAGATCCAAGGGATATATGGTCATGGCAGATGGTTTTGGAATTTGTGCTCTTGAGTGTGATGGAGCTGTACTCATATATGGCCTTCCTACACCTGCCTCTTGTCAATTTTACTGAACCTGTGGTTGGTGCTAAGGATGGTTCATACACAGTGGACGTGAATCTCTGGACTGCTCATGTGCCAGTTTGGTCCTGAGTTGCAGCAGATTTGGGACTCCTACTCTCTGGTTCATTGGACTTACACAGATCTGCTAAGAGGAAGGTGAAGATGGTCAAATACCACACCGGGAAATCAAATGTGTCAACATCTGCAAGCAGAAGACTTGCCTCCAACCTCCTGGTAGAATCTCAAACCCTCCCTGCCAGAGGTGGAGTGGATATCACCATCCCAGGGTCCACAGAATGTAGGAATAAAATATGAATTAGTGTGGACTTACTGATATTCATCTATAAAACTATTGTGACAACTAATAAAAGAAGTTGTAGCATTGAGGATGAGAAAATACCACAGCAGTGAATGCATGTAGGGAGAGGGAAGAAGAGATGTAATATGAGGGTATTTTTGGGAGTTTGAGGTGTACTAAATGATATTGGAGGGACAGATTTTGGACCTTATATACCCTGCCTTAACCTACTGTTTGTACAGGAGAAGAGTGTGAACTACAGGTTAAACTATTATCTATGTGGTGCAGCAGGTCTCCAGAATGAGTTCACCAAGTTTGATGAGTGTGCCACAATGATGGAGGAGGTTTTTGTGTAAGAGGAGTGGGGTGGGGGGAGTTGGAGGTATACAGGAACCTCTTATATATATTTTTTTCATTTTTAAATTTTATTTTAGTTTCTTATTTTCTTTTTTTTAATGTTCTATTAAAAAAATATATGAGGTCCCCTTATACCTCCGTTCACCCACACCTTACTCATCCCACACCAATAACCTTTTCCATCATTGTGGGACATTCATTGCATTTGGTGAATACATTTGGTGCCTTGCTGCACCACATGGAAGACCATAATATAAAATATTAGATAACTAAAAATTTAGAATATTGTAAAGTCTAAAATATAAACCATAATGTAAAGCCAAATGGAACCATGTTTGAAAGCTATGTTTCAGTATCTGTACATGAGCTGAAGCAAATATAATATGAGCATGCAAAAATATCATTGCAGGTGTAGGGACAAAATGTTTGATGTTGGATATGTGGGAGTACAATATATTGTATATGTGAATTACTGTGATCTAAAATTTTGTGAAGATATACTTAATAATTAGAAAGAAAAAATAAAACAACTAATGTACTCCCTGAGGAAGAAATGAAAGAAATTGCCTTGCCACTGTACATATAGGGCAATACCTATTGCAGTGATGAATGGCAAAACGTCCAATCAAAGCATTTGCTTTTTGTAATTTTATGACACCCCAATTTATTTTTTCTCTATTTAATTTTTCTAAATTAGTATATTTCCTGTATCTAACCTTGGAGTGCATCACTATATTGCATTTTACTATTAATGGAATTTGACAATATATTAGGCTTCATTTTTTAAGAAATTTAAACCACAGAGAAGTTCAACTATGACAAGGGAGGAACTCTGGTGTGGGGTGTTATTGCTGGGTGGCACACGTTTGGATGGGAGTTTTCTAGGGCATGTATATAAGCTACATAAACTGATTACTTTCATAGTAGTTAGAGTTAAAAATGACCAATGACAGAGTACTGAGTTCCTAGCCAGGGGGCTCTATCACATTCTCCAATGGAACAGCAAAAATCCCCCAAGATCAATGCAAAGACCATTAAAGAAGGATGGTCCAACAATTAGCCTTTGATACTGATGAGTATGCTTATGAGCCTGTATGCCTGAAATATAAACAAGGCCTAGAGCTGCAGGGTGCCTAATAGTTACCTCCCGAGGGCCTCCGTTTGGCTCAAACGTGGCAACTCTCTATGCCAAACCCAACATGTAAATGCATTTTCCTCCCACGTTGTGGGGCATGACTCCCATGGATGAGCCTCCCTGGTGCTGAGGGTTTACTACCGAGCACCAGCTGATGCTATAACTGGAAAATGACCATGAATAAAAGGGTCAACTCAGACCAGCAGAATATATCAGCCTACATGTAATATCGGGTGGTAAAACTGCTTTTTGGCCTTGAATAAAAGAGGGTTATGGAAAGGACAAATGAGTTTTTATGGCTAAGAGTCTCCAAAAAAGAGTCAGGTTGTCATCAGAGGGTCATCGCTATGCACTCCTCACCAAGGTCCCAGAGACAACCAAAGTAGTTACAACCCCAGGTACCTGCTCTCCTGAGGGCTGTAGAGACCCAAAGGTCGTAAGATCATGGCAGATGCCTCTGGAGTCCAGGGCCATGTCAGATGGCCCTACTTAGAAGTTTGTGTTCTTGAGTGTGATGGAGGTGGATTAAGAAGTGACCTTTTTACATGCCTCTTCTTTCACTTTTACTGGACCTTTGCTTTGCGCTGGGGTTGGTGTGTACTCTGGAGACCTGAATCTCTGGACAGTCCATGTCACAGTCAGGCTCTGAATCTCAGCAAACTTTCCACTCCTACCCTCAGGATTATTGGTTTTCACTGAGCCAGTTTACAGAGATGTGAAGTAAGTCAACCACCACACCAGGGACACATGAGCACCTACAACTGCAAGCAGAAGAATTGTATCCATCATCCATGTGCAATATAAGCCCAATCTTGATCTAGAGTTGGAATGGATATCACCATCCGAGGGTCAACATAATGGAGGAAGAAACTATGAGTTAGAATGGACTTACTGATATTTTTCTATAAAATTATTGTGACTACTAATAGAAAAAATTGTAGCTTTGAGGAGGAGAACGTGACCACAATAGCTGATGAAGGTAGGGAGAGGGAAGAAGAGATGTGATTTCAGGGCATTTTTGTGATTTGGAGTTATCCTAAATAATATTTCAGGGTCAGATTATGGACTTTCTATTTCCTGCCTTAACCTACTGAGAGTACAGGGGGAGAGTGTCAACTACAGTGTAAACTATTATCTAAGTGGTTCAGCTGTGCTCCAGAATGTGTTCACTGAGTTTGATGAGTGTGGTACGATGATGGAGGATGTTGCTGGTTTTGTAGGATTGGGGTGGGGGTTGGGGGTGTGCAGAAACCTGTTATATTTTTAAATTTAACACTTTTTTTGTTGATATATGCATCTTCAAAAAATGTTATTTAAAAAAATGATGGGGTAGTGGGTTGGGGAGCGGGTTACATGGGAAACTCATATATTTTGAAAGGTTTTTATGTTTACTTTTATTTTATTTATTTTTTTAAATGTTAAATTCAAAAATTAGGAACTACTGATATTCCAGCCATCCCCTGCACCCCACTCCTTCCACATAAACATCCTCTTTCATTATTGTGGCATATTCACTGCATTTGGTGAATACATTTTGGAGCACTGCTGCACCATATGGATTGTGGTTTTTATTGTAGTTTACACTCTCCCCCAGTCCACCCAGTGGGCCATGTCAGGACATACGATGTCCAGACTCTGCCCCCACATCATATGTCTTCTTCCCTTTCCCTACCATCAGCAGCTATCGTCTTTTTAAATATAAAGTTCTTCGTGATCTATCAACTTGAATAAAAATGTGTAAATTTTTTTAAGTTAAAAAAGAAATATAAGAGGTTACCTTGTACTCCACTCCCTACCCCCTCCAACACCTCCCACATCAAGAACCTCTTTCATCACTGGGGCACCTTCATTGCATTTGGTGAATTCATTTTGTAGCACTGCTGCACCTCTTGTATGATAGATTACATTGTAGATTACACCCTCCTGCTGTCCATTCAGTGGTTTAGGGCATAATATATAATATCCTGCACCTGTCTCTGCAATATCATTCAGCACAATTCCAAGTCCCGAAAATTAAAGCCAATTTTTTAAGCCTTTATCAGTCTCCACAATGGTTTTAGGTTTAAGTGGTGTGTCTTCAACATCGTTGATAAGATTAAACCCCATGTATTCAATATTTTCTACTGGTGTCTTAAATTGTGCAATATTTCTTTTAATTTTAAATTATTCATAGCTATTACATTAAAATACAATAATTTTTGTGCATTGTTCTTCTATCCTAAGCCTTCCTAAAATCAACTATTATTACTAGATTCTATTTCTAGATTGGTAGAAATTTCAACATAGACTGAATTGAATTTGTGAACGAGGACAGATTTGCCTCTCCCTTTCCAGTCTAGAGTCATTTCTTTTCTCATTCACTGGACAGACCCTCAGGAAAAATAAGAAACAACACCCCACACCCATACACCTCCATCTCACACGGACCCACTCATCACTTTGGGTGGAGTTTTCTGCACATAAACACTCAGTACGACGTCCAGCACGTGGGTCTCTGCCTCACTCTCCTAAACGGTTTAAACCCAAGAGGCTTCTAGGCTCCCTGAGAAGAACATGAACCTGAATTAGACACAGCTGGTACCCCATACGGAAGTCGTGTATTCCCTGAATTCTTTCAGCATGGAAAACAGAAAAGCACTGAGAGCTACGTGGATTTTGGCCATGGAGGTGAAAGCGAATGGTCACTGTAGCTTTGAAGTCAAGAGCTCTGAGAATAAGTGAAATTTGTAGGAGGAAAGTGGGACGACTGACATTCACAGGGACTTAAGTCCAGCCACATTTCAATGAGGGATATTCAGTAAGGCATTGACAAACTGCGTCATTGTGACAGGTGACAGAACGGAATAAACCACTGAATGGGGGTGGTGGTAGACGGTACTTTGTAACGTTTCATCCCTCAAGTCTCCTGTTGGCTGGAGAGAGCCTTGAAGACCAATCACATTGAAAGGTGTGGCTCCCCATTTTCCTGGGGAGCGCATATAAAGGGAGGACTGGAGCACTGGGGTAGACACCAGGATGATATGAGAAGGCGAGGGAGACCAGCAAAATAGAAGCAGCTTCAAAGCTCAAAACAAACAGAAAGAAGTGGATGGCCTGTCTCCTTAGAGCCTGGAGCAGAGACGTGGTCCAAGCTGATGTGAGATGACCACATGCAAAAACCTCCTTTTTTTCCACATTGGTCCCAAAACCCCAAGACTCCCTTCCTGTCCTTTCCTGCCACATCCCGCTCCTCATCCCTCACCCTTTCCCCCGAAGCCCCCTTCCCCTTCCATCCAATCCCTAAGTCTTACCCTAAACCTGTGCCTTCTGAACCCTGCCCCCCCTCCCCCCCGTTGTCCAACTGGTGCTGAAATAAACCATGGGAGTGTGAAGGTCTGTTCAAAGGAGTTAAATGAAAATAGCCCCTTTTCCAAATATTTCAGGGATGCATAGGAACACTCAAGGGTCATCACTATTTTCCTGTTATTAAACAATGTGCAAGAACCTCGTTGAAAATTTGCAAGAGAAGGCCCAAGAGACCCTGGAGCTACCCTCCACTTCAGGTAACAGGCTGAGCAGGCAGACATCTCCCATTTTGTGAATGAAGCAAGATACACCAAAGCTGCCTGCTGAGTGTACCGAGGTTAGCCAGTTGAGAAAAGGCCAACCTGAATCAGCCACAGTGTCTGAATCATGCACAGTGTAAAGAGTAAACTGAGAGCCATGAATAAAAATGAACTAGTTGAGAAAAAGAGATGTGTCTCTGTGAGTTCTCAGATGGAGAGGAGGTAGGAAGGGTCAGGTGTGAGCAATGTCGAGGTGGAGTCAAAGGATGGAGGAGGGGTAATGCAGGGATGGGTGTCAGAGCATCATGTCTACAGTGAGCCAGATATTAGGTAGAAGGCCTGGGAAAGAACTGAGCATGAAGACAAATTTCCTCCTTAACACTAGCCAATGGGCAGAGTGGGTTTGCTGGGTTTGCAGGGGGTGATGATGCGGGTGATATCAGGTACCAGATCTTAGATCGAGTGAGCTGTGAGGAAGGGCAAAAAGTGCAGACATTTATGACCTCCAGTCCCCCTACCTCATGGGGGTGTTTGCTGTGCACCCAAGGATGTAAGCGGGTAAAGGCACTTAGAATGCCAGACATTTCACCCTAATCAATTAATCAACAGAATCCTCACAGAGGAAAAACAAAAACGAAACATAGTGTGGATTCCAAATCCAACAGTCTTTAAGTGCCTTTCTTCTGGAAAAACTGGGAATGGCAAAATGCCTTACCAAATCCAGGGCAGTTGGGAAAGTTCATCCAGAAAGGAGGCAATGAGGGGGGATAATATTCTCAGAAAATTAATTTACTGATTAATTAGGAAATGCTACCCAACAGTCAAGAGCTTTCCTGGAACAGTTTGATATTTATTTTGAATTCCAAGTAAAAATATAGATTATGTTTGTAAGCTGGTCTGTTCTTTTCATGTGATACCATTTGATTGTACTACATTCAGAGGTTTGGAGTTTACTTAATTAAATGAGTTAAAGGCTTTTGTTTCTACCACATCATTAGTGTATATACCTCAGGGTTGAATCCCCACCCTGTTGGTGGGCTATATACACAGACACTCAAGAAGACACAGAGAAAATGGGAAAATACTGAAAAGAGCTTCCTAGACACAGAAGAGAAGAGAAACTGGCCATTTCTGTCTTGACATGTGACAGAAAAGAGAAGGTTCAGACAGCTATAGCCCAAGGGAGAGATTAGACATTTGCCTGATGCGTTACAGCTCATGAGACCATACCGAGGAGGGAACGAATACTCCAGTCTACATCTTCACCTTCTTCTCCAATAATTGCTATCTTCGTTTTCTAGAAAAGTCATCCTTGAGGGTATGAAGTGGTATCTTATTTTGATTTTGATAATTTTTCTCTAATGGATCACAGTATAACTACCTTTTCATACATTTCTTGGCTACCTATAGATCCTCTTTGCATAAATATCTGTGCTAATAGTCTATCCATTTCCAAATTGGGATTTTTGACATTTTTTCATTTATTTCTCAAAGATCCTTATTTATTCTGGATATTAATCCTTGCTCAGATGTATGATTTGCAAATATTTTCTACAATTCTGTAAGATTTTTTTTTCACTTTTTGATAACACCCTCTCACGCACAAAAGCTTTTAATTTGGATGAAATAAAAATTGGCCTTTTTGTTTGTTGATTGTGCTTTTGGTGTCGTATATACAAATTCATTTGCCAAAGTCAAGATCCTGAAGCTGTTCACCTATATAAACTTCTACAAATTTTATGATTTTAGCTCTTTGTTTCAGTCCTTGATCCTGTTCATTAAGTTCTTGAAAATGGTCTCTTATTAGGGACCATTAAATTTTTTTCATAAGGATGTCCAGCTTTTACAGCACCTTTTATGGATAATACTCTTCTTTGTTTATTTAATGTATTTGCCACGCTTCTTGAAGGCACCCCTTCCTGCCGTCATCTTGATTTCAAGATAATTTGAATGTTCTATATTATTATTTGAAGTTAAGTCCTCAATTAGGGTTTGGGTAAGTATTAGGGTTAGGATTAGGATTAGGGTTGTCCTAAAAGGGATATTCACTTCTGGAGTGTTAAATCTACTCTATTGTTCTAAGTGTCTGTCCTTATGCCACTATCACTCCGTTTAGTTTACTGTGGCTTTGTAGTATGTTTTGAAATCAGGAAGTGTGACTCTTCCAAATATCTTTCTCCATTTTTGGAACAAATTGATTTGTCAGATCCCGTTTTGATTTCATATGAATCTAAGCATCTGCCTATGGATTTCAGAAGAAAGAGTGGAGGAACACTGATAAGGGTTGTGTTGAATCATTAGATCCCTTTGCATAGTATTGGCCTCTTATCATAAAATCTTCCAATCCCTGAACAGAGAATGGCTTTCCATTTACTTTAGTGTTCTTTAATTTCTTTCAGCAGAGTTTTGCTGCTTTTTGATTAAAAGTCATTCACCTCTTTGGTAAGTGTATTCCTAGTAATATTTATCTTCTAAATGCTGCTTAAGATGGAATGGTTTACTGTTAGTTTACTATAGATGACTGATTATCGCATGTTGGTTTGTCAGTACAGTTTTGCTAATCTGCTTATTGGCAATAAGAGTTTTCCTGTATATTCCTTGAAATAAATTATCATGTCATGAAGAAGTGGAAGCAGTTTTACTTCTTTTTCAATAACAGTGCCTTTTATTGCTTTTCCTGACTACCTGCTTTGATTCACTTCCTGGATAAATTGCCCTCCTGTTAAAACTTGAGCCTGGACACTAATCCTTTACAACTCGGAACATTGAGCTTCCTAAAGGTATATGAATCATCCCTCTCACAGCAAATTTTAAAGGAAGGAAGATATGTCTCAAGAATTTCTCATTCAAATGTTCAGCCACGGAAAGGGAAGATGGTAGTGAATCCCATGGCCCTTTCCAGGCTGAAGAGATGTGGCATGCCACCTTTTAGGGTAGACAGCAGCCCTGTTTGGAAAGTGTGCAGGGCAGTGAGAAGCGATCAGAAGCATGTTAGACTAGAGAGAAGGAGTACCAACCTAGCCGTACTGCAAGGAAGAGTCACTGTTGGAGAGGACAAAAAGAGAAAATCCAGGATAAATTAAAATTTATATTCCTAGCTTTGGATAACCATGCTACGGTAGTGAAGTACCTGGATCCAACCAATTGATGTCGTTTGGCCAATTTCCCTGGTTTTTCAGGGTACCAATCAGACAGAGAGGTTACAGAATTGAGACCCGATGAGGAGTTTCTATGAGTTTGAGAGCAGTGAGATGTGTGATGCCGTAAAGTGCAGCAGAAAGAGAGAATCTTGTTTAACCCAAATGAGTGGGAGGAAGTTAGGCAAATAGTGAACTGTACTAGAACACATCGAAATTGCTCTTGTTAAAATTAAATGTGGATCATAGAACCTTATTGTATTGTACATTTGTTTACCCTGGTTATCCTCCTTTCTTATTGCTAGTGTTTGAAGAAGTGCAAAGCACAAAAATGAAAGAAAAGAAAGAAATAAGATAGTGATTAAATAGGACATCTCTGTTAACTGGATAAACTAATATAGGCTGTGCATAAATTCAATGTTATTTCATGTCCTAATATGACTAAAAATCAATTGAGAAGTATAAACTATATAGGCGTTGAATATTCAGGAAAGATGCAAACCAAATGTGACAAACATACCTGGAAAGTGGGGGGATCATGCTAAATGCTTACTTGGAATATAGGGGATATATGTTAACACAATCTAACCTGGCATGTGGGGTATACATGTAAAATCAACCTTATTTGAATGAAATAACCTACCTAATACTCAGATAAAACGCTCAAAGAAACTAACAAATAGTCATTTTGCATGCAAATACCACTTGAGTCCCCAATCATATGTCCTCTACATAAAAAGGGCCCAAAATTTCTATTTGGGGCTTTGTTTTTATCAGGACAAATCTCCGCTGAACCCGTTATGTCTCATTCAACCTTCCTTCTCAGGAATCTCACATCCTGGCCTTTGATAACTTGTATACCTGGTTTCTATCTGCTACTACAAAACTCGAATTACAAGCCAATATATCATGCACATGTCTCCTTATATTTCGTTTTTGGAACTTTCATAATCAGAAATCTTGATGGACTTTGTTTGTTTTTCTAATGAGAGTCTTCTCCTATATGAGGAGTGAAATGTGCTTTAAGTGCTCATTTTGTCAGAGTCAGTTATATCATTGGGCATAACCCAAAACTATGAGAGCGAAGGAATACCCACATCCTGGGCATCACTGATGTTCTCAAAAAAAAGGAAATTTTATCTCCTGAGAGTATTGGTTGCTCCCCATGGGTTAGGGCAGTCAAGTATGTTAAGCCCTCAACATTTTTGAAAGTATCTGTGAATATGGACTTCCACATAATGAAGATGGATTGCCACTGCTGGCCCTGAGGGGATGAGGAGAGAGGTATTGAATAGATGGCCACAGTGTAACTGTGGAGCAATGAAAGTATTCCACAAGATCACAAAATAATTGATTTTGGACATATTAGAGTACTCCAAAAATTGATAAATTCTACAGGCTACAATGTAAACCATAATGTAAAACATAAGATAACTATAAATTTAGAAAATTGTGTAGCCTAAAATATAGGCCATAATGTATGCACAAATGGAACCATGTTTGAATGCACTGCTTCAATATCTGTACATCGGTTGTATCAAGTATAATACGAACATGTAAAAAGGTCATTGTTGGTAAAGGGGCAAAGAGTTTGTTTTTGGATAGGTGGGAGTACCGTATGCTGTATATGTGAATTACTGTGATCTAAAACTTTTGTGAAGAGAAATTTAAAAATTAGAAATAAAGAAAAGGTGTAGACTCTGAAGAAGAAGGGATAGAAATTGTTTTGCCACTGTACATACTGGGGCAACAGCTATTGCAGTGATGAAAATCAAAGCATCAAATCAAAGCTTTTTCTCTTTGTCATTTTTTAACACCCCAATTTATTTTTTCATTATTTACTTTTTCTAAATCAATATGTATTCTATATCTAACCTTTAAACCCATCACTATATTACATTTTACATTTAGTGGAATTTCAAAATACATTAGGCTTCATTTTTTAAGAAGTTTTGGACCACAAAGAGGTTCCACTATGACAGGGAGGAACACTGGTGTGGGGTGTTATTGTTAGGGAGCACATATTTGGGAGGGAGTTCCCAGGGCATGTATACAGGGTACATAAATGTATTTGATTATTTTCATAGTAGTTACAGTCAAAAAAGGCAAATGAGTGAGTGATGAGTTCCAAGATGGGGGACCTCTATCACATTCCCCAATGGAACAGCAACAACCCACCAAATGCAATATTAAAGACCAACAAAGAATTATGGTCCAGTAATGAGCCCTTGGTGCTGATGACTATGCTTATGAGACTACGTCTGAAATACGTACTAGGCCTAGACTTGCAGGGTGCCTAAGATTTACCACATGAGAGCCTTCATGTTGCTCAAATGTGGCCACTCTCTACACCAAAACCAGCATGTAAATACATTACCTTCCCCCAGCATGGGACATGACTCCTGGTGATGAACCTCAATGGTGCTGAGAGATTACTACCAAGCACAAGCTGATGACATAACAAGAAAAAAACCTTGAATAAAAGGGTCACCTCAGACCAGCAGAATATGTCAGCCTATATGTAATATCAGGTGTTAAAAACTGCTTTTGCCATTGAATAAAACGGGGGAATGGAAAGGACAAATAAGATTTTATCACTATCAGTCTCCAGTAAGGAGTCAGAAGGCCATCAGAGGGGTCATATTTACAGATGACACAGCAGGGTCCCAGAGATAGCCTAAGTAGATACAGCCCCAAGTCCTGGTTCTTGTGAGAGGTATAGAAACCCAGAGGCCCTATGGCAGATGCTGCTTGAGTTCAGTGCCATGTCAGTTGGCCCCTCTTTGGAGTTAGTATTCCTGAGGGTGATGTAGATGGACTCAGAATTACCCTTTCTGCACATACCTCTTCTATCACCTTTACTGGAACTGTGGTTGGCACTTGGATTTATGTATAATTAGGAAACCTGTACCGCTGGACTCTCCACGTGACAGCCAGACCCTGTGTCTCAGCAGACTTGAAAATCCTTCCTTGTGTATTTTTGGGCTTAATCAGGACATCTAACAGGGAGGTTGGAAATGACAACCATGAAACCAGGAATCCTGGAGTGCCTAGAACTGTGAGCAGAAGAAATGCATCCATCATCCATGTGGAATCTAAGCCCCCACTTGATATAGATGTGGGGTGGACCTAATCATCCCAGGGTCCAGAAAATGGAGGAATAGAGTCTGAAATAGAGTGGACCCACTGATATTCTTTCTATGGAACTATTGTGATTAGTAATGGAAGAAATTGTAGCATTGATGTGGAGAAATTGGCAACAGTAGCTGGTGAGAGTAGGGAGATGGAAGAAGTGATATGATGTGGAGGCATTTTCAGGACTTGAAATTTTCCTGGGTGGTACCGCAGGGACTCATGCTGGTCCTTGTATTTTCTGCCATGGCTGAATTGGTGGACTGGGGGAGAGTATAAACTATAATGTAAAACATTATTCATGTGGGCCAAGAGTGTTCCAAAATGTACTCACCAAATGCAATCAATGCCCATGAAGATGATAAAGGTTGTTGTGGGAGAAGTGGAGTGAGGGGTGAGGGGTTATATGAGGACCTCTTATATTTTTTTAAATGTAACAATGAAAAATTAAAGAGAGAAAAACATATGTGATAAAAAAATAAAAATAATGAATGTCGTATCACTAGCAAGCTGGTTAATTAATGAGACAAGCATATATATTTACCCCCCTTGGAATACTGTTCATCAGAGAGAGGAATGAAGTACAGATATATGCTACAATATGGATGAGCCTGGAAACATCATGAGAAATGAAAGGATGCAGACACCAAGGCCACATCTCCATGGTTTTGTTTCTGCGAAATGTCCAGCTCAGACAATTTCACAGAATAATACACATATGCATCAGCCAGATGCCAGGAAAAAAGGAGAATGCACCAGACTCCTTAATCTGTTGAGGCTTTCCTACGTGGCCAATGAAAATATTCTGGAATTAACTCTTGGTAAGGGTTTTCCCACTTGGTGAATACACGGTCAGCTTTTACATTGTACACTTCATATGCATAGAATGGTGAATTTTAGGAGATGTGAATTTTATCTCCAATAAAATTTTTGGAAATTATTGACAAATAGAACAAAAAAGGGAATGTTAGAGGAAGGGAATGAATACACGGATCATGCAATTAGGGAAATCTAGTATTTAATTAAAGCTTCAAAAAAGAATGCAAAAAGAGATGGTAATGTCTCTTAGTACAATTGTATCAGATGCTTGAATGGTGGGAGCCATATATCTGCCAAGGCCAATGGTGCTTTAGGGACCTGACGAGAAACAAGCAAGCTGCAATCCTGAGTGGCACTGCTTTGGGGGTCATTTGGGTCAAAAGTTATGATGATGGACCAAATATAGGTGACTATGGAGAACTCTAGTAACATGCCATTTTCTTTATTATTTTTCCCATTCCCTCTATCACAAAGAATATCCTTTGTGCAGGTGTTTAAGGGACATGCTCCCTTCTGGATGATGAGGCAATGGGGTCTCCAACTCCTGTTAGACTGATCACTGTGAACTCAAATTCTCTACAATAAAATACTTAGAAAGGTCACTGGTTATTAGGGACAAGTTGAGCAGTTTCCTGAACAAAATTCCCAATGTGCTGTGCAGAAACACATATCATTCTTGCTTATGAGGATTGGAAGGACAGAAAGGAATGATAATTTCTGATGTGAACCAAACCGTATGTACCATATGGGGAGTTAGAATTCCAGTGGGAGTGGGATCGCCCATAACACAAAAAAAGTGGGCAAGGCCCTAGAGTATGCAGAGACTAAATTACATAGTGTTGTGTCAACCACTCATCACATACACAGATCAAGAGGTATTAAAGGAAATATTACAGAGCAAATATCATCAGATTGGAACTTGGAAGCTGAAATCAAATTTGCACATCCTAAGTGGTATATAAGCAGCAAAAGCAACAAGGAAATGTGAAAGAGCAGTTTCGGCTCGTGGTTGAGGTGATATTAGGGGCCATGGACAAGGACAGGACCAAAACTGGAACCAAGGATTGAATAAATGTTATGATCATAGATATGGAAATTACAGCTCTGCCTTTGAGGGTGATCACAATTACTGAGTCTATGGCCGATCTTATGATACTGGGCATAACTATGGGATCGATGGATATGGTCAGGGATATGTAGACTCCAGTGCCCAACAGAGTACATATCACAAGGCAACATGATGGGGTGGAAAACATCAAAACTATTACCACCCATACTAAAGGTGGACATTGGGGAAAAGAGGAACAACTGCTAAAATAACCCATCTTGAAGGACTCTGTTGAAAATTGATCTTCTGTAGATCTAAAACGCTTACTCCCTAAAAGACATTCTAGGGTAATAGACACACCTGTGTTGAAATGAATACAGCTGGCAGTTTTCTTTGATTTTATTTTGTTTGCTATTTCTGTTATGCCTCAGTGTGGTTATGTGTTTTATACAAATTATATTTGCATACTTTTATTTTGAACTCAAATAAGTGCTTCTTTATGGAAATGTTTTGTTAAAAGTTTATTTCAGGTTACATGGGTTACTCAAAAGCTGCATATTCAAAATAAAATCCAGTCTTAAGAATGGGATCTTGGCTAGAACCTAGGAGGAAAGTTCTTAACCTTTAGTATATTCTCCCTGATAAGAGTGGTTTTCCATATCTGAAGGACTGGAACATATTATATTCAAAGTGAATGTCATTTGTTGTTTTTTTTTGACTGTTTGTTTGTTTTGCTTTTCGTTTTTATGCCTGAGGTCTTGGGCCATTTATTAAGGCTTTAAATGCTTATATTAGAAAAGGCAAATAATCTATAGTCAAGAACCAAAGAGTCCGCTTTGAAAACCAAAGAAAAGTGCAAATTAAACCTAAAACAAATGAAAAGTATGAAATAATCAAGATCAGAGAATGAAATCAATTAATTTGCAACAGGAAACAAAAGAAGAAAATCAGTGAAACAGCACATTTCCTTGTAAATATAGATAAAATTGAATGTACATTAGCTAGTCCAGCAAAGAATATGGTGAATAGTGACAAAATTTCAGAAGTAAAAGATGAATCATTTCTAATGAATCCATGGCTTTAAGGAAATAAAGGAATAGCACAAAACACTCTATGGAAAAAATTACAATAATATAGATGCAATAGACCAATTCTTAGGAAAGCACAAATTCCTGAAACTCCTAATGTCAATCATGGGCTATAGTTACTTCAATTACAATAGTATTCTTTCATCAATTGTAACAAAAGCACACTAATGCAAATTGCTAATAATTGTGGTGATATTGATGTAGGCAATGGGTTGGGGTGATTTTCAACTCTTCGTAGATAACCTGATCTGTATGTACACTGAGCTATGCGGCTGTGACAGTGAAAACAGCAGACCTGCCCTTCTAAACAAGACAAAAACTCCATTCCCAGAAAAACAATTCAGTAACGCAAACTCTATAAATTTTAAATATTCAGGGAAAATGCAAACCAAATGCACTAAAAGCTTATCCAGAATGTATAAAAAGAACTCAAAATGCTTGTTCAGGGCTCCGACTTAGCAGGACAAGCTCTCAGCCTGTTAGGTCATAAATAAATAATTTTCCTTTCCAAAATTACCTATGCAAATAATTGAACCTCTCTTGACTTCTACAATATTTTTGTGCCTTCGCCCATGATTGCAAATGAAGGCCAGAGAAGGTAGCATTTCGCTACTGCTTCTAGATCCGAGAGGAAGTCGGGAAGCCTGAGGTGACTCACAAATCTTGGTACCCCAGGATAAAATTTAATCCAGAGAAGATGTGGGTTGCATGGGAATCTTCCCGACAAAAATGGGAGGCAATGGAAGCTCTGAAAAAACGAAATTCTGAAAAGTTCTTTCCAGGCTATTTTAGCAACCTGAAAGCCATCACCATTATCTTCTCTCCCATCCTCCCTGGGAAGGGGGAACAGCTTGCAACTTTTCAGTGAGTGCATGCCTCCTATTCATAAGCTGCATTCTTATCAAATCACTGATCAATCTGGAAGGTTGGGAGGTAAGGGCTATCTCTCTCTTTGTATGTCTGCGTAGAAATACTTTGAAATGTTTAAAGTTGCAAACTGGTCAAATAACTTGGTCTAAAAGAAGGAGACTATTGCTTGGAAACAAGAAACTTTTAATCACTTGAAAGTCCTTTTATTGGGTTGCTTGAAAGCAGTTAGCAGTAAGGATCATGAAATACGGCAAAAAAATGGAAGAAAAAAAACCAGGAAACCTATGCAGGTTTATTACTAATAAGTTTCTTGTAACTTAATTAATAAGGGTGTTCAATTCGTCTCAAAGTAAAAGATACTAAGAACTTTAGCTAAGAATTAGAATAATAGTATATATATATATATCTTGGTAGCTTGGTCTTTTTCAAAGGAGCAAATGTAGCCTGGATTTCAGCTATCGTGATCATAATTGTAGACTGCATTTACAGGTGATTTCTGTAAATCTTGCCCACCCCTTAACAATTTACCTTAAGGTAAAAACTTAATGAAAATTGTAACTAAATGTTAAGATCACTTACAGATGCATTTACATGATAAAACAGCAGAAAATAATAATTGAAATTATAGCTGGGTGAATTTAGCCTGAACTTATTATTGTAAGTGTAAATTCTAAACTATACTTACCTTCATTTATGGTCACTTCAAGCATAGCCTCACCCCTTGCCTTTCCTTATGGTAATTTCACAGCAACTGTGGCCCTATAACCTATGGAAAAGCACACATGAGTTATCCCTGTCTCCAGTCCTACTGGAATTAGTAACCCTGCATTCTCTCACGATTCCAAGCATGGGCTAAACTGCTGCCTCATGGAAATCTTGACCCTCGGGGATGAATGTCCACTGGGTTTTTTTTTTTCAGTCTCCAAAGACTGGAAAATAAAGGAGACATCCTACCTTGACTGTCAGGGTTCGTAAGAGTGGCAATTTATGAGAGAACCCAGGCTCCCTGAGGCTTCAATAGCCTTGGTAGATAGACAGATAGATAGATGATAGATAGATAGATAGATAGATACATAGATAGATAGATAGATGATAGATGATATAGATTTACTCCTGCTTATCAAAATCAGCTATATTCAAAGTAAAATATAAAGTTCTGAAACACAGAAAATTGTATTACAGCATTGGGAACATTTTGGTTATAATCCATTAGTTAAGAAACAAAGTTCTTGTGCATAACTGCATGACCATAGTGCAAATTAAGCAAAAAAAAAACAACTTTCAGGAGTCTTTCAAATGTTTTGAAGTCACACTTATTTTGAAAAAATGCATGGTTTAAGTAACTGAATTATTTTTTGTGTGTCAAAGTATTCATGCCTGCCTATTTGCTCAAAATGTTGGGATTAAATATGCAGTAATAGAAGTAATATATATTTCTAAAACCCAAATTAAATGAAATAGTATGTAAAATAATGCAAAGTATAAGTAACATCAATGAGTTATTCTTCTCTGTCTAACCTATTTGTGTTCGGCTCTTTGCTCAGTATATAGCTTCATACAATGGGATAATAATATCAGATTAAAAAATGAAAATTCTTAAAAGAGCTCTTTTCAAGGTGTTAAAATTTAATTATGTAGTTATATATGTGAATAAATATTCCTGGAGCCCAAATTAGACTAAGCAGAATGGAAAGGTCATACAGACATGTGATTATAGGTATTACTGGGAAAGGACCTTCTCTTTACAAGAACTTTGTGGGAGGAGCTAAGTGTGGCATAATAAAACTATCTTCTAGGCTGGGGAATTAAAAATCAGTTTGGGCAGCGGACTTGGCCCAGTGGTTAGGGCATCTATCTACTACATGGGAGGTCCGCGGTTCAAACCCCGGGCCTCGTTGACCCGTGTGGAACTGGCCCATGCGCAGTGCTGATGCGCGCAAGGAGTGCCCTGCCACGCAGGGGTGTCCCCTGCGTAGGGGAGCCCCACACACAAGGAGTGCATGCCGTAAGGAGAGCCGCCCAGCGGGAAAGAAAGTGCGGCCTGCCCAGGAATGGCACCGCCCACACAGAGAGCTGGCACAGCAAGATGACGCAAGAAAAAGAAACACGGATTCCCGTGCCGCTGACAACAACAGAATCGGACAAAGAAGACGCAGCAAACAGACACAGAGAACGGACAACCGGGGTGGGGGTGGGAAGGGGAGAGAAAGCAATCAATCAATCAATCAATCAATCAATCTTAAAAAAAATCAGTTTGCCTTGTAATTCCCAATTTTAAATCTTTTATCAGCCTTAAAATAATGGTGGTTAATAATTCTATTACCAATAAATAAAAAGTTTAGGAAGGAAAAGATCCTTCCTAAATTGTGATTAAGCAAATCATACAACTAATTATTCACAGTTTCAGAATTTAAAAAAAGAAAAGGTTCTAGCCTCCTCTAAAGAAAGGAATGAGAACATTCCTTGCAAAAACTATGGTTTCAATTTTATTTAGCTCCGGTGTAATTTCCCTTGGTTTATAAAATACCCATTAAATAAATTAACATTATGTGTAGAAAATCTTTGGGTAATGAAATTTTTGAATTTATGTTCATGAAATTAAGCTAAACAAGAAAATGTAAATATGATCTCCTAATAAAGTAAACTTTTTTGTTTGGTAATTGTCATTTAATAAGTTTATTTAAATGTAAGGAAACTAGTCTATGGGGTTGTGATTAATTATAAAAATGACTGAAAGCATCTTATGAATTGAAGCTTCTAAATGGCCAATTCACCTGGATTGGTATCAATGGCAAAATGTAACTTTGTGGTAATAAAACCTGTCTGAACGTCCCCGCAACTCGGTATACACTAATCCTGAATGAAACCACCTGGCCAAAACGTATCAATTCATCAGAAGTACCTGATGGAGCACATGAGTGTCAATCATAAAACAGCCTGAAATCCATCTTCAGAACAAAGGTAAGTACCTAATATTATCTACCACAATTTTTCTCCGAAAATAAATAATTTTAAATATATATATATATATGCATACTGTTCTCCCATAACTTTTAATAATGGTGCCATGTTTATAAGAACCCAACCTTGTCTACCTCTATAATCCAATATCCTCTTTTCAAAAATGGGTATTCCAATATTTAATTACTTTGTTTCCTTCAAAATCAACATCTTATTAACCATGTGAAAACCTCACCCATCTTCGTACGTAATGACAGATCCATTTTCTCCCATTCCAAATAAAGTAACAAATTTTTTACACCATGTTAGGTAAGGACTACAACCCATGATAAACAGAAAGTAGTTAGAGAAAAGAGATCATCCCCCCTTCAGCACCCCCTTAAGATTAAAGTTGCAAACTCTCTAAGGTTAAAATAAAATTAATAGATGGAACAGCAGCTTAGCAAGAAATCCATGTAAGCACCAATAATACTCAGAATGTCCGCTAGGGGACACCAACCCCAGGATTCTATGGTACAGGAGAAGAACATCTGAAAACAGGATAAACCCGGGACGTTACACAGGAACATTTTCTTTGAGCTCTCTTTAGGAAATTGATAAGTGGGATAATCAATCAAAACAATGCAGAGCCACCCACCTCATAATGCCCACAATAATTATGCCAAAGCTTAGCAAAATAAGCTGGTATAAAGGGGGGAAATGATGTAGGCTATGGGGCGGGGGGGTGTTCATCTCTTCGTATGTAACACGAACTATATGTGTCCTGAGCTGTGGGTTGGAAAAGTGAGAACTGCAGGCCTCCCCTTGATAAACATAACACCACCACCAGATGCAGAAAAACAAGTTAGCAATGCACAATCTGTAAATTTTAAACATTCAGAGAAAATGCAAACCACATATGCTAAAAGATCATCTAAAATGTATGAAGTCCTTGCTAAAAGCTTACCTCAGATGTGGATGATACATGTTACTCCAAGCCCTTTGGGCACAGAGACAGAGAACCATTTGGACCTTCCTCGGTATAAAAACAACTCAACCGCCTGTTCAGGTCTTGAAATTTGCATTAAAGCTCCAAGCCCAGCCAGTCATAAATAAGTCTTTTTCCTTTCCAAAATTATTCCTGAGTCCTGGCCTTTCTATACGCAAAGAAAAAATGGAACCACTCCCAACTTCTACAACTGTATATGTTAGATGTATTCTCTCTGTGATTTCTGTAAACCCATGATAGCTGTAATTTAAAAAATATGTTGGCAATGAAACACACCGTGTTAAGAGTCAACCCTGGGGAGACGCATTGATAGCATTCCAATTTCTTCTTAAAGGAAAAATCTAAAAGCCAGAATTAATAATCTTAAAGGCAGCCATGGGTAGATTCATTCAGGGAAGGGCAAGGTAAATCCTAGAGTGCTCTCATTTTTGGGGTTCACCGATGCACCGGAGTGGGTTGAGGCATCCAGCTGAGGGGTGAATAACCTTCTCCTGGCCCTCAGGGCGTGAAGCCAAGGCAGCTTAAAATCATTTGGGAGATTTCTGGATACTAACATACATTATTTCATGAGCGTAAGAATTGGTATAGCATTCTTGAAGTAAAATTATGGCAATTTTTATAAAAAAGTTTAAATACCACAAGCTTTCCACTTTAACCCAAAGTCCACGTTAGAAAGAAGGTCCTTTAAGGAAGCACACAACTGTCTTCAAGAATTTATGTTCAAGTCTGTTGATTTCGGTTCCATTAATCTTAAGAAAAAATGGAGACCATTTTTGTGTCTGTCAGGTGAAGAATGGTTTAATAATTTACTTACCACACATATTTTAGACTATTAGGAAATAATTATAAAACTGAGGTAGAACATTACGGAGTGTCATAGAAAGATCCCCCATCCATTTTGCTACATGGCAGAGGCAAGTGGCAGATCAATATGTACATCATTACCCATGTACTTTTTTAAAAGCAAGATGCATTTATAATGCATCTATCTATGAAAAAAGCCTTGATTCAGGTTTAAAATATGAAACACAAGGTTGCCTACATAGCCTTTGAGGAGGGAGCTCAGTTTGGGAGGAAATTTTAAATGGGGTAATTGTGATTTATATGCATTTTTAGATTTTTTTTTGCAGTAATATATACATCACTATGTTGTAATTAAGTTACTTAAATAAACATAATAACAGAAATTGTATCTATATGTCAAAGTAAATGCTAGCTGATACAACAGACAAAAATGTTACTTGCATGACTTGACACTGTGGAAGCTCATTTTTGGTGTGTGCGTCAAACTTGATGTGAGTAGGCAGGAGCTTTGTGCTGTCAGGTGACCACGGGATCAAGGCTCCTTCTATATTGTAGTTTCACCACCTCGATGCAGGAACACCGTGTTTGGGGCTTAATGGAAGAGAAAGCATGGAAAAGGCACATTGCCTCTCATTTGCCCGGAAGTGACCATTCATAATTCTGCTTAATTACCTGAGTTGACAATTTTGCATAACCATCACAGTGAAGCTACTCCACACTATTGTACACAAACACATTGAATAACTCATATGAAAGAGACAAATTCCTAGAAACAAAGTACACTGAATCACCAAGTAATAGAACACCTCAAAAACAAATAACTAGTCAAGAGATTGAATCTATAAACTATAACCTCCCCGGAAATAAAAACCATGACTAGAAGGCTTCAAAGGGAATTCTTAAGAAATATTCCAAGAAGAGGCACCACGTATTCTGTTCAAAGAATTTCAAAAAATTCAAGACAAAGTAATATTCCGTAATTGCTTCTAGAGGTTATTACTGTCAAAGAAATGCAAATAAAGATAGCACACAATAAAGAAACTGCAGAATAATAACCTTTATGAATATAGATGCAAAAATCCTCAACAAAATCCTACCTAACTGAATCCAACAGGATATGAAAAGAACTATATACACTATGATCACATGGGATTATTCTCAAGTGTGCACGGATGGTTCAACAAAAGAAAGTCAATAAAGGCAATAGACAACTTAAAGGGAAGAATGGGAAAACGCCATATGATCATCTCAACTGATGCAGAAAAGGTACTTTGCGATATCAAGAATTCCTTCTTGAGAAAAAGAAAACCGAAAAAAAAAAAAATGGAATGGAAGGAATCGTCCTCATTCTGATAAAGGGCATCTATGAAACACACACAGCTAACATTATTGGTGGGGGGCACAGGAGTGGTGGGGTTCCTCCACGGCATGTATGTAGGGGACATAAAAATGTTTTGACAAATGTTAGGCTTTTCTATAGTAGTTACAGTTTTGAAAGTCAATTCAGGGAGTGCTGAGATCCTACACAGGTGAGCGATGTCACATTCCCCAATGGAACAACAATATTCCTGGGAAGCGGACTTGGCCCAGTGGTTTGGGAAGCGGACTTGGCCCAGTGGTTAGGGCATCCGTCTACCACATGGGAGGTCCGCGGTTCAAATCCCCGGGCCTCCTTTACCCGTGTGGAGCTGGCCCAAGTGCAGTGCTGATGCGCACAAGGAGTGCCGTGCCACGCAGAGATGTCCCTGCGTAAGGGAGCCCCACACACAGGGAGTGCGCCCCGTTAAGGAGAGCCTCCCAGGGCTAAAGAAAGTGCAGCCTGCCTAAGAATGGCACCACCCACACGGAGATCTAACGTAGCAAGATGGTGCAACGAAAGGAAACACAGATTCCTGTGCCGCTGACAACAACAGAAGCGGACAAAGAAGAAGATGCAGCAAATAGAGGCAGAGAACAGACAAGCGGGGGGGGGGGGGTAAGGGGATTTAAATCAATAAATAAATAAATCTTAAAAAAAAACCAATATTCCCCCAAGCCCAACGGCAAAGACAAACAAGGAAGGATTTTCCAATAATGAGCCCTTGATACTGATGATTATGCTTATGCTCCCGTGTGTCTGAAATATGAAGTGGGGCTAGAGCGCAAGGATACCTAAGAGTTACCTCCTGAAAGCCTACGTGTTGCTGCAATGTGACCACTCTCTAAGCCAAACACACTATGTAAATGCACTACCTTGCCCCAGGGTAGGACATGACTGCAGTAACAGAGGGGGGGGGGCATATTTTATGGTTCTCCTACGTCTTGACATGCTGACCTGCTCCTGCTCGCTAGTCTAGGACACACACCTCATACTCTCTTAGCCCTGGACTCTTTCAGCTAACATGCCCGTGGACACTGGACAGATTTTCTCTCTTTTACTTTTCCTCACCTACTGTTATGGCATAAACTCTAATGTCAGATACCTTAAGTCTTCCCATTTTGATCCTTAAGGCCAGGGCTATTATTATTCTCTCTGTGTTTCTATAAACAAACCCTAATTCTTTTGTGGGCTATGGGAAAGTGGCAGACTAAGGAGGAATTGGTCCTAATCCTGGGTCCACCACTGCATTAGACTGGTCAAGTCACTTGACCCCCTGCTGCCTCAGTTTCATCATCTGTAAAATGGAGAGGCAAAATACCTGAAGCGATACAGTCCTGGGTATTTAAATGAGATAACACATGTAAAGTGTTTGTTTCAGTGGAGTGCTAGGCACACAGGGAGAGCTCAATTTAAAAGACTAACCTGGCACATGAAGTCAAAGACACAAATGTTTGTTATTTTTATGGAGTCTACAAACAAAATTTATCGAGACTCTTTATCCAACCCTGACCTCAAAACTGGAATGTAAATCATCAGTCCATTTTAAACTTTATCCAAATTGTTAATACTGCTCTGAAATTCTCTTTTCGATTCCCTCCATCTGAGACCTCTGGCATGAGGTCACAGCATGATGTCACAATTCACACCCTGCTCTAACTTTGTGAGAATTTCCCCTCACTGGTTCTTGGGGCCCTTCAATTTCTGCACCTGAGAGGTCTCTGGGGAAATCTCTGGCAGGATTCTTGATCTGGCCCCTCTGAGCCCTCAGAGATAGGGTTGCCATGCGTTTCACTCTTGATTTTATTTCCCTCGGCTGAACATGAATACCTGTATTAGTAAACGACTTTGGAGTGTCTTCTTCCTTCCTTTGCACTGTAATGGATGGATATGTTTCTGGTTTTGGCAACTATTACTGGGATAGTTGGGTTTCCTGATATGTGATACTATATATAGAACAAAAACCTTAGAAGTGATTATTTGCATTTCAAAAGTTTTCGCTCTGTGGCAGCCAAGTGAGTTCCCCATCACCTCCTACCAGGCACCCTGATTTTCCATCTTCATTTTTCCTCTCTCCTAGGAACAGGAGTGGCTACATAATTTGAAATGTCCAGTGAAAGAGGAAAATGTGCAGCCAAAAATATGAGAATTTACCAAGGAATTATAATACAAAAATCATTAAGAATTTCAAGATGGCAAAAGCAGTACATTAAACCAAGTGCGGGCCCTTCTAAACATGGGGCCCTTTTGTGTGCAGGGTCCTGTGCAACTGCACGGGACACTGGCCTATGAAGACGGCCCTAGCTGAGAGGCAGTGGTGGTTAGGACTGCAAGCTCTAGAAACCTGTAGACTTGAGCTAGAGTTCCGCTCTGCAAGTTCTTTTTTGGGGTTGAAGATGCATATGACAATGAGACAGAGGAGCTTATTAGATGGTTAGGAGCAGATTAGACTCATGGCTCTAGGGAGCAGGAGCCAACATCCTTGCATCCCACTTAAGTGGCTGAGAACAGTGGTTTGCACCTAATTTTAAAAAGCGAGACATAATTCACATACTATAAGCCGTACCCGTTTAAAGTATATAATTCAGTGGACACTTGTACATTCAAAAAGTTGTATAATCATCATCATTTTCTAATTCCAGAATATTTTCATCAACCCCAAAAGAAACCCAATACCCATGAGCAATCACTTCCCATTCCTTATTCCCCCTACCCTGACAACCACTAGTCTACTTTGGCTCTGTAGAAATTCTGAGCATTTCGTATAAATGGAGTCACATAATATGTGTCCTTTTGGGGCTGACTTTCATTTTCCTAATAATGTTCTTAAAGTTCATCCATGTAGTAACCATGTATCAGTACTTCATTTCCTATTTTAGGGCTTAACAGGAATTTAATGTTTGGCTATACCACAATTGGTTTACTATTCACCAGTTGAACATTTGGGCTGTTTCCAGTTTTGACTATTATAAATATGCTCTTACGAATATTCATGTACAAGTTTTTGGTGAACGTATTTTTTCAGTTCTTGTGGAGCTATATACCTGGGAGTGGAATTGCTGGGTCATATAGTAATGCGATGTTCAACTCTTTGAGGAACCGTTATACTATTTCCACAGTGGCTGCACTATTTTATATTTTCACGAGAAATTGATAAGTTTTCAATTTCTTGATACCCTTGCCAACACTTATTTTCCTTTTTAAAAAAATGACAGCCATCCTAAGTGTGTATGATGTGGTTTCTTAATGTGCTTTTTTTTTTTCATTTTAAAAACAATCAAAGTATATCACTCATACATGAACACACACAAACAGTAAGTGTATAATAAAATTCGTGAATTTACAAAACAAACATGCATAACATCATACAAGACTCCCATACATCAACTCAACGCAAATGCCTTGCATTGTTGTGAACCATTTGGAACAAATTATGGAAGAGCTTTTTCAGAGTATTACTACTAACTATAGTCCATATATTGCATTTGGTGTATTTCCCCCTCCACCTACACTATTATTTTTGTTGATTTTTCTTCATGAACCACATAATTTATCCAAAGTGTACAATCAATGGCATTTGGTATATTCACAGAGTTGTGTATGCATCACTTCTATCAGATTAGAGCATTTTCATTGCTCAAAAAAAAAAACCCACAAAAAAAACATAAAAACACCACTATCACACCCATATATTAGTGCTACTAATTACAAACCCTATGATGTGTATAGCAGTTTGATGTTATTGATGGATTCCAAAAAGAAATACTGGAGTATGTTTGTAAACTGGTCTTTCCTTCTGGGCATATTAGATTATATTGGATTCAGAGGTTTACTTGACTGAGTAATCAGTAGGGTGTTGAGTATCCACCCCTTGGTGAGTGGGGACTCACAATAAAAGGCATGGGAAAGGACAACAGTCGGGGTATGTTTTTTTCTTTTATTCCTCCCTCCCCTTGTGGCTTTTTGCATGTTGCCTGCTCTCTGTGTCCATTCGCTGTGAGTTCCTATGTGCATGTATTTATTTATTTTTATTACCCCTTCCCTCTTGTGGTTTGCTTGCTGTTTGCTCTCTGTCCATTGGCTGCGTGCTCTTCTGCGTTTTTGCTTATCTCCCTTTTCTGTTGCGTCACCTTGCTGAGTCAGCTCTCCGTGGCATCATGGGCCCGGTGGTGCTCCGTGGTGCCTGCAGGCTGGTGGCGCTCTGCAGCATGCAGATGAGACTGCCTTCACAAGGAGGACCTGGGATGTGAACCCAGGGTCTCCCGTATGGTAGACTGGAGCCCAACTGACTGAACCACAGCCACTTCCCAAGTTGGGGGTTTTTGATGTTTTGAATTTGGATGGTGGGAGTTTGATGCAGAAGCCTTAAGCTGGAGCGTCAGGAAGTAAGCACACCGAGGAAAGAGAAGCAAGAACCCAGGAAGGGAGGAACCCAGGGAGCCTGAACCCTCACAGATGTCAGCAGTCATCTTACTCCAACACGTGAAAATAGACTTTAGTGAGGGAAGTAACTTATGCTCTCGGGCCTGCTATCTCCAACATTTATAGCTTTCTGTTTTGTTACTAGTGTGGCCATTCTAGTAGGTGTAAAATGATATCTTATTGTAGCTTTGATTTGCATTTCCCTAATAGCCAGTGCTGTTAAACATTTTTTCATGTGTGCGTGTGTTTTTTTGTTTTGTTTTGTTTTGTTTTTGCCATTTGCATTTCTTCTTTAGAAAAATGTCTATTCATGTATTCTGCCCATTGTTTAATCAGGTCATTTGTTCATCTGTCTTTTTACTGTTGAGTAGTAGGATCTCTTTATCTATCATGACTATCAGACCTCTGCTGGATGTGCAACCTTCAAATATTGTCTCCCATTGAGTAGGCTGCTTTTTTACCCTCTTCACAATCCTTTGAGGTACAGAAGTGTTTGATTTTGAGGAGGTCCCATTTGTGTAGTTTTTCTTTTCTTGCTCATACTGGTAGGTTTAATAGACCACCACCTACTACAAGGCCTTGTCGAGGTTTCCCTAGGTTATCGTCTAGGAGTTTTATGGTCCTGGATTTTATGTCTAGGTGTTTGATCCATTTTCAGTTAATTATTGTATAGGGAGTAAGATAGAGGACCTTCTTCATTCTTTTGGTTATGGATATCCAGTTCTCCCAGTACTATTTATTGAAGAGACTAGTCTGTCTCAGAAAAGTGCACTTGAGTAGGCTTATCAAAAATCAGTTTACCGTGGAGATGAGGGTCTATTTCTAAACTCATTTGGATTCCATTGATCGATGTATCTTTCTTTATGCCCATACCATGATGTTGTTTCCTTTTTAAGATTTATTTTTTAAATTTATTCTCCCCTTCCCTCTGCCATCCCCCCATAATCTGCTCTCTGTGTGCATTCACTGTGTGTTCTGCTATGTCTGCTTGTATTCTCATTAGGTGGCTCTGGGAACCGATCCTGGGACCCTCCAGAGTGGGAGAGAGGCAATTACTCTCTTGCATCTCCTCAGCTCCCCTGTTCTGCCACGTCTTCTTATTTTCTCTCCTCTGTACCTCTTGTTGCGCCATCTTGCTGCACCAGCTCTCCACGTCAGCTGGCACTCCTGCACAGGGTGGCTTACCCACATGAGGCAGCATTCCCACACAGGGCGGTTCTCCTGTGCAGGGCCGCATTCCCACAAGGGCTGGCAATCCACGTGGGCCAGCTCACCATATCACCAGGATCCCTGGGCATCAACATATCATAGTGTTTTGACCACTGTAGCTTTATAATACTCTTCAAGTTCAGGAAGCATGAGGCCTCCAATTTCGTTCTTTTTTTAGGATGATTTTGGCTATTTGGGACCCATTTCCCCTCCAAATAAAATTGGTAATTGACTTTTCTATTTCTGTAAATTAGGCTGTTGGAATTTTGAATAGTATTGTACTGAATCTATGAATCAGACTGGGTGGAATTGATATCTTCATTATATTTAGTTTTCGAATCCATGAACATAGAATGTTCTTTTTGTTTAGGTCTTCTTTGGTTTCTTTTAGCAACGTTTTGTAGTTTTCTAAATACAGATCCTTTACATTCCTGGTTAAATTAATTTCTAGATATCTGAGTCTTTCGTTGCTACTGTAATTAGAATTTTTGTCTTGATTCCCTCCTCAGCTTGCTTATTACTAGAATATAGAAATGCTAGTGCTTTTGCATGTTGTTCTTGTGTCCTGCCAATTTGCTCAACTCATTAGCTCTAACAGCTTTGTTGTAGATGCTTTTCAATTTTCTAAATACAGGATCATGTCATCTGTGAATAGTGAGAGTTTTACTTCCTCTTCTCCAGCCTTTTATTCCTTTTTCTTGCCTATTTGCTGTGGCTAGAACTTCTAGCACAATGTTGAATAACAACGTTGACAGTGGGCAGTTTTGTCTTGTTCTTGATCTTAGAGGGAACTCTTTCAACCTCTCCCCATTGAGTACCATGTTGCCTATAGGTTTTCATATATGTCCTTTATTATGTTGGGGAACTTTCCTTCTATACCTATCTTTCAAAGTGTTTTTTATTAAGAAAGGAAGCTGGATTTTGTCAAACACCTTTTCTGCATCAATCAAGAAGATCACGTGTTTTTTCCCTTCAATTTGTTACTGTGATGTGTTATGCTAATTGGTTTTCTTATGCTGAACCATGCTTGCATCTGAGGAGAAAAAAAAACACTTGATCATAAATTTTTTAATAAGCTGTTGGAGTCTATTACAACTACTTTATTGAGAACATTTGAATCTACATTCATTAGAGTGCTTGGTCTGTAATTGTCTTGAAGTATCTTTATTGGGCCTTGATATTAGGGTGATATTGGCTTCATATAATATGTTGGGTAATTTTCCCTCCTCTTCAATTTTTTGGAAGAGTTTAAACAGGACTGGTATTAATTCTTCTTGAAATGTGGTAGAATTCACCTGTGAAGCCATCTGGTCCTGGACCAGTCTTTGCTGGAAGATTTTTTTGTTTGAGGTACCAGGACTGGGGACTTAACATGGGACCTTGTATGTGGGATGGGAAGCCAGCACTCAACCACTGAGCCGTATCACCTCCCTGAGTTGGTTTATTCATTTGTTTGCTTGTTGTTTTTTGTTGCTGTTATTGTTTTTATGAGGCACTGGAAACCAAACCTGCGACCTCCCATGTGGGAAGCAGATGCTCAGCTGCTTGAGTCACACCTGTTCTGCAGTTGGAAAGCTTTTTTTCCTTTTTTATCCTCCCCCCTTGTGTTCTCTGGCCATTCACTGTGTATTCTTCTGTGTCTGCTTGTCTTCTCTTTAAGTGGCACTGGGAACCGACCCTGGGACCTTCCCGAGTGGGAGAGAAGTGCTCAATCTCTTGCGCCACCTCAGCTCCCTAGTCTGCTGTGTGTCTTATTGCCTCTCCCTTGTGTCTTTTCTTGTTGCATCACCTTGCTGCACCAGCTCTCCATGTGAGGCAGCATGCCGCATGGGCCAGCACACCACGTGGGCCAGTTTTCCATTCGGGCCAGCTTGCTGCTTGGGCCAGGACTCTGTATGGGCCAGTTTTCTGCTTGGGCCAGCTTGCCTTCACCAAAAGGCCTTGGGAATCAAACACTGGACCTACTTTATGGTAGGCGGGAGCCCAACCTCCTCAGTCCACAGCCACTGCAATTCTCAGACTGCTGTTTGCTCTGAGGGTGGGGGGATGGGCGCCCACTGCTGCTTCTGCAACTTTATGCCCATTATTTTTCCAGCTGGCTGAGATTCCTTTCCTTTGACCCTCTCTCTTCTGAGTGGTATTTCACCTTTCCCCAGTGGCCTGAGTCCCCCCAGAACAGCCCTCCAGAGAGTCTCCACCTGTCCTCTAGCTACTTTTTCTGGGGGAGAAGTGATCCCTCGGCTTCTCTAATCCTCCATCTTCCAGGAGGTCCTCAGTGGTTTTAATTTGAATTTCGCTGATGACTACCATGTTGAACCTCTTTTAATGTGCTTATTGGCCATATATTTGGATAAATGTCTATTCAGATCCTTTGCCTGTTTTTAAATTGGGTTACCATTTTAATTGTTGAATTGTAGGAATCCTTTATCCCTTATCGGATATATGATTTGCAAACATTTTCCCCCATTCTGTAAGTTTGTTTTTTCTTTTTCTTGATAGTGCCCTTTGAAGCACAGAGGTTTTCAATTTGGGGGACATACAATCTTTTCTTCTTCTTCTTCTATTGCTGTGCTTTCTGTGCCATATCTAAAACAACATTGTTTAACTCAAGGGCAAGATGATTTATTCCGATGTTTTCTTCTAAGAGTTTTAAAATTTTAACTCTTACATTTAGGTATGTGTTCTATTTTTTTTAAGATTTATTTTATTTATTTCTCTCCCCCCAACCCCCACTGTCTGCTCTCTGGGTCCACTCATTGTGTGTTCTTTTGTGTCTGCTTGCACCATAAGTGGCACCGGGAAACTGCATCTCTTTTGTGTGTGTGTGTCATCTTGCTGCATCAGCTCTCCCTGTGTGCTGTGCCTCGCCTGGGCAGGCTGTGCTTTTTTCACATGTGGCGGCTCTCCTTGCAGGGCACACTCCTTGTGCGTGGACCATCGCTATGCGGGGGCAGGGCACTCCTTGCATGCAGCAGCTGTGCATGTGGGCCAGCTCACCTCACGGGTCAGGAGGCCCTGGGTATCGCACCCTGGACCTCCCATATGGTAAGCGCACATCCGCTTCCCTTTGGTCTAACTTAATTGATTTTTATATATGGGTGAAGCAGGGAGCATTTAATTTTAATGCCCACTCAGCCTCTCTATAATCAGGTGACTTTTGGTAATTTTCTGGACTTCTCTATTTGTAAAGTGGTAATAACAAATAGTGCCGAATCATAAAGTTACTGTAAAGATAAAGAGAGATTGTATCCGCAGCACTTAACACAGTGCTTGAATCATCCTAATTGCTCACTGTTAAAGTAAGAACAACGGAATGAACTGCTTTGATGGTGCGGGCCTGTCGGGTGCAGAAAGCCTCCGACAATCTCAGTCTGCTTCCCCACCTGATCTCAAGCCTCCTAAACATCTCTAGGAATTGTTAACAAACCAACAGACAAACAACACACACACCCTGGAATCCCAGGTCTCCATCTCAGGTTGCCTGAAAGAAGTCGTCCCAGCCCGAGGTCCTAGAGTCTGCATTGGTGTCACCTTCTCCAAAGTCATACCTCGGTTTGTCGGGTAGTGGTGGGTGAGGGTGGTCGCGCCTGCAGGGCCACCGCCGACCTACAAGGGGCGCCCGAGGGCCCAGGGCGGTGACAGCGGCTGCGCGGAGCCATCTCCACGCCGGCGACCGCCCCAGTCCGCCCGGCTCCACTCAGCTGGCAGCCGTTAGGGCGGAAGAGGCGGTGTGCAGGTTGAGGCGGGCACCGCTAGGCCTAGCGGGCGAGAGGCGGTGAGCGGGCCCGGGCTAGGGTGGGAGGCGGGACTCTTGGGCCCGGCCCGGCGGGAGGGCAGGAGGGTACAGTGGGGACCGCGCCGAGGCGCTGGAGGCAGGGCGGGCGGCGGGGCCGGGACTGCCCCTTGGGCCTCAGCCCCTCAATCCGGGACGGGTCCCCCAGCCCATCCGGATGGGCTAAGACCCCGCCAGCCCGCGGGCGCTCCAGGAGCTGGAAGGGGAAGGTCGGGCCCGGGCCACATCCCGTCGCCCCGGGGCCAGCCCACGCCAGCCATGCCGGCACAGCGCCCCCTGGGGGCCTCACGCTGGGCAGACGGCGAGCTGGGGGCCTGCCCCAGGTTGTGGTTGAGAAGCAAGAACAACGACGCGGCCCGCAGGGCGGCGAGCGCGCTTGTGGAGGCGCCAGCGGCGGCGTGCTGATCCCGGAGCCAGTGCCCGCCCGGGGCTGAAGTCTGCAAGGCGTGGCCTGGAGGAATGAGTAGGATTGTCCCAGGCCACAGGGGCATCTGGAGGGAGAGGGACTTCCCTCACTGGAGTAGAGGTTTTCCGTTCCTCGACTTGGGGGTGGGGGCTAAGGGGAGAAAAATAAAAACAAACAAACAAGCAAATAAATAAATCTTAAAAAAAAAAACCAAAAAACAGAAAACTAGCATTAAATTCGAATTAGCTGTCTGATGCCTTCGGGATTTATTCTCGTTCCGTTTTATAGATGAGGAAACAGTAATTTGAATCCAGATTTCGGCCAGAAAGGGACCGAAACTGTCATTTTTCTTACTTAGAATGGAGATAAGAATAGGACTTATTTCGTGTGGCTGTGGGAGAATATCATGAGTTAATGCATTTAAAGGGCTCAGCTCGATGTACCTGGCGCGCAGATAGAGACCGTTAAATGCCACTGTTATTGTGACCCATTCCCTGCTTCTAGTGGGATGTGGCATTATGGTGACTGTGCCCTATACTTTTGGTCCCCTATTCCAGCATAAGTCAATTATATATTTTTTTCCAGTGTCTAATGCAAGACACGACTGGACACTGAGAACAATATACAGTTAGAAAAATCGACCTTTCCTGAGCAACTATTGCAGTCTAGCAGGAGAGAAAGTGCAAATTCTTAAACTACTGTATTGCAGCATGGGATGTGTCAATGTCTTAGGAACGTTAGAGTAAACAAGTTTGGCTGGATGTTAAAGACACGATGTCTAATTGGAAAAAAAAAGCTACATGAAAGGGGAGCTTTGGAGGGGGCCTTGAAGCCGGAGTGGATAGAATCAGGTCGAAGGAAATGGAGGTCAGAGCCCCGAAATAAGGGGTGGGGTCTGGTGGCAGCTTTGGAAGCCGGGGTCTGGTAGTGTAGGTCTTAGTTGCCATCAGAGGGAAGCACTGCTAGGAGCAGAGGTTCTCAAACCTGACTGCTCATTGGAATCACCCAGAGAGCTTGGAAAGCTAATGTTGGGGGCCAACCCAGAGACTCTGTTTAATTGGTCTGGGGTGTGGCCTAGGTATCGGCAGTTTTAAAAGAAGTCCCTCTGGAGATTCTCTTGTGCAGATAAGATAAAGAACACTAACTTAACACCAACAAACTAAATTCGGCTCTCACACCATTTGTAAATGATTTCACAGGAAGAAACAACTTAATCACATTTTCACCGTGTTCTACCACCTGGTGAAATTGTTTAAAATTAAATAAGGTAATGGGAAAGGACTTAACACACTAAATGTTAGGTACTCGATAAATGCAGATTGATTCAGACTCTCATTCTCAGTTTATCTGGAAGTCACAAATCCAAGAATATGTTTTAAATATTATGGTGTCACACATTTCCATAGCCCATCCGTGGACTCCCCCCACCCGCCACCCCTTCCTCCCTACCACCCAGTTAACAACCCTGGCTCTAAAGTATTTAGAATAAAGTTTAACAGTTTGTGTGCGTATGTTGTGTTGTTTTGTTTTAAAATATTCTGCCATCCTGTTTAAATTAACCTGACCTTGAATGTCACTGGCAGGAATAAGCAGGAAAGAGGAAAAACCGGAGGTGAATGGGAGAAGAAGGAATAGAAAAAGCAGAAGAGGAAAGGAGAAAAGAACAAAACCAAGCAGATGTTTGTCATGGAGCACGGTGCCTGCCCTCTCCTATGACCTTGGTGTTCCTCCTCAGCTCCTCCCAGGCCTGAGGCAGTCAGATCGGCCTCTGTCATTTCTGGGCACCTGCAAATCCTGGCTGTGCTCAGGCTGTGCTAGGAGAGTCATATTCACTTGAAGATTAGACCTGAGTATGTGTAGGATGTGTTTGACTTAAGTGGTATTATTGGGAATTATAGGAATTTAAATTTGGAGAGTGTCCTTACACCATTTTCTGTATTTCTTTTCTGCCGATGGCAGGATTTCCATAGTGTACCTAGTTTGAGCCCCGTCTCTTGGCCTCTTATCCAGCATCAGCAGTCGCATCTCCACTGGCCAGAGAGTAAATGGGATTTGCATGCATTCCAAACTCCCTGACCTCAGATACAGCCTGTAGTGTTGACATCCTTTTCTTCTGGTTGTCATTAACAGGTCCTAACTTCAAGTAAAACAGGTCACTCTGCGTCTTCTTAGAAAGGGATGCAGCTCAAGCAGAACCATTATTATTGGCTTGGGGAAATTATTTTTTGAAAACGGTATCATTTAAAATGACTTTGTTTAAATGAATTGGCACCTTTTAGAAGGTGAAAAATATGTCCAACCCCTTCCCCGCCATGGCTTTCTCACCTGTCGACTCATTGTCGTCTGGTTGTCTCCTTCTTTAGGAGGCATGGGAAACTGAACCCGGGACCTCACATGTGGGAGGCGGGTGCCCAATTGTCAGAGCCACATCCACTCCCTGTCCTAACTTTTAAATGTTGAACATTTCACATTTTAAAAATATTTTTGTTGAGAAGCAGCATATTTGAAAAAGCAAATATAGGGCACTGTTTTAATTGACAGAATAATTTATTGATTTTTGTTGTTTTATTAAAGTAATTTTCATAGCTTATCATTGCATAATTTTTCAAATTTAAATCACTAAATTGTGTTGCATCTTTCAGTTGCTGTGATAAAAAGTATTGATTGACACTTTAATTGTAGTGTATTTTCATTCTTTGTGTTACCTAAAATAATGATAAATCTTAAAATCTATGGCTTCTTGGCTTTGACAAAACCCAGTATTATTTCAGAACTTTGCTTGAGCCACAGCTACTTCCCAAAATTCATTTATTCTTAGGAAGTATATAAAAAAAGATAAAAATAAATAAATAAAAAGAAGTATATCAAATATACTTTTTCTTTTTTAAGATTTATTTATTTATTTCAATCCTCCCCCCTCCCCCGGTTGTCTGTTCTCTGTGTCTTTTTGCTGCTCTTGTTTCTTTGTCCGCCTCTGTTGTCGTCAGTGGCATGGGAAGTGTGGGCGGCGCCATTCCTGGGTAGGCTGCACTCTCTTTCGTGCTGGGCGGCTCTCCTCACGGGCGCACTCCTTGCGCGTGGGGCTCCCCTACGCGGGGTCACCCCTGCGTGGCAGGGCACTCCTTGCGCGCATCAGCGCTGCTCATGGGCCAGCTCCACACGGGTCAAGGAGGCCCGGGGTTTGAACCGCGGACCTCCCATGTGGTAGACGGACGCCCTAACCACTGGGCCAAGTCCGTTTCCCTATCAAATATACTTTCACTCCTTTTGTGAGCAAGGCACTTTGCTAGGTTCTGTGGAGAAGCCAAAGTAATCTCTGGTTTGGTCTTTTTCAAAAACATTTAAAATTCTTGCTCTCCCACACCCACCCCATCAGCCATACAATACCTAACTGGTCAAAACCAGCCATTAGAAGCACTACAAACATCCTTTTTGAAGAGACTATTGCCATTGCAAAGCTAATGGAATGCTAGAGATGCCAGTCCTTTTCAGCTTAGCCAGAAAAGCGGAAATATTGATTAATCCTTTACAGTTTTTTGTGAGGAACTTGTAAGTGCCTCTCAAGTTTTCCTAACTCAGTGCCTCTTCTTAACTGATTTGAATGGTTTTCTGTAGCTCCTCAGAAAATTAAATGTCGTCAGAAGACCGAGAAGCTCAGGAGGATGAATTGCTGGCCTTGGCAAGCATTTTTGATGGAGATGAATTTAAAAAGGCAGAGTCCATCCAAGGTGGAGAATCCAGGATCTATTTGCATTTGCCACAAAATTTCAAGATATTTGTGAGCGGTTAGTCCATACTCTTCTCCTAAACAGACTTTTTTCAATAAAGATCATTTTCAATTTCTTAGTGTGTCCTAAACTATTTATCATCTTGTGTTTATATGCATTAGTTTAATAGCTGCTCGTATTACTGAGTTACTTCTCGTTTCCATTTTGATTGCAAATTGGAATGGGGGTAAGCCATTTCAATTCGAGTCTTCCTCTTTGACCATTTAATTGGAGTGTGAACCTGCATATTTCATACATCCTACTTTTCCTCTACCTAGCAGTTTATCAGCCATGAGTCACTGACTGTTAAATAATGATCATCAAAGAGTAAATATAATAATGCATGTGAACACTTGGAAAACTTGAAAGTACCATGGTGCCTGTTATTACTGTTTGCTTTCCGGAATCATTTCAATTGTCATGAATACGTGCCACATGCTGTTACTCTGTGACCTTTTGCTTCAGAAAAAACAAAACTCCTTTTGAGACAAATGTTCACAGAAGACCTTGATGCACATTTTCTCAAAAGGTTTCTCCTATAAAGGCATTGAGTAAAGAAAGTAAGTGCAATAATTTAAATGAGATTTTGATTGTGCAAGTGTTGTATGCTCTACCATGCCCTCAAACCTTAGATCTCTGTGTTGGCACAGATTTTTCCAGCTGTGATTCGTCGGCTGTGGGCACATGCTGATCTCAGTAGGTCGTGGTTGTTTGATAGAAATAACTGTCCTTTTCTCTTGAAAACTAACTACTGGAAACTAACAAAAAAAATCATTGCATATTACTTATTACTGTTAGGAATTGTACTCAAAAGTATAAGTTGTGTATCTTCATTATGCATTTCACATGGTGCTTAGTTGATTTTTCAAGGGCTTACGAGATTTTTTTTTTTTATGGTGGTGGCTATGAAGTGAAAGTTAGGGAATGGAAAGTGCTTTGGGGGAGGATTTTTATCCCCTCATTTAACCATTAAGTCATTCTTTTTTTTTTTAATATTTTTTTTCCAAATTCTACTCAGTCATTAAGTCATTCTTGAGCTCTGCTCAACAGTAATAAGACACTCCAGTGTTGACCAACTGATCGTTTCTAATCTTTGTTTTTGGTTCAGGCAACTCAAATGAGAGTCTCCAGAACAGTGGCTTTGAACACACCGTTTGCTTTCTGCCTCCACTTGTGCTGAACTTTGAACTGCCACCAGATTATCCATCCTCCTCCCCACCTTCATTCACTCTTAGTGGCAAATGGCTGTCACCAACTCAGGTTTGACCAGATACTTAATTTCTCCGATCCATTTTTAGTAACTGAAAAATCATCCTTAGTTGAAGACTGTCTTGATGATCTTAAATTCAATGCATGAAGAACAAACGGTTTTGATTTTATAATTTTTCCCCCTTGCCTTCGTGTACCATAATGTTAATGAATTGAAAATGTTTTGGTGTTTTAGAAAGGAATATCAGTAATTTAAACTATTAATCATCGTGGGTTACAGTAGGAATCATTTTTAATCAAATATATTGCTTCTTGTTTTGCTATTTTCCCATTTAATCAGTATTGTAATGAAGACCATGAGGGCCTCCGCATTTTCCATAGATGTTGATGTTATTCTTCCCCTCAATTTCTTATACGTTCCTTAAATGAAAGATTTGATTTTAATTAGGAGGACTGAAATGGGGTAATGCATTAATCATAATAAACAGTTTTCTAAGTAAATATAATAAGTGGTTTTACCCTTAAAGATCTTTATATTAATAATAAATCATTGTTGACTGGCCTCACCTAGTTCCAAATGCACATAAATAGAAATGTGTACGATTCCTGTAGTATCTTACTAAGGCTTAGACCTGCTATTAAGAGCCTTCATTTCCTTTGGGTTATATATTCTGTCCTGCTATTAACCTCAGACTTGATTGAGACATAAGTATGACTTGAAGCTAATAAAAAGTATCCTGGGAGAGATAATGGATCAATAGTAGCTATTTTTCCAGAAGTCATGATGAAGATTGATAGACTGATGTATGTTAAGGCAAAAGCTGTCAGAGTTGCTGACCTCAAGGAATCACCTGTTTTTGATGGTGTAGTTTCCATTCCTCCAGCCAGCAGTCTCATATTTTAGATTAGAGTGCCTTTGAAAAGTTGACCTAATGTGTTAAAAACAAAATTGAACTTTAAAGAAGTTTAGCAGGGAGTGGATGTGGCTCAAGCAGTTGAACGCCTGTTTCCCACGTGGGAGGACCTGGGTTCACTCCCCGGTGTCACCTAAAAGCAAAAAAAAACCGCAAGCAAACAAAAGAAAAAAAAACTCAGGGAGTCGATGTGGCTCAGTGGTGGAGTGCCAGCTTCCCACATACAAGGTCTGGGCTTCCATTCTCAGCACTGGTACCTAAAAAACAAACAAAGAATAATCCATATAAAATAAATAATATTACTTTACATTCTAATATCTGCCAGAGGTGATAGATCCAAGAGAGGAGAATGGATTATTTGCCCAAGAATATCAAGATTATTTAACATTAAGATCACTGACACTTATCTGAACTCTATAGATATTTTAAAGTCATGTTTTTACATTTCTCGA